>NC_091994.1:68330202-69048504 GCF_044704955.1 Pristiophorus japonicus
ACACGCTTGCACTCACACACACGCACACTCACACACAGACACAATTGGTGCACACACACTCACATGCACTCGCACCCACACACACACACTCACGCTCGCACACTCACACACACACACTCTCTCTCTCATACACACTCTCACACACACTCACTCACACGCACACTCACACACAGTCATGCACTCATACACACTCATACACACACACTCACACTCACGCACACACTCACACACTCTACCTCACACTCGCACTCACACACGCACTCACACACACACTCTCACACTCATGCACACTCACACACACTCGCACATGCACATGCACACTCACACACATTCACACACAGACACAATTGGTGCACGCACTCGCACTCGCACTCGCGCACGCACTCACGCACGCACGCAGACACAACTGGCACACACACTCTCGCACACACTCACGCACACACGCACTCACACTCGCACTCGCAATCGCACTCGCACTCACTCACACTCACACACTCTCTCTCACTCACTCACACACTCTCACTCACACTCTGACACTCTCACTCACTCACACACTCTCACACACACACTCACAAACACACTCTCACTCACTCACACACTCACTCACACACTCTCACACACACACTCTCACTCACTCACACACTCACACACACACTCACACACACACTTTCACTCACTCACACACTCTCACACACACACTCGTACACACACTCACCCTCACACACACACTCATACACACACTCACACACACACTCTCACTCACTCACACACTCTCACACACACACTCACACACATACTCTCACTCACTCACACACTCTCACACACACACTCACACACACACTCTCACTCACTCACACACTCACACACACACACACACTCACACACACACTCTCACACACACACTCACACACACACTCTCACTCACTCTCACTCACTCACACACACACACACACACTCACACACACACTCTCACACACACACTCACACACACACTCACACACACACTCACACACACACACACACTCACACACACACTCTCACACACACTCACACACTCTCACACACACACTCATACACACACTCACCCTCACACACACACTCATACACACACTCACACACTGACACACACGCTCTCACACACACAGACACAACTGGCACAGAACCTTTTGGAGTTGCAGGGGCGGGGTGCAATAAATGTTTACTCACTCTTGCTGACACCACCACATCGTTCCATCGTTTCCGACTCTGGTCTCCATCGTGCACAATGTTACCCACTGAGGACATGGCCTCCCCAATCTCCCTCCAAATGCTCTATATTGGGGAGGTGGAGGCTTGCCACGACCGGTGCTCCACCTCACGTACAAGCTCCTCCATCTCATCATCATTAAATCAGGGAGCTCTGGGCTTGGCCCCATCAGACTTCTTGGAAACCGTTTTTGCACTCACTATTACTTTCCTTGATGGATGGGTGATGATGAATTTATGTCCCTCTTTCCAAAGCTTACCCCTCTCCAACTGGCAGGTGCAAGTGAATGCACAGCTTTTATGTGCATTTGCAGCTGTGCCATCAGCCACAATCGTGGCAAAAGTGATGTCAGCGTCCAGAGGAAATTGCACAAAAAATCCCAAGTCTCGCACATGTGCGGTGCACGGCCTCCGATCTTTGCCGAGTCGCGAGACCTGCACCTACCGGCCACTGCTGCCACCGCCCGCTCCCGCCCGCTGACGCCCGCTGCCTGCCGCTGCCGTTGCCAGCGACACAACCGTGGCGAAACTCGCTCCCGACTGGCCCCAGTGGCAGTGGGCGGCAAAAAGTTATGTTCCACGTGGGGACCACAGAGAAATGGGCGGGCCTTAGCATTCACCACGTTCAGACCCTCTGATATCTATCCCTTAGATTATTTTTTTATCCATGCTGCTACTGCCCTTTAATCCCATGAGTTTATATTGGTACTTTATCAAACATCTTTTGAAAGTCCACATAGACAACATTACCTGCACTGCCCTCATCCACCCTCTCTGTCAAAAATCTCAATCAAGTTAGTCAAACATGGTTTGCCCTTCTCAAATCCGCGCTGGCTCTCCTTTATTAATCCATGCGTGTCCAGGTCACGGTTAATTTTCTCCCGGATTATTGTTTCTAAAAGCTTCACCAGCACCGATGTTAAACTGGCTGGCCTGTAATTGCCAAGTTTATCTTTCTCCCGTTTATGGACAAGGTTGTAACTTTTGCAATCCTCCAGTCCTCGTATCTGAGGAGGATTGGAAGATTGTGACCAGCACCTCTGCAATTTCTACCCTTACTTCCTTCAGCACCCTTGGATACATCCCATCCGGACCGGGTGACTTTTCTACTTTAAGCAGTGCCAGCCTTTCTCGTACCCCCTCTTTATTTATCTCATCCATTATCGCGACAGCCTCCTCAACCACCATAGCTTTGGCAAAGTCCTTTTCCTTGGTAAACACAATGCACATTACTCATAGAACTTTATAAATCACTGGTTGGGCCTCAGCTGGAGTGTTGTGGACAATCTGGGTGCCACACTTCTGGAAAGACGTAAAGGCCTTAGAAAGGGTACAGAGGGAGATTTACCAGGATGGTACCAGGGATGAGGGACTTCAGTTATGATGAGAGGAGAGAAGAGTTAGGACTATTCTCCTTGGAACAGAGAAGGTTAAGAGGTGACTGAATAGAGGTTCTCAAGACTATGAGAGGTTTGATAGAGTAGACCGAGAAAAACTATTCCCCGTGGCGAGTGGGTCAATAACCAGAGGTCATAGATTCAAAATCTTTGGCAATATATCTGAAGGGGAGATGAGGTGAATATTTTCACTCAGAGACCTGTTGGGATCTGGAATGCTCAGCCTGAAAAGTTGGTGGGAGCTGATTCCATAAATACATTTAAAGGGGAGTGGGACAGCTACTTGAGAATGAGGAACTTACAGGGTTACGGACAAACAGTGGGATGTGGGACTGAGCACGACTGCTCTATCAAGGAGCCAGCACTGGCACGCCGGGCAAAATGGCTTCCTTCTCTGCTGTAAGTTTTCATGATTCTATGATTTAGTTCCTCAGCCATAGAGCTGCTTTCTTGCTCTCGAGTTGTGTTGCTGCTTCCAGTTCGAGAATGCCTTGAGCTTGCGGCTTATTAGCGTCAAATTCAAGAGAAATGCAGGGAACAGCACCAACCTCTGTACATGGCCTTCTTTGACCTCACAAAGGCCTTCAACACTGTCAACTGTGAGGGACTATGGAGCGCCCTCCTCAAATTCGGCTGCCCTCAAAAGTTTGTCACCATCCTTCGCTTGCTTCACGATGACATGCAAGGCGTGATCCTGACCATCGGATCCACCACAGACCCAATCCACGTCCGGACCAGGATCAAGCAAGGCTGTGTCACCGCACCAATGCTCTTCTCGATCTTCCTTGCTGCAATGCTTCATCTCACCAGCAGTAAGCTCCCCGCTGTAGTGGAGCTAATCGACAGAACAAACGTTAATTGTTCAACCTCCGTCGCCTCCAGTCCAGATGCAAGGTCGTCCCATCCGTTGTCATTGAATTACATTATGCAGATGACGCTCGCATCTGCACATACTCGCAGGTCGAACTCCAAACCATCGTCACAACCTTCACCAAAGCATACGAGAGTCTGGGCCTTACGCTAAATATCCATAAGACAAAGATCCTCTACCAACCTGCCCCTGCCACACAGTACTGCCCCCCGATTATCAAAATCCATGACGAGGCCTTGGACAACGTGGACCATTTTCCATACCTCAGGAGCCTACTGTCAACAAGGGCAGATGTTGATGACGAAGTCCAACACCACCTTCAGTGTTTCAGTGCAGCCTTTGGTCGCCTGAGGAAGAGAGTGTTTGAAGACTAGGACCTCAAACCCGGCATCAAGCTCATGGTCTACAGAGCAGTAGTGATACCCGCCCTCCTATATGCTTCAGAGACATGGACGATGTACAGCAGGCACCTCAAAGCACTGGAGAAGTACCACCAACGCTGCCTCCGCAAGATCCTGCAAATCCATTCACAGGATAGGCGCAACAACATCAGTGTTCTCGCTCAGGCCATCATCCCCAGCATCGAGGCATTGACCACGCTCAATCAGCTCCGATGGACATAGAAATATAGAAACATAGAAAATAGGTGCAGGAATAGGCCATTTGGCCCTTCGAGCCTGCACCACCATTCAATAAGATCATGGCTGGTCATTCACCTCAGTACTTTTTTCCTGCTTTCTCTCCATACCCCTTGATCACTTTAGCTGAAAGGACCATATCTAACTCCCTCTTGAATATATCTAATGAACTGGCATCAACACCTCTCTGCAGTAGAGAAATCCACAGGTTAACAACTCTCTGAGTGAAGAAGTTTCTCCTCATTTCGGTCTTAAATGGCTTACCCCTTATCCTTAGACTGTGTCCCCTGGTTCTGGACTTCCCCAACATTGGGAACATTCTTCCTGCATCTAACCTGTCCAGTCCCATCAGAATTTTATATATTTCTATGAGATCCCCTCTCATTCTTCTAAACTCCTCTGAATACAGGCCCTGTCAGTCCTGCCATCCCGGGAATCAGTCTGGTGAACCTTTGCTGCACTCCCTCAATAGCAAGAACATTCTTCCTCAGATTAGGAGACCAAAACTGAATACAATATTCCAAGTCAGGCCTCACCAAGGGCCTGTACAACTGCATTGAGACCTCCCTGCCCTATATTCAAATCCTTTCGCTATGAAGGCCAACATACCATTTGCCTTCTTCACTGCCTGTTGTACCTGAATGCCAACTTTCAATGACTGATGTTCCATGACACTCAGGTCTCGTTGCACCTCCCCTTTTTCTAATCTGCCGCCACTCAGATAATATTCTGCCACATCATCCGCATGCCCGATACTCGACTCCCAAAACAAGCACTCTACTCGAAGCTCTGACACGGCAAGCGAGTCCCAGGTGGGCAGAGGAAACGCTTCAAGGACACCCTCAAAGCCTCCTTGACAAAGTGCAACATCCCCACCGACACCTGGGAATCCCTGGCCCAAGACCGCTCAACATGGAGGAGAAGCATCCGGGAAGGTGCCGAACACTTCGAGTCTCTTCACTGGGAGCCAAGTGCAAACAGCGGAAGGAGCGTGCGGCAAACCCAAGCACCCCACCCACCCGTCCCTTCAACCACCGTCTGCCCAACCTGTGACAGAGATTATAGGTCCCGCATTGGACTCATCAGTCACCTGAGAACTGATAGTAGTGTGGAAGCAAGTCATCCTCGACTCTGAGGGACTTCCGAAGAAGGGAAGACCTCAGCCATGCCTTCTGCCTCCACCAATTGTTCCCCATTTTGGTCCCTTCTTGTGGCACTGCTCCTCTGCTAATGCTGTTAATATGCCTATAGAGGATCTTTGGATTCCCTTTTTATATTAGCTGCTAATCTACTCTCGTGCTCTTTGCCCTTCTTATTTCCTTTTTCAATACTCCTCTGTACTTTTTATATTCAGCCTGATTCTCCCTGGCATTATCAAGCTGACACCTGTCATATGCCCCCTTTTTCTGCTTCCTGCTGCTGTCTAACTCCTTCATCACCCAGGGGGCTCTGGCTTTGGTTGCCCTCCCTTTCCACCTTGTGGGAATGTTCCTCAACTGTACGTGATCCTTCTCCTCAATTACCTGTCCACTTGCCAATTCTGACTCCAATTTACCCAGGACAGATCCCTCCCCGATTCGCTGAAATCAGCCCTTCTTCAGTTAAGTATTTTTATTCTGATTACTTCTTGTCCTTCTCTATAACTAATCTCAACCTTATGATCACTATTGCCGAGATGTTCCTTCACTATGACATTCTCTACTTGGCACACTTCATTCCCTTGAAGAGATCCTTCCTGAATTTCGCCATGCAGAATTGAATGCAGTACTCCAGATGGGGTTTGGTCAAGGCTTTGTACAACTGAAGCATAACTTCCTCCCATTTGTACTCCAACCCCCTTGAGATAAAGGCCAACACTCCATTAACCTTTTTGATTACTTTTTGAACCTATGCACTAGCTTTTAGTGATTTGTGTGCATGGACATCTAAATCTCTCTGCTCCTCTACAGGTTCTAGTTTCTTACCATGAAGAAGATGTTCCAATTTGTCTTTCTTGGGTTCAAAGTGAATGACCTCACACTTACCGACATTAAACTCAATCTGCAGTTTGCCTGATTATTAATCAGTCTATATTCCATTGTAACTTTTTTGCTTCCATCTACACAACTTACTGCCATTCCTAACTTAACATCAGCTATGGAGATGCCAAATCGACCCCATTAGATATCAGCCTTGGCTCAGTGGGTAACTCTCTCACCCCTGAGTCATAAGGTTGGGGGTTTAAGTTCCTTTTCAGAGACTTGAGCATAAAATCTAGGCTGACACTCCAGTGCAGTACTGAGGGGTGTGCTGCACTGTTGGAGGTGCCGTCTTTTGATTGAGATGTTAAGCTGTGATCTCAGGTGGATGTAAAAGATCCCACGGCACTATTTCAAAGATCAGGAGAGTTCTCCCCGGCGTCCTGGCCAATGTTTACCCCCCAACCAACATCACGCAAAAACAGATTATCTGGACTTTATCACATTGATATTTCTGGAATCTTGCTGTTCCCATCTTGGCTGCACAGTTTCCTCCATTACAACAAGAATTACGTTTCCAAAATACTTCATTGGCTGTAAATGTTTTTGGGCATCCTAAGGTCATCCGGAGGTCATGATTTCTATTTCTATTCAGTTATATATTTGTTGGGCAGGTCACATTGTTCGCATGCCTGACATAAGACTCCCAAAGCAAGCGCTCTACTTGGAACTCCTACATGGCAGGCGAGCCCCAGGTGGGCAGAGGAAACATTTAAAGGACACCCTCAAAGCCTCCCTGATAAAATGCAACATCCCCACCGACACCTGGAAGTACCTGGCCAAAGACCGCCCTAAGTGGGGGAAGAGCATCTGGGAGGGCGCTGAGCACCTTGAGTCTCGTCGCCGAGAGCATGCAGAAGTCAAGCGCAGGCAGCGGAAAGAGCGTGCGGCAAACCAGACTCCCCACCCACCCTTTCCTCCAACGACTGTCTTGAACTCAGTCTGTCCCAACTGTGGCAGAGACTGTAATTCCCATATTGGACTGTTCAGTCACCTGAGAACTCACTTTTAGAGTGGAAGCAAGTCTTCCTCGATTTCGAGGGACTGTCTATGATGATGATGATGAATCTCTTCCAGCCCCACAGCCCCCCGAGATATCTGTGCTCCTTTAATGCTGCCCTCTTGAGCATCCCTGATTATAATTGATCAACCATTGGTGGCCATGCCTTCAGCTGCTTGGGCCCTAAAGCTCTGGAATTCCCTCCCTAAACCTAGGCTGGATAGCTGTTTGTTGGCCGGCGTGAACACGGTTGGCCAAAATGGCCTCCTTCTGTGCTGTGAATTTCAATGGTTCTATGAAATGCACAGCCTGGCCGGCGGGTGGGAGTTAGACACCAGCGGCAGGAGGCCGCAGCTGAAGACTTTGAGGGACGGCTCCTGGCATTCAGGAGCATAAGAACATAGAACATAAGAATTAGGAACAGGAGTAGGCCATCTAGTCCCTCGAGCCTGCTCCGCCATTCAATAAGATCATGGCTGATCTGGCCGTGGACTCAGCTCCACTTACCGGCCCGCTCCCCATAACCCTTAATTCCTTTATTGGTTAAAAATCTATCTATCTGTGATTTGAATACATTCAATGAGCTAGCCTCAACTGCTTCCTTGGGCAGAGAATTCCACAGATTCACAACCCTCTGGGAGAAGAAATTCCTTCTCAACTCGGTTTTAAATTGGCTCCCCTGTATTTTGAGGCTGTGCCCTCTAGTTCTAGTCTCCCCGACCAGTGAAAACAACCTCTCTGCCTCTATCTTGTCTATCCCTTCATGGAAGTTCGGCGATCGCATCTTGGAGGGGGGAGGTAGAAAGCTTCCATGACGGGTCGTGGGGGGGTGGTTTGGGGTCGGGGGGATGTCTCCTGCTCCTCCTGGCCCACAATGAGTGCTGGAAGAGACACTCCCCTTTTCCCGCCTCCCTTTCACTGCTGCGTTTCCCGACCCGCGGGAAACCCGCGCAGCATCAGCGAAAAATTAGACGGGGCTCCCAATTGCACTGTGGAAACCTGATTTAAACATGTTAATGAATTATCCGAACTTCGTCGCATAAGAAAATGTGTTGAGTGCGTGTGTGGCATGTTGAGGTGATGTTCCCCGTATTTACTCTGAAACACTCCCCCAACCTTCTCCGCCCATCATGGGGAGGAGAGGATTAATATCGCGGCACACAAGCAGTTGCTGCTGCCCCGGTTCTTACACCTGCTATTCGTTATATATCTGAGTATACCTCTACAATTTGTTATTCTGTCTTAAGTTCCATAATGGATTCCAATTGGCCCAGAAATCCCGGCCTCCCCGGGTCGGTACGGAGTATGTACGGAGTGTGTACGGGGTGTGTACGGAGTGTGTACAGACCCGGGAAGGCATCGCAAAAGCCGAGTTTCAGCGCACAATGCGCTTGCGCTGAAAACCGGCTTTTCCGCTCCGCATCTCGGGAGCCAGGACATTTGCACGGGCAAGATTGTGGGATTTACCCATATCTTGCCCAGCAAATGTCCTGCAAACTCTTGGCCTGATAAAAGCAGTCAATGGAGGCCTCAGGACCGGGAACTCGTGTGGGCGCAGCAGGAACAGGTAAGTGCGCATCTTTTTTCTAGAATCCAGATGAACGCCCGCGGGAAGGAGAAACCAGGATTTCTGGGCCATTGCTTTTAGTTGAATTGGAAGCTTTTTCACAAAGTTGAGCTGAAAGTCTAAATTAACTGCTTTAATTTGAAGGAACATAAAATTCTATGAGACTTACTGACCCCTGCAACCACATTTCTGATATGTTGTGCGAGAACTTTATAAATCTCTAGTTAGTACTATGAGGGCATTGTGTCCAATTCTGGACACCGCACTTTAGGAAGGATGTCAAGACCTTCGAGATGGTGCAGAGGAGATTTACTAGACTGGTACCAGGGCTGAGGGACTTCCGTTATGTGGAGAGACTGGAGAAGCTGGGATTGTTCTCCTTACAGCAGAGAAGGTCAAGGCGAGATTTGATAGAGGTGTTCCCATATGGGGATGAGGCCAAAAATAATAAATACCTTCAATTATAAAATTGAAACATCTCCAGGATTTTACAGGTGGCTTTCTGTTTTCTTGCCTTGTTACATTTTTCTTCCTTTACTTCATTAACTACTGATCAGAACAAACATTAATTAGTAATTAGCCTCAAAACCTTCATGAAGAATATAACAAATTAGTTAATAAATGGAAAGGAAGTAATGTCAAAGGTTGATTGCTGCTAATTTTTAAAAATGTAAGCTATTGCCCACAGCTACTCACGGAATCCTCCAAAGAACTTTCATCTTACTTCTGACAACCCTGAAAAATGACTGCGCAATAATAATTCTGTTAAAAATAAGAAGCTGAGCTGTGCATGTGATATAAATATTGAGAAAGTTGCCCTGATGTTTTGGCCTATGCACCAATGAAATGCAATGTCCTCAAAGGAACTGATTATCCAATTACTCAGCTGGGCATAACTCTACAAGCTGACAATAAAAACTGCGACTTTGGAATCATGGGAGCAGTACTGGGCCATTCAGCCCCTCAAAACTTTTCCACCGTCCAATTAGATCAGGATCAGTGCCTCAGCTCCATTTACCTGCTTTCATTCCATATCGCTTGATACCCTTACCTAACAAAAATCTATCGATCTGTGTTGAAAATTGACATTGACCTCCAGCATCCACAGTCTTTTGGGTGAGAGAGTTCTAGATTCTGTGAGAAAGTGCCTCGCTCCCTTATGGCCTACCTCTAATTTTAAGATCATATCCCCTTTGTTCTGGATTCTCTCACCAGAGGAAATAATTTCTCTATACCTACCCTATCGAATTCCTTAAGCATTTTACATACCTTGATTAGATCACCCTCAGATTTCTAAACTCAAGGAACACAAGCCAACCTGTCTCTCATTTATGTACATGCTGTTTGTAGCCACCAGATGGTGTCATTGTTGGAGGCCACTGAGCAGCACAAACATGGTGCTGCTCTGGTATAAAAGGCCAGCCATTTTGTGAGTCAGGCACTTTGGGCCATAATAAAGCAGAAACAAGGTTGTGCCTTGTTCAGTTAAACAGTACTCAGTTTGTACCTTTATTGCATACATAACACTGTCCTCATAATTTAACCCATGAAACCATGGTATCATTCTGGTGAATCTGCACAGTACCCCTCCAAGGACAATATATCCTTCCTCAGATTTGTTACACAAAACTGAATGCAGTGGGGTCTGACCAAGGCCCTGTACAACTGAAGCATCGTTTCCTCACTATTCAATTCAAATCCCCTTGAGATAAAGGCCAACATCCTGTTTGATTCCTGGCCACCATTTTAGCTGATACTGTCAGGTACTGTCTGTTATGTATTTGTAACCTGCATCACACCTGTCCACCAGAGGGCCTACCTGTTAGAGTCCCAAGGGATCCCAGCATCCCTTGGGAACACAGTATATAAGCACCCATGAAGTACCTGCACTCTGGATCTACAATAAAGGAGCTAAGGTCACACTTGCTTATTACACACAGTACTTGGTCTGACCATTAATTATGAGTATAACAATTGGCGACGAGGTAACGAACAACCACGTGAAAATACAAAGAACAGTCTGGAGAAGTTCTCAGAGGGAGACGATTGGGACGCCTGTATGGAGAGACTCAACCAATACTTCATAGCCAACGAGCTGGAAGGGGACAAGAACGCGACCAAACAAAGGACGATCCTCCTAACTGTCTGTGGGGCAACAACCTATGGCCTCATGAAAAATCTCCTGGCCCCGGCTAAACCAACAGAGAAATCCTATGAAGAACTGTGTACACTGGTCCGGGAGCATCTAAATCCAAAGGAAAGTGTTTTGATGGCGAGATATCGGTTCTACACATGTCAATGATCGGAGGGCCAGGAACTAAGGCGCCTTGCAGGACATTGAGAGTTTGAGGGATTCCTAGAACAAATGTTCAGAGACTTTTTTTTAACTGGGCATCGGACATGAGACAATCCTTCGCAAACTGTTGACTGTAGAAACTCCAAATCTGAGCAAAGCCATAACGATAGCCCGAGCATTTATGTCCACCAGCGACAACACCAAACAGATTTCACACAACAAAGAAGTTTCAGCCAGTACTGTGCACAAAGTAACGTCAGTTTTGAGCAGAAATGTACATGGCAGAACGTACACATTGGCTGCTGTGGCCCGACTTCAATTGACCCAGAGTCCGCCATCATCTGTTAATGTGAGGCAGTTAACACCCTGTTGGTGCTGCGGGGGTGATCATCGGCCCCATCAATACCGCTTTAAGCACTATGGGCCCAAGTTTCGGTCTCAGTTGCTCCTGATTTTTTGGAGCAACTGGTGTAGAACGGAGTATCTTAGAAATTCAAATTCTCGGCATTTAGTTTGCTCCAGTTCTGGTCAGTTAGAACAGTTTCACTTTGGAACAGAATTTTTTTTTCAAAATGGGGCGTGTCTGGCCACTTACGCCTGTTTTCAAAGTTTCGGCAGTGAAAACTTACTCCAAACTAACTTAGAATGGAGTAAGTGAAGATTTTTGTACGCTGGAGAAAACCTTGTCTACACTTTAGAAAATCAGGCGTAGGTTACAAATCAGGCGTAGGGAATGGGGGGGGGGTTTAAAGGGAAGTTTATAAACATTAAACACTTCAGTTTTACAAATAAAGAGCCATCATCAATAATAAATGATAAGAACATCAATAAATCAACCAATAAATCAATCAAAAAAAATTAATAAGAAATAATTTTTAAAAAATCAATAAATAAAACATTTTCTACTTACCGACTGCAGCACCGGGAGCCCTCCAACAGCGTGCTGGGATGCCCCACCCCACAATGTGTCTCTGTCAGTGTCTCTATCTCTCTGTCTGTCTGCCTGTGTGTGTCTCTCACTCTCTGTCTGTCAGTGTCTGTGTTTCCGACAGCGAGGGGAGGGGGAGGAGGGGGGTAGAGAGAGAGAGAGGGAGAGGGAGGGAAGGGGGGGAGAAGGGGGAGGGGGGGAGGGAAGGAGGGGAGGGGGGAGGAGAAGGGGAAGGGGAGAGGAGAAGGGGAAGGGGAGAGGAGAAGGGGAAAGGGGGGGAGAGGAGAAGGGGAAAGGGGGTGGAAGAGGAGAAGGGGAAAGAGAAGGGGCGAAGAGAAAGGGAAGGGGGTGAAAGGAGAAGCGGGGGGAAAGGGGAAGTGGAGGGAAAGGGGAAGTGGAGGGAAAGGAGAAGGTAAACCAGATTTACAGGTAGGTGGCGTTGGGTCGGGTCGGGTCCGGGGTCGGGAGCGCGGATCGGGTTGGGGGGTGCGGAGGGAGGTCGGTTCAGTTCGGTTCGGGTCGGAGGCAGGGAGGGAGAGGGAGGTCAGGTCGGGGGGGGGGAGGGGAGTGCAGGTCGGGTCGGGTCTGGTCCGGGTGGGGGAGGAGGGAGGGAGGTCAGGTCGGGTTGGGGGGGGGGGGGTCGGGTCCGCGGTCCAGGGGCGGGGGGAAGCGGGAGTCGGGTCGGTGTCGGGGTCGGGTCCGGTCCGGGGGCAGGGTGGGGATGGGGGTAAGCGGGAGTCGGGTCGGTGTCGGGTCTGCTCCGGGGGGGAAACGGGAGTAGAGTCGGGCCGGGAGGAAGCAGGAGCTGGGCGTGGGAGGCAGCCTTATGCACGCAGTTCCAGTGAGGCCATTCGGCCAGGGCTAGGGGCTGCGTGCTTCGGGCCCCTCCCACACAGTTTTGGGCACCTGGAGCTACTGCACATGCACTGTTTTCAGCGTAGGGACCTAGCTCCGCCCCCAACTGCTCGGTCTTGGCTGCGCCAGGCTCAAGAGGAGCAGCAGGGAGCCGGAGAATCTGTAAGTTTTTTTTAGGCGCACTTTGTGGCGCGAAAAACGGGCGTCCAGGTCGGGGCTGCACCATTCTAGGTGTGGCCCGAAACTTGGGCCCAAAGTGTGCAACGGGACACCTCCAACGAATGTACAGGCGAGCTGCAAACGCTGCAAACCATCACATTGCAGAGGAAGATCGATCCACAGTGGATCAGATGGAATTGGAAACTCGTACTGAGGAGGCAGAGATGTACAGGGTACACACGTTCAGGACGAAATGCCCACCAATAATATTGAAAGTTGAACTGAACGGTATTCCAATGTCTATGGGGCAAGTCAGTCCATAATGAGTAAAACACGGCCTTCAACAGGCTGTGGGGGAAGAAGCACACAGGCCCAAGCTCAGCCTCATTCACACGAAGTCAAGGACTAACACAAAGGAACTAATCCCTGTAATTGGCAGTGCTGAAGTCAATGTCTCCTATGATGGAGAAGTACACGAACTCCCGCTGTGGATTATGCCAGGGGATGGCGCCATGTTGTTTGGCAGAAGCTGGCTGAGGAAAATCCGCTGGAACTGGGATGACAGGTGAGCGTTCTCGTCCGTCGATGACACCGCATGTACCCAGTTTATAAGCAAATTCCCTTTGTTATTTGAGCCAGGCATTGGAAGCTTCTCGGGGTTGAAAGTGCAGATCCATTTGGTTCCCGGTACGTGACCTATCCACCACAAGGCACGGGCAATACCGTACATGATGCGTGCAAAAATGGAATTCGAGCTGGACAGGCTGCAACGTGAAGGCATCATTGCGCTGGTGGAATTCAACGACTGGGCCAGTCCGATTGTTCCGGTACTCAAGGAGGACGGTACGGTTAGAATTTGCGGGGACTATAAAGTAACGATTAACCGTTTTCGCTGCAAGATCAGTACCCGCTACACAAGGCAAACGACCTATTCGCGACCCTAGCTGGAGGGAAGATGTTCACCAAGCTGGGCCTGACCTCGGCCTATATGATGCAGGAGCTGGAGGAATCTTCGAAAGGCCTCATCTGCATCAACACACACAAAGGTCTGTTTATCTATAACCGGTACCCGTTCGGGATTCAGTTGGCCGCAGCGATTTTCCTGCGGAACATGGGAGGCCTGCTAAAGTCAGTTCGTTGCACAGTTGTCTCCCAGGATGACATATTGCTTACAGGTCGGGACATCACGGAGCACCTGAAGAATCTGGAGGAGGTTCTTAGTCGGTTGGATCGTGTGGGGCTCAGGTTGAAACGCTCGAAGTGTGTTTTCCTGGCACAGGACGTCGAATTCTTAGGAAGGAGAATCGCAGCAGACAGCATCAGACCCACCGACGCCAAGACAGAAGCCATCAAGAACGCGCCGCGACCACAGAACGTGACGGAGCTGCGATCGTTCCTGGGACTCCTTAACTACTTCTCTAATTTCCTACCTGGGTTAAGCACCCTGCTAGAACCCTTGCATGCACTACTGTGCAAGGGAGACAACTGGGTATGGGGGAATTTACAAGAGATTGTCTTTAAGAAAGCCAGAAATTTACTGTGTTCTAACAAACCGCTTGTCCTGTATAACCCATGTAAACGATTGGTGTTAGCTTGCAATGCGTTGTCATACGGGGTTGGGTGTGTGTTACAACAGGCTAATGAATCGGGAATTTTGCAACCAGTTGTGTATGCATCCAGGTGTTTGTCCAACATCGAAAGGGCCTACAGCATGGTTGAAAAAGAAGGCTCTATCGTGCGTTTATGGGGTAAGAAAATGCACCAGTATTTGTTTCGCCTCAAGTTCGAGCTTGAAACTGATCATTAGCCGCTCTAATTGCTATTCATGGAGAGCAAAGGGATTAATACCAATGCCTCTGCCCGCATTCAAAGATGGGCACTCTTGCTGTCGGCATACAACTATGTGATCCGCCATAGACCGGGCACAGAGAACTGCGCAGATGCTCTCAGTCGGCTACCATTGCTCACCATCTGGATGGAAATGGCACAGCCAGCGGACTTGCTCATGGTCATGGAGGCATTTGAGGATGAGAAATCCCCCGTTACGGCCCATCAGATCAGGACCTGGACCAGCCAGGATCCTTTACTGTCCCTGGTAAAAAAAACTGTCCTCCATGGGAGCTGGTCCAGTGTCCCAATGGAGATTCAGGAAGCAATTAAGCCATTCCAACAGATGCAAAGATGAGCTGTCGCTGCAGGTGGACTGTCTATTGTGGGGCAATCGTGTGGTCTTGCCCAAGAAAGTCAGAGACACATTCATTTGCGAACTTCACAGCACCCACCCAGGCATTGTAATGATGAAAGCCATAGCCAGATCCCATGTGTGGTGGCCTGGCATCGACTCAGATTTAGAGTCATGTGTACGTCACACTTTGCTCTCAGTTGAGCAATGCACCCAGAGAGGCACCGCTAAGTATGTGGTCCTGGCCATCCAAACCATGGTCGAGGATCCATGTAGATTATGCGGACCCATTCCTAGGCAAAATGTTTTTGGTTGTCATGGATGCTTACTCAAAGTGGATTGAATGTGCAATAATGTCTATAAGCACGTCCACGGCCACCATTGAAAGTCTACGAGCTATGTTTGCCACGCACAACCTGCCTGGTGTTCTAGTCAGCCACAATGGGCCATGCTTCACCAGTGCCGAATTCAAAGAATTCATGATCTACAACGGGATCAAACATGTCACATCTGTGCCGTTCAAGCCCGCATCCAACAGCCAGGCAGAACGTGCAGTTCAGACCATCAAGCAAAGCTTGAAATGCGTGTCGGAAGGCTCCCTGCAGACCCGGCTGTCCCTAATACTGCTCAGCTACCGCACCAGACCCCACTCACTCACCGAGATTCCTCCAGCCGAGCTTCTCATGAAAAGCGCTCTTAAAACAAGGCTCTCTCTGGTCCACCCTGATTTACATGATCACGTGGAGGACAAGCGGCATCAACAAATTGTGTATCATGACATCGCAAACCTGTCACGCAATATTGAGATCAATAATCCTGTGTTTGTGCTCAATTATGGACATGGTCCCAAATGGCTTGTTGACATGGTCACAGCCAAAGAGGGGAGTAGGGTGTTTCAGGTCAAACTGACCAATGGACAAACGCACAGAAAACACTTGGACCAAATTAAATTGCGGTTCACCAACAGCTATGTACAACCTGAAGAGGACACCACGAACTTTGACCTTCCAACATACACACGTGGCAATTGACATCACAGTTGACCACGAAACCGAACTCATCATCCCCAGCAGCCCGGCAAGGCTGGCTGCCCAACAGCCCAATAAAGAACTGAACAACCCAACCACACCAGCATTTGTACCGAGACGATCGACAAGGGAGCGCAAAGCCCCAGGTCGTCTCACCTTGTAAATAAGTGTATTGTTGACCTCACGGGGGAGTGATGTTATATATTTAACCCCTTGTAACCTGCATCACACCTGTCCACCAGAGGGCCTACCTGTTGGGGACCCAAGGGATCCCAGCATCCCTTGGAAGTACAGTATATAAGCAGGCCACCCACGAGGTACCTGCACTCTGGAACTACAATAAAGGAGCTAAGGTCACACTTGCTCATTACACACAGTACTCGGTCTGACCATTAAGTATGAGTATAACACTGTCCCCCTCCCCTTCAAATCGGTCGTCATCACCCTGGCCTCAAAAAGGACCCTTGACCCCTCTGTCCTGGAAAACTCGTGCCCCATCTCCAACCTCCCTTTCCTCTTATGACCATGGTAAACTGTCCCTCCTCATCGTTCTCGACAAAATCTGGGCCATTGATAGATTGGCGGAATGTGCAGACATTTGGCAGATAAGTGTGAGGTAATACATTATGGGAGTACAACAAAGAATGGGCGCCGACGCTTAATGGAAAGACACTAAATGGTGGAATGAACAGGGGTTCAAAAAAAATTGTATTGGTCCTGATTATTTCAGTGTCTGTATTTAATGTGCATTTGGTAAGAAATCTGGCAATTGGCTATTTATTCAAAAGATACATTATTAAAGGAAGAAAGTTTTTGTATATATATAGAGAGAGAGCAACTATTATGACCTCAGGATGTCACAAAGCAATTCACAGCTAATGAAGTATTTATGAAGTGTATTCACTGCTGCACTGTGTGAAATGGCGGAGCCAATCTCCACATGGCAATGAGATAAATGACCCAATAGGCTGTTTCAGTAATGTTGGTTGAGGGATAAATATTGGCCAGGTCACCAAGGAGAACTCCCCTGCTCTTCTTCAAATAGAAATAAGAGACCATTTCTATCCACCTGAAGGGGAAAATAGAGCCTCGGTGTAACGTGTTATCTGAATGACAAAGGGCCCGATATTAACGCGGAGACGCTTTTGGAGTAAGGCGGGATGCGGATCCAATATTACAAGGGAAACCCGGAATTAAGTTCATCGCGTCTGACAGTGGCTTTTAAACTCAGCTAGCTGATTAGCATTTTACCTCCGGGTTTGGCGTTGATTGCGAGCAGTGGGTGTGATGAAGACCCACGTCACAAGATCTCAACTCTAGCTTGTAACACGTCAATCCGAAGATGGAATTCAAATTCCAGACGGGCAATGGCTGCGCCGCCTTTCAAGGATGCCACCCGTGATGTGCAGCTGGGTCAGTGAGGAGCAGGAGAGAGATAGTCTTCTGCAGCAATGGGAGGAAGAAATCTGATATCAAGAAGGCTTGGCTGGAGATGGCCCAGGAGGTGAGCAGCAGGAGCATTGTGCCACGCTCATGGATTCAGTGCTTTAATGACCTAACCAGGTCAGAAAAGGTGAGTACAATGGCACATTCATCTACATCCTGTGTGCACATCATTCCACGCCCCTCAATCTGCCTTCTCAAGCCCACTCCATCACATTACTCCTCAAACCCACTTACCTTACACGTGCACATATCCTTCTCTTTCTGTGCTCTTCCTCACATCCCCATCTAGCCATCCACCACTCCCACTCCCACTCACCCTCATGCAATGTCATACCTCTCCCTCAAAGTCACCAAATGCTCTCCATCCATCAGGTGAACACATGCCATTACAGTCACTCATGCGTCTGTTTATTTCCATCATTTCAGCAGAAGAGAGCACAGGACATGAGGGAGAGGGAGAGAGCTGGATGTGGGTCTTGAGAGATCACAGGAAGTGCAGAGAGTTGGGATAAATGGTTCATTCTCGGGTTGGCAAGCAGTAACCAGTGGAGTGCTGCAGGGATCAGTGCTGGGACTCCAACTATTTACAATCTATATTAAAGACTTGGAGGAAGGGACCGAGTGTAACATAGCCACATTTGCTGACAATACAAAGATGGGAGGAAAAGCAATGTGTGAGGAGGACACACAAAATCTGCAAAAGAACAAAGGCAGACTAAGTGAGTGGGCAAAAATTTGGCAGATTGAGTATAATGTTGGAAAGTGTGAGGTCATGCACTTTGGCAGAAAAAAATCAAAGAGCAAGTTATTATTTAAATGGAGAAAGATTGCAGCAAAGTACAGCGGGACCTGGGGGTACTTGTACATGAAACACAAAAAGTTAGTATGCAGGTACAGCAAGTGATCAGGAAGGCCAATGCAATCTTGACCTTCATTGCAAAGGGGATGGAGTATAAAAGCAGCAACGTCTTGCTATAGTTATACAGAGTATTGGTGAGGCCACACCTGGAATACTGTGTGCAGTTTTGGTTTCCATATTTACGAAAGGATATACTTGCTTTGGAGGCAATTCAGAGAAGGTTCACTAGGTTGATTCTGGGGATGAGGGGGTTGACTTATGAGGAAAGGTTGAGTAGGTTGGGCTTCTACTCATTTGAATTCAGAAGAATGAGAGGTGATCTTTTTTGTTCAATATTTAAACTAAATACATTGGAACTGAAATAATGAAAATGGATTATGAGGGGGCTTGACAAGGTGGATGCAGAGAGGATGTTTCCACTGATGGGGGAGATTAGAACTAGAGAGCATCATCTTAGAACAACGAGCCGCCCATTTAAAACTGAGATGAGGAGGAATTTCTTCTCTCAGAGGGTAGTAAATCTGTGGAATTCGCTGCCCCAGAGAGCTGTGGAAGCTGGGACATTGATTAAATTTAAGACAGAAATAGACAGTTTCTTAAATGATAAGGGAATAAGAGGTTATGGAGAGCGGGCAGGAAAGTGGACCTGAGTCCATGGTCGGATCAGCCATGATCGTATTAAATGGCGGATGGCCTACTCCTGCTCCTATTTCTTATGTTCTTATGTAATTATGAGTGGAGTTTCGACATCCCTTGCCATTGGAGATGGGGAGATTGGGAGCTCCCAGCTATCAGCGAACAACATATCAAACAACACTCAGTCATGTTGACTTTATTTCAACAATGAGTATAATATGATCATCTTCATAATGTAACATATTCTTACCTTACCAGGACTAATTCCAATCTTTTATCTCCCCCAGGGCCTTCACACATGCAGCAGCAGTTAATTGAAATCGCTGACGATGATTCCTCAGAGGAGTTGATCCTTCTCAGGGTGCTCGGTCACAGGGCTCATGTTTACCCTGCAACAGCTCAGGTACTTGCACTTCGGTGGGACCACATGGACTGATAGTTGGGATTTCACCTGGTGACTCACACTTCACAAGTGAGCAGGAGCTGATGGTGGAGACAGGGACAGCAATGGAGAGTCCGTGTCAGCAGGGCACAGGCGCTGTACCCCGAAGTCCATCGATGAAAAGGAGCCTCTTTCAGCAGCGGCAGAGAATGTGCGAGGCACTGACGGGCCTTCCAAGCACACTGACCATGATTACAGAGAGAATGGAGGATCCACCTCAAGCTGATGTCGCAGGGCATTGCGATGATGTCTTCCTCCATGGATAAAATGGCCAGTGCCATGGAACATCAGTTGCTTCATTCAAATGAGTCCATGCACGCCTTGACCACGGCCGTGCACACTCTGGATGCAAACATGTCTGTCACCTTAAATGGATGACAGATACCCTAGCCTTGGCCTGACAGCACCGCTGATCTGCACCAATGTGTTCTCCAGCACAGGGTAGCACTGTAGTGCGACTGGGCCATGAGAGGGATAATGGTGAAAGGGGACATGGAGGTGGGGACCCTACACAAAATGATTACACTTCACACTCGTTACCGCCCCCCCGTCTCCCAAGTCAATACCCGACATGCTGCCTCATGTCCCAATGGCTGAGGCTGTCCCTGCACAGGACCCTCACAGGCTCCAAAAGCTCAAAGGTCATCGGCCAAGAGCACCTCAGCAGTCAGAGTAGGGATCTGAGCAGCCTGCCTCTACCTCCACTGAAGCCACAGGGGTTGCATTTCGCATGAGTAGTTTGAAAAGGAGGAGGAAAACTTTGTAGTTGCACAATGGTTGTATGAGAAAATGTAGCGTTATCAATTTTCCGTTGTTTAGTTACATTTTTTTCTTTTGGACCACTTTCCCATCTTTCCCATTCTTGGTTGCTGGGTGGCAAGTCGCCTTTTAACTTATTTGATGATGAATGGGAAGACATGAATGGATGGGGAGCAATGGGGGATGAGCAAGGGGTGATTGGTTGTTTGCGCAACTGCTTTGTGTCCACAGCATTGGCAGGAGGAGAGGGGAGGGACGGGTGGCAGGAAGCGTGGCCACTGCATGTGCTTGTGACATGGATCCATTAATACAGCCTAGGCGAACCTTGCTTTAACAAAAGCATCCTGAACAGCAATGTGCGCAGCTAGTGGTGCACTGCCCTCCTCTTCATCTTCCTCCTCCTCATCTTTCTCCTCCTCACCTTCCTCCTCCTCCTTGGAATCGTCCAAAGAGGAACTGAGCTCTGGGTCTTATTCCTCTTGCAGGTCCAAACCTCGCTGCTGTGCAATGTTGCGCAGAACACAGCATTGAAGACCATTTTGCCCCCCACTGCTGATGCTCACTGAAGGGCACCTCCAGATCTGTCTAGGCACCTGAAGTGCATCTTCAGCGTGCCGATGGTTTGTGCAATCACACATCTGGTGATCATATGACAATCATTGTAGTGCAGTTGGACTTCCTTGGTCGGATTTTGACGGGTGTCATCAGCCAAATTAGAAGTGGGTATCCCTTGTCTCTGAGTAGCCAACTCTAAGTGTTCTTCCAGGTCCAAAGATGTGAGGGAGCTTGGACTGCGGCAGGACAAAAGCATCATGGCGGCTCCCCGTGAACACCTGCAGAAATATCTTTTTGTGGTTGCACACCAGCTGCACATTGATAGACATACGTCCTTGCAGTTCATAAGTACTCCTGGTCGATGTGGGGGTGCATGGATTGCCACATTTGTGCAGTTGATGACACCCTGCACTTGTGGGAAGCCAGCCAGACCACAAAACTGAGTTCCCGCTCAATCTGCCTGGCAGCCGAAGTTGACATAATTTCCGATCCAGACAAACAATGTTCCCCATAATTCTGTTGGGAGGCCCATTCACAGTTTTACGCATGCACAATCTTTAACACTGCAAAAGCCAACAATGGGCTGTGTGGCACCAGCAGAGAGCTGCATGGCCACATGGCAGTGCAGCTTATAGGGAACATTGCTGCCAGACAAGCTGTCAGTCATCAGTCTTATGCATTTGTGGTCCGCCAACTGGGAGCTCCTGGATATGTCTCCAGCAGAGCCTTGGAATGATCCGGATGCAAAGGCTGAGGGAGGTGGTCACCTTGACAGCTACAGGTAATGCGTGGCCACCAGGTCCAGTAAGCAGCAGGTCTTCATCTAGGAGGCAGCAGATGTCTGACACCATCAGATGCTACAACCTGAACCTCCTGAGATACAGCTGTTCCAACATGTCAAAGAAACACAGCCTCTGCCTGTACACCCTGTCATGGGCAGTGCCTCCTGTAGGCTGAACCTCTCTGCCCCTCCCCCCTCTGCCCCTCCACTCTCTGCCCCTTCCCCTCTGTCACTCTGCCCCTCCCCCTCTGCCCCTTCCCTCTCTGCCCTGCCTCTCTCTGCCCATCCCTCTCTGCCCCTCCCCCTCTGCCCCTTCCCTCTCTGCCCCTCCCTCTCTGCCCCTCCCCTCTCTGCCTCTCCCCTCTCTGCCCCTTCCCCCTCTGCCCCTTCCCTCTCCTCTGCCCAGCTGTAGGGTGCTGCTGTTGGTGCTGGTCATAGTGCTCCTCGTCCGAGGTCCAACTTGAGGTAGCCAAAGTGCCGCCCGTCCTGCTGTGATTGAGGAAACCTCCAAAGTGTAGAAAGTAACCTCTCAGCGAAAGTACTGAGAACAAACCCTTCCCCACTGGCAGGTGAGGAAGCAGCGATGGGTGCTGAGTATTTATTGCAGTATTGCCCTGAGATTTGTTCAGCCCCTCAATTGCCGCTGTGCTCTGGCCTTGCTTTCACTGGTCAGTTTCAGGAAGCCCAGGAAGTCCGTGGGTGCAGCACTAAATGTAAAGGTCAGTTGAAATGCCACTGTAATTGAGTGATTAGCATTTCATCGAATCATGGAAACTCACAGTACAGCTGGAGGTCATTCAGCCCGTCGTACCATGCTGGATCTTTGAAAGAGCAGTTCCACATATCCGCTTTGTATCCTTAATTCGTAAGTTCCTCATCCTCAACTCCATTTTAAAATTATTGATGGAATCAACTCCCGCCAACTTTTCAGGCCGAGCGTTCCAGATCCCAACAACCCTCTGAGTGAAAAACTTCTCCTCATCGTCCCTCTGGATTTTTCCAATGATTTTAAATCCATGACCTCTGGTTATTGACCCAGTCGCCAGGGAATAATATTTCTCGATCTATTTTACCAAACCTCTCATTATCTTCAGAACCTCTATTTGGTCACCTCTTAATCTTCGCTATTCCAAGGGGAACAGTCCTAACTTTTCCAACCTCTCCTCATAACTGAACTCCCACATCCCTGGTACCATCTGGGTAAACCCCCTCTCTACCCTTTCAATGGCCTTTACATCTTTGCTGAAATGCGATGCTCAGATTGTCCACAATACCCCAGCTGAGGCCCAACCAGTGATTTATAAAGTTCCAGCACGATCTCTTTGCTTTTATATTCCATTCCTCGATTTATAAACCCAAGTAACCCATGTGCTTTTTTAACCACCTCACTACCTTGCCTCGCCACCGTTAAGGATTTGTGTACATGGACACCCAGGTCTCTCTGCTCATCTACACTTTTCAAAATCGCGCCATTTATAGTATCCTGTCTTTCCATATTAGTCCTCCCAAAGTGCATCACTTCACACTTCTCTGCATTGAACTCCATCTGCCATGCTCCTGCCCATTTCACCATCCTGTCTGTGCCATCCTGAAGTCTGTAACTATCCTCATTACTATCTATTACTTTGCCAAGTTTCATATAAACTGCAAACTTTGTAATACTGCTCCGTACACCCGAATCTAGGTCATTTATAGAAATTTAACAGAGTACTGGACCCAAAATTGACCCTTGGCGAACACCACTGCAAACCATTCTCCCTCATGTGCTTATCTAGCTTTCCCTTAAATACATCCTCAGGCTATCCGACTCAACTACTTCTTGCCGTAGCAAGTTTCACATTCTCATCACTCTCTGCGTAAAGAAGTTTCTCCTAAATTCCTATTGGATTTATTAGTGACTATCTTAAATTTATGGCCTCTAGTTTTGGTCTCCCACAAGTGAAAACATCTTCTGTACATCGACCCTATCAAACCCCTTCATAATCTTAAAGTCCTTTATCAGATCACCCCTCAGCCTTCTCTTTTCTAGAGAATGTTACACCATTCCAGCAGTTACAAAGCAACTGAATAAAAACAGGAAATGCTAGAATTACTCAGCAGGTCAGGCAGCATCTGCAGACAGAGAAACAGAGTTAACGTTTCAGGTCGATGACCTTTCGATAGAACTGGGCATAAACTCAAGAATAGTGAATTCATTCAGCTGTCTGGTATACAAAGCTTGATTAAAATGCCACCGTAAGGATGTAAGAAAGACTCACTCCAACCTACCTCCCTCTGAACTTGCAGCACTCCGCTCGCTCAGATCCAAACTCAACATTTTCATCAAACCTGCTGACTAGGGTGGCGCTGTTGTTGTTTGGCGAACTGACCTATACCTCACCAGCTCTCTGACACCTCCTTCTACCTCCCCCTGGACCATGACCCCACCACTGAACATCAAGCCATCATTTCCCAGACCATCACTGACCTCATCTCCTCTGGAGATCTTCCCCCCATAGCCATCAACCTCATAGTTCCCCAACCCCGCACGGCCCGATTCTATCTCCTTCCCAAGATCCACAAACAGGACTGCCCCGGTTCAGCCTGTTCGCGCCCCACAGAACGTATTTCTTCCTATCTCGACTCTATTTTTTCTCCCCTTGTCTACTCTCTTCCCACCTACATCCGTGACTCTTCCGACGCCCTCTGTCACTTTAGCAGTTTCTAGTTTCCCAGCTCCAATCGTCTCCTTTTCACCATGGACGTCCAATCCCTCTACACTCCCATCCCCCAGCCTAAGGGCACTCCGCTTTTTCCTCGAGCAGAGGCCTAATCAGTCCCCATCCACCACCATCCTCCTCCGCCTGGCCGAATTTGTTCTCATATTGAACAACTTCTCCTTTAACTCCACTCACTTCCTCCAAATTAAAGGTGTTGCTATGGGAACCCACATGGGTCCTAGCTATACCTGCCTTTTCGTGGGATATGTGGAACATTCTTTGTTCCAGTCCTACTCGGGTCCCCTCCCTCACCTCTTTTTCTGGGACATTGATGACTATCGGTGCCGTTTCCTGCTCTCGCCTTGAACTGGAAAATGTCATTCACTTTGCATCCAATTTCCACCCTTCCCTCACCTTCACATGGTCCCTCTCCGACTCTTCCCTTCCCTTCCTCGACTTCTCCATCTCCATCTCTGGGGATAGAGTTTCGACCAGTAACCACTATAAGCCACTGACTCCCACAGCTACCTGGACTACAATTCCTCCCACCCTGCATCCTGTAAGGACTCCATTCCATTCTCCCAGTTTCTCCGTCTCCGTCGCATCTGCTCTGACGACACCACCTTTCACACTAGTGCCTCTGACATGTCTTCCTTTTTCCTCAACCGAGGATTCCCCTCCGCCATGGTTAACATGGCCCTCGACCGTGTCCATTCTATTTCCTGCACCTCTGCTCTCACCCCTTCCCCTCCCTCTCAGAACCATGACAGGGTTCCTCTTGTCCTCACCTTTCGGCCCACCGGCCTCCGTGTTCAACGGATCATCCTCTGTCATTTCCGCCACCTCCAGTGTGATCCCACCACCAATCACATCTTCCCCTCCCCTCTCCTCTCAGCATTCTGAAGGGACCGCTCCCTCCTTGACACCCTGGTCCATTCCGCAGTCACCCCCAGCACCCCCTCCCCTTCCTACGGCACCTTCCCGTGCAAACGCAGGAGATGCAACACCTGCCCTTTTTACCTCCTCCCTTCCCACTGTGCAGGGCCTGAAATACTCCTTCCAGGTGAAACAGAGATTTACTTGTACTTCTTTCAATTTACTACACTGTATTCACTGCTCACGATGTGGTCCCTTCTACATTGGGGAGACCACGCGTAGATTGGGTGACCACTTTGCGGAGCATCTCCGTTCAGTCCGCAAGTGTGACCCCGAGCTTCTGGTCACCTTCACTTTAATTCTCCACTCCATTCCCACTCTGACCTCTCCATCCTCAGTCTCCTACACTGTTCCAACAAAGCTCAACGCAAGCTCGAGGACCAGCACCTGATCTTTCGTTTAGGCACTTTACAGCTTTCTGGACTCAACATCGAGTTCAACAATTTCAGAGCATAGCCACTGCCCATCTTTGGCTCCCTTCTCCACCCATCCCCCCCACCCCTCCTGCTCCCCCGCTGAACCTGTTTCTTTTTTTCTCTTTGTCTCTAATGGCAGTTGGTCATTATCCCACCATTCACACCCTATTTTGACGAATGTTTTTCTAACTCCGGCCATTACTATTTCAATTCGGCCCATCATCCCTCTTGCCTCTCTAATCTCTCCTGCCTTCCACCCCATCACTGACCTTCCCTTTTGTTCTTTCTTCCCCTCCCCCTTTTAGTGCTTGTTAAGAATCTGTTCTTTCCAAACACTCACTGACACGAAATGTTAACTCTGCTTCCTCTCCACAGATGCTGCCTGACCCGCTGAGATTTCCAGCATTTTCTGTTTTTATTCCAGATTCCAGCATGCGCAGTATTTTGCTTTTGATGTAGGAAAGATAGTTTCACTAACCATGGAAGATGGTTACAAATAGTATTCTGTAAATGCATGCTGATCTTCTGAACTCTTCGAGCTGGGTGGGGGAAGAAGTGTCCTGCAAAGTTGCATTGAAGGGAAGAGACATGGTAGCAGGTTGCTAAACTAGGTCCGCTCACCGTCCACCGATAGGAGGGCCTGGGAGGAACTCCACAATCAGCTCCATGATTGGAAAGAAATATCAGAAGTATTACTACATCTTAATATGAAGATGAAGCACATATATACCGGTAGGTGAGTGCCTTGCACTATGACTAATAAATTTAGTGAAGGTAATATGAACATTGTCAAATGAATAAGTGCAAGGTTAAATTCGCCAATCCCATGCTCCCAACAGGGAACCACAAAGAATGGGAGAGTGGACTGGACGAGGCGGTACAGTCTTGTGGTGCCGATACACCAACCCATGTTCCTCTCGACCACAGGTTGGTAAATTTACCCTCTAATGCTAGCTGGTAACTGTACCATTCTTAACACAGTTAAAAGTCATATGTGAGCAATAGCAATGGAAAAGTTAATGTTTACCGAGTGAAGTGGTAAATGGTGCAGCAAACTGCCTTAATATGAGACGGACTACAGGTGTTTTATTTTGAAGTGTGAGTTGTAAAACATATTAATGAAGCAATCAAATTGTTGGGTGGCACATCACCCTTCTTGTATTCACACTATTCCTTTGCACTGAATGCGTCTGCTCCTAATTAGCATGTAGATAAATGATCTGAGCTTTGGAAGTGAGAGAACAATATTGAATTTTGTTGAATCCCACCAAGAAAGATTTTCTCCTCAGGCTTAATATCCACTTCATTAGAATGTTTGAACAAGGTTTAAATCTAATGCAAATTGGAGTGTATGTGCTTTACTGCATGCTCAACCCACCAATCCAGAGTGAGCACAGAGCAAAGCTCCATGGCCAAGGTTCTTAAAGGGTGGCAACATTTTTAATGGCTTTTCACTGCTTTTTTTTAAATGCTACTTTTCATTTTTTTTTTTAAACTTGTTTTGTTTTGTGAGCAGATATTCCGTCTTCCTTTTTTGCATCATACTGTGTTTGGAATGTTTTTGTGTAACTAAACCTGGCGAATTGTTCCAAAGTCCTGGGGAGTAATGGCTGCAACTGATGCATTTAGGGGTATGGGAGCATAGTGGTTATGTTACTGGGATAGTAATCCAGAGGCTGGGACTAATAATCCGGAGACGTGGGTTCAAATCCCACCACGGCAGCTGGGGTATCTAAATTCAGTTAATTAAATAAATCTGGAATAAAAAGCTAGTATCGGTAATGCTGACCATGGATCTATCGGATTGTCATAAAAACCCATCTGATTAACTAATGCCCTTTGGGGAAGGAAATCTGCCGTCTTTACCCGATCTGGTCTATATGAGATTCCAGACCCACAGCAAAATGGTTGACTCTTAACAGCCCTCTGAAATGGCTTAGCAAGCCTCTCAATTGTATTCAAGAAGGCTGCTCACCACCACCTTCTCGAGGGTATGGGCAATAAAGGCTGGCCTTGCCAGCGATGCCCACATCCTGTGCATGAATAAATAACATGAGTTTAAGGAATAAGAAGACAATAAAACAGCAGATGTGAAAAGAGGCTCTTCCAGCCCAAGTATTTAAAAAGATACTTGGATGTGCCTTTGAAGTGCCATAATCTACAGGGCTACGGACCAAGAGCTGGAAAGTGGGATTAGGCTGGATAGCTCTTGGTCGGCCGGCGGGGACACGATGGGCTGAAATGGCCTCCTTCCATGCTGTAAATTTCTATAATTCTATTCACTTCTACTGAGGGAGTGACGTACATGCTGAATCAAGTAGGTACAGTGCGTACTCGTGTCCCACAATTGGCAGGATAGTGACACTAGAGTCAGCCATTATGCCACCAATCATATTTGCAGACATTGGCACATGTGTCCAGCAATGGCTGAGGACAATTGGCTTTGCTGCCTTCCAATCAGCATGGAGCTAACTGCACCAACACCTGCATCCAGCTCTCCAGCAGCACTACCAATGGTTGCCAAGGTAATTCATTTCTGTTTCTGTTTCACTGAATCAGGCTAACTGGCTCATTGTGCCTGTACTGTCTCTCAGAAACAGCTCTCCAATTAGTCCCATTTTCTTCTGTTCTATTACATTTTTCTTTTTCAAATATTTCTACACCTCCCTTTTAAAAGATATTCTGGATTCTGTTTCCACTGTTTCTGGTAAGGGATTCCACGTCCTAAATTGATCTCCATACTGACACTCCATGGCGCCATGAAATGGCGATAAAATGTTGGCAACGCTCTTTCGTCAGCCAGTGGTGGGTCCCGCGACGGCCAACATATTGCTCTCCGGGAAAAAAAAGGTGGTGTGGTGATGTCAATCGGCATGCAACGCCAACCGAATGTCACCAACATGAATTTCGACCCTAGCACTAGGTCCTAAGCACGGCAGGTTAACCTGCGTCCAAGCAGGCTGACAGTGGCGATGTCTGCAGCTCTTAAAGAAACTCACTCATCATTCAGGTGGCTTGAATTTAACAGTTTGGACACTTTTTAAAATGTTATTGAAGTGGTGGCTTGCTGCGTTAGGTGTGAAAACTTTTTTTTAAGTGAGTAGGGAGTGCTGTTGGATGCTTGCAAGGGCTCGGATCGTAAATGAAGGCTCTTGAGAAGACAAAACATGCTGCAAATGCTCAGGTCTGACCAACTACATCTATGCTGCAATTTCACATTTCCAACATCCGCTTGCAAAGGGAAGAGAAAGACGCAGAAGAGAAGATGCAGAAGAAGAGGAAGCCAAAGAGGAGGAATCAGACAGAAGGATGCATCCCAGATAGCCTCTTTGTGGCCGGGATATCCAGGATGGAATCAGCCGCCTGCAATCTCACTTGCTGAGCAGGCTGCATTTCTTTGGCACGTGAAATGAGGAAGGCACAAGGGTGGAGTTGTGCTGATGGGAGGGGAGGAAAGCAAGAGCTGCATGCCAGAAGGAGGATAATGTACAAGGATACTGGCATCTTGTATCCTTTCAGCCCCGCCACTGGGCAAGGACTCAACCATGCCCCATGACAAGAATGGCCTGCACTGTTGCCTCCAAGGGGATGAGGTGAGGCTAGGAATTGGAGATGTGCCTCATCATTGGTGCAGATTGTTGGTAGGTAAATGATTGAGGGTCGTGCATTGAGCAGTGTGTGAGGCTAGTGGTGCAGTTGGTAGGCGATGCCTTTTGAAGATGCATTCACTGGGGCCGAAATTCAGGGTCTCAAAGAGACCCGTTAATGCCCATTTGCGGCGGCCATTGCTAAAAGTCGAATGGCCGCCGCTCTGGGGTCAACAGGCCGACACGACCTAACTTTAGGTCGTGGATTTTTTGGCCTGGACCCCATCCCGCCCAAGTAGATGCACCGCTAATTTAAAATAAAATAAATACGTACCTATCCATTTTTAGTTCGATCCATCAATCCCCTGCTGTGCGTTGCCTCTGGCAGGTTTTTCTGGCGGTGCACCCTCTGAAGACTGTCTGCGGCCGCCCTTAAAGGGGAGGGCCTACTGTAAAACTTTTTGCCGGCTGACTTGCCGATCGACCAGCAAAATACTGCCTCCGGGTTCGGCAGGGCTGGTCAATGGGAAGCCTGGCACGCCCTATTGAGTGCCAGGCCGCTGGTCTGGCCAAAACCCTCCCTGGTGGCCCAGTGGCCAAAGTTAAAAACTGATCGAATCTCTCCCCTTTAAGGGAGGGGAGAGAGCATGGTGACACACACGCACTGTGACGTCACCATGACTCCACCATTGATTGACAGCACCGGACGGCCTCCCCAACCCACTGCCGACAATTATGCCCCCGTGAGCTGGTCAAATCGTCATAAAAACTGACGTGCATCAACACATACAAAGGGCTGTTTAGATACCACAGATGCCCTTTCGGAATTTGTTTGACAGCAGCCATATTTCAGAGAAACATGGAGAGTTTGCTGAAGTCCGTCCCGAGAACCATCATGTTCCAAGATGTCATCCTGATCACCGGTCGCAACGCCACCTGGAAGAGGTTCTATATCGTCTGGGCAGAGTGGCATTCAGGCTAAAATGCTCCAAGTGCATTTTCATGGCACCAGAAGTTGAATTCCTGGGGAGAAAGATTGCAGCAGACGGCATCAGCCCAAGGACTTGAAGACAGAGGCCATCAAGAATGCACCCAGACCACAGAGTGTGACAGAGCTGCGTTCGTTCCTGGGTCTTTTTAACTATTTCGGTAACTTTCTACCTAGTTTGAGCACGTTGCTAGAGCCCTTGCCCATGTTGCTGAGAAAGGGTAATGACTGGGTTTGGGGCAAATCTCAAGACAGAGCCTTTGAGAGGGCCAGGAACCTGCCATGTTCCAATAAATTACTGTTACACCATGACCCATGAAAGCTGTTAGTGCTGGCCTGCGACGCCTCATCATATGGGGTCGGTTGTGTGCTCCAGCAAGCCAATGTATCAGGCCAACTCCAACATGCTGCATACATGTCCAGAAGTCTGTCTCAGGCTGAAAGAGCCTATAGTATGGTAGAGAAAGAGGCTTTAGCATACGTATATGGAGTTAGGAAATGCACCAATACCTATTTGTGCTTCGGTTTGAGCTTGAAACAGACCACAAGCCGCTCATTTCATTGTTTTCTGAGAGCAAAGGTATAAACACCAATGCCTCATCCCACATCCAAAGATGGGCACTGACATTATCCGTTTATGATTATGTCATCCCCCATGGACCAGGCACTGAAAACTGCTGATGCGCTTAGCCGGCTACCATTGCCCACAACCGAGGTGGAAATGCCGCAGCCCACAGACTTGCTGCTGGTCATGGAAGCCTTCGAGAACGAGGGGTCACCTGTCACGGCTCGCCAAATTAGGACCTGGATCAGCCAGGATCCTGTACGTGTAAAAAGGTGTGTCTTAAATGGAAATTGGTCTGCCATTCCCAGGGAAATGCAGGATAAAATTAAGCCTTTTAGCCGCCGCAAAGATGAACTGTCTATTCAGTCTGATTGTCTGTTATGGGGTAATCTTGTTGTTATGCCAAAAAAAGGCAGGGAAGCTTTTGTGCTAGATTTACACAGTACCCACCCAGGCATTGTCATGATGAAGGCCATTGCCAGGTCTCACGTTTGGTAGCCTGACATTAACTCGGACTTAGAGTCATTCGTGCATCAGTGCAACACTTGCATGCAACTGAATAACGCACCTGTGGAGGCTCCGCTGAGTCTGTGGTCATGACCATCCAAACCGTGATCAAGGATCCACATAGACTTTGCCGGCCCCTTTCTCGGCAAAATGTTTTTACTGGTAGTGGACGCTTACTCCAAATGGATTGAATGCGTAATCATGTCATCCAGCACATGCACAGCCACCATTGAAAGCCTCTGGGCCATGTTCGCCCATGGCCTGCCCGACATCCTTGTCAGGAATAACGGACCGTGTTTCACTAGTTCGGAGTTCCACGAGTTTATGACCCGTAATGGCATCAAGCATGTCAGGTCTGCCCCTTTCAAACATGCGTCTAATGGTCAAGCAGAGCGGGCTGTCCAAACCATTAAGCAGAGCCTAAACTGCGTGACTCACGGCTCCCTACAGACCCGCTTGTCCCGCATTCTGCTCAGTTACCGGACAAGACCCCACTTGCTCACCGCGGTCCCTCCTGCCGAGCTGTTAATGAAAAGAGGCCTCAAAACCAGGCTCTCCCTTGTACACCCGGATCTCAATGTTCATGTCGAAACCAGAAGGCAACGGCAGCAATGGTACAACGATCGCGCGGTCGTATCACGTGACATTGCTGTTCATGACCCTGTGTTTGTCCTGAATTATGGTCATGGTCCAAAGTGGATTGCTGGCACGGTTTTGGCCAAGGAAGGGAACAAGGTGTTTGTAGTCAAATTGTTAAATGGCCAAACGTGCAAGAGGCACATCAGCCAAACCAAATTGCGATTCACAGACAACCCAGAATAAATTGAAGATTGCATCATCATCGACCAACCCACACACACCCAACCATCAGTTGACCCTTGTGTCATTCATGAAGACGTACCTACCATCCCCGACAGTCCTGTCAGACCGACTGCTCCACAATGCAGCAATGGTGCTAACTCACCCAAGCTTAGGTTCGAACTGAGAAGACCAACCAGGAAGCGAGAGGCCCCGGACCATCTCAACTTGTAAATACAACCTGTACCAAGAACTTTGGGGGGAATGATGTTATGTATGTTAACTGGGCTTTACCTGCCACCGGAGGGTGCGACTGTCAGAGTCCTAATGGTCACTGGCAGACACGTGCAAGTCGTGTATATAATGCTGGCAGCCATGCTGAATCTTCACATTGAGAATAAATAAACTGGAGTAAGGTCATGCCTGAACTAGCTCACTGCACTTAGCCTCGTGGAGTTATTCAATACTTAACAGAGAGGTTGTGACATGTCAGTGCGGCGCTGATGACTGATCGTGGCGACGGGATCTGCTGCGAGGTCACTTCCGCCCGCACTCGACCGGAACACAGCACCACAGAGAAAAAAAAATAAAGTGCTGAATTTCTTCGGTATCTCCGCCCCGTGGACTGGGGAGGAGAAAAACGTTAAAAAACGCTAGGTGCGCCCCGTTTCGAGTGGAGGGCAATTTCTACCCCAAACCTCCATTTATAAAACCTAGACTCCCAGACGTTTATTTTTCCAGATGTCTCATCTTGTCCTTGAGCTGTTAAATATTTGTGTATCTCAATCTCGAAATCTCACTGCCCCTCGGTTCCTTTTAAAATGTTACTATTTAGTATATATTTCCTTTCATTATTCCTAAGGGATTTGTACTGGTGCCTCAGCTGTTATATATCAACGATTTGGATGAAGGAAGAGAGTTGTATATCCAAGCTTGCAGATGGCACTAATTTAAGAGGCACAGTAAGTTGTGTAGATAGGAGCAGAAAGGTACAAAGGACTGAGTCTAAGTGAGTGGGTGAAACTATGGGAGATAGAGTTTAATGTGGGGAAATGTGAGGTCATCCACTGGGATTCTGAGAAAAACAAATTGGAATATTTTCTCAATGCTGAGAGACAAGGAACTGTGGAGGAGTATTGGGATTTGGGAGTCCATGGACACAGATAACTAAAAGCTAGTGCACAGGTGTAAAAATAAATCCAAAACGCAAATGAATTGTTGGCCTTTATTTCAAAGGGGCTGGAATACAAAGCGGTTGTACAGATCCTTGGTTAGACCCCATCTGGAGCACTATGTTCAATTCTGTACATCGGACCTCAAGGAGGATATATTGGCCGTAGAGAGGGCGATTCACCGGAATGATGCCAAAGTTTATAGGATTAAATTATGGCGGCGGGTTGTACAAACTGAGTTTGTATTCCCTTTGTTATGTATGTAATAACTCGATAGACTGAACACTGTAAACTAACACAGGCACAAACCTGGCTCTGCTTTATTCGGGCCCAAAGTGATTACATTTCATGATGGCTGGCCTTTTATACCTGGGCTGCACACACGTACAGCCCAATGACCTCCAACAATGACGCCACCTTGTGGCTAGTAACCCTAAGCATACATACATGACAATATCCGCCTTTAAGATATTAGTAGCAGTCTTTTTACAAATTGAGACGGTCCGGGGCTTTCTGCTCCCGAGTTGATCGTCTCAGTTCAACTCCAGCCTTGGGCGAGCGTTCTGAGTCTGTTATAACTGGGGGCTGGGTAGCCGATCTGATGGGAGTGACAATGACCATGTCAGGGATTGAAACTCCAGATTCATTGATGACAGCAGAGTCCTCTGATTACTGAGGGTAGGTTGGTTGGTCACTGATTGTGTCTTCCTCAACATGTTTCCTGCATGTTTGCCCATTCTTGAGCTTGACAATAAACACTCTGTTACCCTCCTTGGCCATAACAGTACCGGCGATCCACTTGGGACCTTGACCATAATTTAGTACATACACAGGATCGTTAACAGAAATGTCGCGTGACACAGCAGCGCGATCATGATACCACTGCTGACTTTAATGTCTGTATTCAACATGGTCATTCAAGTCAGGGTGCATAAGAGAGAGCTTGGTCTTGAGACCTCTCTTCATCAATAGGTCAGCAGGAGGGACCCCGGTAAGCGTGTGGGGTCTTGTCCTGTAACTAAGCAATATGCATGACAAGCGAGTCTGCAGTGCACCTTGAGTTACACGTTTCATACTCTGCTTCATGGTTTGGACCGCACGCTCTGCTTGACCAATAGACGCGGGTTTGAATGGTGCTGACCTCACATGTTTGATACCATTGAGTTTCATGAACTCTTGAAACTCCAGACTAGTGAAGCAAGGCCCGTTGTCGCTTACAACAATGTTGTCCAGACCAAGAGTGGCAAATATGACATGAAGCCTCTCAATGGTACCTGTGGATGTACTGGATGACTTGATGATATACTCTATCCACTTGGAATATGCATCCACCACAACTAAAAACATCTTTCCCAGGAAGGGACCTGCAAAGTCGATGTGGATCCTGGACTATGGTTTAGATGGCCACGACCACAGACTCAGCGGCGATTCCGCTGGTGCTTTACTTAGCTGCATGCAAGTGTTGCACTGATGCACACTTGATTCCAGATCAGAGTCAATTCCAGGCCACCATATATAAGACCTGGCAATTGCTTTCATCTAGACAATACCGGGATGCGTGCTATGTAGATCATGTACAAATTTCTCTCTGCCTTTCTTTGGTATAACAACACTATTACCCCACAGTAAACAATCTGACTGAATGGATAGTTCGTCTTTGCGATGATTGTAAGGTTTGGTCTCATCACCCATTTGCTTGGGTATGACAGACCAATCACCACTAAGGACACAACGTTTCACAACCGATAATATCAGGTCCTGGCTGGTCCAGGTCTTAACTTGTTGAACCGTGACAGGGGTTCCTTCACTTTCAAAAGCATCCATAACTAACAGTAGGTCTGCAGGTTGTGGCGTCTCCACCTCTGGTGTGGGCAACGGCAGACAGCTCAGTACATCAGCACAATTCTCGGTGCCAGGTCTATGGTGAATGACATAATCATAGACAGATAATGTCAGTGTCCATCTCTGGATGTGGGACGATGCATTGGTATTGATACCTTTGTTTTCCGAAAACAATGCAATGAGTGGCTTGTGATCTGTTTCCAGTTCAAACCAAAGACCACCAGGTCCTGATGCATCTTTTTAACCCCATACACACAGGCTAATGCTTCTTTTTCTACCATACTGTAGGCTCTTTCCACCTTTGACAAACTATTAGAAGCAACATTTTGCAGTTTACCCGACTCATTAGCTTGTTGGAGCACGCAACCAACTCCATATGACAAAGCATCACAGGCCAATACTAGATGCTTACACGGATCATAATGTACCAGCAGCTTGTTAGAGCAAAGCAGATTAGTAACTTTCTCAAAAGCTCTATCTTGAGATGCACCCCAAACCCAGTTGTCACCTTTTCTTAGCAGCATGTGCAGTGGCTCTAATGAAGCGCTCAATCTAGGTAGGAAATTACCGAAGTAGTTGAGTAGACCAAGGAACGAACGCAGCTCCTTCACATTCTGAGGCTTGGGTGTATTTTTGATGGCCTTGGTTTACGAGTCCGTAGGCCTGATGCCGTCAGCAGCAATTTTCCTCCCCAGGAATTCGACTTCCGGTGCCATGAAGACGCATTTCAAATGTTTCAGTCTGAGTCCCACTTTGTCCAGATGATGTAGAACCTCTTCCAGGTTGTTCGGATGTTCAACAGTGTCACGACCTGTGATCAGGATGTCATCTTGGAACACGACGGTTCTAGGGACGGACTTCAGTAGACTCTCCATGTTCCTCTGAAATATGGCTGCAGCCGAGCGAATTCCGAAAGGACACCTGTTGTAGATAAACAGTCCTTTATGAGTGTTGATGCACGTAAGTTTCTTCGACATCTTGACCAGCTCCTGTGTCATGTAGGCCAATGTCAGATCCAGTTTAGTGAACGACTTCCCCCTGGCTAGTGTTGCAAACAGGTCATCAGCCTTCGGTAACGGCTATTGATCCTGTTTCAAAATTCAGTTGATTGTAACCTTGTAGTCTCCACAAATCTTGACAGTGCATTACTCTTCAACACAGGAACAATGGGGCTGGCCCATTCGTTAAATTCGACCGGTGATATGACCCCTTCACGCTGGAGTCTGTCCAGTTTGATTTCAACCTTCTCCCTCATCATGTACAGAACTGCCCGAGCTTTATGATGGACGGGTCTTGCATCCGAGTCCACGTGGATCTGTACCTTGGCTCCCGTGAGATTGCTGATGCCTGGTTCAAATAGCGAGGGGAACTTGCTCAGCACTTGAGCACATGGAGTGTCGACCTTTCGACGACAATGCTTTGATATCATTCCAATTGCATTTGATTTTTTCCAGCCAATTCCTGCCGAACAACGTTGGACCATTGCCTGGAGCAATCCATAACTGTAAATTGTAAATTGCGAACCGCACCATCATACGACACCTTGACTACTGCACTGCCAATCACCGTTATGAGTTCTTTAGTGTACGTACGCAACCTTGCATTGACTGGACTCAGCTTAGACCTCACAACCTTAGTATCCCGCAGCTTGTCGAATGTCCTCTGGCTCATTATTGATTGACTCGCACTCGTGTCCAATTAAATTGGTACCGGCACATGGTTAAGTTTCAGATTAATCATTATCAGTTGGCTCTTTGTTAGGAATGAATACAGTCCATACTCTTCCTCCTCTGGTATCTCAGATTGCATATCCGGATCCGCGCTATACTGGTCATCATCCTCCATGTGGTGTGTCGCAGCATGCTTGCTCAGTTGCATCACATGCGCTGGAGATGCCCCAGTCTCGAACAGACTTTGCAGATGTACTGATTAAATGATTGCCCCCACAACGCCAACATGGTGAAATAGGATTCATTCCCGTTGGTGGACTTTAGGCAGCCACAGGTTTCGCACACACATTCGAGTCGGCTCTGTCATATGCAGCTCTGCCAAACGACGATACAATCTTGTTTACAGTACTTGCCGAGTTCCGATTTTTCGATGATATCTGCTTTAAGTTTTTGTCTGTCGTCATGCATGCCTGGGCAATTGTGATGACCTTGCTCAAATCCAGCATCTCTGCTGCCTGTAGCTTTTGCAGGATCACCTCGTGGTTGATGCCGATTACAAAAAAGTCCTGCAGCATGTCTCCTAACGCGTTTTCTAATTTACTCCAGCTAGACGTCTTAGGTCAGCAATGAATTCTGACACATCCTGGCCCTCTGAACGAACGTGCTTGTAGAATCGATATCGTGAGATGATGATGCCTTTTTAATGGTTTGAGATGGTCACGTACCAGAGCACACAATTCTTCATAGTCCTTGTCCATTGGACTTGCAGGTGAGAGAAGATTTTTTATGAGTCTATAGATTTTTGGACCGCAAACCGTGAGGAAGACTGCCCTGCACCTAACTGCATCAGTGGGTTCCTCCATTTTGTTGGCCACGAAGTACTGGTCCAGGCGAGCTACAAAATCTACCCAGTCCTCTCCCTCCACGAATCTCTCCAGAATTCCAATTGTGCCCATTTTTGCATGCAAAGGTTCTTAAGTTACCTCGTCACCAAATGTTATGTATGTAATAGTTCGATAGACTGAATACTGTAAACTAACACAGGTACAAACTTGGCTCTGCTTTATTAGGGCCCAAAGTGATTACATTACATGATGGCTTGCCTTTTATACCTGGGCCACACACGTGTGCACAGCCCGATGATCTCCGAGAGTGGCGCCACCTGGTGGCTAGTAACCCCAAGCATACATACATGACACCCTTGAGCTTAGACAGTTGAGGGCTGATCTGATTGAAGTGTTTAAAATGATGAAGCGATTCAATCAGGTAGGTACAGAGAAACTATTTCCTCTGGTGGGGAATACAGAACAAGAGAGCATGATCTTAAAATTTGAGTAAGGCCATTTAGGAGGGAAATCAGGAAGCACTTTAGACAAACGACAGTGAATATCTGCCAAGCACTGACACAGGTTGTTAGCGTTAGTGTTTTCTTAGAAGAATCACTCAACACTTTTGAAGCAGCTTTTATTACGCTCAGCGGGAAGGAAAAACTCAGGACCGTATCCAGGTTTCTCTTCACAGAACAAAGAGTTACATGTACCTTTATATGTTTCACAACAGTTACAAAACAGTTTACTACAGTTACACAGCCCATCACGGCTGGACACAAGCCAATCACAACGATTATAGATTACATATAGGTTCTTTTAACCCAATAGAATTCTCCTAGTATCCAGGGAACCATTGTCAACTTGGGCTGATCGATGACTTTATATGTTCTCTCCCTAGTTCTTTCATCTGGGAGAAATAATTGGTTTGTAGCCTTGTTTACAGTAAATGGCTTCCCTCTTATCTTTCTTCCTGGGGAATTAATTGGTTTATGGCCTTGTTCACAGGAGATGGTTTCCTTCTTATCTCTGTCTTCCCAGGCATTCCTACAGTGGGCCTCACAGGGTTATTGCTCGGTCAGTGAACGTTCAACAGTTCACAGTTTGACTACCTGGTTTCCCATCATGCCTGGGCAGCCATTTTATGTGTGTGTCCATTTAAGCTTATGTGAGTTTTAAATATCCAGCAGGTGCCTAATGCCTAAGTCTATATATATCTTTCTACTCTCTACAACACAGGTTAACAGAGCAACAATTTGAAGAAATGTCTTTCACTGACATGACTCAGTCTCAAATGATTACTGAGAGGAAAAGGTTTTGCAGACTGCTGCCCATAAAGCGAGCTCTCACAGCTCTCACAGCATCAATAATCCCTCCAAAATTCAGACATAATCCGATCTTTAAATACATACCTATGTGGAATTTGTCAATGAGACTGTTGCTGAGGTACATGGTTTATGTTTTAGTATGGATCAGTGGCAGTTGCTGACGGTTGTTTAGAGTAATATTTGAGGGGGTGTATTCAGTATAGAGCAATTTTACAAAAGCTTGGCTGGAGATCAAAGAGCCGCAACATTCAGGCACTTAAGGCTAGATTTTCCGCTGCTGTCTGTCTCTGTTTTCACCCCAGAGGGGCGGCAATGGCGGCGGTGTGCTCTCCGGCACCCCGCCGGGGTTTTCAGGGCCAGTTTCGGCGGGGCGTGGAGCATTACCGCCCGGGAGAGGCGAGCCGGTATGCAACGCCCTCTGGTTGCAACGACGGCTCAATTTTGGCTCCCGCCCGACCCGTAGCGCCCCCTAGTGGGACCGCCTGTGAAAGCGGGCGGCCCAAGCTGTAGCGGCTGCAGTGAGGTAAGTAATGTCCACCTCAGGTAAGTGTGATTGTTTTTTATTTTATTTTTTTGGTGATTTATGTTGTGGTGGTGTGAGTTATTGATTGGGAATGTTTTTGTTGGGTTACTTTCAGGTTTTTTTCTCCCCAGGCCTCTCTCAGGGCGCTCCCGGGGCTGACTGTTTAGCAGGATTTTCCCATGCTCAGCCGGCCTAGCGCCCTGAGAGAGGTGTGGAATGCCTCCCTTAGCGCCCCGCCCCACACTCAAGGCCCAGCTGCTCAATTTTGCTGAATGCGGCGCAAACTGTTCCTGAGTGCAAACTTTACCGCCCTGCCGCCATTACCGCCCCGAAATGAGCAAGGCCGAAAATCCAGGCAATCATGGTATTGTCAGATCTTGTTTTCCTACATCCATTTTCAATCTTTAAATATGAACAGATAAACAGATTTCCCAGTTTTTCTTATTGTACTGCAGCATAAACTAGATTCCATCCTTCAACACGCAGGGGTACAACACAAGATTGGAAAGATGTTTTGTATGTCCGATTAATGCTGCTGATTGTTAGCAAAGGTACAGCGAATCCAAGCTTCTGGGCCTCATCTATTCACAAGCTTTTGGTAAGGCCCCACATGGTAGACTGGCCATGAAGGTTAATGTTAAGTATGGAAGAACTCCACAAGACTGAGTACTGTGAGTTAAAACTGATGTGAGTTAAAACTGATGAGTTAAAAGAGACTGACCTTAATCTTTTAATACAACTCCAGCGTGCCTAAGCAGCATGGCAAACAACCTTTTATACTCCCTTGCACGAGGTGTGCAGGTGACCCTTGGGCCTCCAACAGTTGCGCCCTCTGGTGGCAAGTCTAAACAGTTACAATGTTTACATACATAATATCACTCCCCCCCCTCCAAACTCTTTGAAATAATTATTTACAAGTTGAGATGATCCGGGGCCCTATGCTCCCTGGTTGATCGTTTGAATTCAAACTCTGGCATGGGTGAGTTGGTCGGACCATTGCTGCACTGTGGCGCGGCTGGTCTGACAGGACTGTTGGGAATGGTGGGTTCACCCTCTTGATTGACAGCGAGGTCAATTGCTGGTTGGGTGTGTGTTGGTGGATCGATGATGGTGATGTCCTCTTCTCTTCAGGTTGTTCCTGGTTGTAGGTGAACCGCAGTTTGGTCTGATCCAAAGGTTTTCTGCATGTTTGTCCATTCAATATAAACACTCTATTCCCCTCCTTGGCCAAGACAGTGCCAGCGATCCATTTAGGACCATGACCATAATAAAGGACAAACACAGGGTCGTTAACATCAATGTCACGCGATACAGCCGTGCGATCGTGGTACATGTTTTGTCGGTGACGCCGGGTTTCCACATGATCATTTAGATCCGGGTGAACTAGGGAGAGCCTGGTTTTGAGTGCTCTCTTCATTAACAATTCTGTAGGGGGAACCCCAGTGAGCGAGTGGGGTCGCGTCCGGTAGCTGAGCAGAACCCGAGATAAGCGGGTCTGCAAGGAGCCTTCCATCATGCGTTTCAAGCTCTGCTTGATAATTTGGACTACCCGTTCCGCTTGACCATTGGATGCGGGCTTAGACGGGGCAGACCTGATAAGCTTGATGCCATTGCGGGTCATAAACTCGTTGAATTCCGAGCTGGTGAAACACGGTCCATTGTCACTGACAAGGACGTCGGGCAAGCCATCGGTGGCGAACATAGCCCGGAGGCTATGGTGGCAGTGGATGTGTTGGATGACATGATTACGCATTCAATCCATTTAGAGTAAGCGTCCACTACAACTAAAAACATCTTTCTGAAAAAGGGGCCAGCAAAATCTATGTGGATCCTGGACCACAGTTTGGAGGCCATGACCACAGACTCAATGGAGCCTCCCTTAGTGCATTGCTCAATTGTGAGCACGTGTTGCACTGCTGTACGCATGACTCTAAGTCCGAACCAATGCCAGGCCACCAAACATGTGACCTGGCTATAGACTTCATCATGACTATGCCTGGGTGGGTATTGTGTTGGTCGCGTATAAACGTTTCCCTGCCTTTTTTTGGAAAAACCATGCGATTACCCCATAAGAGACAATTCGACTGGATGGACATTTCATCCTTGCGTCGATGAAACGGATTAATTTCATCTTGCACTTCCCCGGGAACGGCTGACCAGCTCCCATTGAGGACGCAACTTTTTACAAGTGATAGCACAGGATCCTGGCTGGTCCAGATCCTGATCTGGCGAGCAGTGACAGGTGACCCCTCGCTCTCAAAAGCATTCATGACCAGAAGCAAGTCTGCGGGCTGCGCCATTTCCACCCCGGTAGTGGACAATGGTAGCCAACTGAGGGGATCAGCACAGTTCTCCGTGCCTGGTCTGTGGCGGATAACATAGTCATAGGTGGACAATGTTAGTGGCCATCTTTGGATGCGGGACGAAGCATTGGTGTTTATACCTTTGCTTTCTGAAAACAGCGAAATGAGCGGTTTGTGGTCGGTTTCAAGCTCAAACCAAAGTCCAAATAGGTATTGGTGCATTTTCTTAACCCCATATACACATGCTAACGCCTCTTTCTCGATCATACTGTGGGCTCTTTCAGCCTTAGACAGACTTCTAGACGCATATGCAACGGTTGAAATTTGCCCGATACGTTGGTTTGCTGTAACACACAGCCAACCCCGTACGAAGATGCATCACAAGCTAGCACTAGTCGTTTACATGGTCATACAGTACAAGTAACTTATTAGAATAAAGTAGATTTGTGGCCTTCTCAAAGGCTATCTCTTGAGATTTACCCCAAATGCAGTCGTCACCCTTATGTAGCAACATGTGCAACGGTTCCAGCAAAGTGCTTAACCCGGGTAGAAAGTTAACAAAATAGTTGAGGAGGCCCAGGAATGAACACAGCTCCGTCACATTCTGTGGTCTGGGTGCATTCTTGATGGCCTCTGTCTTTGAGTCCGTGGGTCTGATGCCGTCTGCCGCAATCTTTCTCCCCAAAAATTCGACCTCTGGCGCCAGGAAAACACACTTGAAGTGTTTCAGCCTGTGTATCACTCTGTCCAGTCGACTTAGAACCTCTTCCAGGTTGTGCAGGTGTTCGGTGGTGTCACGACCGGTGATCAGGATGTCATCTTGAAACACGACGGTGCGTGGAACCGATTTCAGCAGACTCTCCATGTTCCTCTGGAAGATGGCAGCAGCCAAGCGAATCCCAAAAGGGCACCTGTGGTATATAAACAGTCCTTTGTGCATGTTGATGCACGTCAATCTTTTCAAAGATTCAGCCAACGCCTGTGTCATGTAGCTAGAGGTTAAGTCCAACTTGGTGAATGACTTCCCCCCCGCTAACATTGTGAACAGGTCATCCGCCTTGGGTAGCGGGTACTGGTCTTGTAATGAGACTCGGTTGATCATTATCTTTTAGTCTCCGCAGATTCTGACCGTGCCATTGCTTTTCAACACCGTAACAATTGGACTGGCCCACTTGTTGAACTCGACTGGCGATACGATTCCCTCTCGTTGAAGTCTGTCTAGTTCGATCTCGACTTTCTCCCTCATCAGATATGGAACCGCTCGAGCCTTGTGATAAACGGGCCTTGCATCGGGGATTAGCTGGAAATGCATCTTGGCGCCTGTAAAGTTGCTGATGCCTGGTTTAAATAGCGATGGAAACTTGCTCAGCACTTGGGCGCACGAGGCATCATCCACTGAAGATAGTGCTTTGATGTCGTCCCAGTTCCATCGAATCTTTCCCAGCCAGCTTCTGCCGAATAGCATTGGGCCATCGCCTAGTACAATCCACAGTGATAAATCATGCACAGCTCCATCATACGATACCGTAACTGCCGCACTGCCAATGACTGGTATGATCTCTCTGGTGTAGGTGTGCAACTTTGTCTGAATCGGACTCAGTTTGGGCCTTTGTGCCTTATTGCCCGACAGTTTCTCAAAAGCCTTCTGGCTCATAATTGACTGACGCGACCCCGTGTCCAACTCCATTGATATCGGAATACCATTCAACTTGACTTTCAGCATGATAGGTGGGCTCTTAGTGATGAAGGTGTGTACCGCATACACTTCTTCCTCGGGTTGAGTTGCCTCTCTTGTTTGTTCTGCATGATCCGCGCCAGATCGATCATCCTCTGCCGAAACTGCCACGTGGTGAGTCGCAGCACTCTTGCACATTCGCTGGAGGTGCCCCATTGTTTCGCAGCCTTTGCACACGTAGTGCTTGAATCGACATTGATGGGCTTGATGATTACCCCCGCAGCGCTAACAGGGTGCTAATGGATTTGCATTCACGCCCAATGGTGGACTCTGAGTCACCCTATGCCTTGCACTGCAGACGTGTAGGCCCTGCCATATGCAGTTCTGCCTGCAAGCAATGTTACTTTATGCACAATACTTGCCGGTGAGCTTAGATGCTGGGAAGATATCTGTCTGGTATTATTGCTCGTGGATATGAATGTCTGAGCTATTGTGATGATCTTGCTCAGGTCTAGGGATTTGGTGGACAGCAGCTTGCGAAGAATGACCTCGTGGTCGATGCCGAGCACAAAAAAGTCCCGCAGCATTTCCCCCCAAAATCTAACAAATTCGCAAGTTTCCACAAGGTGTCACAGGTCGGCGACATAACTCGCCACGTCCTGGCCCTTGGAGCGGTGGTGCATGTAGAGGTGATACCTGGCCATTAAGACGCTCTCCTTCAGCTTGAGATAGTTCCGAACCAACGTACACAACTCTGTATATGTCTTCTCCATTGGTTTCTCCGGCGCTAGCAGATTCTTGATGAAGCCGTATATTGTGGACCCACACACAATGAGGAGAATTGCCCTGCGCTTGATCGCTTTATCGTCTCCATCCAACTCGTTGGCCATGAAGTACTGGTCAAGCCACTCAATGAAGGCTTCCCAATCATCACCCTCTACAAATCTCTCTAAAATACCAACAGCAGCCATGACCGCATGAAAGTTTGTAACCTGTTACTCGTCACCAATTGTTAAGTATGGAAGAGCTCCACAAGACTGAGGACTGTGAGGTAAAACAGATGTGACCTTAGTCTCTTTAATACAACTCCAGAGTGCCTAAGCAGCATGGCAGACAGCCTTTTATACTCCCTTGCACGAGGTGTGCAGGTGACCCTTGGGCCTCCAACAGTTGCGCCCTCTGGTGGCAAGTCTTACACAGTTACAATATTTACATACATAACAGTTAAAGCCCATGGAATACAGGGCAAAGTGTCAAGTTGGAAAGAAAAATTGGCTTGGAGGTAGGAAGCAAAGGGTGATGGTTGATGGATGTTGTTGTGACTGGAAGGATGTTTCCAGTGGGGTTCCGCAGGGCTCAGTACTAGGACCCTTGCTTTTTGTGATATATATCAACAATTTAGATTTGAATATAGGGAGTATAATTAAGAAGTTGCAGACGACACTAAAATTGGCTGTGTGGTTAATAATGAAGAGAAAAGTCATGGGCTTCAGGAGGATATCAATCTACTGGTCAGGTGGGCAGAGCAGTGGCAAATGGAATTTAATTCAGAGAAGTGTGAGGTGATGCACTTTGGGAGGGCTAATAAGGAAAGGGTATACATATTAAGCAGTAGGCCACTTAATAGTGTAGATGAACAAAGGGACCTTGGAGGGCTTGTCTATAAATCCCTGAAAGTAGCAGGCCAGGTGGATAAGGTGGCTAAGAAGGCATACGTAATGCTTGCCTTTATTAGCCGAGGCATAGAATATAAGAGCAGGAAGGTTATGCTTAAATTGTATAATACTTTGGTTAGACCACAGCTAGAGTATTGCGTGCAGTTCTGGTCACCATATTATAGGAAGCACATGATTGCACTAGAGAGGGTGCAGAGGAGATTTACGAGGATGCTGCCTGGAATGGAGAATCTTAGTTATGAGGAAAGATTGGATAGGCTGGGTTTGTTCTCATTGGAACAGAGGAGGTTGAGAGGAGACCTCATTGAGGTGTACAAAATATTGAGGGGCCTGGACATAGTGGATAGCAAGGGTCTATTTCCATTGGTGGAGAGGTCTATTACGAGGGGGTATAGTTTTAAGGTGATTGGTGGAAGGTTTAGAGGGGATTTGAGGGGGGGGGCTTCTTTATACAGAGGGTTGTGGGGATCTGGAACTCATTGTCTGGAAGACTGGTGGATGCAGAAACCCTCAACACGTTTAAGAGATGGTTGGATGGGCACTTAAAGTGCAGTAACCTGCAGGGTTACGGACCAAGAGCTGGTAATTGGGATTAGACTGGATGACATTTTGTTAGACAGAGCAGATATAATGGGAAGTACTGCAGGGAACAGAATACGACCAGGGTGATCTGCTTGACTAGTTTCGATTGCCTGGATGGGTCGGAGAGCAATTTTCCCAGATTTTTTCTCCTTAAATTGGCCTGGGTTTTTATCTGTTTTTAGCTTCCCCCAGGAGATCACATGGCTCCGGTTGGGGTGGAGTGTAGAATGTTTCAGTATAAGGGATGTCGCAGTTGTGTGAGGCGGACTGGTTGGGCTGGGTGCTCTTTGCCTTTCCGTCACTGTTCATAGGTTTATATGTAACTTTAGGGCTGCTGATCAAGGGCCATGTGACTCTTTGTCGGCCTGTGCGGACACGATGGGACAGAATGGCCTCCTTCTGCACTGTAAATTTCTATGTTTTTATATTTTTATGTTTCCTGATGATGGGATGTTTGCTGAGCTGAGCTTTGACACTTTGGGGTGAACATTCAGGGCTCCCACCTGGTATCGACGGGGAAGGAGCGCTCCGAAAATGAAGGGTAATGAATGAGCTGCTCGCGCTGGGTGGCCACAGCAGCCTCCTGAGTCTTGTGGTCGGATCACTACCTCCATTTCTGGACTGAATTAGTCCACGTGTCGCCGTACACTATCTGGCCAGTATCAGCTGGCGGCCCGGCCGGAGAGGATCCCGTAGTTAAGTTCCTCTTTCTTCTTGGGGGGGCCAGGAGGAGCAGGACTGTAGATCGCTCATCGGACTCATCCGTCACCTTAGAACTCATTTCAGTGTGGAAGCAAGTCATCCTCAACTCCGGGGGACTGCCTAAGAAGAAGAAGACGAAGAGAAGATTTATATTACAAACAAACTTCAGATCTTTGGGTCTGATCTGAGCTCTAGACAGTGATATAATGAAATGTATGGTACACTTGCGCTACCTAAATAGTGTGCCAGCTGCAGTTTGGATCTTCACGTTAGTTTGATTCGAGTTGACTTCAACTTATTAAGCTCAAATTTAATTTCATATTTAATCACCAGAATATATGGAAGAAGTTTCATTAACAATAAAAAAAGACTCAATAATCCATCATCATAGGCGGTCCCTCGAAGTGAGGATGACCTGCTTCCATGCCAAAAAGGGATGCGTTCACAGATGTTTCAATAAAGGACCTAATATTCCAGATCCCAAACTACATCCTGAAGCCTGTGCATGGATTTTTTTAACGTGTGGTGGCCGTTGCACACCAGCCACCACACGGGGCTGACAGAGCTAGGTCTTGGTCCAGTGGCAACGATTATCGAAGACGACTGGAGACCAGCTCTGCTGCACGGACCTAGTGCGCACACGTATCGCAGTGTGGGCTGGGCCCGTGCTGCCCCTGAATCCTCGCCTCTTCTAGGCCCCGAGCTCACACCTCTCCTGGGCCCTGATCACATTCCTCTATAATAATAATAAGGTTTCAATGACAGCACAAAGAAAGGAAGATCCCAACTTAAGTGTTTGAATCTTTTCAATGTTTTGTTAATTGTAAACAAGGACCGATGATTTTGTGGCAAACCACATGTGGTTATAGTCTAGACAAAACTCATTAAATCCAGAAGTCTGCTGTTGCTATAGATTAAAATGGCTATCGCTGTACACCGGTTGAGATGTTATTGCTCAAAGGCAGATTTCGCCTGAGATCAAAACTGCCTTGAGTAGGTTTGTCACAAAGAGATTTGAAGCAAGATAAGAGTGGGGTAAATAGAAGGGCAGGACAATTGAGGAGCAGCGTAAAAGAGTGGAAGAAACCGCCAGGGACCACGTTGACTGAAAACATTGTCACGGGCTTGTGGGGATTATTATATAGTCTGTAATTCTGTGCTGTGTAATAACCAGGTTGCCACATTTGACCGACGGTCTGAAATTGTGTAAAAATAGAAGATAATTGTTAAGTGCATTATAAACAAAAAGGATTTGCGAACCGATGTAGAATAAAGTTTAGTGATTAACAAACAAGGACTGCTCGGGTCTCCACGGAAGGTCCATGCTTCACTTGAGGGAGAGACATTCTTACCGATTAGCTCCTGGGTTTTTAGCTGGTTTTTGCCTCTCCCAGGAGATCACATGGCTCCGGTTGGGGTGGAGTGTAGAATATTTCAGTATAAGGAGTATCGCGGTTGTGTGAGGTGGACTGGTCGGGCTGGGTGCTCTTTACCTGTCCGACATTGTTCATTGTTCATAGGTTTATATGTAACTTTCAAGGCTGCTGACCGAGGGCCGTGCGGCTCTTTGTCGGCCGGCGTGGACACGATGGACTGCGCTGTAAATTTCTATGTTTCTATGTTTCTAAGAAAAAACAAGACCCGGTTAATTATTGAATCTATTGAACAAGAGGAGATCTCCAGGTGTTAGTCGGACCCAGGTAACAGGTGGGTAAATACAAAATGGTTACAATTCTATCTGGCTGTGATGGGCGGAAGCACTAAACAGCCCACAGAGACTGGGCACCGGTCTGTTCATCCCATTGCCCTGCTCTTGATTCCGTGTCCCTGCTCACCTTTAGCAGGCCGTAGCAGCACCGCCCCACCTCATATCCAACTTTCTCATCCAGAAAATGGTGTATTTTATTCCATTTTAGGATGCGTTTATTCTGGATAAACTTTGAATCATAACTTTGGAACGCTTAGATCAGGTGAGTTCAAAAAGTCCCGCTCTCCATAAACTATCAAACGCAAAATCTCAGGTCAAACACATTCCTTAAGTTCAAAGCTGCAATGCACAAGTAAATGAGAAAGTCTTCAATCGCGTCCCAGATTAAATGAAGGTGGAAGGTTCTAATTGCTAATGATAACAGGATTCAGTAGGATAAATACAGAACTCATCAACACTTGAGGCTAGAAATTGCATAGCGTCGAGTTTGGGGTGATTACTTTCGTAGGAGCGCAAAAGTATTGGCGGACAGAAAATATTTGCAGCTGATGGGAACTTTCGCTTTAGTGCTCCAAGAGGGAAGTGGAGCTAAATCAAGCGCTACTAGTTCCCTTAGAGCGCTAAAGGAGGTGATAGGGGTGGAATCGGCAGAGCGCTGAACAATGTTCAGTGCAGCACTGCCGTCTGTAGAGGCCCTTCACTTGCTTAAAGGAAAGGGCCAATGCTGGGGGGAATGAGTTTTCCTGCTGTCTATGGGGCCACGTCACCAGCTCTACGCGCAAAACAGCCCCAAGTGAGTGCGGGGCTGAGCAATCGCGGGGTCCAAAAAAAGCAAAATACACCACACTGGGGAGAATAATTAATGTTGCCCTACCTGGCCACCAGTGCTTTGAATTAGCGCTCCCCAAGTGGCCAGCCTAGGTAACAACGCCTCCTGCAGCTGCTGTTTTTGATGCCCAGTGATGCTGCTGGGGGCTAGAGTGAATATTGCATCCAGGGCGGTAATGGGGCACAGCGCACCCGTGATGTCACGATCTACGGAGCGCAAGTGAGCGAGGCGGTAAGTGTTAGCGCAAGTGCAAAACCGCCAGGGAGTTTTGTGGGGGTCGGTGATCTCGCCGCGCACGGTCACTAACCCCCGAGCACCCCGTTACTGCCCCCGCAGGCGCTAAAGGGAGGTGCAAACTAGACCAATTTCTCCCCCTAAATGTACCAAAGTTATGTTCCAAAGGTACTTACACTGATAATTACTAGTTTTAACTTTCTGTGGCGAGTTTAATGGGAAATTCATAGAATCATAGAAACTTACAACACAGAAGGAGGCCATTTGGACCATTACCCTGTGCTGGCTCTTAGAAAAAGCAGTCGTGCTTACTCCCATGTCTCTGATTTTTGTCCATAACCTTGTAACTGCCTCATCCTCAAGTACTTGTCCAACGCCCTTTTAAAATTATATATGGAATCAACTCCACCACCTTTCCCGATTGAACTTTCCAGATCCTGACCACTCTCAGCGAAACAATCTCTCCGCATCTCCCCTCTAGATCCTTTGCCAATGATTTTGAATCTATGACCTCTGGTTATTGGTCCAGTCGTCAGAGAGAATAGATTTCTCTATCAAAACTTCTCATCGTTATCAAAACCTCTATTAGCGGCACAAATCGACCAGAAACCTGTGGCGATTCGCAATTTCACGGGGTATCTCTTCCTCACCACAAGTTCCTGGATGATTTGTGCATTAATAACAGCGTGCATCGTTCACATGGCGTCATTTTCTTAGCAAAATCTGTCCCAATAAATGTTTTGTAACATTGTAACCACGACCTCAGAACAGTGCACGGGTCTCCTTCTGTCATGTGAGGGAGATAACACTGCGCTGCTCCCCTCGTCTGCTGGGAGCTGCCCTCAATGTTCATCCACTCCATATCAATGGTGTCAGCCGTGGCTCAGTGGGCAGCACTCTCGCCTCTGAGTCAGAAGGTTGTGGGTTCAAATCCCACTCCAGGGACGAGAGCACGAAATATCAAGGCTGAAACTCCAGTGCAGTGCTGCACTGTCGGAGGTGCCGTCTTTCGGATGAGACGTTAAACTGAGGTCCTGTCTGCTTTCTCAAATGCATGTAAAAGATCCCATGGCACTATTTCAAAGCAAGAGCAGGGGAGTTATCCCCGGTGCCCTAGCCAAAATTTATCCCTCTTTCAACATAACAAAAAACAGATTATCTGGTTATTATCACATTGCTGTTTGTGGGAGCTTGCTGTGCGCAAATTGGCTGCCATGTTTCCTACATTACAACAATGACAGCAAAGAATGACTAAGAAAGCAATAAAGAAAGGAAAGATAGATTATGAAAGTAAACTTGCGCAAAACATAAAAACAGATAGTAAAAACTTTTACCAATATATACAACGTAAAAGAGTGACTAAAGTAAATGTTGGTCCTTTAGAAGATGAGAAGGGGGATTTAGTAATGGGAAATGTGGAAATGGCTGAGACCTTAAACAATTATTTTGCTTCGGTCTGCACAGTGGAAGACACAATAACCATGCCAAAAATTGCTGGTCACGGGAATGTGGGAAGGGAGGACCTTGAGACAATCACTATCACTAGGGAGGTAGTGCTGGACAGGCTAATGGGACTCAAGGTAGACAAGTCCCCTGGTCCTGATGAAATGCATCCCAGAGTATTAAAAGAGATGGCGGAAGTTATAGCAGATGCATTCGTTATAATCTACCAAAATTCTCTGGACTCTGGGGAGGTACCAGTGGATTGGAAAGCAGCTAATGTAACGTCTCTGTTTAAAAAAGGGGGCAGACAAAAGGCAGGTAACTATAGGCCGGTTAGTTTAACATCTGTCGTGGGGAAAATGCTTGAAGCTATCATTAAGGAAGAAATAGCCGGACATCTAGATAGGAATAGTGCAATCAAGCAGACGCAACATGGATTCATGAAGGGGAAATCATGTTTAACTAATTTCCTGGAATTCTTTGAGGATATAACGAGCATGGTGGATAGAGGTGTACCGATGGATGTGGTGTATTTAGATTTCCAAAAGGCATTCGATAAGGTGCCACACAAAAGGTTACTGCTGAAGATAAAGGTACGCAGAGTCAGAGGAAATGTATTAGCATGGATCGAGAATTGGCTGGCTAACAGAAAGCAGAGAGTCGGGATAAATGGGTCCTTTTCAGGTTGGAAATCGGTGGTTAGTGGTGTGCCACAGGGATCGGTGCTGGGACCACAACTGTTTACAATATACATAGATGACCTGGAAGAGGGGACAGAGTGTAGTGTAACAAACTTTGCAGATGACACAAAGATTAGTGGGAAAGCGGGTTGTGTAGAGGGCACAGAGAGGCTGCAAAGAGATTTGGATAGGTTAAGCGAATGGGCTAAGGTTTGGCAGATGGAATACAATGTCAGAAAATGTGAGGTCGTCCACCTTGGGAAAAAAAAAACAGTAAAAGGGAATATTATTTGAATGGGGAGAAATTACAACATGCTGCGGTGCAGAGGGACCTGGGGATTCTTGTGCATGAATCCCAAAAAGTTAGTTTGCAGGTGCAGCAGATAATCAGGAAGGCAAATGGAATGTTGGCCTTCATTGCGAGAGGGATGGAGTACAAAAGCAGGGAAGTCCTGCTGCAACTGTACCTGGAGTACTGCGTGCAGTTTTGGTCACCTTAAGGAAGGATATACTAGCCTTGGAGCGGGTACAGAGACGATTCACTGGGCTGATTCCGGAGATGAGGGGGTGACCTTATGATGATAGAATGAGTAGACTGGGTCTTTACTCGTTGGAGTTCAGAAGGATGAGGGGTGATCTTATAGAAACATTTAAAATAATGAAAGGGATAGACAAGATAGAGGCAGAGAGGTTGTTTCCACTGGTCGGGGAGACTAGAACTAGGGGGCACAGCCTCAAAATACTGGGGAGCCAATTTAAAACCGAGTTGAGAAGGAATTTCTTCTCCCAGAGGGTTGTGAATCTGTGGAATTCTCTGCCCAAGGAAGCAGTTGAGGCTAGCTCATTGAATGTATTCAAATCACAGATAGATAGATTTTTAACCAATAAGGGAATTAAGGGTTATGGGGAGCGGGCAGGTAAGTGGAGCTGAGTCCACGGCCAGATCAGCCATGATCTTTTTGAATGGCGGAGCAGGCTCGAGGGACTAGATAGCCTACTCCTGTTCCTAATTCTTATGTTCTTATGTTCTTATTGCACGTCAATGTCTGTAAAGCGCTTTGAGATGTCCAGTGGTCGTGAAAAGCGCTATATAAATCTCAGTTTTTCTTTCTTTCAGATCAAAAATGGGAGCACTGAGATAAGGTCTGAGCAGAGCACACTTCTGGTACACACTGCTTGCTTTGTGTTTGGAGAAGGCCGGACAGGGAAATTGTCCCTGGTGAGTTGTAGTTCTTGAATTGCATACACAACAGAAAATCCAATGAGATCAAAGTTCCTTGAACCACTCAACATCTTAAATCATTCCACCAAATAACCCCCAGTCTTCTCCTTTCAAGAGAGAAATGCCTCAGAGCAGCAAACATCTCCTATAGTTCTCCCTTTAGTTCTGGAATTAGTCTAGTGCACCATCTTTTTCATTCTCTCTGAAAATTTAACATGTCTTCTTTAACATACAGAGACCAAAATTACATGCTGTTCTCCAGCTGTGGTTTCATCAAGGCCAGATATAAATGTCGAATTAACTCTCTTGACTTCGCTCCCAGTGAAACGTCCCAACATTCTGTTCCCTTTCCTGTTTGTGAATAATGTGCCAATGGTTTTGAGACCCATCCACTGAAACACCAAGATCCCTCTCCTGTTCTGACATTACAACCTTGAACCCTTTCAATACGTAATCCACACTGTCCTGCCTCTGCCAAATCTCAGAACCTCAAACTTCTCGGTATTAAATGGTACCTGTCATTGCTTTTGGGATTGCTCACAAATAATCCTTTAATATTCTTCTATTTTCCTTTGCACAATTTAATCTAAATATTTATTCCCATTTTAATGTCTTCATGCATTCCTTCATACTGTGAAAATAAACTTGTTAATAGCTGTTCATAGGCTTCCTCCCTATCTTTATTTTCACTGGAGTAGAGAAAGCTAAAAGGAGATTTAATCGAGGTTTTTGAATTAAGAACAGTGTCAATAAGCTGAATAAGGAATGGATATTTCTGTTCACTGGGGAGACTGCAATCAGGGGTGATCCAGTTAAAACTATTGCTACGAAAGTGAGAAGAAAGTTGTTTGCATCCAATTGTTGGAGCATGGAATATGTTGTAATAGAAAGTCGCTAAGGCAGAGATCATTGCATCTGATAAGGGCAGAGTCGATAAGCATTTGAAGCAGAGGAAGTTATAGAGTTACGGTAGTGAGCACAGCAGTGGGATTAGTTTGGGATTGCTCGAAGAATTGGCACAGACCCGATAAAGTGAATGGCCTCCTCCTGTGCTGGAAATGCCTCCAAACTCCAAACCATCGTTGACACCTTCACTGAAGTGTACAAGAGTCTGGGTGTTACATTAAGACAAAGGTTCTCTATCAACCTGCCCCCGCCACACAGTACAGCTCCCCGATTATCAAGATCCGTGACGAGACCTTGAACAATGTGGGTCACTTCCCATACCTTGGGAGCCTATTATCAGCAAGGGCAGGCATCGATGACGAAGTCCAACACCATCTTCAGTGTGCCAGTGGAGTCTTCAGCCGCCTGAGGAAAAGAGTGTTCGAAGACCAGGATCTCAAACCTGGCACCAAGCTCATGGTCTACAGAGCAGTAGTGATACCCTCCCTCCTATATGCCTCTGAGACCTGGACTATGTTCAGCAGGCACCTCAAAGCACTGGAGAGGTACCACCAACATGCCTCCGCAAAATCCTGCAAATCCATTGGCAGGATAAGCGCACCAACATCAGTGTGCTCGCTCAGGCCAACATCCTCAGCCTTGAGGCATTGATCACGCTCGATCAGCTCCGATGGACGGGCCACATTGTCTGCATTCCTGATACTTGACTCCCGAAACAAGTGCTCTACTCCGAGCTCCGTCACAGCAGGCGAGCCCCAGGAGGGCAGAGAAAACGCTTCAAGGATGCCCTCAAAGCTTCCTTGAAAAAATGTAACATCCCCACTGACTCTTGGGAATCCCTGACCCAAGACCGTTCAAAGTGGAGGAGAAGCATCCGAGAAGGCGCCGAACACTTCGAGTCTCTTCGTCGGGAGCACGCAGGAGCCAAGCACAAACAGCGGAAGGAGCGCACGACAAATCAAACACCCCACTCACCCGTCCCTCCAACCACCATCTGCCCCACCTGTGACAGAGACTGTAGATCCCGCATTGGTCACATTAGTGTGGAAGCAAGTCATACGGGGGACTGCCTCAGAAGAAGAAATGTCGGTGTGGGTCGTTTTCACCTTCACTGGCGGTAAACTGGCAGAGGCGATCGGCTGCCCATTATCCAAGTCTCACATAAAAAAAACACCTGATCTTCATTTCCATTCATTTTAGCTTCTTTAACAGGTTGACAATCTGCTCCCCATTTAACCCCGAGCAGTCAAGGCGAACATTATCTCCGTGGTTCTATATTTCGCAGATGTTGCTGCATCAACCCTTGTCATGATTTAGAACCAAATCCAGTGGCACACATTCCTTTGTAGGATCCCTCACATGTTGTTTTCAAAAAGAATCCCTCACAACTTCAATAAATCTCCAACAAACAGGCCATTGAGACCCATAGTACTCCCCACTCAACACAGAGAACAAAGTTATATAAACCGGAAACTCAGGTCGTCGGGCAGCATCTGTGGAGGATGTTATCGTTTCAGGCCATCAGGACTGGCAAAGGCTAGAGATGTACCAGGTTTTAAGCAAGTACAGAGGCAGGGAATGGGGGTAAGGGAGAAAAGAACAAAAGGGAAGGTCTGTGAAAGGGTGGAAGGCAGGAAAGATTAAATGACAAAAGCAAAATACTGTGGATTCTGTTCTGACGAAGGGTCATTAGCCTGAAATGCTAACTCTGCTTTCTCTCCTCAAATGCTGCCTGACCTGCTGAGATTTCGAAGATTAAATGACAAATGGAATGATGCAAGGCAAAATGGGGTGGTAATGGGACAAGTAAGGAAACAAAAGACAGGCCTAGGGAAGCTGAAAATGGCAACAGCAAAATCATTTCCAGCAGCTGCTGTCTGAAAAAATGGGAGCAGTGGTTATAATGTGAAATTGTTGAACTTGATGTTGAGTCTGGAAGGCTTTAAGGCTGTAATCGAAAGATGAGGTGCTGTTAAAAAGTAAGACCTCAAAGATAGTAATCTCAGGATTGCTACAAGTGCCACGTGCTAGTCAGAATAGAAATAGCAGGATAGTTAAGATGAATACGTGTCTTGAGGAATAGTATAAGAGGGAGGGATTCAAATTCCTGGGACATTGGAACTGGTTCTGGGGGAGGTGGGACCAATACAAACCAGACGCTCCGCAAGTGGGCAGGTCCGGAACCAATGTCCTGGGGGGAGTGTTTGCTAGTGCAGGGTTTAAACTAATATGGCAGGGGGATGGGAATCTATGCAGGGAGACAGATAGAAGTAAAATGGGGGCAGTAGCAAAAGGTAGAAAGGAGATAAGGAAAGGTGGAGAGCAGAGAAATCAAAGGCAAAAATCAAAAAGGGCCACATTATATCATAATTCTACAAGGACAAAGAGTGTTAAAAAAACAAGCCTGAAGGCTCTGTGTCTCAATGCGAGGAGCATTTGTAATAAGGTGGATGAATTAACTGCGCAGATAGTTGTTAACGGATATGATATAATTGGGATTACGGAGACATCGCTCCAGGGTGACCAAGGCTGGGAACTCAACATGCAGGGGTATTCAATATTCAGGAAGGATAGACAGAAAGGAAAAGGAGATGGGGTAGCGTTGCTGGTTAAAGAGGAGATTAACGCAATATTAAGAAAGGACATTAGCTTGGATGATGTGGAATCTGTATGGGTAGAGTTGCAGAATACCAAAGGGTAGAAAATGCTAGTGGAAGTTGTGTACAGAACACCAAAGAGTGGTAGTGAGGTTGGGGATGGCATCAAACAGGAAATTAGTGATGCGTGCAATAAAGGTACAGCAGTTATCATGGGTGACTTTAATCTACATATAGATTGGGCTAACCAGATTGGTAGTAATACGGTAGAGGAGGATTTCCTGGAGTGTATAAGGGATGGTTTTCTAGACCAATATGTCGAGGAACCAACTAGAGAGCAGGCCATCCTAGGCTGGGTCTTGTGCAATGAGAGAAAATTAATTGCCAATCTTGTTGTGTGAGGCCCCTTGGGGAAGAGTGACCATAAGATGGAGAGTGACACAATTAATTCAGAGACTAGGATCCTGAACTTAAACAAAGGTAACTTTGATGGTAGGTGACGTCAATTGGCTAGGTTAGACTGGCAAATGATACTAAAAGAGTTGACGGTGGATAGGCAATGGCAGATAAAGATCACATGGATGAACTTCAACAATTGTACATCCCTGTCTGGCGTAAAAATAAAATGGGGAAGGTGGCTTAACCATGGCTAACAAAGGAAATTAGAGATAGTGTTAAATCCAAGGAAGAGGCATATAAATTGGCCAGAAAAAGCAACAAACCTGAGGACTGGGATAAATTTAGAATTCAACAGAGGAGGACAAAGCATTTAATTAGGAGGGGGAAAATAGAGTATGAGAGTAAGCTTGCAGGGAACATAAAAATTGACTGCAAAAGCTTTTATAGGTATGTGAAGAGAAAACGATTAGTGAAGACAAATGTAGGTCCCTTGCAGTCAGTATCAGTTAAACTTATAATGGGGAACAAAGAAATGGAAGACCAATTGAACAATTACTTTGGTTCTGTCTTCACTGAGGAAGACACAAATAACCTTCCGGAAATACGAGGGAACTGAGGGTCTAGCGAGAAGGAGGAACTGAGGGAAATCTTTATTAGTCAGGAAATTGTGAATTGATGGGATTGAAGGCCGATAAATCCCCAGGGCCTGATAGTCTGCATCCCAGGATACTTAAGGAAGTTGCCCTAGAAATAGTGGATGCATTGGTGGTCATTTTCCAACATTCTGTAGACTCTGGATCAGTTCCTATGGATTGAAGGGTAGCTAATGTAACACCACTGTTTAAAAAAAGGAGGGAGAGAGAAAACACGGAATTATAGATGGTTAGCCTAACATCGGTAGTGGGGAAAATGTTGGAATCAATTATTAAAGATGTAATAGCAGCGCATTTGGAAAGCAGTGACAGGATCAGTCCAAGTCAGCATGGATTTATGAAAGGGAAATCATGCTTGACAAATCTTCTAGAATTTTTTGAGGATGTAACTAGTAGAGTGGAAATGGGAGAACCAGTGGATGTGGTGTATTTGGACTTTCAAAGGGCTTTTGACAAGATCCCACATAAGAGATTAGTGTGCTAAATTAAAGCACATGGTATTGGGGGTAATGTATTGATGTCGATAGAGAACTGGTTGGCAGACAGGAAGCAAAGAGTTGGAATAAACAGGTCCTTTTCAGAATGGCAGGCAATGGCTAGTGGGGTACCGCAAGGTTTAGTGCTGGGCCCCCAGCTATTTACAATATACATTAATGATTTTGGACGAAGGAATTGAATGTAATATCTCCAAGTTTGCAGATGACACTAAGCTGGGTGGCAGTGTGAGCTGTGAGGAGGCTGCAGCGTGACTTGGACAGGTTAGGTGAGTGGGCAAATGTATGGCAGATGTAAAAAGTATAAAGTAGATAAATGTGAGGTTATCCACTTTGGTGACAAAAACAGAGAGGCAGAATATTATCTGAATGGTGACAGATTAGGAAACGGAGGCGCAATGAGACCTGGATGTCAAGGTACATCAGTCATTGTAAGTTGGCATGCAGGTACAGCAGGCGGTGAAGAAGGCAAATGGCATGTTGGCCTTCATAGCGAGAGGATTTGAGTATAGGAGCAGGGAGATTGTATAGCAGTTGTACAGGGCCTTGGTGAGGCCACTCCTCGAATACAGTTTTGGTCTCCTACTCTGAGAAAGGACATTCTTGCTATTGAGGGAGTGCAGCGAAGGTTCACCAAACTGATTCCCGGGATGGCAGGACTGACATATGAAGAAAGACTGGATCGACTAGGCTTATATTCACTGGAATTTAGAAGAATGAGAGGGGATCTGACAGAAACATATAAAATTCTGGCAGGATTGGACAGGTTCGATGCAGGAAGAATGTTCCCGTTGTTGGGGAAGTCCAGAACCAGGGGTCACAGTCTAAGGATAAGGGGTAAGCCATTTAGGACCGAGATGAGAAGAAACTTCTTCACTTCTCCACAACAAGGTAGACAGAGAAAGGTTGATCCCATTAGCTGATGGCACATGGACTAGGGGACACAGATTTAAGGTTTTGGGCAAGAGATACAGGGGAGATGTGAGGAAAAACTTTTTTATGCAGCGAGTGGTAATGACCTGGAACTCGCTGCCTAAGTGGGTGCTGGAAGTGGAGACAATCAATGATTTTAAAAGGAAATTGGTTTGGCATAAACTTGCAGGGCTATGGGGATAGAGCAGGGGAATGGGACTGACTGGATTGCTCTATAGAGAGCCAGCATGGGTTCGATGGGCCGAATGGCCTCCTTCTGTGCCATAATTACTCTGACTCTATGACTAAGTTTGAACAACTGCTCTCGGCATCACAGTGACATTGGACTGACTGTGACAACAAGGAGCACTTGTAATACTGAGGCTAATACAGATGAAAGGGAAGTAGCTTAATACATACCTTACACAAAGCAAGATGATCACGTTTGTTGAGGCCTCAGGACAGCACAGTAGAATCCGTCAAGGCACACCAACCATCTACAAGTGTATGAAAATGAAGTAGCCCATGTCAGCCAGACTTGGGTAGGATCTGGATAACATCCAAACTTGGACTAACACAACCGTGGGAGCATCATTGCCACAAAGTGGTGCAGTAGTTCTACCAGAAGTCCACTGCTACTTTCTCAGAGCAACTAAAGGTGGGCAATAAATGCAGCCTTGCCCGTGTGGTGGAAATCCCTTGAACAAATTGCTAAAAAAGGTGGCGGGACTATCGAGGGTTTTAATAGAGCAACTGGTTAAAAAGCCTAGTGCATTGTGTGGTTCAGTGTTTCTATATATGAAAGCAACTTTTGTTCATAGCTGGTCACCTCTGTGAATGAGTTAACAACTTCTTCAGTGTAAGCAAACACCATTGGAGATATGGTTAAAAATAAACCTAAATAAAGAATTACTACGTTGAGAAACACTCCGTTGTGCTGTTAATGGGGGGGTGCACTCGAAGCCCCAGGTACCCATGTCTCTTTATGCATCTAGAAGTAGCAACTTCATGCCCGAAGCTGCAGAGCCAAGCACACTTACAATCATAGAATGCAACAGCACAGAAGGAGGCCATTTGCTTATCGTGCCTCTGGCAGCTCTTTGAAAGAACTATCCAATTAACCCCAGTCCGCCTGCTCTTTCCCCGACAAATGTTTCATTTTCAGGTATTTATCAAATTCCCTTTTGAAAGTTTCTATTGAATCTGCAGGGATAGACAAATCAAGCCTGCTGCAAATTTACAATAGTCCTGGAAGATCTTGCACACCTCCTTAATAGGGCCTGCAGGATTGTTGTTAAACTTTAAAAATCACACTTTAAATGTGACTGTGTTCCTGCCAAGAAACAATTTTGAATGAAAAGATTAGTGTTAAGTCCTTTTGGTTCCATTTAGAAAACAGTAAAGGGACAACGTTAGTGATAGGATTATATTGCAGAGCAGCAAACAATCCATAGCAAGAAGTTAAAATTCAGTGGGAAGCCATAAAACAGATGAGTGCTAAATCCTCAGGTGTGATTTCAATATTCCTTAAATTACAATGTTCTCCTGAAACTGATGTCTCAGCTCCATCCACTTACGCCCCTACCTCAACGAATTTCAAGCGGCGCACGATGCTGAGCTCTCCTTCCGTTGCCTTCACCTCTCCCTCCACTTCGATAGCCAGGAGTCCTCCCCAGCTCCCCCCACCCCCGCAAAACTGACCCTTTCTTCCATCTTCAGAATTCTCATTCCACCGGGATACCTCCCTCTCTAAATCTTTTCATTGGGAACGGCTAGTGTGACAGCGGTCGTCTCAATTTTTCTGCTCCCCTCACTCACTCTAACCTACCTCTCTCTGAACTTGCAGGATTCCGCTCGCTCAGATCCAACCCGATCACCGTCATTAAACCTGCTGACAAGGGTGGCGCTGTTGTTGTTTGGTGAACCGAACTCTACCTTGCAGGGGCAGAACACCAACTCTCTAACATTTCCTCCTACTCCCGCTGGACCATGACCCCACCACTGAACATCAAGCCATCATTTCCCAGATTGGCACTGTCCTCATCTCCTCTAGAGATCTTCCCTCCACGGCCTCCAACCTTATATTCCTCCAACCCCACACAGCCCGCTTCTACCTCCCAAGATCCTTCCCAAGATCCACAGGTAGGACTGCCCTGGTAGATCCATTGTTTAGCCTGTTCTTGCCCCACGGAACATATCTCTTCCTACCTTGACTTTAATTTTTTTCTCCCCTTGTCCAGTCTCTTCCCAACTACATCTGCAAATCTTCCAACACCCTCCGCCACTTTAACAGTTTCCAGTTTCCTGGCCTGAACAGTCTCCTTTTAACCATGGACGCCCAATCCCTCTACACTTCCATCCCCCATGACATCCAGAGACCACTCTGCTTCTTCCTTGAATAGAGGCCCACCCAGCCTCAACCACCGCCTCCCTCCTCCGCCTGGCTGAACTTGTTCATATATTGAACAACTTCTCCCTTGAATCCATTCACTTTCTCTAAATAAAAGGAGTTGCTCTGGAAACCTGTGTGGGTCCTAGCAATGCTAGCCTTCCATGGGATATGTGTAACATTCTTTGTTCCAGTCCTACACAAGTCCACTCTTTCAACTTTTTTTCCAGCACATTGATCATTGTATCGGTGCCATTTCCTGATCTCTCCCCAAACTGTAAAATTTTAGTTGGGACTGAATGGGATTAAAAGCGGAGAAATCCCCTGCACCTGACAGCCTATATCTTAGAGTATTAAAAGAGGAGGCTGCAGAGATAGTGAATGCATTCATTTTGATCTTTCAGAGTTCCCCAGATGTTAGAATGGTTCCCACGGATTGGAAGGTAGCAAACATAACGCCGCTATAGGCCAGTTAGCCTGACATCGGGGAAAATGTAACAATCTATTATTAGGGACGTGGTATCAGGGCAATTAGAAAACTACAATATGATTGGGCAGAGTCAAAACGGATTTATGAAAGGGAAATAACGTTTGACAAATCGGTTCGAGCTTTTTGAGTTGTAACTGGCAGGGTAGATTGGGGGAAACCAGTGGATGTAATGTATTTGGATTTTCAGAAAGCATTTGATAAGGTGCCTTATTACACAAGATTAGGGCTCATAGGATTGGGTGTACTATATTAGCATGGATTGAGGGTTGGTTAACAGAATGAAAACAGACAGTAGGAATAAACGGGTCATTTTCAGGTTGGCAGGCTGTTATGAGTGGGGTGCTGCAAGGATCAGTGCTTGGCCTCAGCTATTTACAATCGATATCAATGACTTAGATGAGGGGACTGAGTGTAATATATCCAAGTTTGCTGGTGACACAAAGCTAGGAGGGAAAGTACGCTATGTGGAGAATGTAGAGAGGTTGCAAAGGGTTCACCGCCAAACACAGCTGCCCCTCCCCTTTCAGCAATTTGCAGTAACTGTTCTCTTTGTGACACCCCAGTCCAGTAATCAATCACCCCCACCACCTGCCTCCCTGCACAAAAAGCTAAAAAATAAAAATGGTGACCATGAAACTACCGGATTGTTGTAAAAACACATCTGGTTCACCAACGTTCTTTAGGGAAGGAAATCTGCCACCCTTACCTGGTCTGGCTGATATGTGACTCTAGACCCACAGTAATGTGGTTGACTCTTTCTAAACTGCCCCCTGAAATGGCCCAGTGAGCCATTCAGTTGTACACAACCGCTACAAAAAACAATAATAAGAATAAAACCAGATGGAATCCCTGGCATTGACCAGCCACCGGCGTTGGATATGAAAACAGCACACCCAGCCCAGTCGACCCTACAAAGTTCTCCTCACCAACATCTGGGGACTTGTGGCAAAATTGGGAAATAAATCTACAAGGGCCTGATAGTCTGCATCCCAGAGTACTTAAAGAAGTGACCCTAGAAATAGTGGATGCATTGGTGGTCATTTTCTAACATTCTGTAGACTCTGGATCAGTTTCTATGGATTGGAGGGTAGCTAATGTAACCCCAATTTTTAAAAAAGAAAGGAGAGAGAAAACAGGGAATTATAGACCAGTTAGCCTGACATCGATAGTGGGGAAAATGTTTGAATCAATTATTAAACATGCAATAGCAGCGCATGTGGAAAGCAGTGACAGGATCGGTCCAAGTCAGTGGCCTAACCAGAGCTTTATAAAGGTTCAGCATAACTTCTCTGCTTTTGTACTCCATACCTATATTAATGAAGCCCAAGATCCCATATACTTTGAAAACTACTCTCTCAGTACGTCCTGCCACCTTTAAAGATCTATGCATACGAAGCCCCAAGTCTCTCTGTCACTGCACACTCTTTAGAATTGTGCCATTAAGTCTATGTTGCCTCTCCCTATCCCTTCTGCCAAAATGCAGCAACTCACACTTTCCTGTATTAAATTGCATCTGCCACTTGTCTGCCCATCCTGTTAGCCTATCTATGTCCTGTTAGTCGATTGGTAATATCCTCACTCTTTTCTACACCTCCAAGTTTGGTAGTATCAACAAATTTTGAAATGTTACTCTGTATTGGAATATCCCAGTCAGCTCTTGGATCAATGCCTGGATCCAGTCCACGATGAGACCTGGTGCTGAATGGATTTGGTGTACCAACGAGTAGTATTGAGTAGTGCCCCTTGATGGCAATGTCAATGGCTCCATTCATCATCATCATCATAGGCAGTCCCTCGTATCGAGGATGACTTGCTTCCACGCCGAAAAGCAATGAGTTCACAGGTGTTTCAATGAAGGACCTAATATTGCAGATCCCGAACTGCATGTTGAAGGGCGGAAGATGCCTGTGCATAGATTTTTTTAATGTGGGGTGACCGTTGCACACCAGCCACCACACGGGCTTGACAGAGCTAGGTCTTGGTCCAGTGGCAAGGATTAACCAGGATGACTGGAGACCAGCTCTGCTGCACGGACCTAGTGCACACACGTATCGCAGTGTGGGCTGGCCCGTGCTGCCCCTGGGCACTCGTCTCTTCTGGGCCCCAAACTTTCGCCTCTCCTGGGCCCTGATCACATCACTCTGCAAAATCTCGCCACTCCTTCGCCCCGACCTCGCCCCTCCTGCTGTACCTGCCCACACTGCAGTCAGCCATCACCCTCCTGCAGCAGCGCGTGCTGCTCCCTGCAGTGGTATACCGCCGCACGCTGTTCCCTCTAATGGCCCCGGCCTGCTGATGGTCTTGCAGGCTGGGACCGTGCTGATTTTCGGGTCGGGTCGCTGCATGCATGCTGCTTCCTCTAATAGTAGCTTCGCTTACTAGCACCATCACTTGATGATGGGAGGCACTTGATAGAGAGGTAACTGGTCATGTTAGATTTACTGGATTATGTTGTGTTAGAATATTTTTAAGTGGATTTACTGGTCAAAGGATCCCAGCATGCTTTGCTTTAACATCTGAGTCAGAGAGCGAATGAGGAAAAAAGGCAAAGCTTTTTATTTCTGTGCGAACTAAATCAGCTGAGCCATGAGAATCAAGCACTGAGATAAGGGACCAGTTGCTAAGACACCGCATCGCACGGGAAGAGATAGCATTGAGAGACTGATAAGGCAGTCAGAATGATGAAGGCCTGTAAGCTCGCTTAACCTAAGTATTTACAGAACAATAAACAAAGCTTGTACAACAGAGGGGCTGGCAGAACATATTAGAATGTGGTGTAAACACCTCAAGCACGGTGGTGGCATGGCAGGATATTGCTCTGTTTACGTGCAGCCCAAGGTAGGCCCTGGCCCCTCAAACACTGACAGGGCTCCCGGGCCAGTCGGACGTCCGTGTAACGGTGACACACAAAAGGCAAGTCTGATCAACCTGAACAGGACTTTGTGAAGGAAACAGTTTGCATTAATTGCTCGCCATTCAAGGTAATCTGTAGAACAGTTGGATAAGAACCATTTTGTTAATAGTCAATGTATATTAAAGCTAGTAGTTTCAATCGACTCGGTCCCGAATCACGAGGAGTTTATTGTTGCAGGATTAACAACCATTTGTTGTGGCCGTAGCCACGGGAAATCCGCGAACATACTGAGTTGGGTTTGTGTTCGGATTGTGCCTCTGTTAGCGGCCTGGCAGCCAGCTTCCTGCGTCCCGCCGGGAAATTTGGTGCCGGTTTTGCAGAGACGCTGAGCGGTATCGCCCAGGAGGATCACGCCAGTGTGCAACACCCCCAGTATCATTCTGATCTCAACATTTGTTTTGCGCTGACCCCATAGCGTCCCGCAGAAAACCCGCCAGAGAAAGCGGGCGGTTGGAGCTATACCGGCAGCGGTGAGGGAAGGAATGACTGCAGGCGGGAAGTGTGATTTGTTTTTTGTCTTCTTTTTGCAATTTATCTTTATTTGGGGTGAGTAATACATTGGGAATGTTTTTAGTGTTTTTTTTCCAGGGAGGCCTCTCTCAGGGCACTCTGAGGTCGGCTCATTAGCTCGGGATCTTCAGTTGCTCAGCCAGCCGAGCACCATGAGAAAGGTGTGTAACGCCTCCCTTAGTGCTCTGTTCCACACTCAGCGCCCAGCTGCTGAATTTGGTGGCTGCCAACGCAAACCATTTCCCGGCGCTAAATTTATCCACCGTCCAACATCAACGCCTCAAAAAACTGTCAACTGAAGATCCAGCCCATCGTGTGATAAAACTGATGTTGCTTTATACAGACATATTCTGCCGTGGCCTCCATGCAATGCTTCACAAAAACATCATCAGGAAGGCGCTTTTGGCCCTCGATTAGTCTGCACACTGGGAATCAGCACTTTCCGATTGATTGGCCTTGTTAGTGAACTTATCTCCCTTAAATCCACAAAATCTTGATTCAGTCTCGTGGTGCTGTCAGAAGTTGTGTGCAACACTTTGGGCCCAAGTTTCCACATGATTCGCGCCTGATTTTTAGGAGCAACTGGTGGAGAACGGACTATTTTAGAAATCGCAATTCTCCACATTTTTTTTTCTGCAGTTCTAGTCAGGTAGAACAGTTCTACTTTAGAACAGAATTTTTTCTTCAAAAGGGGGCGTGTCCGGCCACTGACGCCTGATTTGAAAGTTTCCACAGTGAAAATGTACTCCAAACTAAAGTAGAATGGAGCCAGTGAAGATTTTTGTAGAACTGAAAAAACCTGTTCTACACATTAAAAAATCAGGCGCAGGTTACAAATTAGGCGTCCAGAACGAGGTGGGGGGGAGGGGAGGTGACGGGAACTCATTAAATTCGACAATAAATCCTTATTTATACTTATACAAATATTATACAAATAAATCCAACCTGAATAAACATTTATAAGCAAAGAAAAGATTAAATAAACCATCTTCCTACCTGTGTGAAAGTGCTTCAGGCAGCTCAGCGATGTTCCCGCGAATGGGGGGGAGGGAGGGGCAGGCAGTAACGAGGCAGCAAACAGCTTTCCACTTGAGGTGGAAGCCTTAGTCAGCTCAGCAATGTTCCCGTGAATGGGGGAGGGGGAGGGGGAGGGAGGGAGAGAGAGGGAGGGGCAGGCAATGTTTTTTTCACACTGCGCGTGCGCGAACGCTCCAACGCACACGCGCAGCGTTGCCGGCAGGGAAAACAACTAATTTAAATAGTACCCGCCCCCTCCCACTTACAAAATCGGTGCGAGTGTAGGCTCCGCCCCCCTGCACGCCGCGCCAGGCAGACAAGAAGCTGCAGAACGCTCGAGAATCGCGATTTTTTTTTTAGGCGCCGTTTTAGGCGCGAAAAACGGGCGCCCAGCTCGGAGGGGCGCCTGTTTATTTTCTTGTGGAAACTTGGGCCCATAGTTTGTGACTCAGGCGCAAGATCAAACTCTTGCCAATCTGCTCCACAAAAAGCTGCCGATGTCTCCACCTGTCTTGGAAGACATTTTATCCATTTCAACCCTGATAAGCTATCAGAAAACGCAGGGTAGCAGGGGATGTAGTACCCTGGAAACAGTCCTGGAGATTTAGCAATGCACCGGGAATTACCTAGTAATTCCCACGTTGTACTGTGTAACATAGAATTATTAAACGGTATCTTTAGTGCCTCAACATTCTCAACACCTGTGACCCACAAGTGTCCCGTCATTGTTGGATTTTGTTTAATTAACATTTACGATTCACAGAATGAAATTTAAACTCGTAGAAAACTAAGGTTTACATTTCCCACACGCCTCACAAGCTTTTAAACAAAATACTTCCAAACATCACGGTTTTGTGAGTTTTGGCAACACTCTGTGTGCTGGTCCCTCCGACACCAAACACAATAAAACTCAAAGGGCTGGATTTTCGGTCGGAGGCTTTTTCGGGCGGTAACGGAAATGGTTTGCGTGGCAGCCATAAAATTCACCAGTTGGGCCTCGAGTGTGAGGCAGAGCGCGAAGGGAAGCGTTCCGCATTTCTTTCAGTGCACTAGGCCGGCTGAGCAACTGAAAATCCCAAGCTAAAGAACTGGCTTCAGAGCAGCCCGAAGAGAGGCCTCCCTGCAAATAAAAATCAGGACACAAATCACAGAAAACATTCCCAATATATTACTGACCCCAATTAAAGATAAATCCCAAAAAGAGAACAAAAAAAAACGATCACACTTACCTCATACTGTCACTCCTTCCCTCACCGCTGCCGGTACAGCGTGGATCGCCCGCTTTCCCAGGCGGTCCCACTAGGGGGCACTACTGCTGCCGCTCCAACCAAATGTCACATCGCTGTCGGAACCGGGGGCGTTACACACCAGCGTGGCGCTCCTGGGTGGTACTGCTCAGCGCCACCACCAAACCTCACCAAATGTCCCGGCGGTGCGCTGGATGCTGGCCGCCCAGCCAGTAACCATTTCCAGAACCATTGCCGCCCCTCCAGGGCGCTAACAGAGGCAGAATCAAGATGAAAGTACAGCACAAACTCTCCATGCAGTGTGTAATGCAGGCACTACGTGTCCTTTATCCCAGGGATTCGCTTTGTGACAATGGATGGCTACTTCCCAGCTCCTTCCCAATGGGAGTAGAGAGTGAGATGGATGACTCTCAGTGTCAGTTTCTAGGGGTTGAGGTGGCCCAGTCTCTCCCTTTCTGGCTCAGTAGACAGCCCTGAAACTGCAGCACCGCAGATATTGACTACCTGGGCCTGCAGACTGTCTGCCACATCCAGAGTCACTCTCTGCGGTCAAACACCAGACTGGGTTTATGCATAACAACAATGGGGTTGATACATTTGATATGAACCAACGGAAGAGTCCCTGAACTGATTGGCCAGAGGGGGAAAAACAATTCTCTTTGGAGACTCCAAGTCTGCAAGGAACCAGAACAACAAAGGGACCCACCAGGTGCACATTTTTGGAGAACGCAGTATTTAAGATGAGGAGTTATCTTTTGCCTTGTAGATGCCGTGTGCAAATTGGGGACATCCAAGTTCATCATCACAGTCAGTCAAACAGATTACCACAACGTATTGATCCAAACACATTATCGGGGACCGCAGCTCAGCGGGGCATTATTCATAACGTGAATATAAATATACAAGCTAGAAGTAGCTCAGAGAGAGAGGTACAGAAGCGAAGCGAAGTATGGAAGAAAACGGAAAGGAACAGAACTGAAGAGAACGACCAGAAGAGGACACAACCGGTCACAGAACCAACGACCACGAACCTACAACCCACAGTTACAGCTACGAACTGGAATGGTGATTGTATGTCTTCAGTTGATTCTCTCAGAAGAACATAACATAAGAACGTAAGAATTAGGAACAGGAGTAGGCCATCTAGCCCTTCGAGCCTGCTCCGCCATTCAAAAAGATCATGGCTGATCTGGCCGTGGACTCAGCTCCACTTACCCGCCCGCTCCCCATAACCCTTAATTCCCTTATTGGTTAAGTCTAGTTCTGTAGTTTTTAGTTAGTTTTGTGTAATAAAACTGACATTGGTTTAAGCCTAAAACTTTTCATCACGTGTCGTCCTTTTTCCTGTAATTCCCGAGGTCTTCGAATCATGGTAGAGTGTAAAACAAACAATCAACAACTCGAGTGCGGCATTTGGGTGATAAGGATGTGGTTTCTCCTGCGAGACTTCTCCATTATTATTGATAACTCCTGCCATTCTCCTGCTGGTGGCCACCCCTTCAACCTCTCCCGAGATCTGTGTGGGAGCTGACCACTGGGCAGCAATGAGGTCGTTGAAGACCTGCAACATGGCTCTCTCAATCTGGTTCCCCAACACAGTGAGCCCAGACAAGACAGCCCGCTGCGCACTGGAGCTTGAGCTCTAGCGAGCCCCAGTCACAGTATTCATCACAGAAGCTATTGCCTGAGCTGAGCCCCTCAGCCAAAGGGGCTTTGCTGCAGAGAGGCCTGCACTAGCAATTCTCTCCAGGATGATCTGAAGCTCAGTCAGACAGTTGTGCGATACAGCACAGACCTCGCCACTCCTGCTGTACCTGCCCACGCTGCAATCACCGACCTGGGCCTTGATGATGGCCCTCTTCACTGCCGTCGCCCTCCTGCACCAGCTCGCACTGTACCTTGAAGTGGTACACTGCCACACTGTCCAGGGGCCGCCGCTCGCCGCTCCTTTTATGGTCCCGACCTGCCGTTGATGGTCTCTCGCAGGTCGGGGCTGCCATGCTGGGCGAAGGAATGGCGAGAGAATGTAGAGGGATGTGATCGGGACCCAGGAGAGGTGTGAGTTCTGGGCCAGAAGAGGCGAGGGCCCAGGTGCAGCACGGGCCAGCCCACACTGCGATATGTGTGCGCACTAGGTCTGTGCAGCAGAGCAGGTCTCCAGTCGTCTTGGGTAATCCTTGCCACTGGACCGAGACTTAGCTCTGTCAAGCCCGTGTGGTGGCTGGTGTGCAACGGCCACCACACGTTAAAAAAATGCACAGGCATCTTCCACCCTTGAGGATATAGTTTGGGACCTGGAATATTAGGTCCGTCATTGAAACACCTGTGAACTCATCCCTTTTTGGAGTGGAAGCAAGTCATCTTCATTTCGAGGGACTGCCTATGATGATGACAACACAGCGATGGGTCGTTCCCTCCCCCCATAGACCCCCACCCCCTCCCATATTGTACAGGCTGCTTACCGAACTCTCACATGAATGCAGGAAATGCTGATGCTGGGGTATGTGTGTGTTTGTAGGCAAGCCCTGTGAGGGTTGAATCCCTGGACTCAACAGCTGAGGATTCTGGAGTTGACCTTGCAGCAAGTATTTTGCAACTCCTCCCATTTCACCCGAGCTTGCTCTCCTTGATTAATGTGCTGTGTCTCACCAAGCGCTCCCTCTTGCAACTCAATAACTCACCCGTACAGGGGCTTTGCTGACTGTTATGTACAGGCTTCTCCTGCAAGCAGATCGAATGGGAACCGATGTAGGAATGATGAATATCAGAGAAGATGCATGTCAGCCAACTGCCAGCCCTACAGCCACCTTATGAGAGTTCTTGAAGTTGCAACATGCAGGTACCTGTGTTGAAAACATACTCGATGTGTGTTCTTTCCATGGACCCCAGGCCAAACATATTGGCACGGCAGCAATGTACTTTGTCCTGGGCGCACCTGTACATTGAGAAATGACATGAATAGATGTCAGAGTGATATGTATTCTCCCTCGTCATGCTTCACCAAACTTACAAACAATTCCATTTAGGACCGTATTGTAAAGCAAGATTTCAAAATTAAGCATTTGCTTGGTAACTTTTCTAAGATCAGCAAATTTCTTCCTTATCTGCTCCCAGGATCTGTACACCGGTGAGATGGCATTGATTCTTTCAGCGGCCTCCATCCCAACATCTCTGGCACTGCCCATCATCGGAGGGTGTCCCTCAGCTCCAGAGAGGAGCAGCTTATTGCACAGACCCACCAAAACTGCACCCTGGAATGGAATTGGTGTGCCATGTGGCTTAGCTCCAGCCACTGCTCCCCCTCAGTATCAGGCCAGCTTTAAGGGTGTCCAGTAACCTGTTATAAGCTGCTGGTGCTGGATAACAGCCCATCGAGTTCGATGCACTCCCAGAATCCATGCGCTCTGCTCTGATGGGGGTTATCGTGACATCATGTAAATGAGGTGATCTCACCTGACAGGCTCGGTTCACCGCACTGGAGACATGTGAAGCCCCTAGAGAGGAGTAGCTGGGAATTTCCCTGGGACTGCTCGAACTTTGCCGGAAGTGCAGTGGAAACTCCATTTATGCACATAAACCCCATGGTGAGGTTACGGCAGCGTAGAGGGGTCTACTCCCAGGAAATTCCCAGCCAATATCTCCAAGAGATGCGTGTTTTAAAAATATAAATATCTATTCGGGATGTGGGACTAAACACGACTGCTCTTTTTAAGAGCTAGCACATGGAACGATGGGCCGAGTGGCCTCCTTCTGTGCTGTAAGTTTCTATGATTTTATGATTTTGATATGTTTGGTTTATCGCGGCTGTTGGAAGGTGAGGACAATGACTGCTCTTTAATCGGAGGTCCCCTCAGCCACTCAGAATAATTTCCCATTAACCCTTTTAAAATATTCCTGTCCAATGAGGTTTCATCAAAAACAAATTACTTTAAAAAATAACTCTTACAAAATAGGAAAAGCAATAAATGTATTGTGATTTTGAAGAAATGTCTTAATGAGGCAAAGTTAAAATGACAAAATGATTCAATTATCATGGCGTTAATAATTGAATTAGAAATTTCAAAATGCAGTTCAGTTCCTTTGTTGCTTTGATAAACTCCCCGATAGTAAGCAAACTTCGCAGTGTTTGATCTGAATATTATATTTAAACCTATTTCTGTCAAAGCAAAATCTTAAAAGGGCTGCACAATTACTGTTGTCTCCAATGCAGAGTTTGTGATGCAAGCAGAGGAGTTCAGAACAAAATCTTAGCCTCGTGCGTAAATGCTTCCCTGTGGCTCAGTGGGCAGCACTCTCGCCTCTGAGCCAGAAGGTTGTGGGTTCAAGTCCCACTACAGGGGCTGGAGCACAAAAAAATCTAGGCTGACCCTCCAGTGCAGTGCTGAGGGAGCGCTGTACTGTCGGAGGTGCCGTCTTTCAGATGAGACGTTAAACTGAGGCCCCGTCTGCTCTCCCAGGTGGACCTAAAAGATCCCACGGCACTATTTCAAAGAAGAGCAGGGGAGTTATTCCCGGTGTCCTGGCCAATATTTATTTCTCAGTCAAAAAAACAGATTATCACATTGCTGTTTGTGGGAGCTTGCTGTGCGCAAATTGGCTGATGCATTTCCTACATTACAACAGTGACTACACTCCAAAAGTACTTCATTGGCTCGAAAGCACTTTGAGACATCTAGTGGTCCTGAAAGGCGCTATATAAATGCAAGTCTTTCTTTCTTTCCCGGATTTTTAATTTTTGGTGAAATGTCATCAATCCACTGGTGAACTTTACCAAGACGCAGCAGCACGGTTTGAGGATCGAAGAAGCTGCATGGAACACCAAGGCCTTGCTGTTTCTATGCGAAATGAATTGATAAAGGGCTGTGGTGCGAAGGTTGACAATTTCATTCTTTTAATCTGAAGTTCAGAAAAATGCTCATCACAGCACAAAAACCCTCCGTTAGAAATGTTATCAGATATTATCAGTGATAATATCCCTATGAAAGCAGTCAATGTACCACAGGAATATTCCTAGTAAAATTAGCCGGAAGCCATGGGCCATGTCATGGGCTAAGTGTATCATTTGGAGGGACAGAACCATTCTGAGCAGAAGGCCCCAGATCCCAGCCCTGGTTCGTGCTGATGTCAGACGGGGGAACAATAACAACAACAACTTGTATTTATATAGAGCCTTTAACGTAGTGAAACGTCCCAAGGCACTTCACAGGAGTATTATGCGTTAAAAATTTGACACCGAGTTGCATAAGTAGAAATTAGCACAGGTCAAAGAAGGATGTTTTAAGGAGTGTTTTAAAGGAGGAAAGAGAGGTAGAGAGGTGGAGGGGTTTAGGGAGGGAGTTCCAGAGCTTGGGGCCGAGGCAACAGAAGGCACGACCACCAATGGTTGATCGATTATAATCAGGGATGCTCAAGCGCGCAGAATTAGAGGAGTGCCGATATCTCGGGGGGTTGTGGGGCTAGAGAAGATTACAGAGATAGGGAGGGGCAAGGCTCTGGAGGGATTTGTAAATAAGGATGAGAATTTTGAAATCGAGGCATTGCTTAACCGTGAGCCAATGTAGGTCAGCGAGCACAGGGGGTGATGGGTAAATAGGATTTGGTGCGAGTTAGGACACGGGCAGCCGAGTTTTGGATCACCTCTAGTTTACGTAGGGTAGAATGTGGGAGGCCAGCCAGGAGTGCGTTGGGATAGTCAAGTCGAGAGGTAACAAAGGAATGGATGAGGGTTTCAGCAGCACCATGACAATTGACCTCAGCATCCCTGGGCTAGACAGTGTTAAAATCAAGCAAGCTCTTTGCATTTGATTGCCCTCACATGATCCCGATTGGCGAATGCATCTGTATGAACCTAGATGAGGACAGAACTGGCTTGGGCTGTGACACCCTCCCACGTCAAACCGTCAACTTACTGTCTCTTGTTTTTTAGCCTTACCCATGAGGAACTGCCATTTGAGCCAATGACATTGAAAACCAGGTGTTAACACATGGGTGTTGTTGGACTAAGTTCAATCTGACCAGAAGGGATTTCTGAGTTATAAAAGAAAACAAGAGAATCCAACAACTGTATGCTATTAATGGCAAGATTGCAACAATATTATCAACATCAATACTCTGGTTAACTTGAGTTACTGTCAGCGACTCTGTGTAAAGTTGTATGGAGGGGCAGTCCTATTGAGTGTGGATGCTGCTAAAATAGTTATGCCAAAGTTGTGAGAGTGCAAATGGTAAGACTAAAGCAGTGTATAAATGAGATGTCAATGTGTCCAGAAACTCTCTATATCACGTCTATTTGTGGTGGGATCATAAAGCTGGCAACAGGGACAATGTAAGCCGTAGATGCCCACTACCCCAGGATAGTTCAGAAATGTGGGGAACAATTTTCCCCAGATACTTCAGGCACTAAATCGAGGAGGCGATTTTCGCCGAATACTTTAGGCGCTAAAGAGTCTCCGAGGTGGCTAAGTTGGAGTCTTCAGCTGGAACGCTGGTTTATCCCACATTTGGTGCAAGACGCCATCTTGGTAAAGGAGTTGAAGCGCGCGTAAGGAACGGTCCCTGGAGGGTTGTTAAAGGGTTGATTGACACTTAAATTGCCTGCTGGCACTCATTAATGAGGCTGCATGGCATTCTGCTGGATAGCTCCTGACCTAACGTCCTCTTCCAATGGCGACCAGCTGAGGATTTCGACGCATATCATCTTTTAGTGTTCACTTGCTGCTGAAGGTTTTAAGAGAACTTTTGAAACACATCAGGAGACTTTCTGGGACATGTTGTCAAGACTTCACCAACAATCTATCAATATTTATTTTCACAGTCTCTGAGCCACGTGGCTCTGTTATGGGACCTCTTTTGTTTAATATTTTTATAATTGATCTGGAGCGAGGAGTCACAAGCACAGTGGCTAATTTGCAGATGGTACAGAGCTGATGAAGATGGTGGACTCCAAAACTGAACAGGATGAGCTGCAGGAGGATTTGAATATAGTTGGGAATTGGGCAGACAGGTCACAGATTAAATCCAATGGAGGGAAAGGCAAAGTGCTTCAAATGTGTACAAAAAACCCAGGAAAGGACTATTACTGAAATGGAAAGAAAATAATGTGCCAGGAAAATGAAAGCGATCTGGGAGTCCGGGTTGACAATAAATTGTAGCTGCCAAGACAATGCTCGGTGGCAGAATGTCACCACACCAAAAGCAAATCAGATGTTGGGATGTATTAAAGGGTTAATATTGAGCAGAAATAGTGAGGTGATCCGACCACTTTAGAAATCATTAGTGTGACCGCACTTAGACCGAATATCGTGCACAGTTCTGGTCACCACATTAGAAAAAGGACATTGCAGCTATTGAAAGGATACAGGAGAGAGGAAGCGGAATGATTGAGGGGATGGAGGGATTGGCTTATGAGGAGTGATTATGTAAATCATGTTCTCACTGGAAAGGGGAAGGTTGAGAGGTGCTATGATTGCTGTTTTTAGGATTCTAAAGGGACTGGATATTAAAAACATAGCAACATAGAAACATAGAAATTTACAGCGCAGAAGGAGGCCATTCTGGCCCATCGTGTCCGCGTCAGCTGACAAAGAGCCACACGACACGCTTGGTCAGCAGTCAAGGTTACATATAAACCTATGAACAATGACGGAAAGGCAAAGAGCACCCAGCCCAACCAATCCGCCTCACCACAACTGCGACACCCCTTATACTAAAACATTCTACAATCCACCCCAACTGGAGCCATGTGATCTCCTGGGAGAGGCAAAAACCAGATAAAAACCCAGGCTAATTTAGGGAGAAAAAATCTGAGAAAATTCCTCTCCAACCCATCCAGGCGATCGAAACTAATCCAGGAGATCACCCTGGCCGTATTCTATTTCCTGCAGTACTTACCATTATATATGCGCGTCCAACGACAGGTCATCTAGTCTAATCCCAATTGCCAGCTCTAGGTCCGTAACACTTTGCCTTTCTCTCCATTGGATGTAATATGTGGCCTGTCTGCCCAACTATATTCAAATACTCCTGTAGCTCATCCTGTTCAGTTTTGGAGTCCACTATCTTCATCAGCTCTGTACCATTTGCCCATCCAACCATCTTTTAAAAGTAGTGAGGATTTCTGCATCCACCACTCTTCCAGGCAATGAGTTCCAGATCCCCACAACCTTCTGCGTAAAAAAGGCTCCCCCACCTTCAAATCCCCTCTAAACCTTCCACCAACCACCTTAAAAGTATGCCCCTCGTAATAGTCACCTCCACCAATGGAAATAGAACCTTACTATCCACTATGTCCAGGCCCCTCAATATTTTGTACACCTCAATGAGGTCTCCTCTCAACCTCCTCTGTTCCAATGAGAACAAACCCAGCCTATACAATCTGTCCTCATAACTAAGATTCTCCATTCCAGGCAGCATCCTAGTAAATCTCTTCTGCACCCTCTCTAGTGCAATCACGTCCTTCCTATAATACGGTGACCAGAACTGCACGCAATACTCTAGCTGTGGCCTAACCAAAGTATTATACAATTTAAGCATAACCCTGCTCTTATATTCTATGCCTCGGCCAATAAATGCAAGCATTCCGTATGCCTTCTTAGCCACCTTATCCACCAGGCCTGCTACTTTCAGGGATCTGTGGACAAGCACTCCAAGGTCCTTTTGTTCATCTACACTATTAAGTGGCCTACTGCTTAATGTGTATACCCTTTCCTTATTAGCCCTCCCAAAGGGCATTACCTCACACTTCTCTGAATTAAATTCCATTTGCCATTGCGCTGCCCACTTGATCAGTGGAGTGATATCCTCCTGCAGCCCATGACATTCCTCTGCATTATCAATCACACAGCCAATTTTAGTTTTGTCTGCAAACTTCTTAATCATGCTGCCTATACTCAAAACTAAATCATTGATATATACCACAAAAAGCAAGGGTCCCAGTACTGAGCCCTGTGGAACCCCACTGGAAACATACTTCCAGTCACAAAAACATCCATCAATCATTTCCCTTTGCTTTCTTCCTCTCAGCCAATTTTGGATCCAACTTGCCACTTTGCCCTGTATCCCATGGGCTTTAACCTTCATGACCAGTCTACCATGTGGGACCTTATCAAAAGCTTTGCTAAAGTCCATATACACTACCCTCATCGATCCTCTGGGTTACCTCCTCAAAAAATTCAATCAGATTAGTCAGACACGATCTTTCTTTAACAAATCCATGCTGACTGCCCCTAATTAATCCTTGCCTTTCCAAATGTCCTGTCTTTCAGGATTTTTTCCAATAATTTTCCCACCGCTGAGGTTAGGCTGATCGGCCTTTAATTACTCAGCCTATCCCTTTCTCCCTTCTTAAACAACATTAGCAGTACTCCAATCCTCCGGCACCATGCCCAGATCCAAAGAGGACTGGAAAACAATGGTCAAGGCCTTTGTATTTCCTCTTTTACTTCGCTCAACAGCCTGGGATGCATTTCATCCGGGCCTGCAGACTTATCTATTTTTAAAGCTGCTAAACCCCTTAATACTTCCTCTCTCTATATTTATTTCATCCAGAATATCACACTCCTCCTCGATAGCAGTATCTGCATTGCCCCTTTCCTTTGTGAAAACAGATGCAAAGTATTCATTAAGAACCTTCCCAACATCTTCCGCCTCCACACAAAGATTGCCCTCATGGTCTCTAATAGGCCTTAGCCTTTATTTAGTTAGCCTCTTACCCTTAATATATTAAAAGAACTTCTTAGGGTTTTGCTTAATTTTACTGGCCAAGAATTTTTCATGCTCTCTCTTAGCATTCCTAATATCCTTTTTAATTTTGCCTCTTAACTTTCTATATTCCTCTAAAGATTCTATAGTAATTAGCCATTGATATATGACATAAATGTCCCTTTTTTTCTTAATCCTCCCCTGTAAGTCCCTAGACATCCAGGGGGCTCTAGAATTATTGTTCCCAACCTTTTTCTTTAAGGGCACATGTTTGGCCTGAGCCTTCCAGATCTCCTCATTAAATGCTTCCCACTTTTCCAACAATGATTTACCCACAAGTAGCTGTTTCCAGTCCACTATGGCCAAATCACTCCTTAACTTAGCAAAATTAGCATTTCCTCAATTCGGAACTTTTATTCCAGACCTATTCTTGTCCTTATCCATAACCAACTTGAATCTGACTGAATTATGGTCACTGGCACCCAAGTGCTTTCCCACTGATACCCCTTCAACCTATCCAGCTTCATTCCCCAAAACGAAATCCAAGACCGCCCCCTCTCATGTTGGGCTTGTTACATACTGACTAAAAAAGTTCTCTTGAATGCATTTCGAGAATTCCGCACCCTCTATACCCTTCACACTAAATTTGTCCCAATCAATATTTGGATAGTTAAAATCCCTGACTATTACTACCCTATGGTTTTTGAACTTCACAGCAATGTGCCTACATCTTTGCTCCTCTATCTCCTTCCCACTGTTTGGGGGTTTATAATACACACCCAGCAGTGTGATCGACCCTTTTTTATTTTTCAATTCGACCCATATGGCCTCATTTGATGATCCCTCTAATACATCATCCCTCTTCACCGCTGTAATAGTTTCTTTAATCAGTACCACAACAGCCCCCCCACCCTTTTACCCCCCTCTCTTTCTTATCTAAAAATTCTGTAGCCAGGAATATTGATCTGCCGAACCTGCCCCTCTTTCTGCCATGTTTCTGTAATGGCTATAATGTCATACTCCCAAGTGTCTACCTGTGCTCTCAGCTCATCCGTCTTATTCGTTATACTCCTTGCATTAAAGTATACACCATTCAGCACAGGAAGCCCTCCTTGCTTACTACATGCTAAGCCCTGTTTCCTCTGTCTTACAGATTTGCTTTCTAGATTCTTGCTATCCAATTTCAGCTTTACTTCCTTCTCTTTTGAATTTGTTCTCAGGTTCCCATCCCCCTGCCAAGCTAATTTAAACTCTCCCCAACAGCACGAGCAAAACTCCATGTGAGGATATCGGTCCCGGCACTGTTGAGGTGCAACCCGTTCGGTTTGTACAGGTCCCATCTCCCCCAGAAGCAGTCCCAATGCCTCAAGAATATAAAGCCTTCCCTTCTGCACCAACTTTCCAGCCACGTGTTCATCCTCTCTATCCTTCTATTCTTGTACTCATCAGCACGTGGCACCAGTAGTAACCCAGGGATTACTACCTTTGAGATCCTACCCTTTAATTTTCTTCCTAACTCTCTGAATTCTTCCTGTAGGACCTCATCCCTTATTTTACCTATGTTGTTGGTTCCGATATGGATCACGACCTCCAGCTGTTTACTCTCCCCCCCGCCCCCAGGATGCTCTGTGCCCATCTCTGTGACATCCTTGACCCTGGCACCAGGGAGGCACAAAACAATTCTGGAGTCACGTCTACGGCCGCAGCATCGCCTGTCTGTTCCCTTAACTATAGAATCCCCTATCACTAGGGCTCTTTTATTCTTTGTCCCTCCCCTCTGTGCAGCTGAGCCACCCGCGGTGCCTTGGAATTGGCTCTGGCTGCACTCCCCAGAGGCACCATCATCCTTACCGATACTCAGAAGTGAATATTGGTTTGAAAGCGAGATGGACCCATGGGGGGAATTCCTGTGCTACCTGCCTAGCACACTTACTACGTCTGGTGGTCACCCACTTCCCCTCTACTTGCACGCCTTTAAGCTGCAGGGTGACCACATCCTGAAATGTGCTATCCACGTAGCTCTCAGCCTCGCCGATGCACCTTATTGACTCCACCCTGTGCTCCAGCTCCGAAACACGGAGCTCGAGCAGTTGAAGCTGGAGTCACCTCCTGCACAGATGGTCGTCTAGGCTGCGGAAAGCGTCCAGGACTTCCCACATGCCACAGGATGCGCACTCCGTGGGACTGAGCTGCCCTGCCATCCCTCTAGTTAGACTTGTCTAGTTTAAAATGTACTTAAAAAGAAATAGAGAAGAGAGAGCTACTTAGCAACTCACCTCACTGACCTCAGTGGCCTCCTGAACACACCGACCTCTGTGGCCTCCCAGTTTCTCAGCCTCCGAACTCCCAGCCTAAAAGAAATAAAGAAAAGATGTCCAGAATAGTAGAACCAGAGGACATGGCTTGTAATTGAAGGGGATAAATTGAAAACTAAACAATGGCCTAGAAATTCAGGAGCCTTTGAAAACGGGTGCAGGGATCGCGATGTGAGAGGAACCCGTGTCCATTCGAAGGACCGCAGGCACTCCTGCTGCCTGTTACTTTGCGCGATTGCAGCATTCAGCCCAGCGCTGATCATGTTGCTGAGTGGCTGAACGCTCAGCAGGGGCTCAGGTTCGTGCGAGGCTCACACCAATTAAAGCTAGCCTGCACAACTCAAAGGGGAGGTGCCTTCATCCTGCAACAGGTGCAGGAAGCCATTGTGAAGGCTGCTATCACAAACACAAGACTGAGTAATGGGTCAACAGGCCAGAGAAAGGGCTCTGAGTTTCTCCAATGCAGCACTGCAAACGTTAGTTCAGGAGGTGAACTCCAGGAGAGACGTCCTCACCTCATAGGGGACGAGGATGTCCTCCAGGCAAGAGATGAGAGTGCAGTGGGAGCAGATAGCCAATATGGTCAATGCCAGCAGACTAGCAGTGCAGGAAGAAGTGTAATGACCTCACATGCATGGTCAAGGTTAATTAATTCATCTCCAAATGCCATATCCCACCATCTGCAACTCCAGCCTCACACACTGCTCAATGCACCGCACTCCCATCACTCACCTACCAACAAGCAATTACGACTTATACCTCACATACATAGCTTCACCTTACCCGCAAACTTACCACTGCTGCAAGACTCACACCTCACAGCTTGAACACACTGTCAGTTATTCAACCATGATAAGCACATCACCTAAACACATTCCACCACACTGACACACTTCCCTTTCTCTTACAGAAAAGCAGAACCTAACCAGTGGGGGCAGGCTCACCTGCATCAACTCACCCTCTTGGAGGAGATGGTGCTGGCCAATCTTGGCAGGGGCATGGCTAAACTTGTGCCAGTGCAGTGCAGGGCTAAAGGAATTCAAGATGCCGATATCCTCCGAATTAATCCTTCTCACATTTCACTCCCTCCTCATCCCACAATCTCTTCTGAATAACAATCTGCACATGGTGTAAGCATGTCACCCCACCCCACCCTCGCCACAACCCTACCCTTGTGTCTTTCTCATTTCAGACACACAAGAATTGCAGCCTGCCCAGCCAGTCAAGAACAAGAGGAAGAGGAGAGTCCAGAAGAAAAAGAACAAACACCATCATTGGATTTCACACTCCCAGCCACCAGCTCTGATACTGGCACTCTGTGTACTTTAGAAGACAGGTTAGATGCGGGATCTGCACATGGTGTCACACTGGGCATGAGTGGCCTGCAGCCAAGGTTGGGGGAAAGGGTAACACAGGTGTCGACTCCCCGGAGGGCCAGGTTGCACATGACTTCTGCTGCAAAGGACTCAGATGAAGACCTCGATGGGTCAGCCTACAGAAGAATACTGATGGGTATGCACAATGAAACACTTGGTGTATTGGCAGGCCTATGAGAAAACTTGAGGGCGATGTCAAGGAGCAAGGAGGTGTCCAACTCCAGCCTTGTACAGGGCTTTGGGCAGAGCTTGGAGCCCATCCTCTCCAGCATGGAAGTGGTGGCCAACTCCAATAGAGCACTTGTGGACCCAACCATCATGCATTGTCTGACGGCTGATGTCTGAGGATTGCTGAGGAGCTGTGGCTGGGGAGGGGCTATGGATCCATGGAGGCTGACCCTGTTGTCCTCTCTCAGCATTCGTCCTCCCATCTCTGCCACTCCACCAGTGCCCTTGCTGTTGCCTGCCAGCCAGCCAGCCCAGACTGCTACTGCACATCCTTATTTAAGGAGGGATATACTTGCATTGGAGGCAGTTCAGAGAAGGTTCACAAAGTTGATTCCTGTGATGAAGGGGTTGTGTTAGGAGGAAAGGTTGAGCAGGTTGAGCCTACATTTATTGGAGTTTAGAAGACTGAGAGTTGAACTTATTGAAACATATAAGATTCTGAGGGGGCTGGACTGGGTAGATGCAGAGAGGATGTTTCCCCTCGTGGAGGAATCTAGAAGTAGGGGGCATAGTTTCAGAATAAGGGGTCGCCCATTTAAAACAGAAATGAGGAGGAATGTCTTCTCTCAGAGGGTCGTGAATCTTTGGAATTCTCTGCCCAGAGAGCTGTGGAGGCTGGGTCATTGAATGTATTTAAGGTGGAGATGGACAGACTCTTGAATGATAAGGGAGTGAAGGGTTATGGGGAGTGGGCAGGGAAGTGGAGTTGAGGCCAAGATCAGATCAGCCATGATCTTATTGAATGGCGGAGCAGGCTTGAGGGGTCAAATGGCCTACTCCTGCTTCCATTTCTTATGTTCTTATGCAGAGATGGTACTGTCCGAAGCCAGGCCTACTAGAGCGCCTCGAGGTCATCCTGCAAGGTCACCTGCAGTGTCTGCCACTGAACATCAGCAGCTTTCCATCAGCCACGCTGCAGCCACTTGGGGAGCACTGCGTAGGAGCATTAGGACAGGCAAAGTCAAACACAAGATAGTCACTCTGGGAATGCACAAGGGTGATTCGTTAAATTTTGGATGGATATATGGATAATGTTTGATTGTAAAGTTTGCTTTGTGGGGGCTTTTATTTCAGCATTGTGGCCAAGATGATGCCGTGATGGTCAGTAACAGAGGGAAGGTAAGGTGTGGGGCTATTGTTGAATGGGGAAAATGGGTAGCGTTCAGTCGTACCACAGATGGATGATTCGATCCTGGAAATCTGGTCAGAAAGGGACTGTTTGGGCTGCCTCCTCCCTTCCGTTTCCACCTCTTCCTCTTCCCCCTCCTCCTCCTCCTCCATTGCTTCCTCCTCCTCCTGCTCCTGAGCTGGTGGTCATATCACTGGTGGCAAGGGCTGCGCCCTCCTGATGGCCCATTGTGGAGGATATGCCAGACCATGACATATCGCGACACACACTCTGGTGAGTACTGTAGGGCTCCTCCTGAGTGGTCCAGGCAGCAGAAGCATTGTAAGAATGGCAATGGTCTGCTCTATGATGTTTCATGTGCACCATGGGGACGTCCACTCTCCTGACAAAGCCACATGCACGCTCCACCTGCTTCTCTCTGGTCAGTGAGAATGCAGTGACGTCCCCTCTCCTGGCGTAAAGAGCATCTGTAACTTCTCTTGCAGCAGATGATGGTGAATTGTGGGATGCTACAGACTGGAAGTATCCTGACTTGAAGAAATTCAGAGCCACAGTCACCTTAACAGCCACTGGCAGCACTGCCCTTGCCCCGGTGTGAGCCTGCAGGTCTGGCCTGTCACCGCACCAACTTTAGAAAACTCGAGAAACCTGAAAACACTTCCACAAACTTATGCAGAGCCAGTAGGAAGCAAGTTACCCGAGAGTTCTGTCAGCACCTCCTTCATAAAGCACAGATACTCAGACACTGCTCCTGGCTCAGGGTGAGGTTGAGAAGTGCTCTCGGATGACCTTAGGTGGGTAAAGCTTCCTCCTTAGAGCCCTTCTCCTCCTCCTCCTCCTCCCTCTGTGAGCAGCTTGTCCTCTTCTTCTCTGCCTCTGCTCCATCTCCCTGTCATGCAGCAGGCCAAGGGGGATGACAACTAGAGCCCCCATGACCAATGTCACCTCGAACATTTATTTTAGGTGCGTGGTCCCTTTAACCAACTGCATGGCCCATTCAAATTTTCATGCATTCGTGATTTGTTCTTCATCAAAGCAGCTGAACAGCCTGCGAAGAATCTCCAGACCATTGCATAGCCGGTCAGCTCAGTCCAATGTTGCCCATGACGGGGAGCAAGTGGCCTGACCCGAACCCTTGAGGTCAGAAGCAAGGTCTTCTCCACCTGCAGCACCGCTCCCTGTCACCTCACCAACATTAAACAACTCTGGAAAAGCTCCAATACTTCCACAAACTTACGCAGAGCCACAAAATCAAAAGGCAAGTTACCTGAAACTTGTGGGTGATCCCTTTAAATGTCACTGGTGGATGGGTGTACGGGGGAGGTCCTTTCTGCTGCATGTTCAGCTGTGCCAGGTTAGACGAGGGCGTTAGCTCTAGCGATGATGACGGAAATGGCAGCGCTGGCGTCAATGCACGTTGATTGATGTCACAATCTGTCCACTTGCCATACTTCTGGCGCACTCTCCTAATGACCGCCCTACTGCATTCACCAAGATGGCGCCCGGCAGTGCACTCTCCTAACGGCCGCCCTACTGCATTCACCAAGATGGCGTCTGGCAGCGCACTTTCCTAATGGCCACCCTACTGCCCTCACCAAGATGGTGTCCAGTGCAGCCCACACCTGCAGTGCGTGAACACTGCTCGGAAGCCATTTTGGTCTCAGTTCGGCCCCCGGAGCGTCCAAACAATGGCCGCCATGGAACCAAATTACGAGGCCAATATTTCAATGAGCAAGTGGTCAATTCACGGGACAGGCTGGCTAGGGAGATGACAAATGGATTCATTCATTCACATTGATTCATTCAAATGCAAACTAGATAAATAACATTTTGTGATACAGTATATGAATAATTTTGAGACATGGCATGTGTAGTGTGCAGCATGTTTGGGGGCATCAAGTGACTTTGGACATTTGCTTCTCAAAGCTCTCCCACTGCTAGGGGTCCTCCTTGTCTCATGAAGCATCTGTTATAGACTAATTGATACAGATTCATTGCTACGATCGGCCAGCAACTCCATTAGTGTTGTATCACCCAACTACCAGGGTGGTAGAAGATGAACTAGATGGACCCTTATATAATATACTATTGTTTCCTCTCTGTTTCCCACGGCGGCTGGAGATGATTCCACCATTCACACCCTATCTAGACTCATCTTTTGTTTCCTAACTTGTGTCATTACCATCTCATTTTGCCCATCATCCCTTTAGTCTCTCTAATCTCTCCCGCCTTCCACCCTATCACAGACCTTCCCTTTTGCTCTTCCCTCCCCTCCCCCTCTCACTGCCCCTGCACTTCCTGAAGAATCTGTTACATCTCGAACTTTTCCAGTTCTGACGAAGGGTCACAGACCCAGACGTTAACTCTGTTTCTCTCTCCACAGATGCTGCCTGACCCGCCGAGATTTCCAGCATTTTCTGTTTTTATTTCAGGTTCCAGCATCCACAGTATTTTGCTTTTGTATTCGATGGACCTTTATTCGTTGACCAATCCCAATGTTCCCGTGCGTCCTCCCTCACCAACCATACATCAGAGGTTGTTGCATCAAGCAGAGGAAGGCCAATGGATGGATATCAGTGAGGCCAGACTGTACCAGAGGTGTCCTGTGACCATGGTCCAGCACCCTCCCACCCATCAACATCTACACACATCATTTGTCAAAGGATTATTGTATGCAAAGCCTGAAGCTCTAAAAGTTGGCCCAATGGAAACAAATACACTATAAGGCGGCCTGACTAATCTTAATGATGGCTGGTTCCTAAGTAGCACCCCGGTATGACATGCTGCGTGAAGTAAGGCAGTCACGGGTAAACAAAAGCTTGATCAAAGGGGTAGGTGTTAAGGAGCAATCGGGAAGGAGCAGTCGGAGGAGCAACGGCGGCCTATAAAGGCGGAGAGGTTTAGGGAGGGAGTTCCAGAGCTCCGGGCCTCGGCAGCTAAAGGCACGGCCACCGATGGTGGGCGATGGAAGTTAGGGATGCACAAGAGGGCAGAATTAGAGGAGCGCAGAGATCGCGAAGGGTTGTCGGACTGGAGGAGGTTACAGAGATAGGGAGGGGCGAGGCCATGGATGGATTCGGAAAAAAAATGACGACAATTTTAAATTCGAGGTGTTGCCAGGGCGGAAGCCAATGTAAGTCAGCGAGCACAGGGTGATGGGTGAATTTCATTGCCTCAGGACATCCCAACGTGCTTCACAGCAAAATCAGATACTGTTGGAATGTAGCAAATCCCGATTGGCCACATTGGTCACAGTAGGCTTTTCATCAGCAGAAAGCCAGATACACCTCTGAGCCGCCTGGATAGCTGCAGTGGCCATGCACCACAAGGCCAGCACAGAGTGACAGCCGCGGGCAGTTCCAGCCTCAACCCCGGCTCCACGGCAACCTTCCTTTACCGTAGCTTTGACTTTTCTTATCTCCGCCCCTCTGCAGCTTTGCAAAAGGCTGATGACAAATTGAAATACCGAGTGGCTATAAGAATTGCTTTAAATATCACCTGGGTTTCCAGGCCCATTATCAGATCACCTCCCTTAACCAATGAATAATGCTGGTAATGAGCTGCTGGGGGTTTGGCCCAATCAGCAGGCCACATGTTTGGTGAGATTAGCACTCACTTCCAGCCAGTCGGGAGTGAGCTACATATGTAGCAGAAAATCAATTTCATTCATCACAAGCCGCCCAAGGACCATGGTCAGAAATTCGGTCATGCCTCTGTTGTGGCGTTAATCCAGGCAGAGCGTTAATGTTTGTGCTGGGAAATGGTTTGCGTCTCCAGCTGCAAAATTCACTAGCTAGGCCCTGAGTGTGGGGCGGAGCGCTAGGGGAGGTGTTCCACACCCCTCTCGGGGCGCTAGGCCGGCTGAGCTACTGAAAATCCCGAGCTAAACAGCCGGCCTTGGAGCGGCCTAAGAGAGGCTTCCCTGGGGAAAAAAATCTGTAAAAAAATCCACCAAAAACATTCCCAATACTTGCCTCATGCCACATAAATATAATTCGCAAAAAGAATAAACAACCACACTTACCTGAGGTCGACATTCCTTCCCTCACTGCGGCTGCTACAGCTCGGACCGCCCGCTTTCCCAGGCGGTCCCACCAGGGGGCGCTGTGAGGCGCCACGGATTGGGCGTGAAACAAATAGCGAGTCGGTGTCACAACCAGGGGGCGTTGCACACCGGCTCGCCTCTCCCGGGCGGTAATGCTCCGCGCACTATCAACACCGACCCGAATGTCCCGGCAGGGCGCTGGAAGCCGCCCGCCCGCCCAGAAATGCGTCCCGCCACCATTACCGCCCATCCGGGGCGCAAACAGAGACGACAATGGACCGAAAATCCAGCCCCAAGGTTCTTTAAAAAAACTTTTTTTTTCCAGTTTCCTGCTTTATTCCTATACTGGATGTAATGAATCACACCTTGACAACATTACAGCCAAGCCACCCCACACAGAAACTAATCTAAACTATTTTTTTTTACTTGCTTTTGGGCTGTGGGCAAGGCCCCAGCAATTGCACGCTCCCGAAATGATGGACTCGCCCTGAGGAAGCAGCATTGAGGCTCAGTCACAAAGTGGACTGGAGTCACATGTAGGCCCAGCCCAGGTGGCACTTTCCCTCCCATGAAGAACTTTAGTGACCCAGTTATGCATTTGCACCAATCCGGCAATTCTGGTCACTTGTTCTGGTGCCAGCACTAGCTAATTTACTGAATACAATTTCACAATTTGCCAAGGGGAGATTTGGGGGCCGAAGTTCCCCTTCCCGATAAGGCCTCAGGCTGCCAGAGAGCGGCCACCATGGGACGGCGTGAAATGGTCGGCGACCCTCCACCGAAATTGCCCGCCCTCAGTAGCGGAGCGGTGTCCGGGACTGCTCCGTCCACTTTCCCGCCTCGGCGTGCACGCGCCGACCTCTTACCGTCTGGCGGGAACCCCCTCGCAAAATTGCCCCGCCACCGACCAGTGCCCCTGACATCATCTGTCATCGGTGGGCTCTGTGCGAAATGGCAACACGGTCACCCTTAAAGGGGATGGTGCAACGCTGCGGCAACCACGTCATTTTTTTTTTGTGGGCCCGACAATTTTGCCCCTGGGTTCGGCCGGGCTCTCGGGTGCCAGGCCGCTGGCCCGGCCGAAACCCTCCCTGGTGGCCCAGTGGACCTAACTAAAATATCTGCAGAGCTCGCAGCGGCCTTCCCCTTTAACTGAAGGGGAGAGATATTGTGATGCAGCAACGCGGCGCTGATGACTGATTGGGATGCACAACCACAGCGAGGGCACTCCCGCCCCGCACTCAAACGGAACACTGCACCACGGAGGGAAAAAAACAAAATGCTGAATTTCTCCAGTAAAAACGTAAAAAGAACAGTAGGTACGCCCCGTTTCAGGCGGAGGGCAATACGCCTTGAACTCTTGACCTCCAGGACAGTACCTTAAGTAAAGAAATAAATTAATATAGCATAGCATCTTTCACGACTACTGGACCACTTTACAGCCAATGAAGCACTTTTGGAGTGTAGTCACTGTTGTAATGTATAAAATGCAGCGGCCAACTTGCGCACAGCAAGCTCCCACAAATGGCAATGTGGTAATGACCACCTGTTTTTGTTATGTTGATTGAGGGACAAATATTGGCCAGGACCACAGGTATAACTTCCTTGTTCTTCGAAATAATGCGATGGGATCTTTTACATCCACCCTAGAGGGCAGACGGGCCTCGGTTTAACATCTCATCCAAAAGACAGCACCTCCGACAGTGCAGCACTCCCTCAGCACTATACTGGGAGTAACAGCATAGATTTTATGCTCAAGTTCCTGGAGGGGAACTTGAACCCAAAACCGTCTGATTCAGAGGCAAGTGTGCTGCCCACTGAGCCACAGCTGACACTACACGAGATGACCCATAGATTTACAATCGTGTCCAGCAGCGAAGATGCAATAATAGAAACATAGAAACATAGAAAATAGGTGCAGGAGTAGACCATTCGGCCCTTCTAGCCTGCACCGCCATTCAATGAGTTCATGGCTGAACATTCAACTTCAGTACCCCATTCCTGCGTTCTCGCCATACCCCTTGATCCCCCTAGTAGTAAGGACCTCATCTAACTCCTTTTTGAATATATTTAGTGAATTGGCCTCAACAACTTTCTGTGGTAGAGAATTCCACAGGTTCACCACTCTCTGGATGAAGAAGTTCCTCCGCATCTCGGTCCTAAATGGCTTACCCCTTATCCTTAGACTGTGACCTCTGGTTCTGGACTTCCCCAACATTGGGAACATTCTTCCTGCATCTAACCTGTCTAACCCCGTCAGAATTTTAAATGTTTCTATGAGGTCCCCTCTCATTCTTCTGAACTCCAGTGAATACAAGCCCAGTTGATCCAGTCTTTCTTGATAGGTCAGTCCCGCCATCCCGGGAATCAGTCTGGTGAACCTTCACTGCACTCCCTCAATAGCAAGAATGTCCTTCCTCAGGTTAGGAGACCAAAACTGTACACAATACTCCAGGTGTGGCCTCATCAATGTCCTGTACAACTGTAGCAACACCTCCCTGCCCCTGTACTCAAATCCCCTTGCTATGAAGGCCAACATGCCATTTGCTTTCTTAACCGCCTGCTGCACCTGCATGGCAACCTTCAATGACTGATGTACCATGACACCCAGGTCTCTTTGCACCTCCCCTTTTCCTAATCTGTCACCATTCAGATAATAGTCTGTCTCTCTGTTTTTACCACCAAAGTGGATAACCTCACATTTATCCACATTATACTTCATCTGCCATGCATTTGCCCACTCACCTAACCTATCCAAGTCGCTCTGCAGCCTCACAGCATCCTCCTCGCAGCTCACACTGCCACCCAACTTAGTGTCATCCGCAAATTTGGAGATACTACATTTAATCCCCTCATCTAAATCATTAATGTACAGTGTAAACAGCTGGGGCCCCAGCACAGAACCTTGCGGTACCCCACTAGTCACTGCCTGCCATTGTGAAAAGTACCCATTTACTCCTACTCTTTGCTTCCTGTCTGACAACCAGTTCTCAATCCATGTCAGTACACTACCCCCAATCCCATGTGCTCTAACTTTGCACATCAATCTCTTGTGTGGGACCTTGTCGAACGCCTTCTGAAAGTCCAAATATACCACATCAACTGGTTCTCCCTTGTCCACTCTACTGGAAACATCCTCAAAAAATTCCAGAAGATTTGTCAAGCATGATTTCCCTTTCACAAATCCATGCTGACTTGGACCTATCATGTCACCTCTTTCCAAATGCACTGCTATGACATCCTTAATAATTGATTCCATCATTTTACCCACTACCGATGTCAGGCTGACCGGTTTATAATTCCCTGTTTTCTCTCTCCCTCCTTTTTTAAAAAGTGGGGTTACATTGGCTACCCTCCACTCTATAGGAACTGATCCAGAGTCAATGGAATGTTGGAAAATGACTGTCAACGCATCCACTATTTCCAAGGCCACCTCCTTAAGTACTCTGGGATGCAGTCCATCAGGCCCTGGGGATTTATCGGCCTTCAATCCCATCAATTTCCCCAACACAATTTCCCGGCTAATAAGGATTTCCCTCAGTTCCTCCTCCTTACTAGACCCCCGACCCCTTTTATAACCGGAAGGTTGTTCGTGTCCTCCTTCGTGAATACCGAACCAAAGTACTTGTTCAATTGGTCCGCCATTTCTTTGTTCCCCGTTATGACTTCCCCTGATTCTGACTGCAGGGGACCTACGTTTGTCTTTACTAACCTTTTTCTCTTTACATATCTATAGAAACTTTTGCAATCCGTCTTAATGTTCCCTGCAAGCTTCTTCTCATACTCCATTTTCCCTGCCCTAATCAAACCCTTTGTCCTCCTCTGCTGAGTTCTAAATTTCTCCCAGTCCACAGGTTCACTGCTATTTCTGGCCAATTTGTATGCCACTTCCTTGGCTTTAATACTATCCCTGATTTCCCTTGATAGCCACGGTTGAGCCACCTTCCCTTTTTTATTTTTATGCCAGACAGGAATGTACAATTGTTGTAGTTCATCCATGCGGTCTCTAAATGTCTGCCATTGCCCATCCACAGTCAACCCCTTAAGTATCATTCGCCAATCCATCCCAGCCAATTCACGCCTCATACCTTCAAAGTTAGCCTTCTTTAAGTTCTGGACCATGGTCTCTGAATTAACTGTTTCATTCTCCATCCCAATGCAGAATTCCACCATATTATGGTCACTCTTCCCCAAGGGGCCTCGCACAACGAGATTGCTAATTAATCCTCTCTCATTACATAACACCCAGTCTAAGATGGCCTCCCCCCTAGTTGGTTCCTCGACATATTGGTCTAAAAAACCATCCCTTATGCACTCCAGGAAATCCTCCTCCACCGTATTGCTTCCAGTTTGGTTAGCCCAATCTATGTGCATATTAAAGTCACCCATTATAACTGCTGCACCTTTATTGCACGCACCCCTAATTTCATGTTTGATGCCCTCCCCAACATCACTACTACTGTTTGGAGGTCTGTACACAACTCCCACTAACGTTTTTTGCCCTTTGGTGTTCTGCAGCTCTACCCATATAGATTCCACATCATCCAAGCTGAAGATTACCGAAGATTACTGCCCTTGGTTCCAACTTCAACTCACCCAGTTCCGCCCAGTTCCTTAACGTTACTCCACCCCTTATTTGGTCGAGAAATTGGTCTCAGGCAGTGGTGCTAAACGGGCGGTATCAGATCGGCCGGCCGTTACACGTTGCGTCTGATGTTCAGATCCATTCCAGTCAATGACTATCGGGCTCTGCGTATAATGGGCGTCCGATCCCATACCATCCATTTAGCACCATCACCCGAGACCAATTTCTAGGCCAATGTTCGGTTTGTCAAATCATTTCTTTGAGTTAATAATTTTTATTGAATGTTTAGTATTTGAATGAGAAACCTGGGTTTTGGCAGTGCAGTGATGTGCATTGGTGCGGAGGCCTTCTGTATGTCTGTGAGCTCACCTGGAGGCCCCGACCTGCGAAGGAACATCAGCAGCAGGTCGGGGCCATAAAAGGAGCGGCGAGCATGGGCAGTGTGGCGGCGTACCACGGCAAGGTACAGCGCGACGGCAGCAAAGAGGGACGTCATCACAGTCCAGGTCGGTGATTGGAGCGTGGGCAGGTACAGCAGGAGCGGCGAGGTCGGGGCGAGGGAGCAGCGAGAGATTGTAGAGGGACAAGATTGGAGCCCAGGGGAGGCGTGAGTTCGGGGTCAGGGGCCCAGGGGCAGCACGGGCCAGCCCACACTTCGATATGTGTGCGCACTAGGCCCGTGCAGCAGAACTGGTCTCCAGTCATCTTGGGTAACCCTTGTCACAGGACCAAGGCCTAGCTCTGTCGAGCCCGTGTGGTGGCTGTTGTGCAACGGCCACCACACGTTAAAAAAATCCACACACAGGCATCTTCCACCCTTCAGGTAGTTCGGGTCCTTCATTGAAATACCTGTGAACTCATCCTTTTTTTGGCATGGAAGCAAGTCATCCTCGTTTCGAGGGACTGCCTATGATGATGATCTGTCTCACCTGTGATAGGGACTGTTCAACCACCTAAAGACTAATTTTTAGAGTGGAAGCAAATCTTCCTCGGTTCCGAGGGACTGCCTATGATGCTGTTCAGCTCTTTGGTGACACCTGGTGGCTTGTTCTGGAGCAGCAGGTGAGCCAAAAAGAAAGAAAGACTTGCATTTATATAGCACCTTTCACGACCATCGGACATCCCAAATCGCTTCACAGCCAATGAAGTAAGTTTAGGGAGTGTAGTCACCGTTGTAATGTACAAAATGCAGCAGCCAATTTGGGCACAGCAAGCTCCCACAAGCAGCAATGTGATAATGACCAGGTAATCTGTTTTAGTGATGTTGGTTGAGGGATAAATATTGGCCAAGACCACAGGTATAACTCGCCTGTTCTTTGAAATAGTGCCATGGGATCTTTTTCGTCCACCTAAGAGAGTTATTCCAATTCTCATTGAAGCTGGGGACACACGATAGCCTAGACATTCGAGCGCGCCCATTATGGATTGCCAGTTCAGCTGGAGCTGACACTGGCTGCCTCAGTGCAACACAATATTGCAACGGCTTTTCAAACATTAGGCTGCCTTGTAATGCAACAAACCTAACGCCTGTTTCAGGCCTGGGCCCTGAACGCCAATGGTTTTTGCCTTTAGCACTATCATGGGCTGCACTCATAATGCACGTACGTTTCCTGCCACCATATTGGAGACTTAGCAGGCCATTTACTAACAACAACAACAACTTGTATTATAAAGTGCCTTTAACGTAGTGAAACATCCCAAGGCGTTTCACAGGAGTATTATGGGATAAAACAATTTGACACCAAGCTGCATAAGTAGACATTAGCGCAGGTGACCAAAGGCTTGGTCAAAGAGGTAGGTTTTATGGAGCGTCTTGAAGGGGGAAGGAGAGGCAGAGAGGTTTAGGCAGGGAGTTCCAGAGCTTGGGGCCTAAGCAACAGAAGGCACGGCCACCAATGGTTGAGTGATTATAATCAGGGATGCTCAAGCGGGCAGAATTAGAGGAGCGCAGAGATCTCAGGTGGTTTCTCTCAAATGGACAGCTGCCCATTGACCTGAACCCAAAGCAGGAAGCAGCCAACATCTGCAAGAACACCCAAGGTCCTGGCTCAGATCCCCGTCTTTCTTGCCAGAGTTCAGACCTTTGCAATAGAGAGTCTCTGACCTCCAACCTGTGACCGAGTGACACCAGAAACTCTCTGCAAGTGATTTCTCGGCCTGGAGCAGGCTTCATCTCTTTAATGGGGCTGAGGGAGACCCAAGGTCATTTGGGGTTTGAGACACATCCCACAAATAACAGTACCAGTGGTTTAACCACACCCAGTGACAGCACCTCCCCAAGCTCCTGGGCAATTTCCTGGGAGGTGGTAGTGCCCCCCGACCCCCAGGCAAAAATTCTCCTCCACCAGTTAAACCCCCCCCTCAGGAGGCGCTAGCGGGCTTCCAAAAAAAGGGCAATTTTGCCCCCACCATCCTGGCCCTCGGGCTCAGACCCAATTCACTTCAGATAGGTTGAAACTCTCTTTTATCTGGTTCTGGATGTGGATTCACAACACTAACCTCCCCAGAACTCACCACCAATTGGCACAAAATTCTGGGGTGGAAATTTGGTCCGCCATTTTTGAGGCGGTGACACCGGTTGAGCGCTGATTTTAACGCCGGGCGGTAGGTGTCGCCTCAAACTGTGCAAAATTCAGTTTTGCCGGCAAAGACGGGCAAGCAACGCTAAAGGTGGCATTGAACATTTATCCTTAGGGGCCAATGGAACGGAACAGCAGCTCAGGAGGCCGGCCGAATTTCCCCACGGTATCTGCCGGTAGGCGAGATGGAAAAAAAGTGAAAATAAAAGTTTCCGACACTCTCCCTGACCCACACTTCCCCACTGATCCCATTAATACATAAATGCTTAAAAACATAACCACTTACCTTGATCTCTTGCGGCTACCACCCCGGGATCCCCAATGTCCCACCACCTTTCCTAGGCTGTACGAACGCCTGCCGGTAAGGCCGGTAAGGCACTTATCAACTCTCGTAGCCATGGCGGCAAGGCGGTGTTGCACGCTCGATGATGTCACCACGTGGGTGGCGGCAGAGCATGTAGCGATACGGCTTGCCACCGTTCCCACTGCCCAACTGCATTTACTGACAGCCCAGGAACCTGGTCACTGTCGACGGTAAGGACTGTGTTTTAATAGGGTTCAAAATAATGGACAGGGTTTTTAATATAAAAAAGAATGATTAAATTTAACTTTTCTATGTTTTAAAAGTGTTATGCTGGTAAAGGTAAGCTTTTACCAGGCGTAAAAGTTTGAAGGACATTCGCTGGGCAAGAGTTGGAGAAACAGCCCAATCTCTGCCTCACGGATGTCCTTCCTGCGGGGATGTGTAGAATCTGTCTAAATAAATTCTGACAGATCAGAAAAGCTGGTCCTTGGCGCATGCACATCGCGCCCCGAGAACGGGCTTTTGCGAGGCCTTGCCGGGTCTGTGCACACTTCGTCCTTCGACCTGTGCTGATCTCGACACTCTTTGTCAACACGCTCTATCTATACTCACATATGAAGAATGTTTCTTGTGGAAGTTGACTGAGGAAAGGGTATCTCAGCACGAGTCACTGGGACCAACATTAACCAAAATTAGCAATGGCAAGCTTTTAAAATTTTCATCATCGAATAAAATGACATTGTCGATGAGTTTAAATTGCTATTTAATTTGCATCTCATTTTTATGGGCGAGTTTTGCATAAGAAAGAAAAGAGAGACTTGCATTTCTATAGCGCCTTTCAGAACCTCAGGGTGTCCTAAAATGCTTTACAGTCAACAAAGTCTTTTTGAACTGTAATGTACACTTTTGTAATGTCGGAAATGCAGCAGCCAATTTGCACACAGCAAGCTCTCACAAACAGCGATGAAGCAAATGACCAGATAATTTATTTTAGTAATATTGGTTGCGGAATTAATAATGGGCAGGGCACTGGGGAGAACTCCCCTGCTCTTCTTCAAAATAGTGCCATGGGATCGTTAACGTGTCATCTGAAAGCACCTCCCTCAGTACTGCACTGAAGTGTTAGCCTAGAGTTTGTGCTCAAGTCTCTGGAGTGGGGCGTTAACCTACAGTGTGTCAGCTGTGGTTCAGTGGACAGCATCACGCCTCAGAGTCAGAAGGTTGTGGGTTCAAGCCCTACTCCAAAATCTAGACTGACACTCCCAGCGCAGTGCGGAGGGAACGCTGCACTGTCGGAGGTGCCATCTTTTGGATGAGATGTTATTCTCCCCGGTGTCCTAGGGCCAATATTTATCTCTCAATCAACATAACAAAAACAGTTTATCTGGTCATTGTCACATTGCTGTGTGTGAGAGCTTGCTTTGTGCAAATTGGCTGCTGCGGTTCCCACATTACAACAGAGACCACACTCCAAAAGTGCTTCATTGGCCGTAAAATGCTTCGAGACGTCCGGTGATCGTGAAAGGCGCTATATAAATGCAAGTCTTTCTTTTCCTTTTACAGGCCTATGACTCAGAGACGAGAATGCTACCACTGGGCGAAGGCTGACACCGGGTTTGCGAAGATGCTTTTGCTCATTTTCTCCCCTCCTCCGCTGAAGGTGGGGTCTCCCGTGGAGCCCAAGGTCATGCGATGACCTTGTCCAAGAGATCGTTATTGACCTGTGAACTCAGGCAGTGAATGCTTGCAAGATATTTCCCACGGGGGCACCACAGTCCAACGCAACCCTTCGCACATTCAAGCCTCGGTTTTCCAGCCCTGTTCCGCTGGCTTTCCAGGAGATTTGGGGTGGGGAGGGGCAGGGCAGAAGTTATGCTCGGTACATGGTGCAGGGTGTCGTCCCTTCTACCCCTTCACCAGAGAGCACCCCCGGGGGCAGAAAATGAACCTGCACACACATGGGCAGGCACAGGGGAAGCACTTGGAAAAAGGAGAAATACAACCTCGACTCCAATAAAAACAGAGAATGTTGGAAATCTCAGCAGGCCAGGCAGCATCTGTGGAGAGAAAGAGAGTTAACGTTTCAGGTCTGTGATCCTTCGTCAGAATGTTCGAAAAGAACACATTCTTGAGGAGCACTGAAAGGGGGAGGGGAGTGTTATGTATTTAACCCCTTGTAACCTGTATTACACCACCACCAGAGGGCCCACCTGTTGGAGTCCCAAGGGATCCCAGCATCCCTTGGGAGCACTGTATATAAGCAGGCCACCCACGAGGTACCTGCACTCTGGAGTCTTATTAAAGGAGCTAAGGTCACACTAGCTCATTGTACACAGTACTCGGTTTTATCCTTTATTCGGAGCATAGCAGGGAGGAAGGAACAAAAGGAAAGGTCTGTGATAGGGTGGAAGGCAGGAGAGATTAGAGAGACAAAAGGGACGATGGGCCGACTGGAGATGGTAATAGTTAGATGTATATAAGTTCGAAAAAGATGAGTGTTCACAGGGTGTGAATGGCGGAATAATGACCAGCTGCCGTGGGAAACAGAGAGAGAAAAATACATAAAATCGGGGGGTGGGTGGGGGGAGGTGTTTAAAAAAAAAGGAGGAAACAGAGCAAAATACAGACACAGGTTATAATCTGAAATTGTTGAACTCGGTGTGGAGTCCGGAAGGCTGCAATGTTCTGACGAAGGGTCATCGACCGGAAACATTAACTCTGTTTCTCTCCACAGATGCTGCCTGACCCGCTGAGATTTCCAGCATTTTCTGTTTATATTCAGATTCCAGTATCCGCAGTGTTTTGCTTTTGTGCGACTTCTACTCGGATTGATGCTAGGTGCAGGCCGCCTGCTGGATCTCAGCAATTCACGTTTCAATGTACTGCAGGGGGCCTCGGTGTTCAGTGGCAGGACGGCCTTGTGAACGTGTTCTCAGACACAGCCAGGAACAAGCCCCATCAGCACAAGGGAATCAATTCAGCAATCTTAATTTTTTTCTTCAGGCAGCTTGATGGCTATCTCTCCCACCCATTGTGTTAAGCCCCCCCCCCCGAAGTTCACCCCCTGCCCCCGAGGTCTCCTGCTGAAAGTCTCCCCCCACCCCCGCCCCCCGAGTCGGGCATTATCCCAGTGGAGAGTGGGGCTATGGCAAAATACATTTTGCTGGTGACACAATGATAAGCAGCATTGCGGGCAGTGTAGATGGTAGCATAAAATTACAAAGGGTTATCGATGGATTAAGTGAATGAGCAAAACTGTAGTAAATTCATTTCAATGAGGGCAAATGTGAGGTCATCCACTTTGGACCCAAGGGCAATTTCTAAATGGTGAAAGGCATAAAACAAAGAGTCCAAAGAGTACCAGAGTGCACAGATCATTAAAATGTCATGGACAGATACACAAAATAACCAAAAAGACTAATGGGATGTTGGCCTTTATATCGAGAGGATATGCTGCAGGGGTACAAAGCTCTGGTTAAACCACACCTGGAGCACTGTGAGCAGTTCTAGACACCACACCTTAGGGAGGATATATTGGCCTTGTAGGGAGTGCAGCGTTGGTTTACCAGAATGAGACCTGGACTTCAAGGATTTAGTTACAAGGAGAGATTACACAAATTATTGTTTCCTGGAGTTTAGAAGGTTAAGGCGTGATCTGATCGAAGTTTTCAAGATATCAAGGGGAACAGATAGGGTAGATAGAGATACATTATTTTCACTGTTAGGGAGCACAGTCTAAATATTAGAGCCAGACCTTTCAGGAGTGAAATTAGGCAACGCTTCTACACACAAAGGGTGGTAGCAGTTTGGAATTCTTTTCCGCAAATGGCACTTGATGCTAAATCAATTGTTAATTTTACATCGAAGATATTAAGGCATGTGGGGCAAAGGCGGGTATATGGAGTTAGGTTGCAGATCAGCCATGATCTCACTGAATGGCGGAACAGGCTCGAGGGGCCGAATGGCCTCCTCCTGTTCCTATGTTCCGACAGCAGGGATGAAGGAAGATATTCAGGGGCAGGCAGAAGTTACATTCTTCCAACAATTCTCTCCTGCTCAGAAAGCCTGGGACCAGAGTGTGCATATACAGGTGTCACTGGTTGGCAATCTGAAGCAGGAGCCCGGATTGTGTTCTTTTGCCTCTGTATTGCAGGACAACTAAGGCCAGCTGTACTGTCGCACTGACCAGGCTCTGACCCAGTACAGCTCAGCGACTGAAACTGGGCTTTGCCAGTTAGTGTGGGTCAATATGAGCATCACACTGTGCAATGTATGTACTTACTGCGCCAAGAGCTTTAGCTGTATGTTTTGTAAAATAATACCAGCCTTTCCACTGCATCACTCATTCCTGATAATAAGCGAGCAAGGAATAGACAGTCTCGAGCAAAGGTTAGCATTTGGAATCCAATTGCAATACCGTTTTTGACACAGAAACCAGATGAATGCTAAACTCTGAGCTGCTAACTGGGGCTGAGCAGAATTCAAACTCCGCCAGCACTTGGGCACAGTACACCAGGTAAAGATAATAAGGGGGAGAAATTGGCCTCCTTAGCGCCTCTGGGTGGTGATAATGGGGTGCTACGGCTCTGCGAATGGGCACGGCAAGAGTACCGACGGCCATGAACTTGCTGAGGAGGTTTGCGGCGACGGTAACCCCTAACACTACGATCTCCTGCGCCCCAGAAATCGTGACGTCATCCGGCCACGTAGCGCCCCGGTACCGCCCCAGATGCAAACTTCGATTCCGCCCCCTACAGCATCGCCGGGCGTCGACACTGACAGCTGCAGGAGGCGGTATTAGGGAGGCCGGGCGCTTGGGGAGCGGGATTTAAAGATAATGCCGCTCGGGTACGTTAAAATTTTGTTTTGACCCCTGAGGTAATTTTTGGATTATGTCGCTGTACCATGATTGATCATCCCTGCACTCTGTTAGAGAGCTTGGGGCTGATCGTCGTGGATTGCGGCTGCCGTCGGCAAAGGAGGGCATCGTTGTAATGGCCTGCAGTGATGGAAGGAGTCTCAAAACCCAGAGCGCTGCACTCGACATTGACTTGACTCGCTTGATTTAGTGCGCCACGTCCTTCCTGGAGCACTAAACCGAAGGTTGGCGTCGGCTCTATCTGCGTAATGCCCGCCGATACTTTTGCACTCCCACAAAACTTAACCGCCCCAAACGGGGCACTACGCAATTGTGAGCTAACTACTGAATTCTAACTGGTACGGAGCCCAGAGTAAACACAGAGGCTGCGAAACTCCCGCTCTTGGCGCCGGCATTTAAGGCCAGTGTCGGCAAAAAGGTGGCAACTGCCTCGCTTCCGGCAACTTCCGGTGTGGGCCGCATCGGTCGCCATTTTGGGCAGGTCAGTTGCACGACCGTTGCCTGCGTGCGGCGGTACAATTCACAAAGAGGCAGATCATGATGTCAATTAGCGGGCAATGTTGATTTGATGCACAACCTGCCATTTTGGACGTTGCCATTCCAATCAATGCTTTTTCCCAAGCACAAACAGCTGAAGAGGCATTCAGCTGCATGAGAGACTCCACCCCCCCACAGCAATATTTAAAGGGATCATCAACTTGCAGGTAACTTGCTTTTTGATGTCTGGTGCCTCTGTTTGAGTTCTGACTACAGGCTCTCTGGCAGGCCGACCATTGCATCGGGCATACCTGTGTGCATGGCCATCAGTTTTCTCCTGAGGGCCGCCCCTTCGATGTCCTCACTGGAGTCCTGTGCAGCAGACCTCATGTGCGAACTCGCCTTCCAGGGAGCTGGCACCTGTGCTACCCTTTGCCCCTGCCCCGGCTGCAGCCCATCCATGCCCGGTGACTCCACCACGTGCCGATCCCGCAGCTATACTGCTCTCTAAAGTTCGTGCAGTGGCAGTTTCTGAGCGGATGCCTGGGAGCGTCAGATCGAGTGACGGTGCCTCTTCATTTCCATCACTCTCCTCCTCTAGTACTTCGTGCGCTGGCTGGGCTGCTGGCAGTTCTTGGGGATCTGAACGGAGAAATGTACAAGGGTCGGGTTGTGGTGAGGGTATTGCACGGAGCAGTCCCATGCAATAAGATTTTAAGTCGGTTCACGGGCTCCCAGGCCGCCTGCAATTTCTGCGGTCTAGAGGAGTCCGTGTTCCATATTTATGTTGAGTGTGCGAGGTTGCAGCCCCTATTCCATTATTTGAAGGGGCTGCTCCTCAAATTCTGGCTGCACTTCAGTCCCACACTCCTGATCTTTGGGCACCCTGTGCGGAGGAGAGCGGGTAGGTCCGAGGGCCTCCTCGTAGGACTGCTCCTGGGCACGGCCAAGGATTCCATCAGCCGGTCCAGGCAGCTGGCGGTCGAGGGGGTCGTTCAGCCCGACTGCCTGCCTCTCTTCCGCGCTTACATCAGAGCCAGGGTGTCCCCGGAGGTGGAGCACGCGATGTCCACCGGTACGCTCGCGGCCTTCCGCGAGAGGTGGGCGGCGGAGGGACTGGAGTGCATCATCACCCCGGCAACCAAATTTTAATTTGAATCGCGTAATGTCTAATGTTTAATTTGTTTAAGTTTGTCGGTTTTAGTGCCCCCCCAAACCCCAGCCTTTAGTCAGGGGGCACTTGATTTAATGATTTATTATTTTACAGGTGCAACTAAAAATAGTTGTGGTGAGGGCAGGGGGAAGCAAGATGTGCATGCTTACACCATCAGCAGCTTGTAAATGCGACGAGGTTGTAGGATGAAGGGGAAGTGCGATGTGAGAAGAAGGATTAGGAATGAGCAAACCGTCATCATCAATGTGGCGTATGAATAAAGAGTCTGACCAGATACTTCGAGCTCAAAGTAAAGTGTGACCGTCGTCATTTATTGCAGGTCTCCAGAGTGCCTCTCCAGCCTGTGAGGCCTCCTTAAGTACAGGTGCTCCCAAGGGATTGTGGGATTCCTTGGGACTCCAGATAATGAGCCCTCTGGTGGTTAAACAAGGTATTTACAGGTTTACATAAATAACAATCAATGCTTTCAATCTCACTGCTCACCATGGCCTCAGGTGATAGCCGCTCCAATTATCTACAGCACTGTCTCCTCCAGTACAGTAAGGTGGTGTAGATGGGCTTGCCCCGCACCTGTCTCATGCTGGTTGTGAGCACCTTGGCCTGCAAGAGAAAGGGAAGTGAGTCGGTGAGTGTGGTGCAATGTGTTCAGGTGATGTGCTGGTCATGGTTAAATAGCTGACATTGTGTGCAAGCTGTGAGATTTGGGTGTGAGTCTTGCAGCAGCGGTAAGTGCGTGAGGGTGAGGTGAAGCTATGATTGTGAGGTATGAGTCGTGATTGCTTGAGATTGTTGGTAGGTGAGTGATGGGGATGTGGTGCATTGAGCAGGGTGTGAGGCTAGTCGTGCAGATGGTGGGATGTGGCATTTGATGATACATTCACTGACCTTGAGTACCTGTGTGAGGTCATTAAACTTCTTGCGTCACTGCGTCCAGGTACCGGAGGCAATATTGGTCAAACTGAAGACTTGTGCAAACTCCTCCCACTGCCTTCTGACATTCAGGCCCGAAGGCCTCCTGCCTCCCTGTGGATAGAGGTCCGCTCCCCTTCAATATACCCCCTGGACCAAGGCCTCCAGTGCTGCATCAGAGACGCGAGGAACGCTTTTGTGCCATTGCTGCAGCTACTGTGACAAGTCGCTGGAGAAATACCACCAACAATGTCTCCGCAAGATCCTACAAATCCCCTGGAAGGTCAGGCACACCAACGTTAGCGTCCTCAATCAGGCCAATATCCCCAGCATTGAAGCACTGGCCACACTTGATCAGCTCCGCAGGCCACATCGTTCGCATGCCAGACACGAGGCTCCCAAAGCAAGCACCCTACTCGAAACTCCTTCATGGCAAATGAGCAAAAGGTGGGCAGAGGAAACGTTACAAGGACCACCCTCAAAACCTCCCTGATAAAGTGCAACATCCCCACTGACACCTGGGAGTCCCTGGCCAAAGACTGCCCTAAGTGGAGGAAGCGCATCTGGGAGGGCGTTGAGCACCTCAAATCTCATAGCTGAGAGCATGCAGTAAACAAGTGCAGGCAGCGGAAGGAGCATGCGGCAAACCTGTCCCATCCATCCTTTCCCTCAACGACTATCTGCCCCACTTGTGACAGGGTCTGTGGTTCTTGTATTGGACTGTTCAGCCATCCAAGGACACATTTTTTTAAAGAGTGGAAGAAAGTCTTCCTCGATTCTGAGGGACTGCCTATGAGTGACAATGAGGTGCTTCTGCAATAAAGCACCTTGCCTTTAAGAGGTGCAGAGGGCCTTCCACTCTTCATTCAAGCTTTCATTGGACAGCAGACTGCACCCAATATTGGGACCCCTGTTGAGTGCTGTGCCAACCAGCAGTGCTGCAGTGTCAGGGGGCGAAGGGGCAGGATGAGGGCCTGAACCTGTGGACCTCCATTTTTGACCTGCTCTCAGTCCAAACTACGCACTCAGGACAAATATCCTTGTGTTAGGGGATGATGGATCAGGCTAATGAGCAAATAGCCCACATTTGACGTGCAGCCTGCAATACTTTCACTGGTGTGGGCAGAGCATATATCGTGATCCCCGTGCCCCTTTTCAGGCCCGGTTTCACCCCCAGCAAATTCCTGAAAAGCCTGGTGTTCTCTTTAAAACTTAGAAATGTTAAACTTGTGGAAGTTGGTGCAAAACTGTGTCCTGAAGGTAAAGAAATTAAAGTATTGCTCCCGAGCAATGCATTGGATAAGATATTGTACCCAGTTTGTAAATGTACATGTGCTCGGTGTTCGATCAGTGATATCAGCGGGGCCACAGGGTCCATCTGCTCTGAACTTCTTTTCTAAATGAGTCGAAGAAAGAGGAGAGGTAAATGCAGTTGTCGTGGTCCATGCTGGAACAAACGACAGGCAGGAACAGGGAGGCGAGCCTGCTGAAAGAGTATCAGGAGATAGGCTCTAGATTAAAGAGCAGGACCTTGAGGGTAACAATCTCTGGATCATTGCCTGAGCCACGTGCAGACAGATCAGGAGAATTAACATGTGGCTAATATGTTGAGGAACCAACGAGAGGGCTGGCCATCCTAGATTGGGTGATGTGCAATGAGAAAGGACTAATTAGCAATCTTGTTGCGTGAGGCCCCTTGGGGAAGAGTGACCATAATATGGTAGAATTCTTTCTAAGATGGAGAGTGACATAGTTAATTCAGAGACTAGGGTCCTGAACTTAAGGAAAGGTAACTTCGATGGTATGAGATGTGAATTGGCTACAATAGACTGGCGAGTGATACTTAAAGGGTTGTCAGTGGATAGGCAATGGCAAGCATTTGAAGATCACATGGATGAACTTCAACAATTGTACATCCCTGTTTGGAGTAAAAACAAAACAGGGAAGGTGGCTCAACCATGGCTAACAAGGAAAATTAGGGATTGTGTTAAATCCAAGGAAGAGGCATATAAATTGGCCAGAAAAAGCAGTAAACCTGAGGACTGGGAGAAATTTAGAATTCAACAGAGGAGGACAAAGGGTTTAATTAGGAGGGGGAAAATAGAGTATGAGAGGAAGCTTACTGGGAACATAAAAACTGACTGCAAAAGCTTCGATAGATATGTGAAGAGAAAAAGATTAGTGAAGACAAACGTAGGTCCCTTGCAGTTAGAATCAGGTGAAGTTATAATGGGGAATAAAGAAATGGCAGACCAATTGAACAAATACTTTGGTTCTGTCTTCACGAAAAAAGACACATATGAGCTTCCGGAAATACTAGGGGACCGAGGGTCTCGCGAGAAGGAGGAACTGAAGAAAATCGTTATTAGTCAGGAAATTGTGTTAGGGAAATTGATGGGATTGAAGGCTGATAAATCCCCGGGACCTGATAGTCTGCAGCCCAGAGAACTTAAGGAAGTGGCCCGAGAAATAGTGGATGCATTTGTGATCATTTTCCAACAGTCTATCGACTCTGGATCAGTTCCTATGGATTGGAGGGTAGCTAATGCAACACCATTTAAAAAAAAATTAGGGAGAGGGAAAACAGGGAATTATAGACCGGTTAGGCTGACATCAGTAGTGGGGAAAATGTTGGAATCAATTATTAAAGATGAAATAGCAGCGCATTTTGAAAGCAGTGACAGGATCGGACCAAGTCAACATGGATTTATGGAGGGGAAATCATGCTTGACAAATCTTCTGGAATTTTTTGAGGATGTAACTAGTAGAGTGGACAAGGGAGAACCAGTGGATGTGGTGTATTTGGACTTTCAAAAGGCTTTTGACAAGGTCCCACACAAGAGATTGGTGTGCAAAATTAAAGCACATGGTATTAGGGGTAATGTATTGACGTGGATAGAGAACTGGTTGAGAGACAGGAAGCAGAGAGTCAGGATAAATGGGTCCTTCTCAGAATGGCAGGCAGTGACTAGTGGGGTGCTGCAGGGCTCAGTGCTGGGATCCCAGCTCTTTACAATATACATCAATGATTTAGATGAAGAAATTGAGTATAATATCTCCAAGTTTGCAGACGACACTAAGCAGGGTGGCAGTGTGAGCTGTGAGGAGGATGCAAAGAGGCTGCAGGGTGACTTGGACAGGTTAGGAGAGAGGGCAAATGCATGGCAGATGCAGTATAATGTGGATAAATGTGAGGTTATCCACTTTGGTGGCAAAAACATGAAGGTAGAATATTATCTGAATGACAGCAGATTAGGAAAAGGGGAGGTGCAATGAGACCTGGGTGTCATGGTACATCAGTTATTGAAAGTTGGCATGCAGGTACAGCAGGTGGTGAAGAAGGCAAATGGTATGTTGGCCTTCATAGCTTGGGGATTTCAGTATAGGAGCAGGGAGGGCTTAATGCAGTTGTACAGGTCCTTGGTGAGGCCTCACCTGGAATATTGTGTTCAGTTTTGGTTCCCTAATCTGAGGAAGAATGGTCTTGCTATTGAGGGAGTGCAGCGAAGGTTCACCAGACTGATTCCCAGGATGGTAGGACTGACATATGAGGAGAGACTGAATCGACTGGGCCTGTAGTCATTGGAGTTTAGAAGAATGAGGGGATCTCATGGAAACATATAAAATTCTGGACAGGTTAGATGTAGGAAGAATGTTCCTGAGCTTGGGGAAGTCTAGAACCAGGGGTCACAGTCTAAGGATAAGGGGTAAGCCATTTAGGACCGAGATGAGGAGAAACTTCTTCGCTCAGAGAGTTGTTAACCTCTGGCATTCTCTACTGCAGAGAGATATTGATGCCAGTTTGTTGGATATATTCAAGAGGAAGTTAGATATTAGTGGGATTAGTGGGAAAGCAGGTTGTGTAGAGGACACAGAGAGGCTGCAAAGAGATTTAGATAGGTTAAGCGAATGGGCTAAGGTTTGGCAGATGGAATACAATGTCGGAAAATGTGAGGTCATCCACCTTGGGAAAAAAAAACAGTAAAAGGGAATATTATTTGAATGGGGAGAAATTACAACATGCTGCGGTGCAGAGGGACCTGGAGGTCCTTGTGCATGAATTCCAAAAAGTTAGTTTGCAGGTGCAGCAGGTAATCAGGAAGGTGAATGGAATGTTGGCCTTCATTGCGAGAGGGATGGAGTACAAAAGCAGAGAGGTTCTGCTGCAACTGTACAGGGTATTGGTGAGGCCGCACCTGGAGTACTGCGTGCCGTTTTGGTCACCTTACTTAAGGAAGGATATACTAGCTTTGGAAGGGGTACAGAGACGATTCACTCGGCTGATTCCGGAGATGACGGGGTTACCTTATGATGATAGATTGAGTAGACTGGGTCTTTACTCGTTGGAGTTCAGAAGGATGAGGGGTGATCTTATAGAAACATTTCAAATAATGAAAGGGATAGACAAGATAGAGGCAGAGAGGTTGTTTCCACTGGTTGGGGAGACTAGAACTAGGGGCACAGCTTCAAAATACGGGGGAACCAATTTAAAACCAAGTTGAGAAGGAATTTCTTCTCCCAGAGGGTTGTGAATCTGTGGAATTCTCTGCCCAAGGAAGCAGTTGAGGCTAGCTCATTGAATATATTCAAATCACAGATAGATAGATTTTTAACCAATAAGGGAATTAAGGGTTATGGGGAGCAGGCGGGTAAGTGGAGCTGAGTTGGTGGCTTGTCCTTGTACTTGAACCCACAAGACGGTCGAAAGGATTCAGATAATGGGGGCACAATATTACATGTGTACCTCCTTTCTGGCATCCCTCCAGACTAGCTATGGAGTCTCCTAATTTTACCACATACTGTGGGATTTTGTGATGCTTCACATGTACCCCGTTCTGAATTGCCCCAATGTTTTCCACCTGGTATACCAGTACGGGTCGTTGTGACTGATCCAACACCAGTATTCGAAGCACTATCCCCATTATGGATTGTTTACTCTGACCACAGTTGACCGGGACTGGGTGCACTTCAGAAGCTGACTGTAGCTGGCACAGGAGGTTGTTATAGACACTCAATGCCTTTGGATGCTTGTTACTGACTCATGACATTACGTGGCCTTGTGTTAAATCCTCGAAATTAGTGCGTCCTTCATTTAACAACCAAGCTCCGTATATGACACACATGTCATTCTGAGCAGTTTGCTCTGACGCATTTCTACCCTCCTTGATTAAAGCATTGATGGTCTGAGCATGTGTCTCCACCTCAGCTACCATCTCTTTCAAATGGATTGTCATTGTCTGGTTCTCCTGTAATTCGTTACCCTCTATGTCACTACCCTCCTTCAGTTTCTTCTTTAACTGGTCCCTTAAGGTATTCGCTTGGACTTGCAACTGCGTGTTGTCCACACTATTTATCAGTGATGACCCAGTATTAAACGCTGTATCTACCTCACTCAGTAGCCCCTTTTCCATCTCGGTCTTTACGCTTCCCCTTGACTCTTGTCCTCATAATTCTTTTGATAGAATTGTTTAAACTTTTCCCTTAACAGTTTTTCGTATAACTTTTCCATTTCTGGTGGGCACCACCGGGGTAATTGTAACTTTGTTAAATTTAGAATAACCAACGCTACTTCTTAACATACAGAATGATACGACATTTTCCTTGTTGGGATTAACACCAGCCCATTCTTAGGCCCGGGTGTTAGGACAGGACATGGAATTTCTTGGTTTGAAATCTCCAGCATTTTAAGGAGAGGTTTTTAAATTTGCTCGCGATCAGTTTGGTTGCATTGACTGTTTTAGAGGGTTCAAGGTCACATAGGAATCAAAACCTTACGTCCAATTAATTCCTGATCCAGAATCCTGCCATTGCCTCGACAATCCCCACACCTCCCCTGCCTCGCCGGCCAAGGCGCCCACCACCTGCGGGCCAATGAGCTGCAGCACTCGCTCCTCAATATCAGAGAGGGGGTCACAGGTCAGGTTCCCCTCCTTCCAGTCCTCTGTCTGTTATGGCCTGCAAAAGAAGGGAACTTGATTAGGATGTCATCTTGGAATACGATTGTTCCAGGGATGGATTTGAGCAAGCTTTCCATGTTCCTCTGGAAGATAGCAGCCGCTGAACGAATGTCAAACGGACACCTGTTGTAAACGAATAGCTCCTTGTGCGTAGTGATGGTGGTCAGAAGCTTGGATTCTTCAGCCAGTTCCGGAGTCATGTAGTCTGAAGTGAGGTCCAACCTGGTGAATAGCTTGCCACCTGCCAGTGTGGCAAAAAGATCCTCCACTCTCGGAAGCGGGTATTGGTCCTGTAGTGACATTCGGTTGATGGTGGCCTTGTAGTCGCCACAAATCCTGACCGAGCCATCCGCATTAAGGACAGGTACGATGAGGTTTGCCCAGTCACTGAATTCAACAGGCGAAATTATGCCCTCTCTTAGCAGCCTGTCCAACTCTCTCAATTCTCTCACGCATCACATACGGCACGGCTCTGGCTTTGTGGTGCACTGGTCTGGCGTCCGGGGTGATGCGTATCACTACTTTGGTGCCCTTAAAGGTCCCGACACCTGGTTGAAAAAGTGGCTCGAATTTCTGTAGGACCTGTGAGCATGAACTTCGCTCCACAGATGAAATGGCGTGCACATCCCCCCATTTCCAGTTCATCTCGGCGAGCCAGCTCCTCCCCAAGAGCGTGGGACCATTCCCCGGGACAATCCAGAGTGGCAGCCAGTTCACTGATCCATTGTGGGTGACCACCAAGTTTGCACTGCCTAGTACTGGGATGATCTCGCTGGTGTATGTCCATAACTGCGTGTCAATGCGTTTCAGTTTGGGCCTGTTGGCTTTGAGTGGCCATAGTTTTTCAAATTGTTGGGCACTCATGTGACTGGCTGGCTCCTGTGTCCAGCTCCATGCTTACCGGGATGCCATTTAATAGAACTTTCATCATCATAGGTGGCATTTTGGTATACGAGCTGTGGACGTCTGCCACATGAACCCGCTGGACTTCAGCATCCATAGCTTTGCCCCAAGCATCACCCTGCCTTGCAGACCACTCGTCTGGTTCCTCTGCCTCATAAACTAGCCTCGCTATGGGCTTTCTGCACATTCTGGCCAGGTGTCCACTGAAGTTACAATTTCTACAGATAAATTGCTGAAACCTACACTTTTTCGCAACATGTCTGCCGCCACACCTCCAGCATGAGCTGAGATTGTTGTGAACAAAGGAACTGTTAACAGGCATTCCTCTCTGATTGTCTCTTTGGTTACTCCTGAGCACTCTGTTGCTGAGTGTCAATGGTCCCATCCTGGGATACATTGTCCCTTGTGATGGCGTGAATTGCCTATCCCCCTGCCATTGTCTCTGTTTCTAGCCCACCCTAGAGCCTGTTGCTGCCTGGACGGTGTAGAATTGCCCTTGCCTGCCCACGGGGTTCTGAGTCTTGTTTACAATGTTAACTCCCTGGTCCATCACCACGTTGGAACCAGGGCTGCACGCGTAAATTATCTTGGTCTCCTCTTCCCCTGCCATGAAGGTTTGAGCTATCAGCTTTGCCCTTTACAAAGTAAAGACCTTGGTCTCAATAAGCTTCCTGAAAATCCTGGCATGACCAATGCCCTCAATGAAGACATCCATTAACATCTCCCCCCTGCAGGTGTCTGTGAACTTACAGAGGCTGGCCAAACGCCGAAGGTCCACAACGAAGTCCGATATGCTTTGTCCCTCCCGACGTCGTTGTGTATAGAACCGGTGCCGGGCCAAGTGTATGCTGCTCGCCGGTTTGAGGTGCTCACCGATCAGAGTGCTGAGCTCTTCAAAGGACTTGTCCACCGGCTTCTCGGGTGCGAGCAGGTCTTTCATCAGCGCATACGTCTTGGATCCACAGCTGGTCAGTAGATGCGCCCTCCGCTTGTCAGCCGCTTCCTCTCCCAGCCAGTCCTTCGTGACAAAGTTCTGCTGGAGCCTCTCAATGAAATCGCCCCAGTCCTCACCAACACAGTACCGTTCCTCTGTGCTACCGGTGGCCATCCTCGTGGGTCGTTGTTAATTCCCGTTTCACGTCGCCAAATGTAATTCCCTTACACCTTACTATAGAATAACATGAGGCATGTACTGCAGACAAGGCCACTACATGACCTGAACCTTTATTCCCAGGACCAATAAGTGCTGACCCTGCGTGGGACCTCCCTTTATATACCTGGATGACCAGGTGAGGAGTGTCTCCCACAAGTTCACTCCCTGTGGTCAAGGTGTGCATTACTCAGGTGTGTACAGTGTACAGTGTTGTTACATAAAGGTTCCAGTTATGTGAAGGTTACAAACATGCCAAGGCCCAGTCATGTTGTGGAGCTGGAATAAGACAGCCTGAGTGACAGGCTGGAAAACTCAGATCAGGGACCAAAAAAAAGCCAAGGTTGTACCTCTACCAGACTCTACCCAACTCAGTGGCCAAACTAATGGAGTCAATGTCAGAGGAACTTGGGTGCTGTCAAACAAGATATCAGTTTTGCTGACACTGAGCTTTAGAAAGTTCCAGGGCAGAGAGTGACTAACTTGTAATGAAGGAAGGTGGCAGAGATGTGGAGTTAGGTGTCACTGACGCTCACCGAGAGGCTGATTGACTGCTGGTAGATGATGTCACGGGAGTATGTAGATGGCAAATAGGAGGAGGCCACATGTGGTGTGCTGGGCACATGGTGTGGATATCTGTGTGTGTGGGAGAAGAAACCATTTGAGAAAATGTAATGACCATTAGGGATGAAATGAAGAGAATGTGATGTCATGGTGCTGTAGAGAGAACATGGAATAGAAGTGCAACGAGCTGTAACACAGGATGACATTATTGAATCTGACTGTGGTCGTCTCAGTGCTGTACTGCCCAGGCTGGAGATTCCGATCTTCTGCACCCCGGGTTTTGCCCCGAAGCGGCGGCAATGGTAGCGGTGAGGGCTTCAGCGCCCCACAGCGACCCTCATGTCTGGTTTAGTGGTGGCGCGGAGCAGCATCGCCCGGAAGAACTGTGCCAGGTGTACAACGCCTTTGGTTGTGACACCGGCTGGAGTTTGGACTTTACCCCGAACCGTCCGCCCGAAAGTGCGGCCACAATAATGACCGCCGGGGAAATCAGGGCAGTTCAACCATCCTGTCGGCGAAGTGGTAAGTGTGATTGGCTTTTCTTTAAATTTTTTCTCAACGATTTATGTGATGACATTTGCGATGTTTTGGGAATGTTTTTGCATTTTCTTTTGTTTCTCACCCCCCCATCGCCCCCGCACCCCCGGTCTCTCTCAGAACGCTCCCGCCCCGGCTGTTTAACTCGGGAGTTTCCCATCCTTGCGCCACGAGAGATGTACAACACCTCCCTTAGCGCTGCGCCTCCTGACTCAGGGCCCAGATGCCCAAACTTACACACTAAAGTGCAAACTATTCCCGGCCGCTAACTTTCCCACCCCGCTGCCATTATCGCCCCAAAAACAGAAAAGCCTAAAATCCAGCCCTGAGAGTGGAGGAACTAGAACCGAGAGTGGTAGTAGAAATGAGCAGATATTTGATGCATTCAAAGAACTCAGAGAAAAAGGGAGGTTAGAGACAAAGTGAGGGGCAGGTGGAAACTTGTGAGAATGGGGGACACTGAGCAGTGTGCTTTTTTCATGAGGGGTGGATTTTGAACTTTGCAGGAGGATATAAAACTGGTGTTATGGATCTGTTGTCAGTGATAGAAACTGCGCAGTTTTCATTTCCACAAGAGAAAAGGACCAACGATGGAAATTTAGGAGCGGTTGTTAGTGGCGTTCCACAGGGATTGATGCTGGGTCGTTGCTGTTCATAGAATCATAGAAATTTACAGCACGGAAGGAGGCCATTTCAGCCCATCGTGTCCGGCCGACCAAGAGCTATCCAGCCTAATCCCACCTTCCAGCTCTCGGTCCGTAGCCCTGTAGGTTATGGCACTTTAACTGCGCATCCAAGTACTTTTTAAATGTGATGAGTGTGTTGGAGCGGATTTTTGGACATATGCTTGACTAGTATACGGGACCAAACATTTGTTTATTTTCCCCTTTAATGAATTTTGTAAGGGACAATACTGATGCAATATGCCTTATATAAAAAACACAGTTAGACTTCAAGGTATGCTGGCCTTGAGTTATGGAGATAGGAAAGTGAGATAATGAACAACTGGAGAGATAATTAAGTGGGATGTTTGTCTGTACCGGTGCCAAAAGACCTGCACTTGTTTATAATGCCCTGTCACAATGAAGGCTGGTTTATATCAAGAACTCAGCCTTGGATGAAAAGCTTTGTAAACCTTGTAATGCGATGATTAGACTTAAAGACAAGTGTTAAAGCATGTGATGTAAAGTGACGTAATTTGTAAGATAAAAGAACCTCACTGGAGATACCAAATTGAGAATTGGTTCAGAGACAGAGGTCTCTAACACTTCTCCCAAAGCTTTGTCTACGATTTAATAAACCTCTCTTTATATATTATACAGTCTCGGAAATATTTTTCCACAACAAGGGTTTCTGCCTCTACCACCCTTTCAGGCACTGAGTTCCAGACCCCCACCACCCTCTGGGTGAATACATTTTCCTTCATTTCTCCTCTAAACCTCCCCCCAACTACTTTAAATCTGTGCCCCCTGGTTGTTGACCCCTCTGCCAAAGGAAACAGGTCCTTCCTATCCACTCTATCTAGGCCCCTCATAATTTTTTCATCATCATAGGCGGTCCCTCGAACGAGGATGACTTGCTTCCACATGGGCTCACAGATGTTTCAATGAAGGACCCGATGTTCCAGTCCTGAACTCGAATTGAGGGGGTGGAAGATGCCTGTGCGTGGATTTTTTTAACGTGTGGTGACCGTTGCACACCAGCCACCACACGGGCCTGACCGAGCTAGGCCTTTATCCAGCAGCAAGGGTTAACCAGGATGACTGGAGACATGCTCTGCTACACGGACCTAGTGCGCACACATATCGCAGTGTGGGCAGGCTCGTGCTGCCACTGGGCCCTTGGATCTTCTGGGCCCCGAACTCTCATGCACCGCACCGCCGCCACGATCTCTCGCCGCTCCTCCACCACAAAAACGCTCACTGCACCTCCACCATGATCTCCCGCCGCACCACCGCACCAAACATTCGCCGAACCTCCGCCACAATCACCCACCGAATCTCAGCTACGTTCCCTCATCACTCCACCGCCCCGATCACTCGTCACAAGTCTGCCACGACCTTCCCGCTCCTCTGCTGTACCAGGGCCACGCCAATGCTCCTGCCCACACTCCAAATGGTGACCTGTACCCTGATGACATCACGCAGTTGCCCACCTCAGCCGTCGCACACTTGCGTCAACTTGCACTGGAAGCTGCAGTGGCTCACTCCAGCTCTATAGCCCCGACCTACGGAGATGTTCGCTCACAAGTCGGGGTTTGCCCACGATGTACCAGGGCCCAGCGCTCCAGCTTTTTCTGAAAAGAACATTTTATACACCTCAATCAGATCTCCCCTTAGCCTCCTCTGTTCCAAAGAAAACAGACCCAGCATCTTCAATCTTTCCTCATAGCCAAAATTCTCCAGTCCAGGCAACATTCTTGTCAATCTCCTCTGCACCCTCTCCAGTGCAATCACATCTTTCCTGTAATGTGTTGACCAGAACTGCACACAGTACTCCAGCTGCAGCCTAACCAGTGTTTTATACAGTTCAAGCATAATCTCCTTGCTCTTTTATTCCATCAACTTATAAAGACAAGTATTCCATATGCGTTCTTAACCACCTTATCTACCTGGCCTGCTACCTTCAGGGATCTGTGGACCTGCACTCCAAGGTCCCTTTGTTCCTCTACACTTTTCAGTGTCATACCATTTAATGTGTATTCCCTTGCCTTGTTAGACCTCCCCAAATGCATTGCCTCACAATTATACAGATTGAATTTCATTTGCCACTGTTCTGCCCACCTGACCAATACATTGGTATCTTCCTGCAGTCTGCAGCTTTCTTCATTATCAACCACACAGCCTATTTTGGTATCATCTGCAAACGTCTTAATCATACCCCCAACATTTAAGTCCAAGTCATTGATATATACCACAAAAAGCAATGGACCCAGCACTGAGCCCTACGGAACCCCACAGGACGCAGCCTTCCAGTCACAAAAACACCCATCTACAATTATGCTCTGCTTCCTGCCTTCGAGCCAATTTTGGATCCAGCTTGCCACTTTTTCTTGGATCCCATGGGCTTTTACTTTCATGACCAGTCTGCCATGTGGGATCTTATAAAAAGCTTTGCTAAAATCCATATACACTGCATCAAACGCACTGCCCTCATCGACCCTCCTGGTTACCTCCTCGAAAAATTCAATCAAGTTAGTCAGACATGACCTTCCCTTAATAAATTCATGCTGACTGTCCCTGATTAATCCATGTCTTTCCAAATGAAGATTTATCCTGTCCCTCAGGATTTTTTCCAATAATTTTCCCACGACCGAGGTTAGGCTGACTCGCCTGTAATTATTTGGTCCATCCCTTTCTCCCTTTTTAAACAAAGCTACAACATTAGCAGTCCTCCAGTCCTTTGGCACCACACCTGTAGCCAGAAAGGATTGCAAAATGATGGTCAGAGCCTCTGCTATTTCCTCTTTTGCTTCACTTAACAGCCTGGGCTACATTTCATCCGGGCCTGGGGATTTATCCACTTTCAAACCTGCTAAGCCCCTTAATGCTTCCTCTCTCACTATATTTTTCATCTAATATTTCACATTCCTTCTCCCTCATTGCAAAGACTGCATTGCCCCTCTCTTTTGTGAAAACGGATGCAAAGTATTCATTAAGAATCCTATCCACATCTTCCTCTTCCACACACAGATTTCCTTTTGGTCTTTAATAGGCCCCACTCTTTCTCTAGATATCCTCTTGCTCTTAATGTATTTATAAAACATCTTTGGGTTTCCCCTGATTTTACTTGCCAACATTCTTTCATGCTCCCTCTTTGCTTTCCTGATATCTTTTTTAATTGCGTCCCAGCACTTATTTTACTCCTTTCGAGTTTCTGCAGTGTTGAGTTCTTGGTATCTGTCGTGAGCTTCCTTTGTTTCTTTTCCTTACCCTGTATGTCCCTTGACATCAAGGGGGCTCTAGATTTGTTAGCCCCACCTTTTTTTTAAGGGAACATACTTGCTCTTTACCCTCAAGATCTCCTCTTTGAATGCCTCCCACTGCTCTGACACTGATTTACCATCAAGTAACCATTTCTAGTCCATTTTGGCCAAATCCCATCTGAGCTCAGCAAAATTGGCTTTACCCCAATTGAGAACTTTTATTCCTGGTCCCCCTTTATCCTTTTCCATAACTACCCTAAATCTTACTGAATTATGATCACTAGCACCAAAATGCTCTCCCACTGATACCCCTTCCACCTGCTCCTCTTCATTCCCCAAAACCTAGTCCAGAACCACCTTGTTACATTCTGGCCAAAGACGTTCTCCTGAATGCATTTTAGGAATTCTGCACCCTCTGTACCATTCACACTACCTTTTTCCCAGTTAATATTAGGGTAGTTGAAATTCCCCACTATTACAGCTCTATGGTGTTTACACTTCACAGCAATTGTCAAGCCCGTGTGGTGGCTGGTGTGTAACGGCCACCACACGTTAAAAATATCCATGCACAGGCATCTTCCACCCTTCAGGATGTGGTTCGGGATCCGGAATATTAGGTCCTTCATTGAAACACCTGTGAACTCATCCTTTTTTGGCATGGAAGCAAGTCATCCTCATTTTAAGGGACTGCCTATGATAACGATGTACACCAGGCAAGGTTTTGAGTTAAGACTGTTAGAAACACCCAGGAGTTAATTCCCTACATAATAATAGTAATTAAACTTAAAAAGTGCTTCATTTTCTGTAAAGTGCTTTGGGACTTCCTGAGGTTGTGAAAGACATTTTATAAATGCAAGTCTTTTTTTTATAATATATAAATCTCAGTAAGTCCAGGGCCAGTGCCACGAGGCTGCTGTGAAAGCAAATAAAGTGTTAGGATGTATCGTCAGAGCAATTAAATAAAAAGCACACAGAACTTAACTTACTATCAATGAGAATTCTCCATGTTCATTGGTGGTCTCCTAATCTGAGGAAGGACGTTCTTACTATTGAGGGAGTGCAGCAAAGGTTCACCAGACTGATTCCCGGGATGGCAGGACTGACATATGAGGAGAGACTGGATCGACTGGGCCTGTATTCACTGGAGTTTAGATGGATGAGAGGGGATCTCATAGAAATGTATAAAATTCTGACGGGACTGGACAGGTTAGATGCAGGAAGAATGTTCCCGATGTTGGGGAAGTCCAGATCCAGGGGTCACAGTCTAAGGATAAGGGGTAAGCCATTTAGGACCGAGATGAGGGGAAACTTCTTCACTCAGAGTTGTTAACCTGTGGAATTCTCTACTGCAGAGAGTTGTTGATGCCAGTTCAGTGGATATATTCAAGAGGGAGTTAGATATGGCCCTTATGGCTAAAGGGATCAAGGGGCATGGAGAGAAAGCAGGAAAGGGGTACTGAGGTGAATGATCAGCCATGATCTTATTGAATGGTGGTGCAGGCTCGAAGGGCCGAATGGCCTACTCCTGCACCTATTTTCGATGTTTCTATGTTTCTATGGTTCAGGCCCACGTGATCCCAGGATGCTCCTGGGATGCATAGGCCTCTGCGCCTCTAGGCCTTGGACCGGAAGTGTTCATTCCTCCAGGACCACCAGGTACTTTCGTAAAAAAAATTCAGTCGGAGGCATCTGCCTGCGGGAAGCCTCCGACCGCAATTTCTGGACCATTATTTTATGGGGGCAACAACAAAATGATTTGTTAGGGATTATAGAGTCTTGCAGCACAGGAAGCGGCCATTCGGCCCATCATGCCTGTGCCAGCTCTTTGAAAGAGCGATCCAATTAGTCCCACTCCTCTGCTCATTCCGCACAAACCCGACAATTTCTTTATTTCAAGTACAGGTATATATATATATATAATTCCCTTTCGAAAGTTACTACTGCATCTGCTTCCATCACCCTTTTGGACATTACATTCCAGATCATAATAACTCATTGTATAAAACTGTCTTCTCATTTCCCCCCTGGATTTGATGCCAATTATCTTAAACCTATATACTCTGGGTACCCCCTCCTGCCGGTGGAAACAGTTTCTCCCTAGCTACTTTTTCAGTACCTCTCAATTTTAAACAGCTCTATTAAATCACCCATTGCCCTTCTCTGCACTTAAGGAGAACAACCCCAGCTTCTCCAGTCTCTCCACATAACTGACGTCCCTCATCCCTGTTATCATTCTATGCTTTTTTTCTCTGTTCTTTCTTTGCCCCTCCAAGGAGGCCTGGTGGCTTCTTGTGTTGCGTGAAGTGAATGGTCATTATGTTGCACCATGATGGTAAGGCACAGGCTGGATGGACCAACAGATCTTTGTCTCTCCATCATTTTCATATGTTCATAACTAACAATAACATCACCTGAGACATACACTTTTGCCAAAAGAGATGAGAAAAAGGGTTCTGAGCTTGCAATTCATAAGAATATAAGACATTGGAGCAGGAGTAGGCCATTTGGTCCCTCGAGCCTGCTCCACCATTCAATAAGATCATGGCTGATCGGATCTTGGCCTCAACTCCAGTTCACTGCCTGCTCCCCATAACCCTTGACTCCCTTAACATTCAAAAATGTGTCTATCTCCACCTTAACTATATATTCAATGACCCAGCCTCCACAGCTCTCTGGGGTAGAGAATTTCAAAGATTCATAACCCTCTGAGAGAAGTGATCAGGAAGGCCAATGGAATCTTGGCCTTTATTGCAAAGGGGATGGTGTATAAAAGCAGGAAAGTCTTGCTACAGTTATACAGGGTACTGGTGAGGTCACACCTGGAATACTGCGTACAGTTTTGGTTTCCATATTTACGAAAGGATATACTTGCTTTGGAGGCAGTACAGAGAAGGTTCACTAGGTTGATTCCAGAGATGAGAGGGTTGACTTATGAGGAAGGGTTGAGTAGGTTGGGCCTCTACTCATTGGAATTCAGAAGAATGAGAGGTGATCTTATTGAAACGTATAAAATTATGAGGGGGCTGGACAAGGTGGATGTAGAGAGGATGTTTCCATTAATAGGGGAGACTAGAACTAGAGGGCATAATCTTAGAATAAGAGGCCACCTATTTAAAACTGAGATGAGGAGAAATTTCTTCTCTCAGAGGGTTGTGGGTCTGTGGAATTTGCTGCCTCAGAGAGCTATGGAAGCTAGGACATTGAATAAATTTAAGACAGAGATCGACAGTTTGTTATTCGATATGGGGTTATGGGGAGTGGGCAGGGAAGTGGACCTGAGTCCTTGATCGGATCAGCCAGGATCACATTAAGTGGCGGAGCAGGCTCGAGGGGCCGTATGGCCTAATCTTGCTCCTATTTCTTATGTTCTTATGGGAGAAGGAGTTCCTTCTCATTTCCATTTTAAATGGGCGACCCCTTATTCTGAGACTATGCCCCTAGTTCTAGATTCCCCCGCGAGGGGAAACATCCTCTCTGCATCTACCCTGTCTAGCCCCCTCACAATCTAATACATTTGAATAAGATCACCTCTCATTCTTCTAAACCCCAAGGAGTATAGGCCCAACCTGTTCAACCTTTCTTCATAAGACAACCCCTTCATCTCAGGAATCAACCTCGTGAACCTTTTCTGAATTGCTTCCAATGCAAGTTTATCCCTCCTTAAATATATCCCTCCTTCAACACACAGCATTCTGTAACCAGCGTATATAGCCCAACATGCCTCATTCCTTTTTCTCAGAAGAAACGTGACAGCCCCAGAATCTCCCCAGGCAGCCGCTGATAGCTCATGCACATCCCTGAAATGACTATTTACTTTGGCAGCCTCTCCAGTTGATGAAGGCTTGCAGATATTTAGCAGACCTGGCCTGAACCTTTTATTTGTATAGGATGGTTTAATAACAGAGGAGTTCATTCAAATTCTCGAATGTGACATCTTGTCAAAACTAATTTGGTTTTCATAGACGACCTTGTCAGTGATAAAAAAAATCTTGTTGCAAATCTGGCCTGACTTCGTCACTCACTCTCTGGGAGCCAAATGGAGAAAAATAAACAGCGGGTTCAATATTTCAAGATTGTGCTGATTATTTTTATCAAATTAAATATATAATTGATTGTGGAGTTAATTTTTGGAAGAGTTTTATTAAACTATTTGCTAGGAGCAGTTTCAGCTTTTGCCCCCATGTATTACTGTTGCCATATTAAGACCTTTTGTAATCAGTGAATGAACCATGGATTACCTCGGGTAACCAGTGAATGAACCATGGGTTAACTTGGTAACCAGTGAATGAATCATGGGTTAACCTGGTAACCAGTGAATGAACCACGGATTACCTCTGGTAACCAATGAATGAACCATGGGTTAACCTGGTAACCAGTGAACGGACCATGGATTCCTCTGGTAACCAGTGTATAATGGTGTCTTTCGGATGAGATGCTAAACCGAATTCCCACAGCACTATTTGAAGAACAGGGGAATTCTCCCTGGTGTCCTGGCACCATCACCAAAAAAGCAGGTTATCTGGTCATTGTCGCACTGCTGTTTGTGGGCGTTTGCCGTGTGCAAATTGGCTGCCTTGTTCCCCTACATTGCAACAGTGAATACCTTCCAAAGTACTTCATTGGCTGTGACGTGCATTGTGATGTTCTGATGTTGGGAAAGGCACCATAGTTATATAACAGAATGTGTCCAGCATACTTGTGATGAGCAATTATTTAACTAAGGGACCCTAACTGCAGACATCACACATTTAAACTGCCAACTAATTTATTCAAGTCCATCCCTTATTTGTTATTTTATTATGTTCTGATCTTTTTATTTCATTGTTATGCTGTAATGCAGAGCACAATCGGATGAATGGCCTCATCCTGTGCTGAAAACTGCCATCATTCTGTGGTTTTATGTCACAGTAGAATTGTGATTAACTGTGGAATATGCAAGGTTTCTGAAATGATGCTAAAGTAGGGTTAAAAATCAGCGAACAACCTAAATGTGCAGTCAGAGCTATTTTTGTTCCATACATTAATTTATGTTGGTCAGTATGAGAGGAGTTCTGAGGGAATAAGAAAAATAGTAACTGGTATTTTGGGGGGTTAACTGTTCATAACACAAAAATATTGTTCATGTAACACCATCAAGCTCTATGTCAAACCGACACTTTCACCTACATCACATGGCCTCGACTGGAAAACTTCCATCACTATGTCTGCCTCTGTGAAATGTAGGTATTGTGCTTTAAAAATAAACTGCTCAGTTGTACAATAACAAATAGCCAGCAGTGAGTTACACAGCAGCAAATCAAACAAGGAGCTTCACACACTCACAAACCATTCAGGGCTTTATGCCAACAGCAGCCCATAGCTGAATGGCACAGAGAATAAAGATTAGTTTGGCTTGATCATCGGCCAGTAATCGCATCCTCAGGTTCAGATGATGTCACAAGGTTTGAAAGTAAACCTGAAGGCTCCATCACAACACTGACATACGATTACTGTCTGGAAACTTTTATCGTTCATGTTGTTACAAATTTCACTGGACTGCATCAGATTATCGCAGATTCAGTGTCTTCAGTCACTCTCTTAAGCAAACCTTCTGTCCCTTAGCATCTGGAGTGCACCTTTATTGCCAAATACCTGGTTAAACAACAGTGTAATTCAAGAAACAGAATACAGATCAAACCCTTATCGTCTGTCTTGGATACTGTAATCTTGCATGTGAAACAATGAGTGTTATCCTGTCTTTATCGAAGGACGGATTATAAAGCACTCTAGCGAGGTGAAGCACAATTGCAAACTAACAAAATAGTGTGTTTTATTTACAATGAGTAGAATACAGTTTTCCAGTTATTCATTGGTCTAGAAATTAGTGTGGGGCAGTGGTGACGCAAAACAGGAGGTATTGAATTGGCCGCCCGTTGATATTCAGTTCCATTGCAGTCAATGGATATCAGACTCTGTGTATAATGGGCAGCTAACCCGATAACGCTCATTTATCACCACCACCCGACACGAATTTCCAGCCCATCATTTTCTACCGCTCCTTGGGCAGGAAATTCGTGAAAAACTGCGACCACCGGTTTGCCGCCAAAAAACCCGCTATGATTTTGAGGCGGAAAATTCATGAAAAAAATAGGGGAAAATCAGCGGCGTATGAGGAAACTGTTATGTATGAATAAATAGTCTGACCAGATACTGTGAGCTCAAAGTAAAGTGTCACCTTAGTCTTTTATTGCAGGTCTCCAGAGTGCCTCTCCAGCCTGTGAGGCCTCCTTAAGTACAGGTGCTCCCAAGGGATTGTGGGATCTCTTGGGACTCCAGGGGATGAGCCCTCTGGTGGTTACACAAGGTATTTCAGGTTTACATATATAACAGAAACGTGGCGGTAAACGCGATCCTCATCAACTTTAGTCCGAGGCCGATTACCGCTGCGAGTTGGGCCTAGGGAGGGGGGAAAACACACAAAATATTTTTCCAAACCACAAAGAATAAAAAAAAATCTCAAAACATTCACAAGACCCTTTTCTAGTGAATCGCTGCGAAATTATTTAAAAATAACCTTTAACTGACCTTTTTTGCAGGTTTTCATACCTGCTGCCGTTTCCAAGGGCTGCTCCGACAGGTTTTCCGCGGCGGTTTTTGTGACCCTATCTACGGGTCACCACTGTGACCAAACTCGGGATTTTCTGGTCTTGCACGCCAGCAGTCCACTCCCCAGCGGTATTTCAAAACCGCCAGCGGAAGACTGCAAGGAATTTCCCACCACTCCGTTTTCCACCCAAAATGATGAAATACAGCTGAAAAACGTGGCGGAAGGTTGGTGAAATTTAAAAATTAAGGTTAGATTTAGGGCTAGGATTGCACCTGTAAACCAAATGCCTCCTTATTAAAGGGGCACTAAAACTGACAAATACACAAATTAATGTTTGACCATCAACTTAAATCAAATTAAAATTTGGATATGACCTTGCTAATGTTCAAGACTAAAACTTACATTGCAACTAGCTGTCCCTAAGCTAATTGGTCAGCTATTACTCTGGTATAGGCTACATCTGTACAGGAGCCTAGCGTTTCTCAGTCAGACAGACTATCACTGAGACGAGGCAAACTGAGAGATAAAGACAGTTTTTGACCTCTCTTTCAACTCTGAGCCAAGGATTAGCCCACTGAGCTGCCAATAAAAGCTATCATGTTGAACTAAATACTACCCCTTGACATGGGAGTTTGCGACACCTATATGTCTTGTTCAACAGAGCCCCCTGAATGCATATTGAATGAAAACCAGTCGAGCATAATGCCGAGAAATGCTTAGAACCAAACAACATTCAAAAATAAACAGCTGAGGTGGTGTTCCAGCCAGGAACTATTCTAATTAACATTCTAAATGGTTTTGGCAATGGTCTGGATGGTATGATTGCTGATTTTAAACCTGCAGTCATAAATTGCTGCATTTAGTATCTTGGAAATGTTATGTTGACAAAACCCAACTGAATCGATGTCTGTAAACTGATAATCTCCGATAACATGATTCATGTGTGTTTAAGTAAAGGACCCAAAATTGTGAATTGTTAAACTGAGACAGAAATTTATTATTAACTTTAGCGAGAAAGTTATTGATTTAAAAAATGTATTTCATATGATTTTTTAAAGTATAGTAATGAACTACAGTCCGTAAATTAATAAGGAAAGAGAGGAAGAAAAAGCTTGCATTTATATAGCACCTTTCATGACCTCAGCCCATTCCAAAGCCAATGAAGTACTTTTGAAGGGTAGTCACTGTTTAATGTAAAAAATGCTGCAGCCAAGTTGTGCACAGCAAGCTCCCACAAACAGCAATATGGAGGGGGGGGGGATTTTCCAGGAGGTCAGGGGGCGCGATCATTGGTGGATCGGGTAGGAAAATGTTTTTTTTTGCGGGTCAAGACCACGCTGGCAATCTGCCGCCACAAGCCTTTCCCAAATGTCGGGTCTGTCGACGCGGAGCAGACCCGATACGCAGCAGTGGGGGAGGCAATTCAGGTCATTATGACCTAGTTAACAGACCATTAAGAACTATTTTGAACTCCCCTTCAGAAATTACCAGGTCACCCACAGGGTCCACTCTGCTCAGGGATCATGTCAGGTAAGCAGGTCAGGAGTTGAATGGCCATGGAATCATCTCATTAATTGACAGCTGCAAATGTGCTTTACAAGCTCCCATCTCTCAGCTGTTCCCTTTCCAAGCTCAGTTTGTGGCTCACTCTATTTGGAAGGCACATTGGGGGCGAAATTGCCCTACGTCCCTGATTGGGGGTGGTAACCTTCTGGGGCCGGGACTTTTAGCGCCCGGCACGGAATTGCCCTTACCGCCCCTGAAAGGAAGCCGAGCACAATCTCCCGTGCTCCACTTCCTTTGGCGGCAGTAACCAAGGTGCTACTGGGTCGCTGAAGGATGAGAGGGGACCTCACAGAAACGTTTAAAATTCTGATGGGTTCAGACAGGTTAGATGCAGGAAGAATGTTCCCAATGTTGGGGAAGTCCAGAACCAGGGGTCACAGTCTAAGGATAAGGGATAAGCCATTTAGGACCGAGATGAGGAGAAACTTCTTCACCCAGAGAGTGGTGAACCTGTGGAATTCTCTACCACAGAAAGTAGTTGAGGCCAATTCACTAAATATATTCAAAAAGGAGTTAAAGTCCTTACTACTAGGGGGATCAAGGGGTATGGCGAGAAAGCAGGAATGGGGTACTGAAGTTGCATGTTCAGCCATAAACTCATTGAATGGCGGTGCAGGCTAGAAGGGCCGAATGGCCTACTCCTGCACATATTTTCTATGTTTCTATGTTTCTATGTTTCTACGTGGATGCTCCATGTAGCGCTGATGCACTTCAATGCTCCTCCACTTCGATTAAAGGGACGGGCCACTGCGCATTCTGAATAGTTTCTGATGGCCTCCACTGGGCCACCAGGGCAACCAGGCTAGAAGCCCAGCACTCAAGATGGAATGCTGGGCTGCCGATGGCGGCCCAGACCATGCTAGGACTGCCACCGTTGAGCCGACCCGAGAGTCGGCCAACAAAAAAAGATGGCGGTCCGGGGTGCGAGTGCCCCGAGAGCGGATGATGGCCTTCTTCATGACCTGCAATGCTGACATTGACATCCACTCCCATCAACCTCGCTGCCTGTGGTACGTTAAGGGGTCAGGGTGGGGCAGTGAGAGGTCACCGCGCATGGCGATGGTGTCATCGCTGGTTGCGTGGAGGCCCGAGGCACTAACCGCGGGGCACAGCGCTACCATGGCAGCACCTCAACAAACTCCTGGGTGATGTCCTGGGAGGTGGTAGCGCACCCCTCCCCCGGGCGAAAACTGTCTTGCCCTGGAGGTGCTAACGCGGCAATAAAATGGGCCAATTTCACCCCCATTGAGCTTTATGCGGGTTGCAAGTGTTTGGCGTAAATTCTCTATCCAGTGTCCCCTCATTGGAACAACATCTCTCAACATTGACAGACTGCTTCTGTCATCTCTACTTCACCTGCCAACTATTACATCAGCATCGGTGCCCATGAAACTATCTTAACCTGGTCCTCAGAATCTCACCCCGATCAGCCACAACACCATCAGCACCAGGCACATCAGCAGACCAACAACAACACCAACCTGTTCCGCAATCACAGGACATCAGCACCCGACCACATTGCTGCCCGGGACACCAGGGATGGCTTCACCATGGCCACATTTACTTCCCTTGACACTGTACACTCTGGCTGCCACATGATGCCCCTTTTGGCACCACCCCAACCCAACTCCATAAAGCATTCCTGCAATGACCAAGCCATTCCTTTCACACATAGCATCATTTGAGGTGTATCGTTACGTCTCACCAGTTACTGCAACTCACTAAGCCACTTCCAAAGGTGCACACAGATCTGTCCAAGAACGCAAAGTGTTGAAAATAAAGATTTCAATGTTTGACACCACATTAACCGAAACTTTTCATGAACATTGCATAAAACACTCAAGTGCCTACCCGTGTGTGTTGTTAGTTGGTATGCTTGCACTAGGATGAGAGTGAGTGTGAGGGGTGGCTAGTGAGATAGTGATTGAAACACTTACAGCACTGCACCCAGGTCCTCCTGACGACATCCCTGCTTGTGTCCTCCTGTGCAATGTGCAACAACTGGGGAGGTTTCTTCTGCCCATTGGAAGAGAAGCTCCCTGTGTGCTGTGACTCCCTCCATAAACACATGGAGGGGGCCATGGAAGAGCCTAAGTGTAGCCCTGTGCCTTTGTGCACCTCAATGCTGCAGAACACTGACAGCACAGCTGCCCAAATCAATGTGGACATGGTCCCTTTAAAGAAACGGGCTGATGACGCGTCATCAAATAACGTCACCAGACCCGCTTCCTCTAATTGGCCGGGAAACGTGCTGGGCGGGCTTACCAAGCCCCATCAATGGAAAGTCATTTTACACAGTGGGCTGAGTCGGGACCTGCCGAGGTTAGCATTCAGCCATTCAGCCCATCCTGTCTGTGCCCACTCTTTGGTAGCGCTATCCAATTAATTCCAGTCCACTGCTGTTTCCCCATAGACCTGTCATTTGTTTTGCCTTCAAGTATTTTGAAAGTTACGATTAAATTTGTTTCCATCTTCCTTTCAGGCAGTGCATTCAAATCAAAGCAACTTGCTGAGTAAAATAAATTCTCCTCCTCTTGTCCTCTGATTCTTTTATCAATGTCCTTAAATTTGTATCCTCTGATTACCAACCACAGTTTCTCCTTATCTACTCTATCAAAACCCTTCATGATTTTGGACATCTCTATCAAATCTCCTCTTAAGCTTCCCTGCTCCATGGAGAACTTAGAAACATAGAAACATAGAAAATAGGTGCAGGAGTAGGCCATTCAGCCCTTTGAGCTTGAACTCCATTCAATATGATCATGGCTGATCATTTTTGCAACTTTAGTACCCTATTCCTGTTTTCTCTCCATATCCCTTGATCCCTTTAGCCATAAGGGCCACATCTAACTCCCTTTTGAATATATCTAACGAACTGGCCCCAACAACTTTCTATGGTAGAGAATTCTACAGGTTCACAAATCTCTGAGTGAAGAAGTTTCTCCTCATCTCGGTCCTAAATGGCTTATCCCTTATCCTTAGACTGTGACCCCTGGTTCTGGACTTGCCCAACGTCAGGAACATTCTTCCTGCATCTAAACTGTCCAATCCCGTCAGAATTGTATATGTTCCTAATGAGATCCCCTCTCAGTCTTCTAAATTCCAGTGAATATAAGCCTAGTCGATCCAGTCTTCCTTCATATTTCAGTCCTGCCATCCCGTGCTAGAACTCATAGGCAAGAGTTCTAGCATGGAGCCAAGCCTTCTGTGAATGCTGTGCATGAGGAGCTCAAAAATGGAGGATTATGAAGGGTATATCATAGTACTAGTAGCTGGATTTATAATTCTGTGGGGGAGGAAGGGAGATGTGTTGAAATATGGTGGAGGAGCAACTGACAGTGGCTGCAGTGTGCATGAGTTAGCGAGGAGGAGGAGGAGGACTATAGATGTTCTCCATAGCCTGTGACCAGTTTCTGGTGCTGTACAGCCAGTAGCAGCTGCTGGTGCAGGTCAACAACATGAGTACTTTAACTTATGACGGAGTGGAGCAAGATGATGGATGGGGGTTGTGCTCACCAATAGCAAGCCGAAGACTGAGAGTCCAACGGAGCTGAGGTGCAAACATGAGACTTCAGTGCAGCTGGAGAGAGACCGGAGTCAGTCTGACTGAGTTAGTAGGAAGATTTGGGCCTGGAATGCACATGTGGTGGCAGAGGGGGAAGCAGTTTTGAAGCTAGCTGTCCATGGAGTTAGCAAAGGTCAGGCAGTGGCGATCTTGGGTTGTGAGGGAAAGAAAGAAAGGTCAAAAATGAACAGGGTGTCGAGCAAAAAATAGGCTTAGAAGAGAAACTGTTTCCTAGGGGCTTGGAAAACTGTATGGGCTCGATTTTTGCCAGGTTTGCGACAGGGTTTTCGCCACGATTTGACCCTCCGTGGTGAAAACCCGGTCGGCAGGATCCTCGGGCACCTCTTTGCGGCGGTGCTTTCAAGTGCCGCTGGGGAGAGGTGTACTGACGTGAAACGCTGTGGATTGCGTTGATGTCATACTTTCGGCGCACTCCGCCATGCCCAGAATACCGACAGAGTCAAATCTATTGGTGCAGCCCTGCCACCAGCGGTAAGTGTGAAAACCTGTAAAAAAGGTAAGTTAAAGTTTTTATTTTTAAATGATTATTCAGTGTGTTAGTAGGCATGGGTTTTGTGAATGTATTGTGAATGTTTTTACAATTTTTGGGGAGGTCCCCCCACTCCCAAGGCCTCCCTCGCAGCACTCCGGCCTCGGGCTAAATTTGCCGAAACTCGCGGTTTGCGCCGCGAATCATCATGCAATGCCGACTTTACCGATGCAGACGTAAAGGCCAAAAGTTAGGCCTAAAAATGGTAGCGCAGCGCAAACTGTCATTTTGGAGTAAAACTGCCGACCGAAAATGGATAAGAGTACAAATTTATTTGGCACTAATTAAGTATTTCTGGGTTTGTTGTTGTTATGTATGCAATAAAGGTTCAAACGTCGTACTGTAGTACTGTTTAACTAAGCAAGGTACAACCTTGCTTCTGCTTTATTTTGGCCCACAGTGTCTGACTCTCAAAATGGCTGGCCTTTTATACCAGAGCAGCACCATGTGTGTGCTGCTCAGTGGCCTCCAGCAACGACACCATCTGGTGGCTACAAACAGCGTGTACATACATGACAGTTGTGTAAATTTCGGATCAGCCACCCATTTTACACCCCGCACAATTTTACTTTCCATTGAAGTGAAAACGGGTGACCTTCACTGACCCTGTCGGATCGAGCTGTGCGGGTTAGGTTAACATTATCCCCCGCCTTAAATTTTATATTTAGGTTTTGGTTCCTGTCGGAGCTGTTCAATTGTAATGCATGACAAGTTCATCAAAAGAAATACATTTGCAAATCAAGCAGCAGACATTTGCGTATTAGGGCCGTAATCCCAAAGGAGCAAGAGCCCACAACTGGACACAGCTGACCAATCAGGAACGACCCTGATTATGACATGGGAAACTAATAGTTAGATGGATTTTGTCAGTTCGAGTAGGTATAGCTAATATCTGTCACTTCTACTGTATAAATATATAAATGCATAAAAGCTTGAGGGGACAGTTAAAGGTGACACGCCAGTTCCTGCTAGCATTTCCCCCATCCGCCCCCCCACAGTTAGCACTGGTGGGTGAAATTGGTCTTGGGGATAGTGCAAAATGGGTGATAGCAAACCGACAGCTAAAACGGGCGGTTGAAGTGCTCTTGTATTGCTGCGTATCTGCCGAAGGCCAGTTTCACGCCCACTGAGTGACTAATAAACAGAGGGAATGCCAGAGGCCGTTCAAGTGCACTGGATCCTGTGGCCGCGATCTCGCCTACCTCGGTGGATCCGGTGAGGCCGGGGTCAGTGGCGGGTCCCGACCTCACTGCCGGCTCCAACCCACTGTGTAGAATGACTTTCCTCGAATTGGGCTTGTTAAGCCTCGCCCAACGCGTTTCCGGCCAATTGAAAGAAGTGGATCTGATGACATCTTTTACGATGTGTCATCAGCTCATTTCCTTAAAGGGACCGTGTGGAAATTTAGTTTGACAGTTATGCTGTCAGTGTTCTACAGCACTGAGCTGCTGCAAACACTGACAAACACTGCACAAAGGTGCACGGCTGTACCCAGGCTCCCTGCCTATGCTTACGGAGGGAGTCACAGCACACAGGGAGGTTCCCTTCCCCTCCAATGGGCAGAAGAGACCTCACCAGGAGACAACGCAGCCTGGTTGCACAGGAGGACACAAGCAGGGATGTGGTCAGGAGGACCTGGCTGCAGTGATGCAAACCTTTCAATGATTACAGTGGATCATGAAACGTTACTGCAAAGCCACACTCAACCTCATCCAGTCGTGCCACTTATCACATCCCCATCACTCTGCCTTCTCTACCTGACTCCTGCACATTCTTACTCACACCAACTGACCTTGCACCTCCATCCATCCCTCTCTCTCTACCTATATTATCACATCCCCATCTCACTAGACACCCTCCATCACTCACCTTCATCCATGTCCAATCATACCAACTAACAGCATACAAGGGTAGGCACTTAGGTCTTTTAGCCAATATTCCTGTAAAGTTTCTCTTAATGTGGTGTCAAACATTGAAATCTTTATTTTCAACATTTTGCGTTCTTGGACAGATTTGTGTCCTCCTTTGGAAGTGGCTTCGTGAGTTGTAGTGAATGGTCAGACATATCGATACCCCAGTAATGGCGATGAGTGTGAAAGGAACGGCTTGGGCATTGTAGGGATGCTTTGTGGTGTTGGTGTGAGTGGTGTCAACCTGAGGCATCATGTGGCAGCCAGGGTGTGCAGCGTCAAGTGAAGTAAATGTGGACATCTCTGGTGTCCGGGGCAGCAATGTGGTCAGGTGCTGATGCCCTGTGTCAATGCATAAGAACAACACAAGAACATAAGAAATAGAAGCAGGAGTCAGCCATTTGGCCCCTCGAGCCTGCTCCACCATTCAATAAGATCATGGCTGATCTGATAATGGACTCAGCTCCACTTCCCTGCCCGCTCTCCATAACCCTTTATTCCCTTATCGGTCAAAAATCTGTCTATCTCCGCCTTAAATATATTTAATGACCCAGCCTCCACAGCTCTCTGGGGCAGAGAATTCCATAGATTTACAACCCACAGAAGAAATTTTTCCTCATCTCAGTTTTAAATGGGCGGCCCCTTATTCTAAGACTATGTCCCCTAGTTTTAGTTTCCCCTATGAGTGGAATTATCCTCTCTGCATCCACCTTGTCGAGCCCCCTCATTACCTTATAAGTTTCAATAAGATCACCTCTCATTCTTCTGAACTCCAATGTGTATAGGCCCAACCTGCTCAACCTATCCTCAAGTCAACCCCCTCATCTCCGGAATCAACCTAGTGAACCTTCTCTGAACAGCCTCCAATGCAAGTATATCCTTCCTTAAATACGGAGACCAAAACTGTATGCAGTACTCCAGATGTGGCCTCACCAATACCCTGTACAATTTTAGCAGGACTTCGCTGCTTTTATACTCTATTCCCTTTGCAATAAAGGCCAAAATTCCATATGCCTTCCTGATTACTTGCTGTACCTGCATTCTATCTTTTTGTGTTTTATGCATAAGGACCCCCAGGTCCCTCTGTACTGCAGCACTTTGCAACTGCAGCAGCAGTTGATTGCGGAAAAGATTGGTGTGGTTGTTGGGGCTGCTGATGTGCCTGGTGATACTGGTGTTGGGGCTGATTGTGGTCAGATTCTGAGAGCCAAGGTGACAGAGTATAAATGGTTCCCATGCTGCTGGAGTAGATAGCAGTTGAAGTTGAGATGACAGAAGCGATCTGTCAAAGGTGAGAGAGGTTGCTGCAGTGAGGTGACCCTGGCTGGAGAGTTTGCTCCAAAGACTTGCAACCTGCATAAAACCCGATCTGTGTTCCAGATGGAGAAACCAAGAATCTCTGGGTTAGGAGAGTGATAAATTGTAAAGTGGGAGCTGTTATACTAGTTGTAAAGCTGTCAGCAATCAGCTGTTTCAGCTTTTGCCTCAGATGAAAAGACGATGTCCAGGAGCAGCGTGAAAGTCGTGGACAAGCTGGTAAAGTTAAAATGTAATTAAAAATTCACTGTTAAGGGCTTCTAACCAACAACAACTTGTATTTATATAGCACCTTTAATGAAGTAAAACGCCCCAAGGCACTTCGCAGGAATTTTCTAAGACAAAACAATAAATTTGACGCGAGCCATATAAGAAGAAATTACGGCAGATGACCAAAAGCTTGGTCAAAGACATAGGTTTTAAGGAGGAAAGAGAGGCGGAGAGGTTTAGGGAGGGAGTTCCAGAGCTTGGGGCCCAGGCAACTGAAGGCACGGCCACCGATGGTGGAGCGATTATAATCAGGGATTCTCATGAGGGCAGAATTAGAGGAGCGCAGACATCTCGGGGGCAGGGGGGGCGGGGGTGCCGGGCTGGAGGAGATTAGAGATAGGGAGGGGCGAGGCCATGGAGGGATTTGTAAACAAGAATGAGAATTTGGAATATATAAACAAGCCAATAATTGCTTCAATTTTCTCCCCCGCCGCTGCCGGTCGGGTTTACTCAGCACAGGCAGACCTAACATTGGGAGAGTGGAGTGATCGCGATTGGACGGCGGGTTCCCGACCTGCTGTCAATCATTGTCAATTTCACTTCTGACCCGCCACCCATCCCGGCCACTGAGCACTGGCAAAATGGCAGCCTGTATGTTTTGCATGTAGCTCAGACTCTACTTCTTTATAATGTTGACTGCTGCTACTTCACCTTACAGACAAAGTCCTTGTGTGTTTAGATGTTTTTGTTTTTCTTGTGTTCAAGATAAAGGATGTTGGGACTGAGAAATGTAACTGCTTTCTATTTCAAGCACTGTGTCAGGATAAAGCAATCCCAAGTCTCCTCTCCTCAGTCCCATCAACGTGTCTTTAACTCTGACCTGGGAGAACATGCATTACTGCAACAATATGACATTCTCACTCCACAAAACATATTAGGCCAGTCACACAGTTAACAGGATTTAACACAAGTGTATTAACAAGAGAGTTTGTGCAGAGTGCTTTTTGCTGCATTCAGCTCCGAAATATTGGGCTTTGCTCAGTCCCAACTCACTCTAAAGCACAGTAAGAGATTTATATTTGATATTTTATTTGCTTTCTTTCGCCTAATATCTCCAAGATAGGGGCTGCAACCGATTCATCATTGTCCTTCAATTTTGCACATGTAGAGAGACTGCAGAATATGTAAACACGGCCGACAAATACAGTGGGGTCATGGAGAGGAGCTGAGCGCAAATGTTAGTGGAAGCCATTCAGTGCTGTGTGCATTACTCATTCCTTCAAATGCCAGTCAATTCTATGAAATTAAATTCAGAATAAGAGGTATGATGGAGTTATTACCACAGAGAACTCTTATGAAGGATTCAGAACACCACATAAACAATCAAAGTTAAGTTCAGGTGGTACATGAATCATATTAGCACTCTGAAATTTGCTGTCAGCCTAGGAATCTATTATTTGCACCTGCTCTAGTTGTAGTGCATGCTACAGAGTGAACAGGATTTAACACAAGTATATTAACATCTCCTAGGCTTCTGGCTGTGCACAGGTTTCAGTCAGTAACTTGTGCCGGAGCACTGCGGCTGGAGAAACATTGCTCGTAAACCAATGGCATTGACTTGCTGAAGTTGTTTTTATTGTCTGTGGTAGCTGTGGCTCAGTGGGTAGCACACACTCCTCTGAGTCAGAAGGTTGTGGGTTCAACATCCCATTCCAGGGATTTGAGCACAAAAATGATCTCGGCTGACACTCCAGCGCAGTGATGACGGAGAGCTGAATTGTTGGAGGAGCTGTCTTTCAAGTGAGATGTTAAACTGAGGTCCTGTCTGCTCACTCAGGTGGACATAAGAGATCCCATGGCACTACTTTGAAGAAGAGCAGGGGAGTTGTCCCTGGTCAATATTCATCCCTCAATCAACAAAACAGATTATCTGGTCATTATCACATTGATGTTTGTGGGAGCTTGCTTGTGCACAAATTGGCTGCCACATTTCCTACTTTACAACAGTAGCTACTCCAAAAGCACTTCATTGTTGTGAAAGGTGCTATATAAATCCAAGTCTTTGGTTTCCTTTTTACTTTTATGGACTCTAGTTTCAAGATATTGGCAGTAAAATTCAACGTTGGTGGGGGCACAAAATGGTGAATCAGCTGCCTGTTATACACCCCACATGACTTTCCCTTCCCACCAAAGTTGAGTTCTACCCACATTATTGTTCCGTCCTTTCGTGGGCTGCAAACACCCATTGACCAGCTATCTCTGCTTAACTGGGACTGGAAGTAGTTTTAATTCAACTCAGATCAACTCAGTGACACTGTCCCCTCTGGTCCTCCCCCCTTACTGCAGGGGGCCTGTCGTACTGGGGTGTGACTCTCTGATTGGGGAAAGGGGAGAGGAAGCGTAACTCTGAGGACCCAAACCCAATCCTGCCCTCACACTGTCCTAGCAAATATCTTACAGCAGGAACCACAGGATTGTGATACAGAACAGAAATAAAGACTGATTCCGCTCTCCTCCCCTATTTATCCAGGGGGCAAATGATATTGTCCCTCCACCCCGACTGAAACCAGCTATCTCAGCACTGTGCACTGAAGTGAGGCCTTCACGCTCTGTATGCCTCACTACAGCCCCCCACAGCTACAGCTCAGCTCGTCACAAGAGGGAGTGACCCAGCTTCAAATCATCCTTTCATCGTATAAAGTGTAATTCTGAACTCTCTGAACAAGATAAAAAACCACAAACTCAGTCATCAGTTTATGGCCATCCCCAACCTTTCCCTCACTCACCTTCCCGTTCCCTTCCCGCTCCCTCCGCACTCATCCTGCTCCCTACCCACCCACCGCCACTCCCTTCCCAACCATCCCACTCCCTCCCATCCCTGTCAAAGGTGCCATCTTTCGAATGAGACGTTGGACCATAAATTGCAGCCTCTCCAGGTGTGTATGATGTCCTTCAAACTCTTATGCCTGGTACCAGCAGAGTAAGAGATTTAAAAGATAGAAAAATTAAATTTTTCACTAATTTTTATATTCAAAACCTTGTCTGTTAAGGTAAGTTTATCTTTACCTCTATTAAAACATATTAATAAAAAAATAAAAAATAAATTTTTGTCTAAAACATTTAATTAAATTCAATTTCAATTAATTTTAAATATGTGAGGTGTTTTTTTTAATTTATTGTGTTGTATCCCTGTGTTTTTGGGGGTATTCTCATTGATAGAAATGGCAGCTCGTACAAACGGAACTCACCATTATTATCAATGAGATTGGTGGTCCAGGTCGATGTGATCCCCGGTTGCGCTTACGTTCCTGGGATGCGTGGACCCATATGCTGGGCTGCGAATAGCAGCCTCGGACCGAAAGTATATGTATCTCTGGGACCACCGGGTACTTTTGTAAAAAGAATTTTGGTCGGAGTCTACTGCCTGCAGGGAGCCTCCGACTGCAATTTTTGGGCCTTTAAACCGAGGCCCTATCTGCTCTCTCAAGTGGTCATAAAACATCCCATGACACTTTTTTGAAGGCAATCAACTTCACAAAAACAGATTATTTGATCATTAGCACATTGCTGTTTGTGGGAGCTTGCTTGTGTGCTAATTGGTTGACACATTTCCTATATTACAACAGTGACTACACTTCAAAAGATACTTCATTGGTTGTAAAGTGCTTTGGGACAAGTGGTGATTGTGACAGGCACAAAGTGCAAGTCTTTCTTTTCATTTAGATAACCTGCAACCTGTTATTGGCATCTGTCATACAAAGGCCTGTATATGGCTGGTATTCTATACAGTGATGCAATGTACAGGCAACTCTCGATTATCCGGGGCCCTCTGGGATCAGGCTATTAAGGGTAAACGATTTTGCTGCTAGGGCGAGTGCACGTACTTGCTGAGATTGTTTGGGTCCCAAATTTAAACAGTACTTTGATGCTTTTCTGCTTCTGTGCACTCCAGGATGGGATTGTCCACCTATTCATTTTAATAAAAAGTGAAGAGACCCATGTTATACTGAGTCTACTTTTTCTTAAAATGGCCAGTCTAAAGGCTTCAACTGCTGGAGGTCGAATGAGACTTGGCTTTACTTACCCCCGAGGTGGCACCCTCAGTGATACTCCAGACTGCACAAGAGCACATTCACCAAGATCAGAAAATGGAAAGGCCGCAGGGAAGGCAGGAAGAGTTGGATAAATCATTTGCCCCTCTGAACTTGCTTCCAGCATGATGATCTGGACAGTGCCCTAAAAGAGCGGGGTTGGGAACAATGCCTTCGATCTGATAACGTGAGGATGGGTCGCAGTCTGAGTGGACAGACGGTCCAGGTCCGAGTTAATTTGATTGCTCTACAAGGATTCCATTCAGGTCGAGACAGCATTAAGCTTTATTATAAAATAAAGCCCTTCCTCTGTGTGTAGTGATAATGCTGTGTGTCAGCACAGGACTGTGTGTGGGGTGGGTTTAATGGTCGTGTGCAGCTGTACACGGGACAGAATCACAGTTTTTACAAGTGCCGTTGCAGCGGGTTCTCCTTTAGATCCGTGTACGAATAATCGAGAGTTGCCTGTATAATGTTAAATGGCAAACATTTATCAAGGCCCACGAATGTTGCTTGCCACCCATTCCAAGAGATGGAACAGTGAACCCACTTCTCTTTCTGTCGCAGTGTAATTATGCCACCATTAGCTTAGCCTTCACAGGCCTAGTCTATGTCTCACTTTCAGCCTTGCCATCCACTTCAGATAAATGTTGTGTATCATTCCATTGTTTAGTGTGTTTTGTATCATCTAATGTAGTTGCAATCCATATTTGCTTAACATAATTGTATTACTTAAAGCTAGACGTGAACTGTCAGAACATGTATTTGCAATCTGTGTTTTGATCATTCCTAATGAGATGGCTTTCTCTAATGCTGTACAACAAATGGGATGTGCCGTTAAACTGTCAGACAAGAATCGACAAAACTGGTAACATTAATGAGTTAGAAAGCTGTTTATTACCAAGCTTGGGAGAACAAACAATTAACACTGACAAAGCTCTAAAAGATAGCTTGTGAAGGCGAACAAGGAACGAAGATAGATCTGAGTTAAACTGAGCCCCATTGTTGGAACTGTGGTAATTGGAACATAAATATTCACTCTAAGGAAGAACAGATAATGACTGCCTATGTTGTCAGAACTTTGTAATAAACAAATGGGACATAATTAGAGCACAGCATCCATCTGGAGAGTAGGCGATCTCTAGGCATGTTGGCCGAATAATCACCCAGGCACTGAACTGGAGAAGATCACCAAGTATAGAAAGAAGCAAGGAGACTTCTCGTCAGATTAAACCAAGGCTATCGTGAGAATCTCTTGTGTAGAAAATACCTATCAAATAGTTTGTAATCAAATGAGGATTATATATATAAAGAAAAATCCCTCTGTCTGCCTCCTCTGATCTCAGGATCCCTTTTTTATAAACCTTTGCAGATAGCTGGTCTCTACCAGGTTAAAATTAGTCATCTGCCTTTGTCTGTATCAGCTTAATGTTAGTTAAGTGCCTTTGTCCATAGTTGGTTAATATTAGATAAGTACCTATGTCTACACCAGGTTAATGTTAACAGATTTAGAGATAGACACAGAATTAATGAAATGACTTCCTGTTGGTGATTTTATGTCATGTTGCTGCAATTTACAGTAGGATTTCACCCTCGCTTCCTGCAGGCAGATGCTTTTGGAGCTCATTTTCTCATTCTGTTTGACAAATTCTTTGAGTAAACTATGCCGCTTTTGCTGTTTGAATATGCCATGCTGTTCAGGAAGGATTTGGTTCAATATTTGACTTCCTGCAGCCTCCTGTCACCAACACACAGCAGTGTCCCAGTTCTAGTAAAACTGTTTCAGCAGCATTGCTCGGGATGCTGTATCACTGCATGACTGAGTTTACCATAGGTAGCAAATTAACATGTGATCACTTGGTTCATAATTTAAATAGCAAGTCCAGACTGACCTGCCAAATGATATTCCTCAGTGACTAAACTGAATTCTCACAGTTAGGTAAACTTATCCTCCTTTTCATTTCTGACATTTCAGATATGGCACATGGATCTTGAAGGTGTCAGAGGCACCCCCGATGTCATAGCCAATAATTTTCCGTCAATCAACATCACAAAAAACAAATATCTGTTCATTACCACTTTGCTGTTTGTGGAAGCTTGCTGTGTACAAATCGGCTGCAGCAGTTCCTACCTTACAACATTGACTACACTTCAAAAAGTACCTCATTGGCTGTAAAGCGTTTTGGGATATCCAGTAGTCATGAAAGGCGCTATAGAAATGCAAGCCTTTCAAGTCTTCACGGGTCAGAAGGAATAGGAGTCCATCTGCCCCAGTCCCCAAGTTTAGCTTCTTCCCTCCCCGCCATCCTCCAGCGATGGCCCCTCCCCCACGATCGCCCCGCCCCACGATCGCCCCATCCCGCAATCGAACCCCGTTGTCCAACTTGTCTCCTTCTGATGTCCGATCTGCATTGTCATCCACGAATACCTCCAATATCTGACCTCACCAATGTTTGACCCCTCCCCTGATGCTCGACCTCTCCCTCGGTGTCCGACCACCCCAATATACGCCCCCCTCCACTCCGATTACCGCCCCCACTCCCCCCCTCGATGTCTGACCCGACCCCGATTCCCGACCACCCCGATGACCAAATCCCCCCACCCCCCATCGCCATGTCGCACTTACCTCTGCTCCGCTCTCAGGTTGCTGATTCGCCCGTCGGCCAGCCCGTCTCTCAATCTGGCTAACTGCAGCAGGGAAACCGATTCCATCAATTTAAATCAGGTTCTGCCGTTAAAAGCACCAGGACCTCTGGGAAAAATCTCTCACCCCCTCACCCCCCTCGCCCCGTCCCACTCAGTTCCTGCCTCACAGTTGTTATCGGCCCCCTGACTCTGATGAAAGATTCCAATAAATTCTGCAGCCAGTCCTGCAGCATGAGCTACTTAACTTAAAGTAAAGCGACAGTAAAGGGTTAAGCGGCTGTGCTGTAAAACAGTTTTGTAAATTGACCAATGCCTCGAGAATGCAACAGGCTTTTTAAATTAACTTTTAAAACAAGCTGCCTGAGATGAACAAAATGTAGACACGATTGAGCGATTTCATGAATATGCTAACCAAGGGAGTAGCTGGTATAGTCAGACCACACAATGACAGGTGTTTGTTTAAATGTAACGGACTGTCCGGTCCATTGAGCTGCTGTAATCAGGCTGTTAACAAGATTTGCGAATCAACATGATGGGTAACGACTATGGTTCCACCAAGTCTGGATAGTTTCCCTCATCTTTTGGAGATGTTGGTTGGAATCTAGTAAAATTTCTTGCAATATGGAGAGGTCCCAGCGGACTGGAAAACTGCAAATGTAATGCCCCTATTTAAGTTAGGAAGAAGACAGAAAGCAGGAAACAATAGACCAGTTAGTCTAGCATCTGTCATTGGGAAAATGCTGGAGTCCATCATTAAAGAAGTTGTAGCAGGACATTTAGAAAACTATAATACAATCAAGCAGAGTCAGCATGGTTTTATGAAAGGGAAATCATGTTTGACACATTTCCTGGAGTTCTTTTGAGGATGTAACGAGTAGGGTGACTAAAGGGGAACCAGTCGATGTCGTCTATTTGGATTTCCAGAAAGCATTTGATAAGGTGCCACATAAAAGATTACTGTGCAAGATAAGAGCTCACGGGGCTGGGGGTAATATATTAGCATCGATAGAGGATGCTGGAAATCTCAGTGGGTCAGGCAGCATCTGTGGAGAGAGAAACAGAGTTAACTCTTCAGGTCTGTGACCTTTCGTCAGAACTGCCGAATGTTCGAATAGAGCACATTCTTAAACACTGAAAGGGGGAGGGGAAGAAAGAACAAAAGGGAAGGTCTGTGATAGGGTGGAAGACAGGAAAGATTAGAGAGACAAAAAGGATGATAGGCCGAATTGAAATGGTAATGACAGAAATAAGAAAAAGTTTAATCTGCATAGGGTGTTGAAGGGTTGCAAAATTCATGGGACACCCCCCCGCCCCCCAGTGTTTGGACTCATTGGAAAGGAAATTTAATTTGGAACTATTTACCAGAAATTTTGAGATCCGAAAGTACACATGGAAGAAACTACGAACTTTAATCGAATTAGGGATTTTACAAGACAAATTTAGTCTGTTTGGGCAGGGCTAGAGAACTAAAGGATGACTATCCTACAAAGAAGCCAGTTTTGAGTATTGAAGCTGTCTGGGGTATTGAAACTAAAGTAAATTGTCTGGAGAATTGTGGATACTCGAAAATCCTTCTCCCCAGAAGACATTAACATAGCAACAATTAACCCAGAGACAGCTAACCATCATCCTGAATCTGGAAAGCCATTTCAGCCCACACATAATAACAATGGCACATCCAGCCCGCATGGAAAAACCCAAGCACAGACAGACATTGCAAATACCAAGCTAATATTTCCATCAAGAAACAGGTTTAGAAGATCGACACACCCGAGACAGGTTAACATTTAATGAGTCGCCAAAATATGACAAAGAAATATCAAGCCTGCCAAAATTAAACAAAGAATCTGGGCTGATTTGGCGCGAAGATTAGAACAGCTCAAAACGTATAACTAAGCCCTGCTTTAACAAAGGACATGCTTAGGGTATGCCTTATGCATGCTACTGCCTCAGAAGACACTGCTAGGGAAGCTTAGCAGAAAGTATGCACACAGCAGCCTAGCATCAAGAAGGGAGAGAGACCTCAACATCCTGAAATCGGAAAAGGAAAGAAGAACATCACCATCGTGGCAGCAACCGACCACAGCCAACGTGGTACCACCAAAACCACCGTGATCGACCAACTTCGAAACAAAACTCCACAAGGGAGAAACTGAAGAATAAAAAGTTTCCACTCTACAACCTAGGCCTGACTACCAACAGGTGAAAACATTATCTAAAAGGACTTTGAAACCTATTTCTAATGAAAGAAAATGAGTACTTACCCCATAATATATTCAAAAAGGAGTTAGATGAAGTCCTTACAACTAGGGGAATTAAGGGGTATGGTGAGAAAGCAGGAATGGGGTACTGAAGTTGCATGTTCAGCCATGAACTCATTGAATGGTGGTGCAGGCTAGAAGGGCCGAATGGCCTACTCCTGCACCTATTTTCTATGTTTCTATAAGTCCAAAATGCGCCCTACCCCATCAGCGCACACCACCCAACTGAAGGTTGCGCAGTAAGAAGTCTTCTCCGACGTTCGGGGTACGGCAAGCAGAATCTAAAGAATCCAGCGAACCCCGAAATTGCGAACTACCTTCAACTGACCATAAAGAATTGGTAAGCATAGTCCCTGTTTGCCCTGGAGTCTAATGTAGTCAGTGTTAGGTATTGGGAGGTGGGAGGTGTAATTTTTTCCTGTAACCCCTTTGAATGTGTGATGTACTGTTCTTTATTAGAGTAATTATAAGTATGACATTGTATTTTCTTGTCTTTAATAAAATCAAAGTTCTTTTGCACCAAACCAGTTGTCTCTTGCACTTTATTATGTCTCCCAAATAAATCTAGAATCGAGAACCGAGGGAGTGGGAGCAATTCAAACCGCTCAGAAGGTCAGACCTGACCCCCGGGACCATCCCTTAAAGTGTGAATGGTGGAGTATGACCAGCTGCCATTAGAGACAAAGAGAAAAAAACATAAGATTGGCGGGGGGGCGGGGGGGGGGGGGGGGGGGCCGTGCCGGGGGAGGTGCCGGGAAGGGAGCCAAAGATTGGCAGCGGTTACGCTTTGAAATTGTTGAACTCGATGTTGAGTCCAGAAGGCTGTAAAGTGCCTAAATGAAAGATGAGGTGCTGTTCCTCGAGCTTGCGTTGAGCTTCATTGGAACAGTGTAGGAGGCCGAGGACGGAGAGATCAGAGTGGGAATGGAGCGGTGAATTACAGTGACAGGCGACCGGAAGCTCAGGGTCACACTTACGGAGGTGTTCAGCAAAGCGGTCACCCAATCTACGCTTGGTCTCCCCAATGTAGAGGGCCACATCGTGAGCAGTGAATACAGTATACTAAATTTAAAGAAGTACAAGTAAATCGCTGTTTCACTTGGAGGGAGTATTTGGGGCCCTGGACAGTGGGAAGGGAGGAGGTAAAAGGGAAGGTGTTGCATCTCCTGTGCTTGCACGGGAAGGTGCCGTGGGAACGGGGAGGGGGTGCTGGGGGTGACTGCGGAATGGACCAGGGTGTCGCGGAGGGAGCGGTCCCTTCGGAATGCTGAGGGGGGAGGGGAGCGGAAGATTCTTTGTTCCAGTCCTACTCGGGTCTCCTCCCTCACCTCTTTTTCGGGACCTGCTCTTGCCCTGAACTAGAAAATTTCATTCACTTTGCATCCAATTTCCACCCTTCCCTCACCTTCACATGGTCCCTCTCCGACTCTTCCCTTCCCTTCCTCGACTTCTCCGTCTCCATCTCTGGGGATAGGCTTTCGACCAGTAACCACTATAAGCCACTGACTCCCACAGCTGCCTGGACTACACTTCCACCCACCCTGCATCCTGTAAGGACTCCATTCCATTCTCCCAGTTTCTCCGTCTCCATTGCATCTGCTCTGACAACACCACCTTTCACACTGGTGCCTCTGACATGTCTTCCTTTTTCCCCAACTGAGGATTCCTCTCCGCCATGGTTAACATGGCCCTCGACCGTGTCCATTCTATTTCCCGCACCTCTGCTCTCACCCCTTCCCCTCCCTCTCAGAACCATGACAGGGTTCCTCTTGTCCTCACCTTTCACCCCACCGGCCTCCGTGTTCAACGGATCATCCTCCGCCATTTCAGCCACCTCCAGCGTGAACCCACCACCAATCACATCTTCCCCTCCCCTCTCCTCTCAGCATTCCGAAGGGATCGCTCCCTCTGCGACACCCTGGTCCATTCTACAGTCACCTCCAGCACCCTCTCCACTTCCTATGGCACCTTCCCATGCAAGCGCAGGAGATGCAACACCTGCCCTTTTACTACCTCCCTTCCCACTACCAGGGCCTCAAATATTCAGTCCAGATAAAACAGCGATTTACTTGTACTTCTTTCAACTTACTACACTGTATTCTCTGCTCACGATGTGGTCTCCTCTACATTAGGGCGACCAAGCATAGATTGGGTGACCGCTTTGCGGAGCACCTCCGTTCAGTCTGCGAGTGTGACCCTGAGCGTCTGGTGGCCTGTTACTTTAATTCTCCACTCCATTCCTACCCTGACATCTCTGTCCTCGGCCTCCTACACTGTTCCAATAAAGCTCGAGGAACAGCACGTCATCTTTCGTTTATGCACTTTACAACCTTCTGGACTCAACATCGAATTCAACAATTTCAGAGCGTAACCGCTGCCTAACTTTGGCTCCCTTCCCCCACCCCCCTCATCCATCTTATGTTTTTTTCTTCCTTTTTCTCTTTTTTTTCTCTTTGTCTCTAATGGCCGCTGGTCATTACTCCACTATTTACACCCGATCCAGATTAACCGTTTTCTAACTTCTGTCATTACCATTTCAATTTGGCCCATCATCCCTTTTGTCTCTCTAATCTCTCCTGTCTTCCACCCTATCACAGACCTTCCCTTTTGTTTTTTCTTCCCCTCCCCCTTTCAGTGCTTATGAATGTGCTTGTTTCGAACGTTTGGCAGTTCTGACGAAGGTTCGTCACCCTGAAACGTTAACTCTGTTTCTCACTCCACAGATGCTGCCTGACCAGCACTCTCTGTTTTTATTTCAGATTCCAGCATCCGTGGTATTTTGCCGCTGAGCTCCGAGTCACCGACCTATATTAGTGTGGATAGAGGATTGGTTAAATAACAGAAAACAGGGAGTCGGGATAAATGGGTCATTTTCAGGTTGGCAAACTGTAACTACCGGGGTGCCACAGGGGTCAGTGCTGGGGCCTCAAATATTTACAATCTATATTAATGACTCGGATCAAGGGACAGAGTATAATGTAGCCAAATTTGCTGATGATACAAAGATCGGAGGGAAAGCAAGAAATGAGGAGGACACAAATACTCCACAAAGGGATGTAGATAGACTAAGTGAGTGGGCAAAAATTTGGCAGATGGAGTATAATGTGAGGTTATCCACTTTCGTAGGAAAAATAGAAAAGCAAATTATTATTTAAACAGAGTAGCTATTTATGCTAACTGCTTCGTGACAGCGATGGCAGATGGGGTGGGGGAGGGGGAGAGGAACAGAGAGAGAGAGAAAGCATGGCTTAGGTGGGGGGCGGGAAGAGAGAGAGAGCCTTTGCGGGGGGGGCGGGGGAAGAGAGAGAGAGAGAGAGCTTTGGGCAGGGGGGGCGGGGGGAGAGAGAGGGAGAGAGCCTTGGGTGGGGGGGGAGAGAGTGAGATATGGTGGGAGGGGGGAGAGAGAGAGAGAGACATGGCGGGTTGGGGGGCAGAGAGAGAGACATGGCGGGGGGGGGGAGAGAGAGACATGGCGGGAGAAGGGAGACGGGGTTGGTGGATTGGAGGTGAGAGAGGGAACTCAGGGAAGATGGATCACGTTCTTCCAACCCCCTTTACACCCACACCCGATTTCTCGGAAAGCTGAGTGCGTGTGTTACAAGGGACTTTGTTGGAGTGGATGAAATCCAGAAGTCACGACACTCAATATTGACCTCATACCCAATAAACCTGTTAACAATCCGCACACAATGCCCCATCTATGGGGGGGTGCGGGGGTAAGTTCATTCACTTGCAATGGGTAAGGGACTTTGGCTGGGAATGTATCTTTTCTGTATTCGAGATCTGTCCTCTCTGACTTCTGAAGTTAAAATCGATCATGTTACAATGTGCAAAGTTAGGCTGTGTGGTTCCATTTACACATTCCAGAGAAACTTCAGGATGTGACTTATCCTCCAAGTGGATTAATCAGCAATAGGTCATGGGATAATGGAGGGCCAATCAGAGAAGCATCTGCCATGCAGCTTGTACAAATAGTTGCATCCTTATTTAAATGGGGAGAAGAGTACAAAATGCTGCGATACAGAGAGATCTGGGGGTCCTTGTACATGAAAAATAAAAAGCTGGCATGCAGGTACAGCAAGTAATTAGGAAGGCAAATGGAATTTTGTCCTTTATTGCAAGGGGGATAGAGTATAAAAGTCCTGCTTCAACTGTGCAGAGCGTTGGTGAGACCACACCTAGAGTACTGCATACAGTTTTGGTCTCCTTATTTAAGGAAGGATATACTTGCATTGGAGGCAGTTCAGAGAAGGTTCACGAGGTTGATTCCTGAGATGAAGGGGTTGTCATATGAAGAAAGGTTGAGCAGGTTGGGCCTATACTCATTGGAGTTTAGAAGATTGAGAGGTGATCTTATTGAAACGAATAAGATTCTGAGGGGGCTTTATATGGTAGATGTATAGCTGTAGTAAGACTTGCCTGCTTTTATACTCCATCCCCTTTGCAATAAGGGCCAAGATACCATTGGCCTTCCTGATCACTTGCTGTACCTGCATACTATCCTTGTGTTTCAAGCACAATGTACCCCCAGGTCCTGTTGTTCTGCGGTACTTTGCTATCTTTGTCCATTTAAATAATAACTTGCTCTTTGATTTTTTTCTGCCAAAGTACATGACCTCACATTTTCCAACATTATACTCCATCTGCCAAATGTTTGCCCACTCACTTAGCCTGTTTATGTCCTTTTGCAGATTTTTTGTGTTCTCCTCACACATTGCTTTTCCTCCCATCTTTGTATCGTCAGCAAACTTGGCTACGTTACACTCAGTTCCTTCTTCCAAGTCATTAATATAGATTGTAAATAGTTGGGGTCCCTGCAGCACCCCACTAGTTACTGGTTGCCAACCAGAGAATTAACCATTTATCCCGACTCTCTGTTCTCTGTTAGTTAGCCAATCCTCTATCTATGCTAATATATTACCCCCAATCCCGTGAATTTTTATCTTGTGCAGTAAATTTTTACGTTGTCAAATGCCTTCTGGAAGTCCAAATACACCACATCCACTGCTTCCCCTTTATCCACCCTGTTCGTTACATCCTCAAAGAACTCCAGCAAATTTGTCAAACATGACTTCCCCTTCATAAATCCATGCTGACTCTGCCTGACCGAATTTTGATTTTCCAAATGTCCTGCTACTGCTTCTTTAATAATGGACTCCAACATTTTCCCAACCACAGATGTTAGGCTAACTGGTCTGTAGTTTCCTGCTTTTTGTCTGCCTCCTTTTTTAAATAGTGGCGTTACATTTGCAGTTTTCCAATCTGCTGGGACCTCCCCAGAATCCAGGGAATTTTGGTAAATTACAATCAATGCATCCACTATCCCTGCCGCTACTTCTCTCAAGACCATAGGATGCAAGCCATCAGGTCCAGTGGATTTATCTGCCTCTCGTCCCACTATCTTACTGAGTATCACCTCCTTAGTGCTTGTGATTGTGTTATGTTCCTCCCTCCCATATCCCCTTGACTATCCACTGTTGGAATAATGTTAATGTCCTCTACCATAAAGACTGATACAAAATATTTGTTCAGAGTTTCTGCCATCTCCATGTTCCCCATTACTAATTCCCCGGTCTCGTCCTCTAAGGAACCAACATTTACTTTAGCCACTCTTTTCCTTTTTATTTACCTATAGAAACTCTTGCTATCTGTTTTTATATTTTGCACTAGTTTATTTTCATAGTCTATCTTTCCTTTCTTAATCATATTTTTAGTTGCTCTTTACTGGCTTTTAAAAGCTTCCCAGTCTTCTGTCCTCCCACTAGTTTTGGCCACTTTGTATGCCCTTGTTTTTAATTGGATACCATCCTTTATTTCTTTAGTTAGCCACGGATGGCTATCTTTTCTCCTATACCCTTTCCTCCTCACTGAAATATATTTTTCTTGAGAGTTGTGAAATAGCTCCTTAAATGTAATCATCATAGGCAGTCCCTCGAAGCGAGGATGACTTGCTTCCATGCCAAAAAAAGGGATGAGTTTACAGGTGTTTCAATGAAGGACCTAATATTCCAGGTCCCAAACTACATCGTGAAGGGTGAAAGATACTTGTGTGTGGATTTTTTTTAAACGTGTGGTGGCCGTTGCACACCAGCCACCACATGGGCTTAACAGAGCTAGGTCTTGGTCCAGTGGCAAGGATTACCCAAGGCTAACTGGAGACCAGCTCTGCTGCACGGACCTAGTGCGCACACATATCGAAGTGTGGGCTGGCCTGTGCTGCCCCTGGGCCCTCGCCTCTTCTGAGCCCCAGATTCATGCCTCTCCCGGGCCCCACTCACGTCCTTCTACAGACTCTTGCTGCTCCTTCGCCCCTCCTGCTGTGCCTGTCCGGACTGCAATCAGCGACCTGGCTTCGCAGCCGTCGCCCTCCTGCAGCAGTTCCCTGCAGGGGTATGCCGCCACACGCTGCTCCCTCCAATGTCCCCGGCCTGCTGATGGTTCACACCGATTTCCGGGCACAGGTTCAGAGAAAGAACACCACTGTTCATCAACCGTCCTACACTTTAATCTATTTTCCCCGTCTACTTCACCCAGCTCTGCCCTCATACCTTCATAGTCTCCTTTATTTAAGTTTAGTACACTTAGGAAATGGAGTTGAGGTCAGGATCAGATAAGCCCTGATCTTATTGAATGGCGGCGCAGGCTCGAGGGGCCTCATGGCCGATTCCTGCTCCTATTTCTTATGTTCTTATGTTCTAATATCAAAATTGTTGCTGGAAAAAAACCCATTCAGCAACCTTCAACCCGGAACTTTTCCCCATCAAAACACTTTTGTGTGATAATGGACTATTCACTGACCCAGGATGGAGAAGTGATCAAATCAAGTACTCTATAGATTTGCAGAAACAGACAAGATTAAAATGGTACGATCAAAGGGTTAATCAATTGTCACAGTTATGATCTTTGTATTATAAAAAGAGTGTGTTTAGGGACAAACGTCAGCAATTTGCAAGGGAACTGTGGGCGGATCTGATCACCTGTACAGATTGAAACATGCTCCCCTGAATGATCGCCGGGGCGAGTGCTGTTTGAAATTAAAGAGAGTTAAAGGGAACAGTGTATGTGAGCACTGTTTGAAGTTAAAGGGAACAGTGCACTGACGTTTGTTAGCCGTAGTACAATAAACAGTTAAAAGAATACGGAGTTGTACTAAGTTGTGAGCCTTGATCATTTTACCCCACCCGGACGGGTTCAGGTCAGATTCTGGAATTGGAGTATAAGAGGGAGAGTTCAGGGTCACCAACCTACACTTTCTCACAACTGATGCTAAATTGATGGGTCTATAATTACCCAGCTTCTCTCTCCCTCCATTCTTAAATAATGGAGGGACAGTAGCAATATTCCAAACCAAATGGAAAGAGGTGCATTATATCAGCTAAAGAATGACCTAGGGACCCTACAAGAGAAGTGGACATTGAAAATGTAGCAAATACTCTTCAAGATCTATTTTAGAATATTCTGTAATCAGATTTGCTGTGAAATTATTTTTGCATATTATACAATAGCAAAGGACAATGTCAATGTTTAAGGTATATCAATTATTTAACATGTTAACTTGGGGAGACACAAGAAGTGGAATGTCTGTGATCAAGAACAACATCAGGACTTTCTTGACTCCCTTCCCAGCCGTGAATCAGGGTTTGGACCAACATCATCCCTTTCTTCATAAAAAGCTTTGATAGTTCTATCCATTCAAACTTCTTCATAGAATTTTAGAATCATAGAATGATGCAGCACAGAAGGCGGCCATTCAGCCTGCCTTGCCTGTGCCAGCTCTTTAAAAGAGCTATCCGATTAGTTCCACTCCCCTGCTCTCACTGTAGCCCATCAGATGTTTCCCCTTCAAGTGTTTATCCAATTCCTTTTTGAAAGTTACGATTGAATCTGCTTCCACCTCCCTGCGCATTCCTGATCACAACAACTGGCTGTATAAAAAAAATTCTCCTCACATCATAGAAACATAGAAATTTACAGCACAGAAGGAGGCCATTTCAGTCCATCGTGACCGTGCCGGCCGACAAAGAGCCGCACGGCCCTCGGTCAGCAGCCCTGAAGGTTACATATAAACCTATGAACAATGAACAATGGCAGAAAGGCAAAGAGCACCCAGCCCAACCAGTCCGCCTCACACAACCGCGACACTCCCTTACACTGAAACATTCTACACTCCACCCCAACCAGAGCCATGTGACCTCCTGGGAGAGTCAAAAACCAGATAAAAACCCAGGCCAATTGGGGGAAAAAGTCTGGGAAAATTCCTCTCCGACCCATCTGGTTCTTTTGTCAATCATCTTAAATCTGTTTTCTCTCATTATTGACCCTCTGCCACCTGAAACAGTTTCTCTTTATTACTCCATCAAAACCCTTTATGATTTTGAACATCTTTATTAAATCCTATTTAAGCTTCTCTGCTCCAAGGAGAACAACCCCAGTTTGTCTAGTCTAGTCTCGCCATATAACTGAAGTCCCGCATCCCTGATATGATTCTAGTAAATCCCTTCTACACCCTCTCTAAGGCCTTGACATCCTTCCTAATGTGTGGTGCCGAGAATTGGACACCACCACTAATTTATAAAGGTTTAGCATAACCTCCTTGTTTTTGTACTCCTCTATTTATTAAAGCCAAGGATCCTGTATGCCTTTTTAACAACCTCTCAACTTGGCCTGCCACCTTCAAAGACTTGTGTACGTATAACCCCGAGGTCTCTCTGTACCTGCAGCCCCTTTAACATTGTACAATTTAGTTCATATTGCCTCTCCGCATTCTTTCCACCAAAATTTCTCTGTGTTACATTTCATTTATCATATATCTGCCCATTTCACCAGTCTGCCTATGTCCTCCTCTTGAGGTGTCTACTGTACATGGTCCATGTCTCTGAGCCATACAGGAGGGTGGGTATTACTACAGACCTGTAGACCATGAGCTTGGTGGTGGATTTGAGGGTCTGGTCTTCAAACACTCTTTTCCTGTCGCTGGAGAAATACGACCAACGATGTCTCCGTGAGATCCTACAAATCCTCTGGGAGGATAGATGCACCAACATTAGCATCCTCGACTCGGTCAACATCCCCAATATTGAAGCACTGACCACAATTGATCAGCTCCACTGGACAGGCCACATCATTCGCATGCCAGACACGAGGCTCCCAAAGCAAGCGCCATACTCGGAACTCGGCAAGCGAGCCAAAGGTGGGCAGAGGAAACGTTACAAGGACACCCTCAAAGCCTCCCTGATAAAGTGCAACATCCCCACCAACACCTGGGAGTCCCTGGCCAAAGATCAGACTGCCCTAAGTGGAGGAAGTGCATCCGGGAGGGCGCTGAGCACCTCGAGTCTTATCGCCGAGAGCATGCAGAAATCAAGCGCAGGAAGCGGAAGGAGCGTGCGGCAAACCAGTCCCACCCACCCTTTCCCTCAACGACTGTCCCACCTGTGACAGAGACTGTGGTTCTCGTATTGGACTGTTCAGCCACCTAAAGACTCATTTTTAGAGTGGAAGCAAGTCTTCCTCGATTCCGAGGGACTGCCTATGATGATGACTATCCTCATCACTATCTACTACATTTCCCAGTTTTGTGTCATCGGCAAATTTTGAAATTACCAAGTCCAGACCACATTGCAGTTGATTTCCTTTCCTTCCTAACCTTCCGTTATATTCGGACACTTATTGCTAAGTACATTGCACTGTCAGAGTTTTACAAATTGAATGATAGGTGGACCTTTAAAAATATATCATGTGGGTATGGTTAATATGCGGCATCTTGCTGGTAGCTGCCACTCAGCTTGCTCAATTACAGGGCTATAGTTTGTGACAATAGATAACTATAAATTAAATTGTAAATCTGTTGCAATGAAAAATAAATGAGTGCGTGTATGCATGAGTTTGCAACGTTGTGCGTGTGAGTGATTGGTGACATTAGCTGCAAGTGTATTAGCATATATCAGGCATGCCTCCGGAGCCTGAACTTCATTTTCCCAATAGGAATTGTCTCACAAAGAAAAATGTAAAAAATGTAAAAGATCCACAATGCATAGCAGTAGAAGACCTAGTTAGTTTCACAAGTGAGAGAAACCTAATGACTACAAGTGACAGTATGGCTGACTGATGGAAGTCTTTCTTAAAAATGATTTATATAGCAGCATAGGAAAGATTTTATTTAAAATGAACATGAAGTGAATTTTTATTTTGTTTTCATGGATATTATTGTAAGCAGCAAAAGAACTTTAATATGCACCTAGAATTACAGATTCTCATAAACCCACCCTCATCCCCTCTGTGCTCAGTAATTACCATGCCATCTCCAAACTCCCTCTCCTCTCCAAAGTCCCTCAACGTATTGGTTACCTTCTCGATCTGTGCACCTACAGCTGTCCAATCAGGTTACTCCCATTCCACACCACCAAAACGGTCCTAAACAAAATCACAACCTGACATTCTGTGATTGCAATGCTTTATCGCCTGTTTTCCTCCTGCACCTCCTTGACTTTTCTGTAGCCCTCGAGACTGTCAAACAACAGCATCAACTTGCATTTATATAGCGTCTTTAATAAAGTAAAACATCCCAAGGGGCTTCACAGGAGCGTAATCAGACAAAATTTGACATCGAGCCACATAGAACTCTTTGAGCAGGTGACCAAAAGCTTGCTCAGAGGGATAGGTTTTAAGGGGCGAGAGAGAGGTAGAGGTTCTGGGAGGTTTAGGGAGGGAATTGCAGAGCTTAGGGCCTAGGCAGCTAAAGACACGGTGCCAAGGGTGGAATGAAGGAAATCAGGGATGCCCATGCGTCACTAAGTTAGTGAAACCCAGTGTCAAGGAACAGCAGGTCCATAAGGTGGCTGAGCAGATAAGTGATTTAAGTCAATGGGGTTCAAAAGGAAAACCCTCCAATGGCTGGAGTCATGCTTGATGCTTGTTGGAGGCCAATCATCACAGCCCCAGAACATTGCTGCAGGAGTTCCTTAGTGAAGTTTCCTTGACCCGACCAGCTCCAGCTGCTTCATTAATGAACTTCCCTCTATCATAAGGTCAGGAATAGGACTGTTGCCTGACAATTCCACAGTGTTCAACTCCATTTACAACTCCTCTGATAATGATACAGCCCACACCAGCCTACAGCAAGCCTTGAATAATATCCAGACTTGTGCTGGCAAGTGGAAGGTAAGATTAACGCCATATAAGTGCCAAGTAATGACCATCGAAAGAAAGCTTAGCCACCTCCCCATTAACTTTAAATTGTACCAGTGTTTCCGCGTGCCCACCATCAACACCACTGTCAAGCCCGTGTGGTGGCTGGTGTGCAACGGCCACCACACGTTAAAAAAATCCACGCACAGGTATCTTCCACTCTTCAATATGTAGTTCGGGACCTGAGATATTAGGTCCTTCATTGAAACACCTGTGAACTCATCCCTTTTTGGCATGGATGCAAGTCATCCTCAGTTCGAGGGACTGCTTATGATAATGATGGGGGGTGGGGGAGTAAGGCAGAGGGTTCTCCATTAACCAGGCGTGGTGTTGGATCAGCCACATTTACATTACAGGACAGAGGCTGGGTACTCTGGCAATCATTGGCTAACATGCTGACCCCTCAAAGCCTCTCCAACAACTATAAAGCTCAAATCAGGAGTGAAATGAAATACTCGCCATTCACCTGGATCGTTGCAGTCGCAGCATTACTGAAGCGGCTTGACGGAGTAGTTCACTTGATTGGTGCCCTTGTTCTGGATTCAATATCTACCCCTCCATCACTGGTGCACTGTGGCTACAGGATGTACTGTTATCTATGTAAACATTGTAACTGTGGAAGTTTTGCCACCAAAGGGCGCAACTGTTGGAGGCCCAAGGGTCACCTGCACACCTCATGCAAGGGAGTATAAAAGGTTGTCTGCCATGCTGCTTAGGCACTCTAAGGTCACATCAGTTTTAGCTCACAGTACTCAGTCTTGTGGAGTTCTTCCATACTTAACATGTACAATCTACAGAAGGCACTGCAGCAACTCACCAAGGTCACTTTACATCAGCCAATGGGCACACAGCAAGTTCCCACAAGCAGCAACATGATAATGACCAGATAATCTGTTTTCTTATGTTAAATGAGGGATAAATATTGTGCAGGATACCAGGGAGAACTCCCCTACTCTTCTTCCAAATAGTGCCATGGGATCTTTTACGTCCACCTGAGAGAGCAGACAGGGCCTTGGTTTAACGCCTCATCCAAAAGACGGGATGAATGGAGTGGTGGATGGGGTGCCAATCAAGCGGGTTCCATTGTTCTGGATCGTGTCGAGCCTCTTGAGTGTTGTTGGAGCTGCACTCATCCAGGCAAGTGGAGAGTATTCCATCACACTCCTGACTTGTGCCTTGTAGATGGTGCAATGGCTTTGGGGAGTCAGGAGGTGAGACACTTGCTGCAGAATACCTAGCCTCTGACCTGCTCTTATTGCCACAGTATTTATGTGGCTGGACCAGTTAAGTTTCTGGTCAATGGTGCCCCCAGGATGTTGATGGTGGGGGATTTGACAACGGTAATGCCTTTGAATGTCAAGGGGCGGTGGTTAATGTAAAGTCCTGGCCCCCCAGTACAGATTCACATGAGGCATGTAGTGAAGTCAAGGTCACTCTGGACCTGCACCTTTATTTCACAGCTCTGGAATGCTGCACTTGCCTGAGACCTGTGCTTATATACCTGTCTCTTGCAAGTGCACCCCGGTGGTAAGGTATGCTGGTGGTTACAGTCATGTACAGCATGTTGGGATACAGTTATTTATAATAATGTAAGATACATGACATCACCCTCCCCCAAGGTATTATTGTCTTTATAAACTCAGTCTCTCACGTGGTCTAGCTCTCACACGGAGCGTCTGAGTTGTGATTCAGTTGTTTGCCTTGGTGTCTGTTTTTCTTTGGGTGTGGTTGCTGGTATCTCACCTGGGCTGTCTGTTTTGATTGGTGTGATTGTTGTTGACTCACCTGGGCTGTCTGTTGGGATTGCCCTTTCCTCAGGTTGTTCCCTCTGTCTGTCCACCAGGTGTGGTGCGAGTTCCACATTGTAGTCTGCCTCTGGTTCCGCAGTGCTGTTGGTAAATCTGCTTTTGACGTGGTCGACATGCCTCCGGCAGGTTTTGCCATTGTCCATTTGTACTACCAGAAGCCTGTTTCCTTCCTTGCCCGTTACTGTCCCTGCAAGCCATTTGGGACCCCTGCCATAGTTTAGTACAAACACTTTGTCCCCTATCTCATTCCATCTCCCCCTCGAATTTCTGTCATGGTACTCAGTCAGCTTACGGCGCTTTGCCTCAACGATTTTGTGCATGTCTGGGAGGATTAACGAGAGCCTTGTTTTTAAAGTCCTTTTCATCAACAGTTGTGCGGGGGGGATCCCAGTCAGTGAGTGCGGACAAGATCTGTATGCCATCAGCAGTCATGACAGGCGACCCTGCAGCGTGGGACCTTGGATTTTGAGCATGCCTTGTTTAATGATTTGCACTGCTCTCTCCGCCTGGCCATTGGAGGCCGGCTTGAACGGTGCCGTCTTGACGTGATTTATGCCGTGGTCAATTATAAAGTCTTGGAATTCTGCGCTGGTGAAGCACGGACCATTGTCACTGACTAATATGTCAGGGATTCCGTGCGTTGCAAACATGGTTGCGAGGCTCTCCACAGTGGTGGAGGGTGTGCTCGAGTTTAAAATGGTGCATTCGATCCACTTTGAAAATGCATCTACAACTACGAGGAACATTTTGCCCATGAATGGGCCCGCATAGTCTACGTGCACCCGCGACCACGGTTTGGTAGACCAGGGCCAGGGCTCAGTGGAGCCTCCCTGGGGGCATTGCTGAGTTGGGCACAAATGGTGCACCTTCGGACGCAGAGCTCCAAGTCCGCGTCAATACCAGGCCACAGACGTGGGATCTGGCTATGGCCTTCATGAGAACGATCCCCGGGTGCTCGTGGTGGAGCTCCCGGACAAATGCCTCTCTGCCTCGCAGAGGCATGACTACTCGGCTGCCCCACATCAGGCAGCCTGCTTGTAGTGTCAGCTCATGCATGCGCCTGTGAAAGGGTTTTAATTCCTCGGGGCAGGCATCGCGAGCCTCTGCCCAGTCACCGGTTAGGACACATCTCTTTACTAAGGATAACGTGGGGTCGCTGGCAGTCCAGGCTCTGATTTGGCAAGCCGTCATGGGCGAACCTGTGGACTCAAAGGCATTGATTGCCATGACTATCTCACAGTCCTGTTCGTCAGACGCTTCCGTGGTCGCAAGGGGTAGCCTGCTGAGCCCGTCGGCACCGTTGTCTGTGCCTGGTCTGTGAATTATGGTATAGTCGGAGGACGCTAGCATGAGTGCCCACCGTTGAATTCGCGCCGAGGCGTTGGCGTTTAATGCCTTGCTCTCAGATAGGAGGGACGTGAGGGGCTTGTGGTCGGTTTCTAATGCGAACTTGGCCCCGAAAAGGTACTGGTGCATCTTTTTGACACCGTACACGCACGCGAGCGCCTCCTTCACTACCATTCCGTACCCATGCTCCGCCCGCGAAAGTGACCTGGAGGCATAAGCTCTGGGTTGTAATTTGCCCGCACTATTGACCTGTTGCAAAACGCACCCGACCCCATACGCTGACGCATCGCATGAGTGAACTAGCTTTTTACCTGGGTCAAAGAAAGTCAAAACACTGTTGGAACACAGAAGGCTGCGTGCCTTATTGAAGGTGCGTTCCTGGGCGTCCCCCCAAAACCAATCGCAGCCCTTCCTGAGTAGCACGTGGAGAGGCTCTAGCAGCTTGCTTAAGTTCTGCATAAAGTTCCCAAAGTAATTGAGTAGCCCGAGCAAGGCGCGCAGTTCTGAGACATTCCAGGGCCTGGGTGCCAGGCGAATTGCTTCTGTTTTGGACTCTGTTAGGCGGATTCCATCAGCGGCAATCCTTCTGCCCAAAAATTCAACCTCGGGTGCGAGAAACAGGCACTTCGATTTCTTGACTCGTAGGCCTACCCGATCCAACCGCTTTAGTACTTCCTCCAAATTACGGAGATGGGAGTCAGTGTCCCTGCCCGTGGTAAGTATGTCGTCTTGAAATACAGACTCTCCATGTTGCACAGGAATATGGCAGCTGCCGACCTGATGCCGAATGGGCATCGATTGTACATGAAAAGGCCTCGATGTGTGTTGATGGTGGTGAGTAACTTGGATTCCTCAGTCAATTCTTGCGTCATATACGCAGATGTGAGATCTAATTTTGAGAAAAGTTTACCTCCAGCCAATGTGGCAAATAAGTCCTCCGCTCTGGGCAGCGGGTACTGGTCCTGTAGGGAGACTCTGTTCATGGTAGATTTGTAGTCCCCACAGATTCGTACGGATCCATCAGGCTTCATGACTGGGACGATGGGACTTGCCCAGTCGCTAAATTCCACAGGTGATATAATGCCTTCCCGCAGAAGCCTGTCTAGTTCGTGTTCAATCTTTTCCCTCATCACATAGGGTACAGCTCTGGCCTTGTGATGGATCGGTCTAGCATCCTGTGTGATGTAGATTTTGACTTTGGCCCCTTTGAAAGTGCCCACACCTGGGTGAAAGAGATGTTCAAATCACTTTATAACTGTTGAGCAGGATGTCCTTTCCTCTAATGACATGGCATGGACATCATCCCATTTCCAGTTTAGTTTTGCCAGCCAGCTTCTCCCCAGCAGTACTGGGGGGTCTCCGGGGACAATCCACAAGGGAAATCGGTTCACTGTCCCTTTGTGTGTGACAGTGTGGAAATGTATTTTTATCTAAACTGATACCATACGGTATTTGTGTGCCCCTTGCAATATATATCAAAATGGAGTCCTGGTCTTTCCAGAACTTTCTGCATTTTAGCAGTCAGCTTGCATAAACAGCTAAACCTGGTTTGAGATGGCTGATGGCCATCAGACAGCTAGGAGACAAGTCATGCTGAGACAAGTACCCCCCCATGGTGCTCTCCTATTGTCTACATGACAAGAGTTCCATGTCACCCCACCCTTTCCTATGTACTCCATTCCACTAGCCACTATCTCTCGTAGAGACCTCATCCTTTTGATGTAAACGATAAACTGACCAGGAACTTGAACAATCCTGACACAATACAAGACAGGTGATAGCCCATTACCTATGATTCATGGAGTAATGGCCGGCTGGCCAACTGATAACCCTGACAAAAGGAAATATCTGTAAACCATGTCAGGACCAGGATATAGTAATTAACTCTTTATCTGTATTCACTGACTGTGAGACAGAGCAATACACAGGGAGAGGCCATAACTTGGGTTTTACTGTATAAATATCTTGTGAAACTGTACCATTTTGGAGGTGTTCACTTGACCCTTGACTGAGTGTAACCTGCCCCTTGCTAGCAAGTAAATTAAAGAAACTTCTGCCGGAGCTGTAAGTGTCGGAGTCATTCTTTTCGGAGGTCGAGATTTCGACAACAGAGAGCATGGCGCTGCCAAGGACTGGTACGATTTCTTTGGTATAGGTCCTTAGTTTGGTGTCGACCCTTGTGAGTTTTGGTCTGTCTCTTTTATGCGGCCACAGTTGTTCAAATTGTTGAGCGCCCATGAGAGATTGACTCACCCCTGTATCCAGCTCCATGTTGACAGATATCCCGTTGAGTAGGACCCTCATCATTATAGGAGGCGTCCTGTCGTAGGAGCAGTGGCCATTGATCGTCTTGACCCAGTACATCGGTGTCCCGGGTACTGTCCCCACCATCTTCTGGTCCGCTTTCCGACCCATCTGATTCGTGTACCAGCCGAGCTGCTGTTTTTTTGCACATGCGGACCAAATGCCCTGTATATTCACAGCTCCTGCAAACAGCCTGCTGAAATCGACATTCTCTTGACGAGTGCCCACCCCCACACCTCCAGCACAGACTGCTTGCAAAGAATGAGCTGCGTCTGGCTGATCTCTCTTGAGCTTCTCTCAGTTTGTAGTTGATTGTTCGCATTGTGGGTTGATGAGGTGTGAACGGCTGTTCCTGTGGCCCTTGATGGCTTCTGTTGCCACTGCTTGCTGTCGAAAGCCTGTTCTGCCGGTTTTGTCTGTGTGTGGGGGTAGCAGCTTTTCTAATGCTGTGAACTCCTTGTTCCATTATTTCGTTAGTTGTCGTACCTGCATTGTAAATCAATCTCGTTTCTTCTTCCCCTACCAAGAATGTCTGTGAAACCAGTGCTGCTACCTCTAAGGTCAGGTTCTTGGTCTCTATGAGCTTTCAGAATATGCCTGCATGGCCTATTCCTTCAATGAAAATGTCTCTCAGCATTTCTCTCCTCAGTTCAACGGAGAACTCACATAAACTAGCCAACCTCCGAAGTTCCGGTAAACTTTCATTTGTTGGAGCTAGTCATTGCCTGGCACTTGTGTGGAGCGAATGTTACTTGCCGCTTATCAGCCCAAGTCTGAATGACATACAGGTCTTGCTGCATGTGAGCATGGACTCCACTATCTGAGGAGTTGTGAATGGAACTGAACATTGTGCAATCATCAGCCAACATCCCCACTTCTGATCTTATGATGGAGGGAAGGTCATTGATGAAGCAACTGAAGATGGTTGGGCCTTGGACACTGCCCTGAGGAACTCCTGCAGTGATACCCTGGGGCTGAAATTATTGACCTCCAAAAACTACAACCATCTTCCTTTGTGCTTGGTATGACTCCGGCCAGTGGAGAGTTTTCACCCTGATTCCCATGAACTTCAATTTTATTGGGGCTCTGTGATGCCACACTCGGTCAAATGCTGCCTTGATGACAAGGGCATTCACTCTCACCTCACCTGTGGAATTCAGCTCTTTTATCCATGTTTGGACCAAGACTGTAATGAGGTCCGGAGCGGAGTGGTCCTAGCGGAACCCAAACTGGGCATCGGTGAGCAGGTTATTGATGAGTAAGTGCCATTTGATAGCACTGTCGAGGACACCTTCCATCACTTTGCTGATGATTGAGAGTAGACTGATGGGTGACTATCCTGGAATTCCCTGCCTAACACCATTGTGGAATCACGATCACCAAAAGGACTGCAGCAGTTCAAGCAGAAGGCTCACTATCACATCCTCAAATGCAGCCTTACCAGCAACACCTATATCCAAAAAGACAAAAAAAGGAAGAAAGACTTGTATCTATAGAGCATCTTTCACAACCTCAGGAAGTCCCAAAGCTCTTTACAGTCAAAAAAGTGCTTCTTGAAGTGTAGTCACTGTTGTAAAGAAATATCAGGTTGGGTTCTTCAGGTGTTTGAGAAATACCCTTTGATCAAAAAGTGTTATTTGCTTTGGCCCAGGGGAGGGAAATCAGAGATAACTTGTGCGTTAGATTTGTGTTCAGGCAAAGTTGGAACAATGAGACTTCCCTCTCGAGGTCCATTCGCATGTCTGAGTCCAGTTGAGAGGGAGTGTTGGAAACTGGAGCTATCACATGGCAAATGTTGGCAATTTGTCAAAGGTGAAATTGATGCACTGCACTTCTTGTATTTTGCTGATAGCTGAGCTGAAAATAACTTTTCACTGAGAGGTTGAGAGGTGAAATTTCAAAAACTACCAACATCTAAAACTGCTCACCAAGGGCAAAGCAACAAAAAGGCACAGGCCACCTCTGAACTAATGATTCTGGAATCCAATCTATCGGTTCATATACTTGAATCTCCAACAAGAGAGAGTTTAGCCACCTTCCCATGACATTTAATGACATTATCATTGCAGAGACCCCCATCATCATCACGGGGGTCACCATTGACCAGAAACTCAACTGGACAAGAAACATTCAAGCTTAACACCATCTAGGACAAAGCAGTCCACTTGATGGACGCCCCATCCATTGTCTTAAACAATCCCTCCCTCCATCACCGTGGCTACAGTATGTACCATCTACAAGATTCACTGCAGCAACTCACCATGGTTTCTTCCACAGCACCTGCCAAACCCACGACCTCTACCACCTAGAAGGACAACGCCAGCAGATGCCTGGGAACCACCACCGAGTCCCCCTCCAAGTCATCCTGTTTTAGACATATATTGCTGCTCCTTCATCATCGCTGTTTCAAAATCTTGGAACTGTACCTAACAGCATTGTGGGAGCACCTTCACTCCCAAAAGGGGAAACATAGAAAATAGCAGCAGTAGTAGGCCATTCAGCCCTTCGAGTCTGCACCACCATTCAATATGATCATGGCTGATCCTCTATCTCAACACCATATTCCCGCTTTTTCCCCTTGCCCCTTGATGTCTTTTGTTTCTAGAAATCTATCTATCTCCCTCTTAAATATATTCAGTGACTTGGACTTCAGTGACAGTGAAAGAAGCAATGAGAGAAAAAGAAGAGATAGCGAATGAATGGTAGTGAGAGTAACTGAAAAAATGAAAGAAGAAAGTAGAGAGACAAGGGGAGATGGAAGGGTAAGGTGGAGATTGAATAAGAGAGCCAAGTACAGAGGGAACAAGAATAAGATGAAACAGGGTGAGAAAGAAGAGGGGAGACAAAGGAGAGAGGGAATGAGAGAGACATAAAAGAAGACAGAAGCAGAGCAAGATGGAATGAAAGAGTGACTGGGAGAGGGAATGAGAGAAAAACAGAGAGTCAGATGGAAGGAGAAAGATAGAAAGAATGACGGAGAGAGAAAGAGGGAACAAAAGAAACAAGGCCACAAGGAACGTCAATATTGGAATCATAAGAATGAAAGAAAGAAACATAGCAACAGAATGGGAATGTGAGAGATGATGAACAACAGAATGACAGAAATAAGGAGAGAAAATAAAAGATGAGGGCTTGTGTGAGAGAGAATGTGAAAGATGGGGCAGGAATGATGGGGAAGGGAGAATGAAACAGAGGGAGATAGTGAGATAGAAACAGAAAGGGAATGAGACAGTTCAATTAGATTTCAAGGAAATAGAAACAAAATATGTCAAACTCCGATTTATTGCATGGAAATACTTGTTACAGTGCCAATACCAGGAGCATATTAGTAAGCTACAGGCTGGAATTTGCTGATATCATTGAACAAATGTTTAATGGAATCAATTGACATTCCTCTTCCTGCTATCTTAACAGAGATCTTCATTGCTTATTTAAGTACAAAAAGAGGAACACTATACAAATGTGGTAAGTATATTCATCCACTAATTTAATCAAGAGGAGTTTCTAGGTTTATATAGGGTATAGTGAACAGTGAGGAGGATAGTGATAGACTTCAAGAGGACATAAACAGGCTGGTGGAATGGGCGGACACGTGGCAGATGAAATTTAATGCAGAATAGTGCGAAGTGATACATTTTGGTTGGAAGAACGAGGCGAGGCAATATAAATTAAAGGGTACAATCCTAAAGCTATGATGAACCTTTATAAAACACTGGTACGGCCTCAACTGGAGTACAATGTCCAATTCTGCGCACCACACTTTAGGAAGGATGTGAAGGCCTTAGAGGGTGCAGAAAAGATTTACCGAGAATGATTCCAGGGATGAGAGACTTCAGTTGTGTGGATAAACTGGAGAAACTGGAGTTGTTTTCCTGAGAGCAGAGAAGGTCAAGAGGAGATTTGATAGGGATCCAGACCGAGTAGATAGAGAGAAACTGTTCCTATTGGCAGATGGGTTGAGAACCAGAGGACACAGATTTAAGATGATTGGCAAAAAAAACAAAGGCAACAGGAGGAAAAACCTTTTTACGCAGTGAGTGGTTCGGATCTGGAATGCACGGCCTGAGAGGGTGGTGGAAGCAGACTCAATTGTGGTTTTCAAAAGGGAATTGGATAAGTATCTGAAATGAAAGAAATTGCTGGTCTACGGGGAAAGGGCGGGGGAGTGGAACTAGCTGAAGTGCTCTTGCAGAGAGCCGGCACAGGCTCAATGGGCCGAACGGCCTCCTCTGTACGGTAACCATTCTATGATTCTATATTTAGTATTTGATATTCTTTGAAGGTGTGCAAGTTGTCTTTGAAAGATTGGCTGGTTTTCAAGCTAAAAGCATTTGCTCAACATTCTTGGTGTGTTAGTTTTTGACTTGAGTCCAGTCATTGTTCAAATAACAGAAGACAGACAAATATCATATCCAACAGCTCCTTGCTCTCTGCCTCTATTTGGCTCATTGGATGAGCAGCTAGCTGGAGTTAAACACAAATCAGGAAGGGGATTGAGCAACTGACAATCGTAGGCAACGTTAACGGTCCCAATACCCTGTGAACGGCTTATTAGAAAAACAGGAAACTGCTAGATGATATTAAAGATGAACTGGATAATGAAAAGATGTTAAAAGGTCAAAGGAATGTGAAAATAGCTACAATTAAAACAATGGACTGGGAGAGACTCATATAAGGAAAAGTGCAAAAAAACCTGTAGATTGTCTCACTGGGATCATTCCTCACACCAGTTACTGGATTGCTGCCTTTTCTAATAGGCATTTTACAGGCCACAACTAACATGGAAACATAGAAAATAGGTGCAGTAGTAGGCCATTCAGCCCTTCGAGCCTGCACCGCCATTCAATGAGTTCATGGCTGAACATGTAACTTCAGTACCCCCTTCCTGCTTTCTCGCCATACCCCTTGATCCCCCGAGTAGTAAGGACTTCATCTAACTCCCTTTTGAATATATTTAGTGAATTGGCCTCAACTACTTTCTGTGGTAGAGAATTCCACAGGTTCACCACTCTCTGGGTGAAGAAGTTTCTCCTCATCTCGGTCCTAAATGGCTTACCCCTTATCCTTAGACTGTGACCCCTGGTTCTGGACTTCCCCAACATTGGGAACATTCTTCCTGCATCTAACCTGTCTAAACCCGTCAGAATTTTAAACGTTTCTATGAGGTCCCCTCTCATTCTTCTGAACTCCAGTGAATACAAGCCCAGTTGATCCAGTCTTTCTTGATAGGTCAGTCCCACCATCCCGGGAATCAGTCTGGTGAATCTTCGCTGCACTCCCTCAATAGCAAGAATGTCCTTCCTCAAGTTAGGAGACCAAAACTGTACACAATACTCCAGGTGTGGCCTCACCAAGGCCCTGTACAACTGTAGCAACACCTCCCTGCCCCTGTACTCAAATCCCCTCGCTATGAAGGCCAAAATGCCATTTTATTTCTTAACCGCCTGCTGTACCTGCATGCCAACCTTCAATGACTGATGTACCATGACACCCAGGTCTCGTTGCATCTCCCCTTTTCCTAATCTGTCACCATTCAGATAATAGTCTGTCTCTCTGCTTTTACCACCAAAGTAGATAACCTCACATTTATCCACATTATACTTCATCTGCCATTGCATTTGCCCACTCACCTAACCTATCCAAGTCACTCTGCAGCCTCATAGCATCCTCCTCACAGCTCACACTGCCACCCAACTTAGTGTCATCCGCAAATTTGGAGATACTACATTTAATCCCCTCGTCTAAATCATTAATGTACAATGTAAACAGCTGGGGCCCCAGCACAGAACCTTGCGGTACCCCACTAGTCACTGCCTGCCATTCTGAAAAGTACCCACTTATTCCTACTCTTTGCTTTCTGTCTGACAACCAGTTCTCAATCCACGTCAGTACACTACCCCCAATCCCATGTGCTTTAACTTTGCACATTAATCTCTTGTGTGGGACCTTGTTGAAAGCCTTCTGAAAGTCCAAATATACCACACCAACTGGTTCTCCCTTGTCCACTTTACTGGAAACATCCTCAAAAAATTCCAGAAGGTTTGTCAAGCATGATTTCCCTTTCACAAATCCATGCTGACTTGGACCTATCATGTCACCATTTTCCAAATGCACTGCTATGACATCCTTAATAATTGATTCCATCATTTTACCCACTACTGAGGTCAGGCTGACCGGTCTATAATTCCCTGCTTTCTCTCTCCCTCCTTTTTTTAAAAAGTGGGGTTACATTGGCTACCCTCCACTCAATAGGAACTGATCCAGAATCAATGGAATGTTGGAAAATGATTGTCAATGCATCCGCTATTTCCAAGGCCACCTCCTTAAGTACTCTGGGATGCAGTCCAACAGGCCCTGGGGATTTATTGGCCTTCAATCCCATCAATTTCCCCAACACAATTTCCCGACTAATAAAGATTTCCCTCAGTTCCTCCTCCTTACTAGACCCTCTGACCCCTTTTATATCCGGAAGGTTGTTGGTGTCCTCCTTAGTGAATACCGAACCAAAGTACTTGTTCAATTGGTCTGCCATTTCTTTGTTCCCCGTTATGACTTCCCCTGATTCTGACTGCAGGGCACCTACGTTTGTCTTTACTAACCTTTTTTTCTTTACATACCTATAGAAACTTTTGCAATCCGCCTTAATGTTCCCTGCAAGCTTCTTCTCATACTCCATTTTCCCTGCCCTTATCAAACCCTTTGTCCTCCTCTGCTGAGTTCTAAATTTCTCCCAGTCCCCGGGTTCGCTGATATTTCTGGCCAATTTGTATGCCACTTCCTTGGCTTTAATACTATCCCTGATTTCCCTTGATAGCCACGGTTGGGCCACCTTCCCTTTTTTATTTTTACGCCAGACAGGAATGTACAATTGTTGTCATTCATCCATGCGGTCTCTAAATGTCTGCCATTGCCCATCCACAGTCAACCCCTTAAGTATCATTCGCCAATCTATCCTAGCCAATTCACGCCTCATACCTTCAAAGTTACCCTTCTTTACGTTCTGGACCATGGTCTCTGAATTAACTGTTTCATTCTCCATCCTAATGCAGAATTCCACAATATTATGGTCACTCTTCCCCAAGGGGCCTCGCACAATGAGATTGCTAATTAATCCTCTCTCATTACACAACACCCAGTCTAAGATGGCCTCCCCCCGAGTTGGTTCCTCGACATATTGGTCTAGAAAACCATCCCTTATGCACTCCAGGAAATCCTCCTCCACCGTATTGCTTCCAGTTTGGTTAGCCCAATCTATGTGCATATTAAAGTCACCCATTATAACTGCTGCACCTTTATTGCATGCACCCCTAATTTCCTGTTTGATACCCTCCCCAACATCACTACTACTGTTTAGAGGTCTGTACACAACTCCCACTAACTTTTTTGCCCTTTGGTGTTCTGCAGCTCTACCCATATAGAACTAATTCATTTCCTCTTCGTAATGTCAATACCTTGATCTTTACCTCTTTATATTCAACACTATTAACGGGCTTTTATATCTTTCAGTTTCACTTTTGATTAAGGGTCCGTTCTCGAAACCTCAATCAGTCTTTTATCTTTTTAGATAGACCAGCATTTTCTGTGTTTCTTCTCATTTTCCAGCATTTGTAGTTTTTTTTTCATTTTTGCTAGTTCATCAGATTGTTTTATTTAACATTTCTGGGGAATTTAGTCATTTCATTGTTGAGTGTATTTTGATGTGGACAACACAGACTAAAGGCGAGGAACGTGTCTCTTCTGGGAGCACATTTTGAATCCAGCGCACACACAAATCTCCTGCTTTTGCTGATAGCGAGTAGCCCAAGTGACATGAAGCTAGCCATGCTGAGCGAGTGGCCCAGTACACAATGCCTGGCCCATCAGAAAGCTGTTGTTTTATAGGAACACCGTAGCTGTATAAATTCTTGCATCAGGATCGCTGACGCAATGACAAAATCATGTAAAGGTGCTTGCTTTTGTTTCAAAAACCTGGTGGACCTCAAGCAGCATCATCATCATCGTAGGCAGTCCCTCGAATCGCGGATGACTTGCTTCCACATCAAAAACTTCACAGGTGTTTCAATGAAGGACCTAATATTCCAGATCCCGAACTACATCTTGAAGGGTGGAAGATGCCTGTGCGTGGACTTTGTTAACGTGTGGTGGCCGTTGCACACCAGCCACCACATGGGCTTGACAGAACTAAGTCTTGGTCCAGTGGCAAGGGTTAACCAGGACGACCGGAGACCTGCTCTGCTGCGTGGACCTAGTGCGCACACATGTCGCAGTGTGGGTTGGCCTGTGCTGCCCCTGGGCCCTCGCCTCTTCTAGGCCCCGAACTCACACCTCTCCTGGGCCCCGATCACATCGCTCTGCAATCTCTCGCCAATCGTTCGCCCCGATCTCGCCACCCCTGCTGTACCTGCCCATGCTCCAATCAGCAACCTGGATCTTGTTGATGTCCCTCTTCACTGCCATTGCTCTCCTGTTCCAGCACGTGCTGCTCCCTGTGAAGCAATAGCCCCTTTAATTCATGTTCTACCATTTTTTGCTTAGAATTTACTCTGAGAAGGTAAGGAGAATTCAGATTGATAGTGTCCTTCTGTTAAGAACTGTGAGGAAATAATTACTCAGAACAATACAGAGGCAGAATGTGCTCAGAAGAATAATTTTTTAATTTTCTACTGTCACATTTCAATTTTTAATCTCCAGCTTTGCACTTCCGACAGGGAGGGCATATGGCAGATTTGGGTGCACGCTACACCTGATTTTCTGACCACGTAAGGTTCACTAGGTTGATTCCGGAGAAGAGGGGGGGGTTGACTTATGAGGAATGGTTGAGCAGGTTGGGCCTAAACTCATTGGAATTCAGAAGAATGAGAGGTGATCTTATTGAGACATATACGATTCTGAGGGGGCTCGACAAGGTGGATGCAGAGAGGATGTTTCCCCTCATGGGGGAATCTAGAACTAGGGGGCATAGTTTCAGAATAAGGGGTTGCCCATTTAAAACTGAGATGAGGGGGAATTTCTTCTCTCAGAGGGTTGTAAATCCATGGAATTATCGGCCCCAGAGAGCTGTGGAGGCTGGGTCATTGAATATATTTAAAGCGGAGATAGACAGATATTTGAGTGATAAGGGAGTCAAGGGTTATGGGAAGCGGGAAGTGAAGTGGAGCTGAGCCCAAGATCAGGTCAGCCATGATCTTATTAAATAGCGGAGCAGGCTCAAGGGACAAATGGCTGACTCCTGCTCCTATTTCTTATGTTCTTACGTTCTAGTTAACAGCGCGACTGAAGTGGGGAGTGCCTCAACAGACTCTTTCTTTAATTATAATCACCTTGAGAATGAACAACGTTGCATTTATGTAGCGCTGTTCATGACCTCAGGAAGTTCCAAAGCAATTCACAGCCAATGAAATACTTTAGGAAGGGTAGTCATGATTGTAATGTCGGAAACGTGGCAGCCAATTTGTGCACAGCAAGCTCCCACAGACAGCAATGAGATAAATAACCAGATATTCTATTTTAGTGAGGGATACATGTTGGGCAGGATACTGGGAGAACTCTTCTGTTTCCAATAATGCCATGACATTTTATATGTCCATCTATGGTGGTTTAACATCTAATCTGAAAGATGCCACTCTGACAGTGCAGCACTATCAAGACATTTAAGATAGATTGTGGGGAGATAATTGATAAACTAATCAAACTTAGAGAGGATAAAATCCATGGCCATGATGGATTCCATCCCACAAACGAAAAGAAGTTGGGGAAGAGATAGCAGAGGCACTATAGAATATATTACATCGGATATACGACACAGAAACAGGCCATTCTGCCCAACCAGTCCATGACGGTGTTTATGCTCCACTCGAGCCTCATCTAAATCTATCAGCATAACCCTCTATTCCCTTCTCCCTCATATGCTTGTCTAGCCTCTCCTGAAATGCATCGATACTATTCGCTTCAACCACTACCTGTGGCAGCGAGTTCCACATTCTCACCGCTCTCTGGGTAAAGAAGTTTCTTCTGAATTCCCTGTTGGATTTCTTGGTGACTATCTTATATTGATGGCCTCTAGTTATGCTCTTCCCCACAAGTGGAAACATTCTCTCTGTATCCACTCTATCAAAACTTTTCATAATTTTAAAGACCTCATTAGGTCACCCCTCAGCCTTCTCTTTTCAAGCCTGTTCATCCTTTCCTGATTACTATACCTCGCAGTTCTGGTATCATCTTTGTAAATCTTCTCTGCACCCTCTCCAGTGCCTCAATATCCTTTTTCTCCCCAGGTTTTCTCCTCTGAGGTGAAGTGCGAGTTTGCCGTTTACACAGTTGCCGTGGCTCCCCATTTGTGGGATTATTTTCTCCGGTTTCTCCCCCGCAGTGAAAATTCTCCGATTCTCCCCGCCTGCTGCCCTCCGACCCCTGATGCCACGGTATTTTCCAATTTTCCCACTGCACACCACACAATGCTGGCGATTGGAGAGACCCAATGGTGTCCCAACCTCTGCCAAAATCCTCCTGTCATCACTGGACAGCACACTTGCAGTTCCTTACTTCTGATTACTGGCAATGTGCGGGTTGCTGCAAGGAGGGTGGTCCAACAGCGAGGTCGGAGGTCGAGACCAGCAGCGAGGTCAGGACCAGCAGCGAGGTCAGAGGTTGAGACCAGCAGCGAAGTCCGGAGGTCAGGGCCAGCAGTGAGGTCGGAGGTCAAGACCAGCAGCGAGGTCGGTAGGTCAAGAACAGCAACGAATTCGGGAGGTCAAGACCAGCAGCAAGGTCGGGAGGTCGAGTCCAGCCCTGAGGTCAGGAGGTCGAGTCCAGCCCTGAAGTCGGAAGTCAAGACTAGCAGCGAGGTCGGGAAGCTGAGACCAGCAGCGAGGTCGAAGGTCGAGACCAGCAGTGAGGTCGGGACCCGAGGCCAAAGCGTGAGTGGCTGAAGAGAGAGTGGCAAAAGTGCAGCAGAGCCTGTGAGTGGAGAGCATGGAGCTGGAGCTGGAGCCAGGGGGGCACCTAGGGTACAGGATCAGTACTGTATGGACAAAGTCACAAGCTGCTCTAAGCTCAATGTGCTCACCCACACTGTCTGTCCACCAGGTGTGGTGTGAGTTCTGCATTGTAGTCTGCCTCTGATTCAGCAGTGTTGTTGGTAAATCTACTTTTGATTTGGTCTACATGCCTCCGGCAGGTTTGGCCATTGTCCATTTGTACCACCAGTAGCCTGTTTCCTTCCTTGCTTGTTACTGTTCCTGCAAGCCATTTGGGACCCCTGCCATAGTTTAGCACAAATACTTTGTCCCCTATCTCATTCCACCTCCCGCTTGAATTTCGGTCATGGTACTCGGTTAGCTTCTGGCCCTTTGCCTCAACGATTTTGTGCATGTCTGGGAGGATTAATGAGAGCCTTGTCTTTAAGGTCCGTTTCATTAATAGTTGCGCGGGGGGGAACCCCAGTCAATGAATGCGGTCGAGATCTGTATGCCAGCAGCAGTCACGATAGGCGGCCCTGCAGCGTGGGACCTTGGATTTTGAGCATGCCTTGTTTAATGATCTGCACAGCTCGCTCCTCCTGGCCGTTGGAGGCCGGCTTGAACGGCGCCGTCTTAACATGATTTATGCCGTGGTCACTCATAAAATCTTGGAATTCTGCACTGGTGAAGCACGGACCATTATCACTGACCAATATGTCAGGAATGCCGTATGTTGCGAACATGGTTCCAAGGCTCTCCACAGTGGTGGAGGTGGTGCTCGAGTTTAAAATGGTGCAGTCGATCCACTTAGAAAATGCATCTACAACTATGAGGAACATTTTGCCCATGAATGGGCCCGCATAGTCGACGTGCACCCGCGACCACTGTTTGGTGGGCCAGGGCCAGGGGGGCCTCCCTGGGGGCATTACTGAGTTGGGCACAAATGGTGCACCATCGGACACAGAGCTCCAAGTACGTGTCAATGCCAGGCCACCAGACGTGGGATGTGGCTATGGCCTTCATGAGACCGATCCCCGGGTGCTCGCGGTGGAGCTCCCGGACAAATGCCTCTCTGCCTCGCAGAAGCATAACTACTCGGCTGCCCAACATCAGGTAGTCTATTTGTAGTGTCAGCTCATGCATGCACCTATGGAAAGGTTTGATCTTCTCGGGGCAGCATGAGTGCCTACCGTTGAATGTGCGCCGAGACGTTGGCGTTTATTGCCTTGCCCACAGATAGTAGGGATGTGAGGGGCTTGTGGTCAGTTTCTAATGCGAACTTGGCCCCGAAAAGGTATGGTGCATCTTTTTGACACCATACGCACACGCGAGCGCCTCCTTCTGCACCATTCCGTACCCGCGCTCCGCCCGCAAAAGTGACCTGGAGGCTTAAGCTATGGGTTGTAATTTACCCGCACTCTTGACATGCTGTAAAGCGCACCCGACCCCTTACACTGACGCATCACATGTAAGAACTAGCTTTTTACCTGGATCAAAGAAAGCCAGAACACTGTTGGAACACAGAAGGTTGCATGCCTTATTGAAGGCGCGTTCCTGGGCGTCCCCCCAAAATCAATCGCACCCCTTTCCGAGTGGCATGTGGAGAGCCTCCAGCAGCGTGCTTAAGTTCTGCATAAAGTTCCCAAAGTAATTGAGTAGCCTGAGAAAGGTGCAAAGTTCTGAGACATTCCGGGGCCTGGGTGCCAGACAAATAGCTTCGGTTTTGGACTCTGTTGTGCGGATTCCATCAGCAGCAATCCTTGTGCCCAAAAATTCAACTTCGGGCGGGAGAAACTGGCACTTGGATTTCTTAACTCTTAGGCCTTCCCGATCCAACCGCTTTAGTATTTCCTCCAAATTGCGGAGGTAGGAGTCGGTGTCCCTGCCCGTGATAAGTATGTCATCTTGAAATACAACTGTCCCCGGGATGTACTTGAGTAGACTCCCCATGTTGTGCTGGAAGATAGCAGCTGCTGACCTGATGCCGAATGGGCATCGATTGTACACGAAGAGGCCTCAATGTGTGTTGACAGTGGTGAGTAGCTTAGACTCTTTGGTCAGTTCTTGCGTCATATACGCAGATGTGAGATCTAGTTTTGAGAAAAGTTTTCCTCCAGCCAATGTGGCAAATAATCCTCCGCTCTGGGCAGCGGGTATTGGTCCTGTAGGGAGACTCTGTTTACGGTAGATTTGTAGTCCCCACAGATTCATACGGATCCATCAGGCTTCATGACTGGACGATGGGGCTTGCCCAGTCACTAAATTCCACAGGTGAGATAATGCCTGCCCGCAGAAGCCTGTCCAGTTCATGTTCAATCTTTTCCCTCATCACAGAAGGCACAGCTCTAGCCTTGTGATGGACCGGTACAGCATCATTTGTGATGTGGATTTTGCCTTTAGCCCCTTTGAAGGTGCCCACACCTGGCTGAAAGAGATGATCAAATCGCTTTAGAACTGTTGAGCAGGAGGTCCGTTCCTCTGATGACATAGAAACATAGAAACATAGAAAATAGGTGCAGGAGTAGGCCATTTGGACCTTCAAGCCTGCACCGCCATTCAATGAGTTCATGGCTGAACATGCAACTTCAGTACCCCATTCCTGCTTTCTCGCCATACCCCTTGATCCCCCTAGTAGTAAGGACTACATCTATCTCCTTTTTGAATATATTTAGTGAATTGGCCTCAACAACTTTCTGTGGCAGAGAATTCCACAGGTTCACCACTCTCTGGGTGAAGAAGTCTCTCCTCATCTCGGTCCTAAATGGTTTGCCCCTATCCTTAGACTGTGACCCCTGGTTCTGGACATCCCCAACATTAATAAGAACATAAGAACATCAGAATTAGGAACAGGAGTAGGCCATCTAGCCCCTCGAGCCTGCTCTGCCATTCAACAAGATTATGGTTGATCTGGTCGTGGACTCAGCTCCACTTACCCGCCCGCTCCCCATAACCCTTAATTCCCTTATTGGTTAAAAATCTATCGATCTGTGATTTGAATATATTCAATGAGCTAGCCTCAACTGCTTCCTTGGGCAGAGAATTCCACAGATTCGCAACCATCTGGGAGAAGAAATTCCTTCTCAACTCGGTTTTAAATTGGCTCCCCCGTATTTTGAGGCTATGCCCCCTAGTTCTAGTCTCCCCGACCAGTGGAAACAACCTCTCTACCTCTATCTTGTCTATCCCTTTCATTATTTTAAATGTTTCTATAAGATCACCCCTCATCCTTCTGAACTCCAACGAGTAAAGACCCAGCCTACTCAATCTATCATCATAAGGTAACCCCCTCATCTCCGGAATCAGCCTAGTGAATCGTCTCTGTACACCCTCCAAAGCTAGTATATCCTTCCTTAAGTAAGGTGACCAAAACTGCATGCAGTACTCCAGGTGTGGCCTCACCAATACCCTGTACAGTTGCAGCAGGACCTCCTTGCTTTTGTACTCCATCCCTCTCGCAATGAAGACCAACATTCCATTCGCCTTCCTGATTACCTGCTGCACCTGCAAACTAACTTTTTGGGATTCATGCACAAGGACCCCCAGGTCCCTCTGCACCACAGCATGTTGTAATTTCTCCCCATTCAAATAATATTCCCTTTTACTGTTTTTTTTTCCCAAGGTGGATGACCTCACATTTTCCAACATTGTATTCCATCTGCCAAACCTTAGCCCTTTCGCTTTACCTATCTAAATCTCTCTGCAGCCTCTCTGTTTCCTATACACAACCCGCTTTCCCATTAATCTTTGTGTCATCTGCAAATTTTGTTGCAGTACACTCTGTCCTCTCTTCCAGGTCATCTATGTATGTTGTAAACAGTTGTGGTCCCTGCACCGATCACTGTGGCACACCACTAACTACCGATTTCCAACCCGAAAAGGACCCATTTATTCCGACTCTCTGCTTTCTGCCAGCCAGCCAATTCTCTATCCATGCTGATACATTTCCTCTGACTCCGCGTACCTTTATCTTCTGCAGTAACCTTTTGTGTGGCACCTTATCGAATACCTTTTCGAAATCTAAATACACCACATCCATCGGTACACCTCTATCCACCATGCTCGTTATATCCTCAAAGAATTTCAGTAAGTTAGTTACACATGATTTCCCTTTCATGAATCCATGTTGTGTCTTCTTGATTGCACTATTCCTGTCTAGATGTCCCGCTATTTATCTTCCTTAATGATAGCTTCAAGCATTTTCGCCACTACAGATGTTAAACTAACCGGCCTATACTTACCTGCCTTTTGTCTGCCCCCTTTTTTAAACAGAGGCGTTACATTAGCTGTTTTCCAAACTGATGGTACCTCCCCAGAGTCCAAAGAATTTTGGTAGATTATAACGAATGCATCTGCTATAACTTCCACCATCTCTTTTAATACCCTGGGATGCATTTCATCAGGACCAGGGGACTTGTCTACCTTGAGTCCCATTAGCCTGTCCAGCACTACCTCACTAGTGATAGTGATTGTCTCAAGGTCCTCCCTTCCCACATTCACGTGACCAGCAATTTTTGGCATGGTTTTTGTGTCTGCCACTGTGAAGACCGAAGCAAAATAATTGTTTAAGGTCTCAGCCATTTCCACATTTCCCATTATTAAATCCCACTTCTCATCTTCTAAGGGACCAACATTTACTTTAGTCACTCTTTTCCGTTTTATATATCTGTAAAAGCTTTCACTGTCTGTTTTTATGTTTTGTGCAAGTTTACCTTTGTAATCTATCTTTCCTTTCTTTATTTCTTTCTTCTTCATTCTTTGCTGTTGTTTTAAATTTTCCCAATCTTCTAGTTTCCCACTAACCTTGGCCACCTTATACACATTGTTTTTTAATTTGATACTCTCCTTTATTTCCTTGGTTATCCACGGCTGGTTATCGCTTCTCTTACCGCCCTTCTTTTTCACTGGAATATATTTTTGTTGAGCACTATGAAAGAGCTTCTTAAAAGTCCTCCACTGTTCCTCAATTGTGCCACCGTTTAATCTGCGTTCCCAGTCTACTTTAGCCAATTCTGCCCTCATCCCACTGTCGTCCCCTTTGTTTAAGCATAGTACGCTCGTTTGAGAGACTACTTCCTCACCCTCAATCTGTATTACAAATTCAACCATACTGTGATCACTCATTCCGAGAGGATCTTTTATGAGGAGATCGGTTATTATTCCTGTCTCATTACACAGGACCAGATCTAAGATAGCTTGCTCCTTTGTAGGTTCTGTAACATACTGTTCTAAGAAACAATCTCGTATGCATTCTATGAATTCCTCCTCAAGGCTACCCTGTGCGATTTGATTTGACCAATCGATATGTAGGTTAAATTCCCCCATGATTACTGCCGTTCCTTTTTCACATGCCTCCATTATTCCCCTGATTATTGTCTGCCACACCATGAAGTTATTATTTGGGGGCCTATAAACTACGCCCACCAGTGACTTTTTCCCCTTACTATCTCTAATCTCCACCCACAATGATTCAACATTTTGTTCATTAGAGCCAATATCGTCTCTCACAACTGCCCTGATATCATCCTTCATTAACAGAGCTACCCCACCTCCTTTCCCCTCTTGTCTATCTTTCCGAATTGTCGGATACCCCTGTATGTTTAATTTCCAGTCTTGGCCACCCTGCAACCACGTTTCTGTAATGGCCACCAAATCATACCCATTTGTAATGATTTGTGCCGTCAACTCATTTACTTTATTTCGAATGTTGCGTGCCTTTCGGTAAAGTGTTTTAATACTAGTTTTTAAACCATGATTTTTAGTTTTGACCCCTCCTGCAGCTCCTTTATATTCATACATATTGTCCCTTCCTATCACCTTGTGGTTTACACTTACCCCAGTGCTACTCTTCTCTGTTGCCTCCTGCCTTTTGCATTCTTTCTTGGGGTTCTGTTCATCTGAGCTCTCACCCACTCTAACTAGCTCAGAGCCCTCTCCTGGGTTCCCATCCCCCTGCCAAGCTAGTTTAAAGCCCTCGCAACCGTACGATCAAAAACCACCCGCGAGAACATTGGTTCCGTCTCTGTTGAGGTGTAACCTGTCCGACTTGTACAGGTTCCACCTACCCCAGAAGTGGTCCCAATTGTTCAGGAAACTAAAGCCCTCCCTCCGACACCAAGTGGAGAGCACCAGTTCCAACTGTCACAGGACAGAGAGTGGAGAGCACCAGTTCCAACTGTCGCAGGAGAGAGAGTGGCGTGAACATCATCCCATTTCCAGTTTAGTTTTGCTAGCCAGCTTCTCCTCAGCAGTGCTGGGAGATCTCCGGGGACAATCCACAGGGGAAGTCGGTTCACTGTTCCTTTGTGTGTGACCGAGAGCATGGCGCTGCCGAGGACTGGATAATTTCTTTGGTATAGGTCCTTAGTTTGGTGTCGACCTTTGTGAGTTTTGGTCTGTCTCTTTTGTGCGGCCACACATGTTCAAATTGTTGAGCGCTCATGAGAGATTGACTCGCTCCCGTATCCAGCTCCATGTTGATGGATATCCCGTTGAGTAGGACCCTCATCATTGTTGGAGGCATCTTGTTGCAGGAGCAGTGGCCATTGATCGTGTTGACCCACTGTACATCGGTGTCCCGGATACTCTCCCCACCATCTTCTGGTCCGCTTTCCGATCCTTCCGATTCGTATACCAGCCGAGCTGCCGTTTTTCTGCACATGCGGGCCAGATGCCCTGTATAGTCGCAGTTTCTGCAAACAGCATGCTGAAATTGACACCCCCCTGATGAGTGCCTTCCCCCACATCTCCAGCACAGACCGCTTCCATTGTTTCCAAAGGATGAGCTGCGTCTGGCTGATCTCTCTTGAGCTTCTCTCAGTTTGTAGTTGATTGCTCGCATTGTGGGTTGATGAGGTGTGAACGGCCGTTCATGTGGCCCTTGATGGCTTCTGGCGCCACTGCCTGCGGTTGAGGGCCTGCTCTCCTGCCTTTGTCTGTGTGTGGGGGTAGCGGCTTGTTTCACGCTGTGAACCCCTTGTTCAGATGTTTCGTTAGTTGTCGTACCTACAGTGTAGATCAACCTCGTTTCTTCTTCTCCTGCCAAGAATGTCTGTGCAACCAGTGCTGCTGCCTCTAGGGTCAAGTTCTTGATCTCTATGAGCTTTCGGAATATGCCTGCGTGGCCTATTCACTCAATAAAAAAGTCTCTCAGTACTTCTCTCCTTAGTTCATCGGAGAAATCACATAAGCTAGCCAACCTCCGAAGTTCCGCCACGAAGTTGGGTATGCTCTGGCCCACACAGCGTCTGCAATTGTAGAACCTGTGCCGGCCATATGTAGGCTGCTCGCTGGCTTCAGGTGATCTCTTACCAGTGTGCTCAACTTTTCAAACGACTTGCTTGCTGGTTTCTCGGGTGCCAGCAGGTCCTTCATTAAGGTGTATGTTTTCGAGCCACAGCTGGTCAAGAGATGGGCTCTTCTCTTGTCTGCCTTATCGTCGCCTAACCAGACTTCGGTTACAAAGCTTTGCTGGAGCCTTTCTATAAAGTCCTCCCAATTATCTCCAGCATTGTATTTTTTATCTGATCCGTTGGTCGCCATGCTGTGCATTCTGTAATCCCGTAACTCGTCGCCACTGTAAAGTCCTGTCCCTGTTGTACAGATTCACACGAGGCACATACTGAAGTCAAGGTCACTCAGGACCTGCACCTTTATTACACAGCTCTCGACTGCCTCACTTGCCTTAGACCTGTCCTTATATACCTGTCTGGGACAGGTATCCAGTTTCTCCTGCAAGTGCACCCCGGTGGCTAAGTAAGCTGCTGGTTACAGGTCATCTCTAGTTACAGTCATGTATAGCATGGTAAGATACAGTTATGTACAGTAGTGTGAGATACATGACATATGGTGTCTCACTTGCCGAGTGAAACACAGTGGTCGTCAGGTCAGACACCAAAAGGTGCTGTACGCTCCTTGGCCAAACTTGGGAATCGCGCAGGGAGGGGTGACACCATACTGCCATGTTTAATTTGTGTTTGATTTTACCTGCTGTAAACCGCAAAAATCTCGAGTGTTGTAAGAGTGTTACTTAAAAATGTGTTTGACTATGGATCTTTATTGTTACTTGAGAATGTGTTACTATGTGCTTTTATTTTACTTTACTTTAAGTTGTGTTTGACTGTGTACCGTTGTTCCACTGTGAAAATTAAGCAAAAGAGGATCATGCTACCCCCTCTCAACTGCAACCGAATTGTAACGACTGTATTCGCCTGTAAATTGCATTTGATTTTCAAAGAGGGATGCAGGGTAATGTTTCGCTAGTATCAATGCAGGGAAGGTTGACTCTCAGGAGCAGGAATTTTGCTTACCTTGATTGACACTCAAGAGTGTGGAGTGTCAACAGGGGGGAATGAAGGGATGCAAAATTCACAAGAAACCCCCCCCAGTGTTTGGGCTTATTCGAAAGGAAATTTAATTTGGGACTATCTACCAAAAAGTTTGGAACTCTAAAGTGCTTATGGAAGAAACTACAAACTTTAATAGAATTTTGGATTTTCAGAGACAAACTCAAGGCTGTGGGCGGACCTACAGAACTAGCAAGAGGCGGTCTAATTAAGTGAAGCTATCTGCGTGTGAGGACTGAGTTAACCTGTCTGGAAGAATGAGTATTTGAAAATCCTTCTCCACAAGAGACATTAACATCACAAAATCACCCAGAGGTAGCTACCCATCAACATGGGTCTGGACAACCACTTCAGCATATACATCACAAAGAGGCCAAATCCAGCCTGTATGCGAAAAACTAAACACAAAAGGACATTGCAATTACCAAACTAATATTTCCATCAGGAAACAGTTTTCGAACATCAACCCACCCAAGACATATCAACTTTTAATGAGCCCAACAAAATATTACTAAGAAGAGCCCGCCAAAATTACGCAAAGGATTTTGAAGAGATTTGGTGGCAAGATTAGAACACTGAAATCGAATAACTGGCCCCTGTTTTCAACAGAGGTTAGGTGGTTGCTAAGTAGCTATAAGGCTGCTACTACCTCAGGTGCCTTACTACGCCAGGTGCTATACTGCGAGTATATCATCACGACAAGGAGGGAAACCAACGCGACAGTTGTAAACTTCTCCAGCCTCGAAGTCCTGAAGTCCTGAAGGAAGGAAGAACATCACCATCACAGCAGCGACGACCACAGTCAACGTGGCATCAAGGGAAAAACAACCACAATCTACCATTAACTATCAAAAGGATTGTAAGCATAGTCCCTGCCTGCCCTGGAGTCTAACTTAGCTAGAATTAGGTATTGGGAGGTGGAAGGTGTCATGTATGTAACCAGCATACTGCTGTAACCCTTATACAATTGTAACCCTCATGTAACCACTACATACTGTAAATACTTACTAGAAATGCACACCTTGACCACAGCGGGTGTACTTGTGGGAGACACTCCTTCCCTGGAGATTCAGGTATATAAGGGGAGGTCCCTCGCAGGGCCAGCACTTCTTGGTCCAGGTAAAAAAGGTGAAGGTCACAGAATGACTGTGTCTGCAGTACGTGCCTCGTGTGATTAAGAGTTAAGGATTCAACAGAAGGTATAATTTTACTGCAACCCTCTTTGAATGTGTAGTGTATGGTTCTTTATTAGAATGATTATAAGTTTAACCTTGTACCTTTCCTTGTATTGTCCTTTATTAGAGTGATTGTAAGTTTGGCCGTGTATTTTCTTACTAGAGTAATAAGCTTGAATTACCTTGACTGTAATAAAAAAACAAAGTTCTTTACATCAAACCAGTGTCCTTTGCACTTTTGTCACATCCCTCAAATAAATCCAGAGTACAGAACCCCAAGGGAGTGGGAGAGATTCGAACCGCTCAAGTTGGTCAGAAGGGAACTTGACCCCCTCATAGAGACCACCCCCTTACAAAAGCCCTATTCAGCCAACGCCTCATAGCCAACCTGACGGCATTCAATGAACCGGAGCCGCAGAGTGTCCATAGTGCCTGGTCTGCCCTCATGTCCACCATAATTAGCGCCTGTGTGGAGACTCTTGGTTACTACACCAGAAAACATCAAGACTGGTTCGATGAGCATGACCAGGATATCCAGGAGCTAATAAACCGCAAACGTAAGGCATTCTTGAATTGGATAAAATACCACAACTGGAGTGAAAGAAAGCAGGTCTACAGACAACTGAAGGTCGAGATCCAACAAAAACCTTGTGCCCTAAAGAACAGATGGTGGGTGGAAAAAGCGCAGGAGATCCAACAACCAGCCGACAAGCACGATGTGCGTGGATTTTTTAGCGCAGTCAAGACCAGCTATGGACCAAGCACTCAAGGCCCTACCCCACTGAGAGCCAAGAATGGCGGGACACTCATCAAGCCACAGGAAAGTTATCGCAAGAATCCTCCTCAATCGTCTCCTCCCCATGGCTGAAGAGCTCCTCCCAGAGTCACAATGTGAATTCTGCCCACTAAGGGGCACAATGGTCATGATCTTCACTGTAGGGAACAGCACCAACCTCTGTACACGGCTTTCTTTGACCTCACAAAGGTCGTCGACTCTGCCAACCGTGAGGGATTATGGAGTGTCCTCAAATTCGGCTGTTATCAAAAGTTTGTCATCATCTTCCGCCTGCTTCACGATGACATGCAAGGTGTGATCCTGACCAACGGATCCACCACAGACCCAGTACAAGCGCAGAAAGGGGCAAGCAAGGCTGTGTTACTGCATCAACGCTCTTCTCAATCTTCCTCGCTGCAATGCTTCATCTCACCTTTAACAAACTCCGTGCTGGAGTGGAGCTAATCTACAGGATAAACAGGAAATTGTTCAACCTCCGATGCCTCCAGTGCAGATCAAACGCAGACTATGTTTGCGTTTGTGCACACTCGATGGCCAAACTCCAAGCCATTGTCAACACCTACACTGAAGCATATGAGTCTCGGCCTTACATTAAACATCCGTAAGACAAAGGTTCTCTACCAACCTGCCCCCACCACACAGCATTGTCCCCCAGTTGTCAAGATCCATGACAAGACCTAGAACAACGTAGACCATTTTCCATACCTCAGGAGCCTACTGTCAGCGAGGACAGATATTGATGAAGTCCAACATCACCTTCAGTTTGCCAGTGCAGCCTTCGGTCACCTGAGGAAAAGATTGTTCAAACCCTGCAACAAGCTCATGTTCTACAGAGCAGTGGTGATACCCGCCCTCCTATATACTTGAGACATGGATTTTGTACAGTAGGCACCTCAAAGCATTGGAGAAGTACCACCAATGCTGCCGCTGCAAGATCCTGCAAATCCATTGGTAGGAAAGGAGCACCAACATCAGTGTTGTCGATCAGGCCAACATCCCCAGCATCGAAGCATTGACCATGCTTGATCAGCTCTGATGGACGGGCCACATTGTCCGCATGCCCGATACTAGACTCCTGAAACACGCACTCTACTCAGAGCTCCGACACGTAAGCGAGTCCCGGAAGGGCAGAGAAAACGTTTCAAGGACACCCTCAAAGCCTCCTTGAAAAGGTGTAACATCCCCACCGAATCTTGGGAATCCCTGGCCCAAAACCGCTCAATGTGAAGGAGAAACACCTGGGAAGGCGCCGAACGCTTTGAGTCTCTTCGCCAGGAGCACACGGAAGCCAAGTACGATAACCCAAGCACCCCACCCACCCGTCCCTCCAACCACCATCTGCCCCACCCATGACAGAGACTGTAGGTCCCGTATTGGTCTCATCAGTCACCTGAGAACTCATTTTAGTGTGGAAGCAAGTCTTCCTCGATTCCGGGAGACTGCCTAAGAAGAGGTTTATGCCTTTTAAGTTGGGCTAACCAAGGTTCAATTCAAATTTCGCATAACTTCTCTACATTTCAATCCTATCCCTCTATAAATGAACCCTAGTGCTTGGTTTGCTTTTTAATGGTCTTATTAACCTGCATCACTACTTTTAATGATTTGTGTATCTGTACTCCCGGATCCTGTTTAGATTCTTATTTTCCAAGTAATATGTGACCTTATTTTTCTTACCAAAATGTAATACCTCTCATCTATCTATGTTGAAAATAATTTGCCAATTATATGCCCATTCTGCAAATTTATTAATGTCTAAAATTATTAGTATATCATTAGTATGTAATATAAGTATATAAGAATGTAATATAAGTACATAAGTATATAATAATTAATTAGGAAAGGGAATAGTACCAGAGGACTGGCAGACAGCTAATGTTATTTCTATACTTAAAAAGACAGATAGAACAAGTCCAGTGAATTATGTCGGTGGTAGGAAAGATAATATGATCTTTTCTCAAAGATGGAATAGAAAAACATCTCGAAACTGAAAATGTAGTAAAGAAAAGTCATCACGGATTTCACAAGAGAAGGTCATGCCTGACCAACCTTATTAAATTATTTCACGAAGTCACAGAAAGAGTAGACAAGGGTAATGCTGTAGATCTAATATACTTGGATTTTCAAACAGTCTTCAACAAGGTACAGCATACATAGCAGGTTTGTGACTAAGGTCAGAGCATGTGGAGTCAGAGGACAAGTAGCAGAATGGATAGCAAGCTGGCTACAAAATGGAAAAGAGAGAGTAGTAGTTAAAAATAGTTAGTCAGACTGGCAGGAGGTGGGAAGGGGTGTTCCACAGGGATTGATGCTGGGATTACTGTTGTTCATCCTTTACATAAACAATTTGAACTCAGGAATTGGAAGTACAAAATCGGAATTTGACACTAAACTGGGAGGGTGTTGAAATGGTGAGAGATTGGGAAATGTTGGTGTTCAAAGGGACCTGGGTATCCTTGTACACGAATCACTGAAAGTTAACAGGCAGGTACAGCAAGCAATTAAGAAAGCAAATGGAATGTTGGCCTTTATTACAAGAGAATTTGAGTATAAGAGTAAAGACGTCTTATTGCAATTATACAGGGCCCTGGTGAGACCACACCTGGAGTATTGTGTACAGTTTTGGTCTCCTTACCTAAGGAAGGATATGCTTGCCATAGAGGGAGTGCAACAAAAGTTCACCAGACTGATTCCTGGGATGGGGGGAATTCTCCTATGAGGAGAGATTGAGTAGACTACGCCTATATTCTCTAGAGCTTAGAAGAATGAGAGGTGATCTAATTGAAACATGCACAATTCTTCCAGGACTTGACAGGGTACATGCAGAGAGGATGTTTCCCCCTGGCTGAGATGTCTAGAACCAGGGGTCACAGTCTCAGAATAAGGGGTCAGCCATTTAGGACTGAGATGAGGAGAAACTTCTTCATTCAGAGGGTGGTGAATCTTTGGAATTTTCTACTCCAGAGGGCTGTGGAAGCTCAGTCTTTGAGTATATTCAAGACAGAGGTCAATAGATTTTTGAATATTAAGGGATATGTGGATAATGCAGGAAAGTGGAGTTGTGGTAGATCAGCCATGATCTCATTGAATGGCAGAGCAGGCTCGAGGGGCCGAATGGCCTACTCCTGCTCCTAATTCTTATGTTCTTATGTAGTTAATACTGAGGAGGAATGTGGCAAAACAGGAAGACATTAACACAATGTGCATGTAATTGGCAAATTAATTTCAATATTCATAAGTGTGAGGTGGTGCATCTTGTTAGGGGGAATAAGGAGGCCATATGCTCCTTGGTAAATGTGTCTAAAGGAAATAGAGGAGCAAAGGGATCTCAGGGTTTCGTTCACAAATCACTGAAAGTAACAATGCAGGTTTAAAAAGCCATAAAAAAACAATGGGGTTCATTTCTGTAAAAAAAGAATTCAAAAGCATGTTAACTTACTTGGAACCTTGGTTAGGCCAAATTTAGAGTACTGTGCACAGTTCTGGTCTCCATATTATAAAAAGGATATACTGGCACAGGAGAAGGTGCAAAAATGTATCACAAGGAAGATACCAGAACTAAAAGGTTATAACTATCAGGAAAGATTAAACAGGCAGGGACTCTTTTCTCTTGAAAAAAGGAGTCTGAGAGGTGACCTGATAGAGGTCATTAAAATAATAATGAGCTTTGATAGGGTAGATGTAGAGAAGCTGTTTCCACTTGTGGGAGAGTCCAAAATTAATATAAGATAGTCATCAATAAATCCAATAGGGAATTCAGGAGCACTGTCTTTACTCAGAGAGTGGTGAGAGCGTGAAACTTGACAACACATGGAGTGGTTGAGGTGAATAGCATAGATGCATTTAAGAGGTATTTAGATAAGCACAGGTCAACACCAGAGGCAGGTCAGGGCCTTAAAAAGAGCGTGGAGGCATGCCACTACAAGATACAGTGCGTGCTGCTGCAGGAGAGCGACGGCTGTGAAGAGTAAGACTGGATTTGATGTCACCATAACCAAGGTCGCTGATTGGAGCATGGGCACGTACAGCAGGAGTGGCGAGGTTGGAGCAAAGGAGTGGTGACAGGTTGTAGAGCGATGTGATCAGGGCACAGGAAAGGTGTGAGTTTGCGGCCCAGAAGAGGTGTGGGCCCAGGGGCAGCACGGGCCAGCTCACACTGCGATATGTGTGCGCACTAGGTCCGTGCAGCAGAGCTGGTCTCCAGTCATCTTGGTTAATCCTTGCCACTGCACCAAGACCTAGCTCTGTCAAGCCCGTGTAGTGGCTGGTGTGCAACGGCCACCCCACATTAAAAAAATCCATGCACAGGCATCTTCCACCCTTCAAGATGTAGTTTGTGACCTGGAGTATTAGATCCTTCATTGAAACACCTGTGAACTCACCCCTTTTTGGCATGGAAGCAAGTCATCCTCGATACAAGAGACCACCTATGGTGATGAGGATGAGATAAGTACATGAGAGAGAAAGAAATTGAACGATATGCTGATATGGCGAGATGGGGTGGGGTGGGAGGGCTCTCATGTGGAGCATAAACACTGGCACAGAGGCATTGGAAACCAGTCTAACATAAGTTAAATATAGAATCACTGTTCAAATGAAGCAGGGATCCTATTATGATATTTAAATCACCAACTCGCTTCCCACGAGCGAAGTGTTGTGAGGATCTGAATCGCATTACTTGCTTTCCCAGTAGGGCTTGTATGATTTATTGTGTAAATCTGTAACTATACTACAAAAAACATTTCAAATATTAATTTGGTTCAATTTATTCTTTATGCTTGTAGAGAAATTGATGCTCACATCTTATATTAGGGAGGTGTCAAAGTGTAGAAACAATACAAATAAATACCGTTCATTCATTTAAAATCTTGTGCTTCACTTTAATTGGAAAAATTAACTTTTCCTTTTTTGACTAGGTCCAGGTAGCTCTCAAAACGTCTGACCTCACACCATGAGAATCCAGTTACTTCAGAAACATCCATCATCTAGACACACAGCAGGATGTTATCATCCAGAGTCCATCACCTCAGAGCCTGTCGCAGCACGAGCCAAAACAAAAATAACTTCCGTACAACCACACTGCCTGAATTGCAAACGACCATGGCATCTCAGAGCGAGTCAAGACATGCAGTGCGGTGTGCAGCAGTACAGTGTTAGCCTGCTCCCATCATTCCCAGGCCTGTGAGCGGCCAATCGCACGCATTTGGTCCTCGTGGCTCTCAGTGGAGACGCACACTTCACCATAAAAGGGGAAATGTAAAGGGAGAAATAGAAAGGGGTGGAAATTCGGTCCCGCCTTTTTGAGGCGGTGACACCGGCTGAGCGCTGATTTTAACGCCGAGCAGTAGGTGCCGCCTCAAACTGTGCAAAATTGAATTTTGCCGCCGAAAGATTGCAGCGCTAAAAGTGGCGTTGCACACTCATCCTCAGGTGCCAACGGAGCGGCATCTCAGGAGGCCGACCGAATTTCCCCACGGACGGTATCTGCCGGCAGGCGAGATGAAAAAGATGAAAAAAATAAGTTTCCGACAATTTCCCTGACCCACACCCACACTTCCCCACCGGTCTCATTAATACATAAATGCTAAAGAAAATAATCATAACCACTTACCTTGATCGCTGGACGCTCCCACCCTGGGATCCCCAATGTCCCGTCACCTTTCCCAGGCTGTACGGCCACCTGCCGGTAAGGTCACCGTATTCACCGAATTTCCCAGTGGAGATGGCAAGGGGGCGTTGCATGCTGGATGACATCACCACGTGGGTGGCGGCCGAGCGTGCAGCGGTACGTCTTGGCGACGCCCCCACCACCCAACTACACTTCCCGACAGCCCAGGAACTCGGTCGCCGCCGATGGTAAGCACTTAGCCGCCCGTTAGCTGCCCCTGTTCGGCGGTAACGGCTGGCGTTAGAAACTGAATTTCAACCCGAAAGTGTTTCATTCTGATTTCCTCTCACACACAATGCAATGGCCACATCAGAAGCAGCCCTGTCACTACCTGGCAGCGGATCCCTGTCATTAGACTGAGCTGAGAGCTGCAGTAGGATAATAAAACATGTTTTAAAAATTGTTGCAGGTTAAATGACTTTTAGGAAGTGTTTGATACTGTCGGAGCCCATTGGTGTTTATTTTAGGGTCAGTCACTAAGGTAGAGAGTTGTGAAGACAATTATGTTTTTGAGTCATTTTGGCTCAAAATTGACGATATAAGGAAAACGATTTGAGTGCAGTCTTGATTTCCCCCTGCAACTTTGCGAGATTATCGGCAGAAACCCTGGAATAATGGCATAAATGGCAATTTCCATCCCGTCAAGCTCCCACTGGAGGTGGACAAACTCCGCAGAACCCCATTTAATTTAAAAACAAGACAGTGAGATTTTTAATGCAGTTCAATCGATAGAGCTGGTTAAGAGTTCTGTGCTTTCATGGAAGAAAATATAGCATTAAATGCACAGTGAATTAGAACTTTGTTTTCACACCCAGGACATGCATGTGAATCCCACCAAGACTGCTGGGAAGTTTTCTCTGTCTGCTGGTGGTAAGGTTCCTAAGTTAATTGGTGTTGGGCACTTTCAGCCTAGTTCCAGCAAGCAAAAGTCTTCAGCACAAAGTTGCCCATTATCGAGATTAATTGGCACTGTCACTGCAAAGGCTGAATGGATGGTCGGTGAGTGTCGCACTGATCGAGTAGATGATACTCTTATGAGATTAGGATAATGGTGCCTGCAAAGTGGGCGGATGTCAATGAAGTATCCTAAAGGCTTCTGTACAAAATGGATCAGCCTCACTCCCGCCCATATGAATTTACTGAGTTTCACGCACTTGGGAAAAGTACACTCATAATTAATATAACAGGAATCAACAACCAGGGGGCATAGATTTAAAGTAATTGGTAAAATGTTGAGAAGGGATTTGAGGGGAACTTTCTTCACCCAGGGGTGGTGGGGGTCTGGAACTCACTGCCTGAAAGGGTGGTAGAGGCAGAAACCCTCACCACATTTAAAAAGTACTTGGATGTGCACTTGAAGTGCCGTAACCTACAGGGCTACGGACCAAGAGCTGGAAAGTAGGATTAGGCTGGATAGCTCTTTGTTGGCCGGCACGGACACGATGGGCTGAAATGGCCTCCTTCTGTGCTGAACATTTCTATGATTCTATGAATAAAACATACAAGGGGTGGTTTTACCTTTGGGTTCCAGTGCCCAGCGGGCATTGGCGGATCAGCTGCCTGTGCCCATGCCGCCCCGATTTTCCTTTCGATTGATTTTAATCGGGCGGGTTCTATAACAGGTGGCTGATCTCCCAACGGCAGCGTGTGTTGGGGCCTAAAGTTAAAATCACCCCATAAAGTGTTGCCCGTGTTTGGGCAGAATTTGCTTCACTCAGTGTTCTTCTCATTGAGGGAACGGCTCAAACTGACACTCCAAGCAAAACGTGTCAGAGATGTTGCATTCTCAGCAGATCATACAAATCCCCAACATCCCAGCATTGAAGCACTGACCACACTCGATCAGCTCCACTGGTCGGGCCATATGGTTCGCATGCCTGACACGAGAGTCCCAAAGCAAGCGAACTACTCGGAACTCCTACACGGCAAGCAAGCCCCAGGTGGGCAGAGGAAATGTTACAGGGACACCCTCAAAGCCTCCTTGATAAAGTGCAACATCCCCACCAACACCTAGGAGGCCCTGGCCAAAGACCGGCCAAAGTGGAGGAAGAGCATCCGAGAGGGCACGAAGCACCTCGAGTCTCATCGCCGAGAGCATGCAGAAATCAAATGCAGGCAGTGGAAGGATCGTGCGGCAAACCAGACTCCCCACCCATCCTTTCGTCCAACCACTATCTGTCCCACCTGTGACAGACACTGTAATTCCTGTATTGGACTGTTCAGTCACCTGAGAACTCACTTTTACAGTGGAAGCAAGTCTTCCTCGATTCCGAGGGACTGCCAATGATGACAAAGCCTAATGTGTTACTAATAAAACACAAATACGGATAAGGTTTTACTACAGATTCAGTTCGAGACAGGAATGCATTAGTCAAGAGGTCTGTACCACTCAGGCAGTTGTCAGTCTCTCAGTTTGCTCCTGCCATTATTGAGCTCCTGATGAAAGGATCATTGGCTGAAAGTTCATTTTTCTCAACAGTGTACAGGGAATCGGAGCCTTTAAACTCCAATCTGTGAGGAGTCAATAAATCGCTTCCTGCTGAGGGGCAAATGCAAAAATGATTGCAAAGTGTTCCTCAGTCTGCCGTGCTCGAGTGGATAGTTGACCATACTAGCTTTGTATTGTTAATTGTCACAGTGTGTTACAGAGACAAGCAAATGGAACCCTTTCCCCTAAAGGTCTTTTAGTTCATTGGTTTTCAGTGTTGAATGTTTGGTCGTGTAATGAAACAGCGCCACGCTATTTAAACAACGATTCTCAGAATAAGGTTTCTGCAATCCTTTCTACCTCCTGGGCTCAGCTCTTTCTTACAGAGGCAAAGCAGTCTTAAAATAGCATTCTTCAGTTGCTCACTCCAAAAGCACTGTCTTGTTGGTAATGTTTCAGAGCAGATGACACACCGTTTCTCGAACCTGCCCGATATTCAACCCATTGAAATCCAGGAGGATCTGTAAGGGGCAGGTGATCTGCTTTGTCAGATTACAGACAGCGAAGATAAAAACCGACTCCATTGTTTGCAAACCATCTTAATTGATCTGTCCATCAAAGCTGAGGTCCACATCTGACCTGTCCTGTAAGTGAACTCACTGGGGGGGGAGGGAGGGGATGTAAATTGCAGTCGGAGGCTTCCATCGTACGAACGCCTCCGACCCCCAAAAAATCTACAAAAGTACCTGGTGGTCCCGGAGGAACGTAGGATCCAGATCGGAGGCCGAGATTCACTGCGCAGCGCACGGGGAGATTTCTTTCAGGTATGTACGTACATGCTGGAGTCACGTGGGCCGGGACCACCAATCACTATTTTCTCATTGATAAAAGTGGCGGCTCTGTTTGTACGGGCTCCCATTACTATCAATGAGAAAAACCCCTAAAACACCGAAACACAGCATAATAAATAAAACACCTCACATATTTATCATTTAAAATGCCAATTGAAGGTGAGATGACAGAAGCACTCTGTCAAAGGTGAGAAACGTTGCTACAATGAGGAGAGTTTGCTCCAAAGTTTGGAAAGTGCGCAGGTGTAAATTCTGAGGTTTGATACAAGTTTTAACGCTGTCACCGATCATCTCCTTCAATGGCCACTCAACCTCCGCCTCAGATGAACAGACGGGGTCCAAGAGCAGCGTGAAATCCGTGGGCGAGCTGTTAAAGTTAAAAAGTGAGTGAAATATAACTGTTAAGGGCTTCTAAACAAGCCAATAATTGGCTTAATTGCCTCCCCTGTCGCTGTGTGTTGGGTCTGTTCAGCACTGACAGACCCGACATTTGGAAATGGTGTGTGGTGGCTGGGTGACTGTGGGGTCCCGACGCGTTGTCAAAAAAAAACATTTTCCCACCCAACCCGCCACTAAGCGCGCCCGCTGACTGCCCCCCCCCCCCCACCCACCCTGTCCGCAATGCTCCCCCCTAGGAGTTGATTCACGATGGTCCAGAGTCATGTAGTAACCCACAATATTATAAAGAATCGCTAAGCACGGCAGCAGTTCAAGGATCATCACCAACTTCGCAGAGCGAATAGGGCTGGGCAATAAGTGCCACCTTGCCTCTATCGTTCACATCCTGAGAAATAAAAGAAGCCGCTATATCTCAGCCTCAAGAGCAAGGTTACAGAACCAGCATTTGTGCTAGCTTGCGTTTTGTAATGATGTTGAATCTTGCCTCTTTATGCTGCACATTCGAAGGGTGAGAGACCTGCTATAGAAATTCAGAAGCGAAAAACAGGAACATAAGCAAGTGAAGACTGTGAGTAAGATGTTGTATTGGTGCAGAGACCAGTGTGAATGGCTGCCTTTCGCATGTTACAGATAATATAGCGGGACCAGGAAACGGCTCAGCTTGCTCTATAATCCACAGGCTAATGAAGCCGAGAGACGGGCTATAAAAATTCACAACCATTTACAACAGCACTCATAGCAGAATGATAAAGGTTCAGCATCATTAAGTTTAAAACCTCAGTCCCACTGTTACATGTGATTTACTGAAAGTAGCAGTAAGGCCACAGCTGGACACAACACTAATGTACAGTACCATAAAGCAACAAGTGGCTCTCCTCCTGACCCCTCAAAATTTCTCCACCATCTACCAGCAAGACGGACAAGAGCAGTAATGTCAGGGGAGCACACTTGCCTCCAAGTTCCCTGCCAGGTTACACATCATCCAAGGAGAGTTAAGACCAGGACCAGAGCAACTCGGGATGGACAGTGAATGCAGCCTTACCAGTGTCACCCACATTCCAAAGTAAAATAATAAAAATGAAAAGTGTTGAAAGAGAAAGAATAAAAATGGCATTCGCACACATTTCCAACCACAGTTGCCTCGACTGCCCATGTCCTAACTCACACCAAGTCCCGCTCACCCATCACCCCTTGTGCTCGCCTTCCTACATTGGCTTCCGGTTAAGCAATGCCTCGATTTCAAAATTCCCATCCTTATTTTCAAATCCCTCCATGGCCTCACTCCCTCCCTATTTCTGGAATCTCCTCCAGCCCCACAACCCCCACCCCCGAGATGTCTGCGCTCAACTAATTCAGCCCTCTTGAGCATCCATGATTATAATCGCTCAACCATTGGTGGCCGTGCCTTCTGTTGCCTGGGCCCCAAGCTCTGGGACTCCCTGCCTAAACCTTTCTGCCTCACTACCTTTCTTTCAAGATGCTCTTTCTTATATACCTCTTTGACCAAGCTTTTGGGAAGTTTCACTGCGTTAAAGGCGCTATATAAATACAAGTTGTTGTTGCAATTGTACCTAATCCATATTTTACACAGGAATGTACAGGATCAGGAATGGCCCTTGCTGTCCATCAGACCAAGCTCAGGGGCAAAATGTCAACTTTTGCAGCAGCACAAAATGGGTGATAGCGATTCTACAGCCTGTTTGACACCAGTCAATGGAAAGAAAATGGGGGAGGTGTGAAACGGGCGGCTGATTCACTGCAGCCAAATTTCACCCCCTCGGTGTGTGAGAAATCATCTATCGCACCATCTCTCTCACACCCCTCTATCCAATGTCGCTCCAGACTCTGATTCTCAGGCTGCACTATCTCCCTGGGCCATTCATTGCACTCATTCACCATCCGCTGTATAAAAGTCTTAATTCTGATCACCTTCTCTCTTCAAAGTTCGAGTCTATGCCGGCTTGTCTAATCTGTGACTATATTAAACAGATTGACATTTATTAACTCCATCTCCTTTAGGCCCTTGAATCCTATTAGATTAGGCCTGAGCCTTCTCCTCTTCAGTGCATACAATCTCAGCTTCTGAAGCCCCCCCCCCCCCCGCCTCATTATTCAGATGTCTAATCCCAGCTCTCAGTTCCGCTGCCCTTTAAGCACCCTCTCCAATGCCTGGATGTCTTTTGTGGGGATGAAAATGCGACATAGAATTTGCATGGTGCTTGTGGGAGAACGTGTTGGTTTTACTGGTGCCAACATAGTTTGGCCATACAGGATCCAATGCATTCTGTTGGATAAACAATTGGGCTTGTGGTGTAAATTGGCTGAGCATATGGGGTGCTGGCCACATGGTTTAGTGATTACTGTTATAACAGGTTATTAGTTTGGTCAGGTTTAGCCAGCATGCAAAGTGGTTGATTTGGGGGTTGATCGACATCTTTCAAAGGGAAATGGATTCACGTCTGTTGAGAAGTGGGATTGAAGATTATAGAGACACCAACAGTGCAGTTTGATCTTTCTCGGAGGAGGTAGGGAAGGAATTTAGATCCTTAAAATATGGCGTCAGAGGAATCAATGATAGAATAGGAGTACATAGGATTACATCGGATAAACAGCACTGAAACAGGCCATTCAGCCCAACCAGTCCATGCCGGCGTTTATGCTCCACTTGAGTCTCCTCCCATCTTTCCTCATCCAACTCTATTAAAAAAATGGAACACTTCACGAACTTGCGCAGGGGGTAATGCTAATCTTCTCTGTATCATTCCAATTTTAGAACGTGTGCTGCCAATATAGTATATGAGCACTGCACGGATTCTAAATGAAGTGGGACTGATGGACTGAAAAGCGATGAGTCACTCTGATATCTTCACATTTAGCCACATGCTAGTCCATGTCTTCTATTACAGTCCCAAAAAAGACATCCAGGCATTGGAGAGTGTTCGTAAAGGGCAGCTGGGCTGAGAGTTGGGATTAGATTGGTCAGATTTGGTCTTGCCCATAGCTAGCTGCAAAGGGAGATTAAAAGAGGTCACAGTTTGAGCATGTCTGCCTCCACCACCAGACAAACACTTGAATACATTCTGAAACAGTGCCCCCTGTCCACATCCTGCTCTCCCAAGAATCGACTCGAGATAAATCGCAACACCAGGTCCCGGCTCCAGTTTTTGGAGTGAGGATCTATGATGATGATTTGCTGGTCTGCATCAATCAGCTTTTTAAAAGCGTTGAATGTTTTGATGACTCAGCCACCTTGGGACCTAAAGTGGCAGAGTGGGAACGGAGTAAGAGCTGAAAGAGGACACAGGGTGCTCGCTCCACCAGGTGAAATGGAATCCTGATTCCAATTACCTGCAGCCGGCAATCCGTTTCTGCATTAGGCATTTGGGCAGGACCACCGAGTGTGGCATCAGTGAATTAAGGTCACTACATTATTTTAAAGCGCTTTCATTTGTCTCCCAGTGCTTAATTTTTAACTACTTCCTCGATCTGAAGTCTCACACTCTCAGAAAGCTTTAAAGTCTGCCTTTGGCTGACAAACCCCAATGTTATCTGCTCCCACAGTTAAACATTCCATTTTCCAATTATGTGAAAAAAGTTCTTATCTCTCACGTTTGTTTCAATGCCCATATCCATTAATCTTCATAAGTGACAGACAAGCCTAATTTCTTTTTAAGGATAATTAATCTGAATTTCTATTTTTGGAAGTTCTGTGAACAGTTCTCCATGTTCAGCACCATGAATCCTCTCCGTTGCCTTTGATGCGTAGGTATTGAAACTTTGTCAGTTACAACAACAACTTGAATTTATATAGCACCTTTACCGTAGTGAAACGTCCCAAGGCGCTTCACAGGAGTATTATAAGATAAAACTTTTGACTGCTACATATGTAGAAATTTAGTGCAGGTGACCAAAAGCTTGCTCAAAGAGGTAGGTTTTAAAGGAGCATCTTGAAGAAGAAAAGAGAGGTCAGGAGGCGGAGAGGTTTAGGCAGGGAGTTCCAGAGCTTGGGACCAAGGCAACAGAAGGCATGGCCACCAATGGTTGGGGCAGCCTAACTAGCAAAATTCAGCTCTTTGGGGATTTTTCTGAGTGGGGTGGAAGTGGGGCAGAGTAGCCGAGGCTGTCAGTCATCAGCACCATGCTGATGACATCATCGCGCTGGCACGTCACAATGCCCCGCCCCTTCAGTCGGCCGAACCCGCAGCCTTAATTGTCCGCCTGACCTGGCAGTCGGCCGACAAAAAAAAAATAATGTGGTGGCTGCGGCAGTGCGCCCTCCCCTTTAAGGGCAGCCGGGCCACCATGCCACAGAGAGTGCACCGACAGCAAAAGCCGTCTGGGGCACCGATCGGCGGCTGTGACGCTCCGGCGGGGCAATTTCCGGAGGGGCAGTTTCAGGAAGGGGTCCGCGCCAGTCGGTAATGGGTCGGAGTTTGCACGCCGCAGTGGGAAAATGGACGGAGTGGTCCCGGGCACCGTTCCAAAACTCACAAAGGGCAATTTATAAAACGGTGGCCCCTCCGCGGAGAGTCGGTGGCCATTCCACGCCATACCATGGCTGCCGTTTTCAGGCGGCCAGAGGCCTTATCGGAAGGGGCAATTTCCGCCCCTCTTTCCTGGTTTTTGGTGCCCAGAATTGCCAACAATATTCCAGCTGAGGTCTAATCAGGGAGTTCCAGCATGATCTCTTTGTCTTTATATTCTACGCCTCTATTTATAAACCCATGTAACCTATGTGCTTTTTAACCACCTCATCAACCTGCCCCGCCACCTTTAAGGGTTTGAGTGTATGGACACCAAGGTCTCTCTGCTCATCTACACTGTCTTTCCATATTAGTCTTCCCAAAGTGCATCATTTCACATTTCTTCGCGTCAAACTCCATCTGCCACGCTTCCGCCCATTTCATCAACTTGTCTGTGTCATCCTGAGGCCTGTAACTATCCTCATCACTATCGACTATGCTGCTGAGGTGCGCATCATCTGCAAACTTTATAAAATGCTGCTCCCTACACCTGCATCTAGGTCGTTTATAAACATTGAAAAGAGTAATGGACCCAAAACTGACCCTCGGGGAACACCTCGGCAAACCATCTCCCAGTCTGATAAACATCTATCCTTTGCTTGCTGTCACTGAGCCAAGTTTGTATGCATACCACCACTTTCCCCTTCATTCCATGGGCTTCCATCTTCTTAATAAGCCTCCTGTGTGGCACTTTGTCGAATACCTTCCGAAAGTCCATATATACAACATCCACTGCACTACCTTGATCAACCTTCTCTGTTACCTCATCAAATAATTCAATCAGGTTAGTCAGACACGATTTGCCTTCAACAAATCCATTCTGGCTCTCCTTGGTTAACCCATGCCTTTCCAAATAATGGTTTCCAATAACTTCCCCACCAGCGATGTTAGGCTGACTGACCTGTAATCTCCAGGTTTATTCCTCTCTCCTTTCTTGAAAAGCGTTATAACATTAGCAACTCAACAGTCCTCCGGCACTGCTTCTGTATCCAATGAGGATTGACTGATTGTGACCAATGCCTCTGCTCTCTCTATCTTTGCTTCTTTCAGCAATCTCGGAAGTACTCCTACCGGACCAGGTGACTTATCAACTTTCAGTTACACATATATCAGCCCGGTATTTGTGGTCCTGATGACGGTGAGCTGGGAGCGTACGCTGTCATTTCGCCTTTGAACCTGACCGCAACTTCAGGATTTAGCACATGCTGGTGTGGAAATCCTGAAGATGTGGTCTGTCATTCGTTGCTCCTCCACAGGTTATGGCCCTGAAAAACTAATTTTTATTTTGTGTGATGTTAAATTTAACCATCTAAATAAAAATTAACATTTTTAAGAAACTTTTATAAAGAAAATTATTATTTTAAAAAGTTATTTCAAAAGGGGAGGTGCAACGAGACCTGGGTGTCATGGTTCATCAGTCATTGAAAGTTGGCATGCAGGTACAGCAGGCGGTGAAGAAGGCAAATGGTATGTTGGCCTTCATAGCTAGGGGATTTGAGTATAGGAGCAGGGAGGTCTTACTGCAGTTGTACGGGGCCTTGGTGAAGCCTCACCTGGAATATTGTGTTCAGTTTTGGTCTCCTCGTCTGAGGAATGACATTCTTGCTATTGAGGGAGTGCGGCAAAGGTTCACCAGACTGATTCCCAGGATGGCTGGACTGACATATGAGGAGAGACTGGATCGACTGGGCCTTTATACATTGGAGTTTAGAAGGAAGAGAGGGATCTCATAGAAACATATAAGATTCTGACGGGACGGTACAGGTTAGATGCGGGTAGAATGTTCCCGATATTGGGGAAGTCCAGAACCAGGGGACACAGTCTTAGGATAAGGGGTAAGCCATTTAGGACTGAGATGAGGAGAAACTTCTTCACTCAAGAGACTTGTTAACCTGTGGAATTCCCTGCTGCAGAGAGTTGTTGATGCCAGTTCATTGGATATATTCAAGAAGGAGTTAGATATGGCCCTTACGGCTAAAGGGATCAAGGAGTATGGAGAGAAAGCAGGAAAGGGGTACTGAGGGAATGATCAGCCATGATCTTATTGAATGGTGGTGCAAGCTCGAAGGGCCGAATGGTCTACTCCTGCACCTATTTTCTATGTTTCTATGTTTATTTCAGGTTTGCCTTTTCCCTATCAGAGATCCCAAATCTTTGTTTTGCTCTCCTTAACATTTTTTAGAAGTTAGAATTTTATGAGCTTACTCACTTCCTGGTTTGCTGTCTGTGAGAATTGGAGAGGGTGCAGAAATGATTTACAAGAATAGTCCAGTGATGAAGCACTTCAGTTACGTGAATAGATTGAAGAAGCTGAAGTTGTTCTCCTTCGAGCAGGGAAGATTAAGAGGAGATTTGATCGAGATGTTCAAAATCATGAGGGGTCTGGATAGAGTAGATAGAGAGAAACTGTTCCCATTGGTGGACAGGTTGAGAACCAGAGGACATAGATTTAAGGTGATTGGCAGAAGAACATGAGGAAAAACTTTCTTACACAGCGAGTGGTTAAGATCTGGAATGCACTGCCTGAAATTGAGCTGGAGGCAGATTCAATCGTGGCTTTCAAAAGGGAGTTGGATATGTTCCTGAAGGAAAAAAAATTGCAGGGCTGCGGGGAAAGGATGGGGGAGTCGGACTTGCTGAAGTGCTCTTGTAGAGAGCTGGCACGGGCTTGATGGGCCGAATGGCCTCCTTCTGTGCTGTAATGATTCTATGATCCATAATTTTGATTGGCTGCTTAGACAGCTTATTGACACAACAAGTCACACTATGGGATTCCCCACTATAGTATGTTGATAGCAGCGTGGCGGTCCCGACCTGCGAGGAAACACCAGTGACAGGTCGGGGCCATAAAAGGCAAGTGGCGAGCGGCCCCTGGACAGCGTGGCGGTATACCACTTCAGGGAGCAGTGCAAGCTGGTGCAGGAGGGCGACGGCAATGAAGTGGGGGGTGACTGGATTGGACGTCACCAATATCCAGGTCAGTGATTGGAGCATGGGCAGGTACAGCAGGAGCGGCGGGGTCGGGGCAAGGGAGCAGCGAGGTTGGGGCGAAGGAGCAGCGAATGATCATGGAGCGATGTGATCATGGCCCAGGAGAGGCATGAGTTCAGAGCCCAGAAGTGGCGAGGGCTCAGGGGCAGCACGGGCCAGCCCACACTGCGATGTGTGCACACTGGGTCCGTGCAGCAGAGCGGGTCTCCAGTCATCCTGGCTAACCCTTGCCATTGGATCAAGGCCTAGCTCTGTCAAGCCCGTGTGGTGGCTGGTGTGCAACGGCCATCACACGTTAAAAAAATCCATGCACAGGCATCTTCCACCTTTCAACATGTAGTTTGGAATCTGGAATATCAGGTCTGTCATCGAAACCCCTGTGAACTCATCCCTTTTTGATGTGGAAGCAAGTCATCCTCGATACGTTGATTTGAATTACGCATTGGATAGCCCGAATCTCTCAACACCAAGATCACGAAATCTTTGAGCGAACCTTACTACGGAGCCAGTGGCGAACGCCTTTGCTTTTGACTCATTGATACCAGTTGAGTACCAGGTTCCATTTTGCCTGTAACAGGAAGGTTATCAACAGGCACGCCTATATCCAGTTATATGCAATATGTGCCTCCTTTATATTACACCCACATTATGTCTCATTCACCCTCACAAATCCTCAACTGTTGCTGCACGGTGATATTTTAATTGGTCACTTCAGATACCTCTGCACTAATTCTGACTGAAAATGTCCCATCAGTACTGCACGCCAGGGATCACCCTTCACTTGTCAACCCAGAGAGCGAGGGTTCAAAATTTGGCACCGCTATTTTTGAGGCTCCAACTGCCAAATTCTGTTTTTATGCCCGAAGGTGAGAGAGCAGCGCTAAACCGTGGCGTTACACACTCACCCTCGGGCGGGAGCACAGGAGGCCGACTGAGCCTCGCATCGGCAGGCTGCCGCCGAGCTTGCTGGGAAACGGGAAGGAAAGGGAAGAAAGAAAAAACCCTCCGACTTCTCCGCCCCACACACAAACTTCCCCACTGTTACAGCTAGTGAAAAAAAATGAAGAAATAAAGAAAGAAAAACACTCACCTTGCTCTCTGGCCAATTTTGCCCGAGTCCCACTGTTTACTCACCACTTTTTCCAGGGTGTAGAAGGCCTGCCGGGAAGGACGATGCTTAAACTAAATATCGCGCCAGAGGCGCCAAGGAGGCGTGGCACGCTGGATGATGTCACCACGCGGGTGGCAATAGCCGGCGCAGCGTTAACTCTTGGCGCCTCTGCCAAAGAGCCGACCGAACTTCTGCGCCGGTGTGGACACCGATTACCGTCGAAGGCCGGCCTGTGCCGCCCGTTAGTCGCCTCCCGCCGATGGTAACAGCTGGCAGTAGAAATGGAATTTCGACCTCTGAATGTTGGTAAGATATTTCATGGCGGGGCATAACGCTGGGTCAAAATCCTGGATCTCCCTCCCTAACAGCACTGTGGGAGTACCTTCGCCACATGGACTGTAGCAGTTCAAGAAGGCGGCTCACCACCACCTTCTCAAGGGAAGTTAGGGATGGGCAATAAATGCTGGCCACATCTCATGAACGAATGTAAAAATAACGCAGCTGAATTCTGTTGTCGCCCAATTTCATACATTCTTCGGAATGGGTGACTGGTTAACGGATTTTTCCCTCCTAACCATAGGGCATGAATGAAATTCACAATGTATGCACCTGCTGAAATCAGCTGAGTAAGCACAGACCATGGGTAGAGTCAGGTTATATTGGGCTGTATAACTCAATGCTTCATCATCTGGTACATGCACTGGGGCAGAGGCCGGATTAAATCGATTCAAACATGGAGTTTGAATTTCCCTGAGCAGAGGGGTCAATAACCAGGGGCCATAGATTTAAAGTAGTTGGTAGAAGGATTAGAGGGGAGATGAGGAAACATTTCTTCATCCAGAGGGTGGTGGGAGTCTGGAACTCACTGCCTGAAAGGACGGTAGAGAAAGAAACCCTCACCACATTCAAAATCTGTTAAGGGATACAGACAGGCTAAGTGAGTGGGCAAAAATTTTGGCAGATGGAGCATAATGTGGGAAAATGTGAGGTTATCCAGTTTGGCAAAAAAAAATGGAAAAGCAAATTATAATTTACATGGAGAAAAATTGCAAAGTGGTGCAGTACAGAGAGACCTGTGCATGAAACACAAAAAGTTAGTATGCAGGTACAGCAAGTAATCAGGAAGGCAAATGGAATGTTGGCCGTTATTGCAAGGGGGATAGAGTATAAAAGCAGAGAAGTCCTGCTACAACTGTACAGGGTATTGGTGAGGCCACACCTGGAGTACTGCGTACAGTTTTGGTCTCTGTATTTAAGGAAAGATATACTTGCATTGGAGGCTGTTCAGAGAAGGTTCACTGGTGTGATTCCGGAGATGAGGGTGTTGACTTATGAAGATAGGTTGAGTAGGTTGGGACTATACACATTGGAGTTCAGAAGAATGAGAGGTGCTTTTATCGAAACATATAAGATAATGAGGGGGTTTGACAAGGTGGATGCAGAGAGGATATTTCCACTCATAGGGGAGACTACAACTCGGGGACATAGGGGTCAATTTTCGGCATCATTGGGCGCCGTTCTTTTGACGTCTGGCGATTTTTTTGCCGTAATCGGTTTGAAATTTTCCCCAAAGTTTTGGCGCTGGCGCCGACTGTCAATGCCAGATATTTTGCTGCCAAATATTTTGCCACTGGTCTACGCTGAAAAGGGATTCCGCGCCATCTCTGGCCATTTATACCCGTTTCCCCAGCAATGATTTTTCCAAAATGGCGCAGAGACCTTAGACCCCGTTGTAAAAAAGCCGACCTTAAGTTAAGGAACTCGGCGCTGGCCCGCTGCGATCCTGGGCCGAGGGTCCTCCAAGCACATTGTAGAGCTTCTGTGCCAGACTGAACAACAATCATAGAATTATACTCCAGGCACATTGAAAAATAATTTGCACCATTATAAGGAAATATCATTCACAACATACATTGAGGTGTTGCGAAACTTGCAGAAGAGCCTATTCAATCTAGTAGCCTTAATACAATTGTATTTTCAGTTTAATGAATTAAGAGTGGAGGGGGGGGGGGGCGGTGTTGGGGGGTGGCGGTGCGATGGAGGGGAAGAGGAGAAAGCGGATGGAAATAAAACATCTTAACGGTGCATTGTCATTCATGCTCTTATAACCTTGCACAATGACTCTTGCTGAATGTAAATAAGGGGGCCCTGAGCCATCAGCAGTGCCTTTTCATTGCCACAGAAGAATTTAAAGCACCCTTGCTTGAATGCGCAGAGTGATTTTTTTCTCCAGTGCATGCGCAGTGATTTTTCAGCGTACACTACAAGCTCAGCCCCCAGAATAGTCTTCGGGTATTGCGGCACTGAAAATAACTTCTGCTTTGTGGAAAGTGACGTTTTTTGTTTGCGCAAACAGGGGGCGAAAAAAACGTACATTATCATATGTGGGCGCCAGAAATAGTGAATGTGGAAAATCAGGGTCATTGTCTCAGAATAAGGGGCCGCCCATTTAAAACTGAGATGAGGAGGAATTTCCTCTCTCAGAGGGTTGTAAATCTGTGGAATTATCTGCCCCAGAGAGTTGTGGAGACTGGGTCATTGAATATATTTAAGGCGGAGATGGAGAGATTTTGAGCGATAAGGGAGTGAAGAGTTATGGGGAGCGGGCAGGGAAGTGGACCTTAGTCCATGATCAGTTCAGCCATGATCTTATTGAATGGCGGAGCAGACTCGAGGGGCCAAATAACTGAATCCTGCTCCTATTTCTTATATTCTTATGTACTTAGATGTGCATTTAAAGAGCCGTAACCTACAGGGCTACGGACCTGGCGCTGGATTAGGCTGGGTAGCTCTTGGTCGACCGCTACGGACTTGATGGGCGGAATGGCTTCCTTCCTTGTCGTAATTTTCTATGATACACACCTTTCACTGTTGCCTTTTACTTGGTAAAAAATACATTTTTGTTAACGGGCAAGGCAATAATTGAAAATTATCATGGGATGCGCACAAAGAATTGCTTATGCTTGAACTGGTAACTAAAGCCTGATAGAAGGTAATCTGTTAATCCTGTTGGGAAATTCTTCACATCATGAGAGGGTAAATTATCCACAGATTCCTGCAAATAAATCTGATTCCTGAGCTGTCAGTGTGATGACATTATTATACTAATTGATTCTTTTAAGGAATTCTCCCGTGGTCACTACTTCTTTAACTACACCATAATGTTACCTTGAGGCTGCAATGATTGCAGATGTTATCAGCGCATACAGAAAGCAGTTTGTTCAGTTAATTCCCACTGATAAAGATGCTTGTGTGGTTTATTAAAGGCATGGGCTGAATCTTCAAAGGATTTGAACCTTTGAAGTTCTTGACTGCTCTGTAGATAGCTGTTGATGTAATTGACACATCAGATGTTTGTGGTGTAGGGAAAGTGAGTCTGCGTTTATGAGCAGAGCCTCGTCTCCAAGTGCACCGTAACAGGGCCTGGGAGTGATTTTCCGGCACTTACTAATGTTGTTTGGGTTTGACTAAAGTTCTGACGTTGAATCCCTTCTTTGTATCTACTCTACTGATTAAGCACTTTAAAAGCTGCAATTTTGAATGATCATAAGCCCTGAATATTTGACTTCACCCAACTAAATTACATCTGAATGCAATATCCCAGGGGCCAAGCCCAGCGATTATTCAGATGCATTGGCTCAGGCTAATATTACAAGCGTTTGAAAGTTAACAGCATGAAGCTGCCTTGAAGTCACTATTTATCATTCATAATGATAAGTGAGTCAAGGGTTATGGGAAGTGGAATAGAAAGCATCGAAGCACTGACCACACGCGACCAGCTCTGTTGGGCAGGCCATATTGTCCGCATGCCCGACACAAGAATCCCCAAGTAAGCGCTCTACTCAGAATTCCTACACGGCAGGCGAGCCTCAGGTGGGCAGAGGAAACGTTTCAAGGACACCCGGATAAAGTGCAACATCCCCACTAACACTTGGGAGTCCCTGGCCAAAGACCACACCAAGTGGAGGAAGTGCATCCGGGAGGGCGCTGAGCACCTCAAGTCGCCAAGAGCATGCAGAAAACAAGCGCAGGCAGCGGAAAGAGCGTGCGGCAAACCAGTCCCACCCTCCCTTTCCTTCAACCACTGTCTATCCCACCTGTGACAGAGACTGTAATTCCCGTACTCCACTGTTCAGTCCAGTCAATTTTGAGGGACTATGGTGATGGGGAACGGGCAGAGAAGTGGAGTTGAGGCCAAGATCAGATCAGCCATGATATTGAATGGCAGAGCAGGCTCGAGGGGCCAAATGGCATATTCCTGCTCCTATTTCTTATGTTCTTACCTTCTTATGTAAGGTTACAATCACTGTCAGTGATGTTATTGTACAAATGGTTAATGCTTCCAACTCTCACTATTATAACTATTGGTCACCCACTCCACCAATGGGTCCATGTGCAACATTTTCACACTTCCCTGCCTGTACCATGCCGTGTGGAGGCCTGAGTTGAGCTTTTTAACTCCTGCATGACTGCATGGAGCCTTGCGATCTGGGCCAGCCTTGATATAGCCTCGATTGAGATGCCTCCAGTGCTCTCTCCACATCAACGTTCTCATCAGACCAGGCGATGTGCTGAAATAGTTCCATTCATCGGAGGCTGGTGGTTTTAACCTACATCAAAATAGAAAAGAGAGGAGTTTGGTGTGAGTGCATTTGTGAGATGGCATCACCAGCATGAGTTGCACACTACAAAGAGTGCACGGAATGAAGGTGTTCCGCAGTCGTGTAATCGGGCACACTGCTACATAGAATTACATCGAAATTACAATGGGGAAACTTTATAGGCAGCCCCACGAAATCGAGGAAGACTTGCTTCCACTCTAAAAGTGAGTTCTCAGGTGACTGAACAGTCCAATATGGGAATTACAGTCTCCGTCACAGGTGGGACAGATAGACAGATAGTCGTTGAAGGAAAGGGTGGGTGGGGAGTCTGGTTTGTCGCACACTCCTTCCGCTGCCTGCGCTTGGTTTCTGCATGCTCTCGGCGATGAGACCCGAGGTGCCCAGCGCCCTCCCGGATGCTCTTCCTCCACTTAGGGCGATCTTTGGCCAGGGATTCCCAGGTGTCGGTGGGAAACACGCTGATCATTACAACCAATCCCTGTTGGTCTTTATCCTCTACAAAGTGTTCTCAACTCAGGTTGGACATATAATACAAGTTCAAAAGGAGGAATTTCAGCCCATCGAGCCTGCTTTATCATTCAATTAGATCGTGGCTGATCGTTACTGCCATTCCATTTATCCACCTTGATAGTGTAATGTATTTGCTTCATGGATTCTTTGTTTAAGAATTCATAGCAACACATTGCTATTAACAACTAGTTGGTTATTAACAAAGGTTTAACAATCACACTGCACAGTACCAGTTCATCCACCAGGCTCACAACCTCCAGCCTCATCGTGGACACCCCGAACCCAACTGGCTGGGGTTTTATTGAGTCTTGTGAACATCACGTGACTGGCTAAGCTACTCCCATTTCAACAGCTCTACAAACCTGTGAGCATACTCAGGTTCGGGGAGAGAGATCTGGATTTCCACTAACCTTGATGTGAAAAAATTCTTCCTGATCTCATTCCTAAATGGAAATACTTTCTCTGTATCTAACCTATCAAATCCATTTCTCATTTCAGAGACCTCCATTAGATCACCGCTCAAACTTCTAACACCAAAGAAATACAAACCAAGTTTATGCAACCTGTCCTCATAATTTAATCCTTGGTACAATTCTAGCAACTCTGCACTGTAGGTTAATAGATCTTCCCTAATGTTCAGTGTCATGAACTGAGTGCAATACTCCAGGTGGAGTCTAACCAAGGCTCTGCACAATGGAAACATCACATCCTCGTTGTTGTATTCCAGCCCCCTGGAGATAAAGACCAACATTTTACTATCCTCTTTGATTATTTTTTCTGCCCGTGCACTAGCTTTGAGTGATTTGTGTACCTGGACACCGAAAGCCTTTTGTTCCACCACAGCTCATGGTCTCTCACCATTCAGGAAATATTCCATTTAATGTTTTCCGGATCAAAGTCGATGACCTCACACTTCCCTACGTTGAACTCCATTTGCCATAGGTTTGCCCACTCACTGAATCTGTCTATGTCCCTATGGGCTAGAATTTCCTAACAACCCGCCAGCCCCCGATTGCTGCCCAAAAGACCGCTAAGATTCCCAAGATTATCGCCGGCAAAAACTTTACTCCCAAAAAAGAAAAAAATCCGCCCAGCGAAGAAAATGGCTGTTGCACCCCGATTCTCAGTGAAAAAGGTGAATCTTGGGTCGATTTGGGCGGTTCTTAAAGAAAATGGGTGATAATTAATAAATTTACTGAAAATTTACCCCAAGACTGCGGGTTGGGCCTAGGAGGAGAAAAACACTAAAAATATTTTTTCAGAAAATATAACACAAAAAATCATTAAAACATTTACAGGACCCTTTTAACTTAAATCACCAAAACAGAATGTTAAAATAATTAGTAAAAAAACAATTACCTTTTTCTTGCAGGGCTACTCACCTACCGCCCAGCTCCGCTGATACTTGTGGGTGATTTTTATACTTACCTACGGGTCACCACTGAGTCAAATATCGCGCCCGGGCAATCTGTGGTCGGGGCACGCCAGCGGTCCACTCCCCAGCGGTACCTCAAAACCGCTGGCGTAACTCAGCTGGGCAATTTCTCACCGACCTGGTTATCACATAAAACAGCTAATACCGCCCAGAAACCGGGCTGTGAACCACTGCAAATTCTAGCCCATAGTCATCATAGGCGGTCCCTCGAATGAGGATGACTTGCTTCCACAAGAGTTCACAAATGTTTCAATGAAGGACCCGATGATCCAGTCCAGAACTCCAATTGAGGGGGTGGAAGATGCCTGTGCGAGGGTTTTTTAACATGTGGTGACCGTTGCACATCAGCCACCAGACGGGTTTGACAGAGCTCGGCCTTTATCCAGTGGCAAAGGTTGAACCAGGATGACTGGAGACCTGCTCTGCAACACGGACCTAGTGCGCACACATATCGCAGTGTGGGCTGGCCCGTGCTGTCCCTGGGCCCTCGACTCTTCTGGGTCCCATACCCCCACGATGTTCCAGGGCCCAGCGCTCCAGCTCTATTTATAGCCCCGACCTTCGGTGGTGTTCTCACACAGGTCGGGGTGGCCCACAATGTTGCCCATAGTAGCTCCCTTTCCAATCCACACAACTTCCTAACTTACTATTCCGGGACGTTTCATCACATGATCTCCCAGCTCCACACTTCCGCCATTGGTTGACTGGCACATTCATAGAATTATAGAAATTTACAGCATGGAAGGAGGCCATTTTGGCCCATTGTGTCCGCACCGGCCAAATTCCTCCTCACGGCACACTGCCTTCCCACACCAATTGGAAAGTGAACAGATCTTTGTTATCAGCCTTTTTTCCATCTCTGATACATTTTTACTGACCCTATGATTTTTCTCCCTGGCGGCACACACCACTGTTCAGGAGATTAATTCCTGAAGAATGCCAGACAATGTGGGAGGGGTGGATACCCTCCCTTCACATGAGCAGAGATTGTGATCCAATGAGTTTGTGCTGTTCTCATATCTCTTTATCCCCCTATCTTAAATGTTGATAAGGACTCTGCTTCAATCCCTAACTCCAACTGTGCATTCACCGCCTCACAGCCCTCAGGGTAAATACCTTTCTCCTGTTCTCTGACCCCAATCTTTTATTTTAACCTTGTATTTGTGTGCCCTTGTTCTAGATACTTCAACCAGCTAGAATCATAGAATCATAGAATAGTACAGCATAAGGAGGCCATTCGGCCCATCGAGTCTGCACTGGTTCTTTCAAAGAACACTACGCTCTCACATCGCTTCATAATTTTAAACACCTCTATGAAATCACTTTATAATCTCCTCTGTTCTAAAAACAAAGGGACAGTGATGTTAAAATGTGATTTTCCTTCTTTAATACCAAACATTGGTCAGGTGCAAACAGTCCCCGTAGATATTGGGCAATAGAAAGCATGAAGCAGCGTTTGAGAAGGGAAATAAATTGAAAGGGCCAAGCAGCCACTGCTTGTAGTGCAGAACTTTAAATAAGTCCCAAAGCACCATCAAACTGGAAAGTGTCTGGCAGCTATGGATGTTCAGCATGTGGGACTTGTATGTGTTTTTGTGAGTACACATACAAGCGGGAAGATGAATACCATTCTCACTTAATACATAGATGAAACTCACTGGGAGGCACAGGGAGTGCCCTAAAATGATTCCTCAAGTTAGGACTGATCTATGTGCTGAGAAATATTAAAGATTGTCATGGTGAAGAAACAAGGCAGAGGTTATAGAAGTGATTGAGAGAGCTATTTCATTCCGTACAACAGGCGAACACTTGTGCTATGTAAAATGGTATCTCAATTGTGAGCAAATTGAAAGTTAAATGAAGTTGCGTTTACTGTAACTTTTACCCTTTAACATTCTGTGGGGCAACATTTTAAATTCCAAAGTGCAAAAAATGTAATTCAATAGAACATCATACTTTATAAATGTGACTTTACATCAACAGTAGTTAACTGATACTGTAACCAACAAATTACTTTAAAGCAATCACCAGCATTCCCTTGGTACATTTCTAATAAACCGGAATGCCACTTGTTGACAAGAATATGTCAACTTCCTGCTTGAAGGCTATTCAGGTTCCTTGTTCCAGCACCCATGCTATTCCACACACTCACCACCCTTTTAGTAAAGCAGTTAGTCCTCATTTTCTAATGTTCCTTTGTTGTCTTTAATTTGTAAATATGACCCATTGGGCTGGATTTTCGGCTTTGAAGATTTCGGGGCGGTAATGGCGACGGGGCAGTAAAGGTATCGCCCGGGGACACTTTGCGCCTCAGTCAGTAACATTGGACAGCTGGGCCCTGAGTCAGGGGGCGCAGCGCTAAGGGAGGCATTGTACACCTCTCTCGGGGCGTTAGGATTGGAAACTCTCGAGCTAAAGAGCCGGGCCAGGAACGCTCCGAGAGATTCCTGGGGCGGGGGCGGGGTAAACCCACAAAAACATTCCCAAAACATTGCCCACGACACCACAAGACAAATCGCAAAAATCGTTAAAATAAAAAATAATCACACTTACGTTAGGAGTCCATTACTTACCTCTCCGCAGTCAGGATTGTTGGACCGCCCTGATTTCACAGGCGGTCAGTGCGGGGCACGCTTCGGGGACGGGAGTCAAAAACTCGCGCCGATGTCGCAACCAGAGACGTTGCACACCGGACGCAGCTCCTCCGGGCAGTGCTGCTCCGTGCCGTCGCTAAACCCGACCCTAGGATCGCTGCGGGGCATTGGAGGCTGACCGCTCGCCTAGAACACCTCACCCCCGTCATTGCTGCCACTCTGGGGCGAAAAATAGAGCGGAGAGGAGCCAAAAATCCGCCACAAGTGTGCTTAAATTCTGTATACAGCAGAAAAGATTCCTTGGATCCAATTTATCTACAACTTGTAAGGACTGATAATGATATTGTTGCAGCACCTATTATACAATGCGTAATGATATTAGCTGAGGTAGTTTCATATGAAGCTTGGTTTGATAAAATGTAACATTCATCAGAATAGCGAGACGAGAGAGGAGCTCTCGGTCCCCATTCCACAAGCTGCAATTTTACAGCCATTCCCTTGGGTTCGTTTTTTTCCTTTGAGCCAGCAATTATTTGCATTGTTGCTTTACATATTGATGCACTTTTGACTCTCTTCAGCTCGTTATATTGGCTTTGATACCATTTGCTTACCCTGTGCTGGCTGACCTATATTGGCTCCCGGTTCTGCAATGCCACAATCTTGACATTCTCATTCTTGTTTTGAAATCCCTCCATGGCTTCGCCCCTCCCTATCTCTGTAACCACCTCCAGCCCCACAATCCTCTGAGATGTCTGCGCTCCTCTAATTCTGACCTCTTGCACATTGTAATCACTCAACCATCGGTGGCCGTGCCTTCAGCTGCCTGGACCCTAAGCTCTGGAATTCCCTTTCGAAACCTCCACGCCTCTCTACCTCTCTTTCCTCCTTTAAGACACTGCTCTTTAAAACCTACCTCTTTGATCAAGCTTTTGGTCACCGTTCCTAATATCGCTCTACATTACAACAGTGAAAACACTTCAAAAGTACTTCATTGGCTGTAAAGCGCTTTGAGACGTCTGGTGGTCGTGAAAGGCGCTATATAAATGCAAGTCTTTCTTTCTTATGTGGCTTGGTGTTTGATAACGCTCCTGTGAAGCTATTTGGGGCATTTTACATGGTTAAAGGCACTATAAAAATGCATGTTGTTGTTGATGGACTTAAGTGGCAACAATTTGCCAGGAAATCATTTATAAATTAACAGATTGCTTTAAGTTGTGGAGGTGCTGGGTTTCACAATTTGTTAGTTCCTGTTGTTTAGTTATTTTGTTGCACGGAAAATTGTCATTTGCAAAGGACAAGCAGATTTGGGGATTTAAACTGGAGTTTTAATCAATTATAGGCAGCAAGAGGGATGTCATTTGATTTTATTTTGTGACTTTATTTTCAAAAATATCCCAAGCGCTTCACAAATTGAAGGAGGCAGAGAAACAGCCGACCAATCACAGACAGCAAGATCAGGAAGTTGGAACAAAGGCCTGGTCAAAAAGATGGAGTTTGGGAAGATCTTTTAAGAAGGAGAGAGAAGCGACGAGGAGAGAGGTGATCGGGGGAAGTGATTGGGGGAAGTGATTGGGAGAAACATGTAAAATAGGTGCAGGAGTGGGCCATTCAGCCCTTCGAGCCTGCACCACCATTCAATAAGATCATGGCTGATCATTCACCTCAGTACCCCTTTCCTGCTTTCTCTCCATACCCTCGATTCCTTTAGCCATTAGGGTCATATCTAACTCCCTCTTGAATATATCCAATGAACTGGCATCAACAACTCTCTGTGGTAGGGAATTCCACAGGTCGACAACTCTCTGAGTGAAGAAGTTTCTCCTCATCTCAGTCCTAAATGGCTTATCCGTTATCCTTAGACTATGTCCCCTGGTTCTGGACTTCTCCAACATCGGGAATATTCTTCCTGCATCTAACCTGTCCAGTCCCGTCAGAATTTTATATGTTTCTATGAGATCCCCTCTCATCCTTCTAAACTCCAGTGAATACAGGCCCAGTCGATCCAGTCTCTCCTCATATGTCAGTCTTGCCATCCTGGGAATCAGTCTGGTGAACCTTTGCTGCACTCCCTCAATAGCAAGAATGTCCTTCCTCAGATTAGGAGACCAAAACTGAACACTATACTCCAGGTAAGGCCTCACCAAGGCCCTGCACAACTGCAATAAGACCTCCCTGCTCCTATACTCAAATCCCCTAGCTATGAAGGCCAACATACCATTTGCCTTCTTCACCGCCTGCTGTACCTGCATGCCAACTTTCAATGACTGATGTACCATGACATCCAGATCTCGTTGCGCCTCCCCTTTTCCTAATCTGCCACCGTTCAGATAATATTCTGCCTTCGTGTTTTTGCGACCAAAGTGGATAACCTCACATTTATCCACATTATACTGCATCTGCAATGCATTTGCCCACTCAGCTAACCTGTCCAAGTCACCCTGCAGCCTCTAAGCATCCCCCTGACAGCTCACACCGCCACCCAGTTTATTGACATCTTCAAACTTGGAGATATTACACTCAATTCCTTCATCTAAATCATTCATGTATATTGTAAATAGCTGGGGTCCCAGCACTGAGCCCTGCGGCACTCCACTCGTCACTGCCTGCCATTCTGAAAAGGACCCATTTATCCCGACTCTCTGCTTCTGGTCTGCCAACTAGTTCTCTATCCACGTCAGTACATTACCCCCAATACCATGTGCTTTGATTTTGCACACAAATCTCTTGTGCGGGACCTTGTCAAAAGCCTTTTGAAAGTCCAAAACACCACATCCATTGATTCTCCCTTTTCTACTCTACCAGTTACATCCTCATAAAATTCTAGAAGATTTGTCAAGCATGATTTCCCTTTCATAAATCCATGCTGACTTGGACCGATCCTGTCACTGCTTTCCAAATACGCTGCTAGTTCATCTTTAATAATTGATTCCAACATTTTCCCCACTACTGATGTCAGGCTAACCTGTGTATAATTATTTGTTTTCTCTCTCCCTCCTTATTTAAAAAGTGGTGTTACATTAGCTACCCTCCAGTCCATAGGAACTGATCCAGAGTCAATAGACTGTTGGAAAATGATCACCAATGCATCCACTATTTCTAGGGCCACTTCCTTAAGTACTCTGGGATGCAGACTATCAGGCCCCACGATTTATCGGTCTTCAATCCGATCAATTTCCCTAACACAATTTCCTGCCTAATAAGGATTTCCTTCAGTTCCTCCTTCTCACTAGACCCTCGGTCCCTTAGTATTTCTGGAAGGATATTTGTGTCTTCCTTAGTGAAGACAGAACCAAAGTATTCGTTCAAATGGTCTGCCATTTCTTTGTTCCCCATTATAAATTCACCTGACTCTGACTGCAAAGGATCTATGTTTGTCTTCACTAATCTTTTTCTCTTCACATATCTATAGAAGCTTTTGCAGTCAGTTTTTATGTTCCCAGCAAGCTTCCTCTCATACTCTATTTCCCCCTCCTAATTAAACTCTTTGTCCTCCTCTGCTGAATTATAAATTTCTCCCAGCCCTCAGGTTTGCTGCTTTTCCTGGCCAATTTATATGCCTCTTCCTTGGATTTAACACTATCCTTAATTTCCCTTGTTAGCCACAGTTGAGCCACCTTCCCCATTTTATTTTTACTCCAGACAGGGATGTGCAATTGTTGAAGTTCATCCATGTGATCTTTAAATGTTTGCCATTGCTTATCCACCGTCAACCATTTCAGTATCAATCGCCAGTCTATTCTAGCCAATTCACATCTCATGCCCTCGGTTACCTTTCCTTAAGTTCAGGACCCTAGTCTCTGAATTAACTGTGTCACTCTCCATCTTAATAAAGAATTCTACCATATTATGGTCACTCTTCCCCAAGGGGCTTCGCACAACAAGATTGCTAAGTAGACCTTTCTCATTACACATCACCCAGTCTAGGATGGCCAGCCCTCTAGTTGGTTCCTTGACATATTGGTCTAGAAAACCATCCCTAATACACGCCAGGAAATCCTCCTCCACCGCATTGCTACCAGTTTGGTTATCCCAATCAATAAGTGATTGGGGGAAGTGAATATGGAGGGTGTTGCAGAGAATGGGGCCTAAGCGATTGAAGGCTGTAGCACCAATGATGAGAGGACATAGAAAAGGTCAGAGTCAGAAGAGAGAGTCTGATCTGATCATGGACTCAGCTCCACTTCCCTGCCAATCCCCATTACCCTTTACTCCCTTATCGCTCAAAAATTTGTCTATCTCCACCTTAAATATATTCAATGACCCAGCCTCCACAGCTGTCTGGGACAGAGAATTCCACAGATCTACAACCCTCTGAGAGAAGAAATTTCTCCTCATCTCAATTCTATATTGGTGACCCCTTATTCTTACACTATGTCCCCTAGTTCTAGATTCCCCCATTAGTGGAAACATCCTCTCTGCATCTACCTTGTTGAGCCCCCTCATTATTTTATAAGTTTCAATACAATTACCTCACATTCTTCTAAACTCCAATGAGTATAGGCCCAACCTGCTCAACTTTTCTTCATAACCCCTTCATCTCAGGTATCAACCTCAGGAACCTTCTCTGAACTGCCTCCAATGCAAGTATATCCCTCTTTAAATAATGCAACCAAAACTGTACGTAGTACTCCAGGTGTGGTCTCACCGATACACTGTACAGTTGTCGCAGGACTTCTCTGCTTTTATACTCTATCTCCCTTGCAATAAAGGCCAACATTCCATTTCCTTCCGGATTTCTTGCTGTAACTGCATACTAACTTTTTGTGTTTCATGCACCACGACCCCAGGTCCCTCTATATTGCAGCATTTTGTAATCTCTCGCTGTTTAAATAATAATTTGCTTTTTTATTTTTCTGCCAAATTGGATAACCTCACATTTTCCCACATTATACTCCATCTGCCAAATTTTTGCCCACCCACTCAGTCTGTCTATATCCCTTTGCAGATTTTTTGTGTCCTCCTCACAATTTGCTTTCCCACCCATCTTTGTATCATCAGCAAACTTGGCTACATTACACTCAGTCTCTTCATCCAACTCATGAATGTAGATTATAAATAGTTCAGGCCCCAGCACCATTCCATGTGGCACCCCACTAGTTACCGTTTGCCAATCGGAAAATGACCCATTCATCCCGACTCTCCGTTTTCTGTTAGTTAGTCAATCCTCTATCCATGCTAATATATTACCCCCAACCCAATGAGTTCCTATCTTATGCAGTAACCTTTTACACTGAGATCAGATCAGCCATGGTCTTATTAAATGGCGGAGCAGGCTCAAGGGGCCAAATGGCCTACTCCTGCTCCTATTTCTTATCATGCTTCTTGGAGGAAGGCTGAGGGCAGAAGTATGGCACTGACACTGTGGAGGGCAATCCTCAGTTGAGGAAACAGACTTATCGGAAGCACTGGTATGGAAGGTGGCACCGTCAGAACAGATGAAAAGGAGATGGATAAATTGGGAGAATGGAATAGAGTCCTTACAGGAAGGGGGATGGGAGAAAGTATAGTCAACGTAGCTCTGGGAGTCTTTGGGCATATAGTAGATATTGGTCAACAGTCTATCCACAGAAATATATATAGAGAAGTTGAGGAAGGAAAGGGAAAGTCAGAGATAGACCAGGTAAAGGCAAGGGAAGGGTGGACATCAGAAGCAAAGTTGATTAGATTTTCCAGTTTGGGGCGAGAGCTGAAAATGGCAGCGATATAGTCATCAATGTATTGGAAAAAGAGGTGAGGGAGCAGACCTGAGTAGGCCTGGAATAAAGAATGTTCCATATATCCTATGGAAAGGCAGGCATAGCTCGGACCCATATGGGTTCCCACAGTAACAACCTTTATTTGGACGAAGTGAATGAAATTAAAGGAGAATTTGTGCAATACAAGTACAAGTTCAGCCAGGCGGATGTAAGATTCCAAATTTTCCAGAAAGAACAGAATGAGGCCACAAACTAAAAGTTGATCAAATTGATTTAACACAAGATTTTGGGATTGGCTGGACAAAGGGAGCAAAAGAGCGCCAGCCTGGGGCAAGTGGTGACTCATCAGCAATCACGGACAATTTCTGCGGTGAAGAAGCAGACTGGGTTTATGCATAACAACAATGGGGTTGTTACATTTTCATAAACTACCTGAAGAGGCCCTGAACTGATTGGCCAGAGGGGGGGAAAACACATCTTGCTGGAGACTCCAAGTCTACAAGAAGACCAGAACAACAAAGGGATCCCACCAGGTGCACATTTTTGGATAATGAGGTATTTAGGATGAGGAGTCATCTTTTGTCTGATCGACTCCGTGTGCAAATTGGAACATTCGGGTCCAGCATTGCAGTCAATCAAACAAGATCACCACAAAAAACGTTTTGATTCAAACACATTATCGAAAACCGCAGCGCAGCAGGGGATTATTCATAACATGGATATAAATATGCGAGCTAGAAGCAGCTCAGAAGGGAAGCAAAGAGTGGTACAGAAGTGAAGTGATGTATGGAACGAACATGGAAAGAACAGAACTGAGAACAATGGCCAGAAGAGGAACAATTGGTTAAGCAACCAACAACCACAAACCTACGATCCACGATTACAGCGATAAACTGGATGGGTGATTGTGTTTCTTCAGTCAATTCTCTCAGCAATCTTGTTCTGTAGTTTTAGTTCATTTTTGCTTAATAAAACTGACAACTGGGTTAAGCCTAAATTTTGTGCCACATGTTGTCCTTTTTCCTATAATTCCAAAGGTCTAACAAATCAGGGTAGAGTGTAAAAACAAACACCCCTACATGGAGGAGGGTACTGGTGGATGGGGACTGGTTGGGCCTCCGTTTAAGGAAGAAGCAGCACCCGAAGACCATCCTGGTGGGGGTTGGAGATGTAGAGCGACTGGATGTCCATGGTGAAATGGAAATGGTTAGGACCAGTAAACTGGAAACTGCTAAAGTGATGGAGGGTGTTGGAAGAGTCATGGATGTAGGTGGAAGAGATTGAACAAGGGGAGAAAAAATAGAATCAAGTGAGGAAGAAATCAGTTCCATGGGGCAAGAACAGGTTGAAACGATGGGTCTGCAAGGGCAGTCCTGTTTGTGGATCTTAGGAAGGAGGTAGAAGCAGGGTTGGGGGACTATGAGGTTGGAGGCCGTGGAGGAAAGATTTCCAGAGGAGATGAGGTGAGTGATAGTCTGGGAAACTATGGCTTAATTTTCAGTGGTCCAGGGGGATCATGGTCCAGAAGGAGGTAGGAGGAAGTGTCAGAGAGTTGCCATTCAGCCTCCGCAAGCTAGAGGTCGGTTCAGCAAACAATAGCGCCACGCCACCCTTGTCAGCAGGTTTAACGACAATGTCAGGGTTGGACCTGAGAGAAGGAATGTTTCAAGTTCAGAGGGAAGTAGGTTAGAGTGCGTGAGGCGAGAAGAGAAATTGGAATGGCCGATGTCACGCCAGCAGTTTACAAAGTTTGATCTGGTTTGGTTCAGCCTGACCGAGTGTCTGGAGATGAGAGGAGAGGCATGGAATCGATGGTAACAGAGCAGAATTTATGCCAGGGCCAAAAGTAAGGGCTTCAGTCTTGGGGGAAGTAATGGCATATCCATGACTTGCTGAAGGATGGGCAGTTTGGGCAACACTGAAGTGGTCATGTGGTTGATAGAAGTCACCAGCATTCTTATGATAACTGGCCCTGTGCCTGTGGATTACATTGTTAGAGAGCAGCATGAACAAGAGAAGGGATCAAAAAATGGAACCCTGGGAGACTGTAGGTGACGATTGAGAGTCAGGAAGATGCATTGGCTGCATTCAGATAAACAGGAATAGAATACGAAGGCAGTCTCAAAGAGCTCAATAATCGGATGGATAATCAGGGTCACAATCAACAATGTGCATGTACATAGCGACTTCAGCGTAGTACACCTATTTATCTCCATGCCCACCCCATTCCCCACTGGACAGGGTAAGCTAAAATTCCCTCATGGTGTTGAAGGTGAAGGTGGAAGAGGCAAAAGAAAGAGGTTTGAGGAGCTGATCAGCCATGGAGAAAAGCTGCCTTGGATTATCTGGTCCTCCATGATAATCCTAAACGGATTTGGATGAAGATATCGAGGCACAGTATTGCTTGACATAGCCAAACCAGATCTGGTGATGGATGGCCAGATCAGACATCCACGAGGTACACTCGAATTTATAGCCCTCTGCTTTGTGAGAACAGGCACAAGGACTATATCTGGGAGAACAGCAAGGGCTGAGGGATGGTTTGTAATTTGCAGTGAATGATGGTGTTGAAGGTGAAGGTGAGGAAACAGTTTAACAGGTTCCAGCAGCAGAACGTTGATAAGGGTGGAAAGCCAGAGAAAGAGAGAGCTTGGAACATGAGCTTCAATTATTGATGGTCTGGGAAGAGCTTTACCAATTTTGACTATTGGGGCTGAAATTGCAGTCGGAGGCTTCCCACGGGTAATCGCCTTGGACCTGAAACATTTCTACGAAAGTACCTGGTGGTCCAGGAGGAGCGTGGGATTCCGGTGGGGAGGCCTTCTCTTCCTGCGGTGCGAAGCACGCTCCCGTCCTCCAGGTTCCCATGGAGACGGTGCAGTCACGTGTGACTGCTCAGGCAATCAGGTACAGTATTCCACAGCTTTCCTATTAATAGCAATGGGAACTCCGTATCTACCAGTTCTCATTGCTGCTAATGAGAAAATAAAACAAACACAGTAAACACCATTATAAAAAATAAAAAACACACCTTACATAATTAAAATTAAAATTAATAAATATCTTCGAGAAAAAAATAGTTCAGAATTTTAAAGTTTTTTTTAACTATGGTTAAAAATAAATGTAATGTAGTCCGCAGGGTTTTTAAAAATATGTGTTGTTTTAATTTAATTTAATTATATTTTTGTTATGTTTTTAAACTCTTATGCCTGTAACAGTCGGCTATACACCTGCTTTTATCAGGCGCAAGAGTTTTGAGGACATTTGCCAGGCTTGACAGATCGGAAAAGCTGGTTTTCAGCGCATGCGCATTGTGCGCCGCAAACCGTCTTTCGTGCTGCCTTCCCGGGTCCGCACACACTCCGCACACACTCCTACACACTCCGCACACACTCTGCACACGCTCCGCGCACATACTCCGCACACACTCCGTACACACTCCGCGCACACACTCCGCGCACACACTCCGCGCACACACTCCGCGCACACACTCCGCGCACACTCCGCACACGCTCCGTGCGCACACTCCGTGCACACTCCGTACGGACCTGGGGAGGCCGTATTTCCAGGCCAATATTTTCCTGCTATTTTAGTTTTGCTGTCAGATGAGGTGACACAGAATTTGTCCGCATTTTTTCCCTCCAGAAGTTTCCAATATCCTCCTGAAAATGTTGTCCCTCTGCAGCCTAAGTGATTCAACCTTTGTTCCCCACAGATTTTTAATATTGCAGTGCCATCCGGAGGTTTAGTGTGCAGATACAGGCAAATCTCATGCAAAATATACAGGGCTAACTTTGCTCATCTTTCAGTACTGTGAGCGGTGTGCAGCAGTTTCTGGGGCCTCAGACTGAGACAAGAGCAGCGGACAGCCAGAACTCAGGGTCTCAGCCTAATTTGCTCATGACGTTCATTTCCGGTGGACCCAGGGGAAGGTGGAGGAGATGGGGGAAGTGAATGTTTAAGGTGGTGGATGGGGTGTCAATCAAGCGCACTACTTTGTCCTGGATGGTGTCAAGCTTCTTGAGTGTTGTTGGAGCTGCACTCATCCAGCCAAGTAGAGAATATTCCATCACACTCCTGACTTGTGCCTTGTAGATGGTGGAAAGGCTTTGGGGAGTCAGGAGGTGAGACACTCATCGCAGAATACCCAGCCTCTGACCTGCTCTTGTAGCTGCAGTATTTATGTGGTTGGTTCAGTTTTGTTTCTGGTCAATAGTGACTCCCAGGATGTTGATGGTGGGGGATTCGGTGATGGTAATGCTTTGGATGTCAAGGGGCGGTGGTTAGACTCTCGCTTGTTGGAGATAGTCATTGCCTGGCACTTGTGTGGCACGAATGTTACTTGCCACTTATCAGCCCAAGCCCGAATGTTGTCCAGGTCTTGCTGCATGTGGGAACAGACTGCTTCATTATCTGAGGAGTAGCGAATGGCACAGTGCAGTCATCAGCGAACATCCCCACTTCTGACCCTATGATGGAGGGAAGGTCATTGATGTAGCATCTGAAGATGATTGGGCCTGGGACACTGCCCTGAGGAACTCCAGCAGCGATGTGTCATTGAGCAAGCGCTCGGCGGGCTCAAGATGCGCTTCAGGTGCCTGGAAAGATCTGGAGGTGCCCTACAGTACTTGTCAGCAAGGGTCTCCAGAATAATCGTGGTGTGTTGAGTTCTGTACAGCAGCAAGAATTGAGGAAGCAGGAGGAACAAAAAACTTGGTCTGTGGATGAATGTGAGGAGGTGGAAAAGGAAGGGGAGGAGAAGGAGGACGATGACCACCCTAACGCAGCACCAGCCACTCACATTGCCGACCGGATGCAGGAATTTCCATACAGCTGTAATCTTCAGTTAGTTACCACCACTGGACTGAAGTAGCAACCACACACACTCCCTCATCCACACAAACCCACCTCCTTAATTCCAGCCACACAAAGCACTTACGTAACCAACAACTTGGCCATTGCGTTTGCCCCATTGATCCCCATCAATTCATTGTTTCCCATTCATCAACAAGCAACTGAAAAGGCAAGATGTCACCCAGCAACCAGGAATGGGCAACATTGGAAAGTTGTGCAAAGTAATAAACTTTATGTGACTCTACTGAAGATTGGAAACTTAGCAACATAATATTTTTTCATACATCCATGTGCATACCCTTGTGGCACTGCAAAGTTGTGCTTCCTTTTCCTAAAGCTCCTACAGCAATCCCTGTGGGTTCAGCAGAGATCGAGGCCGGCTGCTCTGACTGCTGAGATGCTCCTGGCCGATGACCTAAGAACATAAGAAATAGGAGCAGGAGTAGGCCATTCGGCCCATCGAGCCTGCTCCGCCGTTCAATAAGATCATGGCTGATCCGATCATGGACTCAGCTCCACTTCCCTGCCCACGCCCCATTACCCTTTATTCCCTTATCGCTCAAAAATCTGTCTATCTCCACCTTAAATATATTCAATGTCCCGGCCTCCACAGCTCTCTGGGGCAGAGAATTCCACAGATTTACAATCCTCAGAGAAGAAATTTCTCCTCATCCCTGTTTTAAATGGACGGCCCCTTATTCTAAGACTATATCTCCCAGTTTTAGTTTCCCCTGTGAGTGGAACTATCCTCACTGCATCCACCTTGTCGAGCCCCCTCATTATCTTATACGTTTCAATAAGATCACCTCTGGGGTTTAGATTGCTCGAGGGGCCCCGCCAAAGACTTCTCCACCTGAACCTGTGCAGGGACAGACTCTGCCATCGGGACACGAGGCAGCATGTCGAGTACTGAGTTGGTAGGGGGTGGGGGCTAGGCGGGGATGGTTTGATTGGAATCCGCACTTCCACGTCCCCTTTCATCATCTGATGGCCCAGCCGCACTTCATAATAAGAGCATAAGAATTAGGAGCAGGAATAGGCCGTTCGGCCCCTTGAGCCTGCCCTGCCATTCAATGAGATCATGGCTGATCTTTGACCTCAACTCCACTTTCCTGCACTATCCCCATATCCCTTGATTGCCTCAATATTCAAAAATCTATTGATCTCTGTCTTGAATATACTCAAAGACTGTCTGGGGCAGAGAATTCTAAAGATTCACCACCCTCTGACTGAAGAAGTTTTTCCTCATCTCAGTCCTAAGTGGCTGACCCCTTATTCTGAGACTGTAACCCCTGGTTCTAGACTCCCCAGCCAGAAGAAACATCCTCCCTGCATCTACCCTGTCAAGCCCGGTAAGAATTTTGTATGTTTCAATGGGGTGTTGCATACAGCAGGATGTAGGTGAATGTGCAACTGTACTTACCTTTCATCACCTGGTTGGGTCATTGAAGCACTTCCTGCACTGAGTCACGGAGCGTGGGACCACACTCCTACTGCTGACCTCCTCGTCCCCCTCTACCCACACCTTCCTTGTGTCAGCAGCAGGTTTCTGCCTCTCATTGACGCCCCCTGTTCATGCTCTCCCCGTTTGTTAGGTGAGAAATGGGCAGCCAGCAGTTGGAAATTACCCACCTTGCTCAATATAGAAGTGATCTGGACTTGGGTATAGAGGCACAACATCAAAATGTGCAGACAGCACAGAAACAGAAAGTGTGTTAACTGTGAAAGGGACTGTAAGTGACTTCAGGAGCATGGGATAGTTAGCAGCTGGGGAATCGAGATGTCAGGACCAAGAATCATGAGAGATAATATACACTAAATGGTAAAAGTTTAAAAGGAGCAGAGAGATTTTGGGGGTTCAGATACCAATCTTTAAAAGTGGGAGTTGATAAAGTTTTAGAAAAAGCAGGTCTGAGGAAGGGTGCCCAGCCTTTACAGACATGGCTGACCTTTTTATTATATAGGATCCTAGATTTCAGAAATAGAGGCATAGGCTGGATTTCTCTCCACCACCCAGCGGAAACCGGGTGAGAAGATGTGCAAATGAAGTGGGTAAAATTCCCACTCTGCTCCCGTTCGGCTGGGATATTTCCGTACCGGATTTTTTAGGCATCTGAAATGCCCGGAGTCAGGGGGAGCCTCGTACATTCAAACCTCACAGCTCAAGTCCTGTTACCGCAATAGTTCACTGACAGAGTCAATCGAGGTCCGGTTAACCTCAGAAGGAATTTGGGTGCCCACAGCAATGACCCCCACAACAATAACCCCACAGTGACCTCCACAGCAGTGACCCCTACAGTAACCCTCCACAACAATGACCCCCACAGTGTCTCCTACAACCGTGGCCCTCACAGTAACCCCTAAACAGTGACCCTCACAGTGACCCCCACAACAGTGACCCCCACAGTGACCCCCACAGTGACCCCCACAGTGACCCCCACAGTGACCTTAACAACCATGACCCTCACAGCAGTGACCCCCACAACAACGACCCCAACAACAATGACCCCCTCACAACAATGACCCCACAGTGATCCCCGCAGTGACCCCCACAATTACCCTCCACAACAATGACCCCCACAGTGACCCCACAACAGTGACTCCCACAACTGTGACCCTCACAGTAACCTCTAAACAGTGACCCTCACAGTGATCTCCACAACCATGACCCTCACAGCAGTGACCCCCACAACAATGACCCTAACAACAATGACCCCCCCTCACAACAACAACCCCCACAGCAGTGACCCCTCCACAACAATGACCCCACAGCGACCCCCACAACAGTGACCCCCACAGTGACCCTCACAGCAGCGACTCCCACACAACAACATTTAAAATCACCTGGGGTCCCGCTGTCAATCCCAGCTCACTGGGCCATTTTCCCACCTGGGATTTAGCAACCCCCCACAGAGTGCAAAGACAAAAGGTTAAGTTAACCCAATACAAATCATTGTTTAGGTCGCAGTTCGAATATTGGAGCTGGAAAAAATGCCAAGAATATGGAGAGGATGCAGAAAAAAAATCATTATTAAATGGATAATATGTTCAAGATCTGGCTTACACATCATGGGCTAAAAGGCCTCCTCCCCTCTATGGTGTGAAATTCTAGGGGCTGGAATTTAGGCGTTTCGGTTTTCGGGGTGAAAACGGAGGCGGGGCGGGAAAGTTACCGGCCAGGAATAGTTTACGCTTTGATAAGGAAGTTTGGGTATCTAGGCCCTGCGTCAGGGGGCGCAGGGCGAAGGGAGGCATTGTACACCTCTCGTGGCACAAGGATGGGAAACTCGTGAACTAAAGTGCCGAGCCGGGAGCGCTCCGAGAGAGACCGGGACGGGGGGTGCGGGGGGTGGGGGGGGGGCGATGGGGGTGGGGGGTGACCTTAAAAACCCACCAAAACATTCCCAAAACATTGCCCACAGATTGGTAAAAAAATTAAAAGTACAAACACTCGCGCTTATGTTTGGAGCACTTTACCTCCCTCACCGCCGGCTGTGCCGGACCGCTCTGATTTCCCAGGCGGTCATTGCGGGCACACTTCCGGGCGGACGGATCGGGCAAAAGCTCAGAAAAGACGAGCTTTGTGATCAGAAAAAATGACCCAGCATGCACTCACACTACAGGCTGCCCTCTGACCTTGGCCATATTGACCTGAGCATGAGCAGACGCCTGAGCTACCTGCAGCTCGATGGTGCTTCCCATCAAGTGCTGACAGGTAAAGAAAGACTTGGATTTATATAGCGCCTTTCACGACCACCGAACGTACCAAAGCGCTTTGCAGCCAACGAAGTACTTTTTGGAGTGCAGTCACTGTTGTAATGTAGGAAATGCGGCAGCCAACATGCGCACAGCAAGCTCCCACAAACAGCAACGTGATCATGACCAGATAATTGCTTTTTTGACATGTTGATTGAGGGGTAAATATTGGCCAGGATACCGGGGATAACTCCCCTGCTCTTTGAAAATAATGCCATGGGATCTTTTACGCCCACCTGAGAGAGCAGACGGGGCCTCGGTTTAACGTCTCATCCAAAAGACGGCGCCTCTGACAGAGCGGCGCTCCCTCAGCGCTGCACTGGAGCTTCAGCCTAGATTTGTGTGCTCAAGTCCCTGGAGTGGGACTTGAACCCACAACCTTCTGACTCAGAAGCGAGGGTGCTACCCATGAACCACAGCTGTGATGTCACAGAAGTGACTCCTGTCTCTTCAAAGGTCAAAAAGGGTCAAGCCCAATATGAGAAAAAATGTGCAGATTATGAAAGGAATTTCCAAAATCTGCTCCACAAAGTATTGGCCGACACGTTCCCTCTACTACGTGTGGCAAGCGGCAGCAATGTCTGTCACATCACACAGTTATTGTCAAATAGTGAACTGCCCATTACACAATCAGCTGGCTCAGGCAACAGCAACAACAAATACTTGTATTTATAAAGCACCTTTAACACAGTAAAATGCCCCAAGGCGCTTCACAGGAGCAATGTTAAATAAAATTTAACACTGAGCCCCACAAGGAGATAAAATGTTTGGTGGAATAGCCTTGAGGGGCTGAATGGCACCCTCCTGTTCCTACATTCCTATTTGGACAGATGACCAGAAGCTTGGTCAAAGAGATATTTTAAGGAGCATCTTGAAGGTGGAGAGAGAGCTAGAGAGGGGGAGAGGTTTAGGGAGGGGTTTCCAGAGTTTGGGGTCGAGGCAACAGAAGGCACGGCCACCGATGGTGGAGCACTAAAAATCGTGACAAGCACAAAGGCCAGAATCGGAGGGTGTTACCGAGGCAGGGAGGGGCGAGGCCATGAAGTGATTTGCAAACAAGGATGACAATTTTAAAATCGAGGCACTGCCGGACCGTAAGCCAATTTAGGTAAGTGAGCGCGGGGGGATGGGTGAGCGGGACTCGGTGCGTGTTAGGACACGGGCAGTAGAGTTTTTGATGAGCTCAAATCTATAGAGGGTGGAAGGTGGGAGGCCGGCCAGGCGTGTGTTGGAATGGCCAAGTCTGGAGATTACAGAGGTCTGGGTGAGGGTTTCAGCAGCTGATGAGCAGAGGCTGGCCAGGAGACGGGCGATGTTACGGGAGGTGGAAATAGGCGGTCTAGGTGACGGAGAGGATACAGAGTCGGAAGCTCCAAAGGTCAAATAGGACACCGAGGGCCAAACATTCGGCAGTAACAGCGTGAGGTGGGGGTTCCTGTGCCAGGCGGGAAAGTGCCGCCCCGCGAGCTCTATCGCCCCTGACAGGAAGTGCAGCGCACAATCTCGCGCTCCACTTCCTGTCAGGGGCAAGACCAGGGCGCAACACGATGCCAGGTTTCCAGCGCTACGTGGAGGGGCGCGTAGCATTGGCGGGAAGACAGGGCCCTCGCCTTCCATGGGAGGGAGAAGGGGCCGTCGTTGGACCACCAGGGACCGGGGCGCCGGGCTGCAAGATCACGACACGGACCCCGCCATCTACAACCAAGGCGGCCATTTCTTTATCTTGGACTGCTGCACGCACCTCCCCTTTAATTTTCGCCCCGCGAGCGGACAACATCCCGGTTGGCGCCCAGCGAGGCTCTTGTGGACACGGCCCGCAGCAGCTTCACGGGACGCGACCGAACTTTCACTCCAGGTCGAAACCCGGTCGCTGCGCATGCCGATTATACCGTCAGCGCTGGTGCAGAGGGTCAGGGCGCCAGCTGGTTAGCACAGCTCCCAAACGGCCACGGAATTGTGCAGGACTCGATAATGGCACCATGCCCGGGCGAAAAGGCGTTAGCTCCCCCCGGGGGCATTAACGGGAGGCGAAAATGACCCAAATTGTTCACCCTCAGTTTGCAAACAGTCTGCTCCAGCCTCAGACAGTGGCCAGGGACAGGGATGGAGAAGGTGGCTAGGGTCAGAGTTCGTGACGGAAGACAACAGCTTCGGTCTTCCCAATATCTAATTGGAGGAAATTTCTGCTCATCCAGTCCTGGATGACGGACAAGTGACATGACCAACCAGAGACAGTTGATCCAACAGTCACCAGTACCAGGGCCAGGGCCATCGGCACAAAATGCTCTGCTCCAGCTGTCCTGTTCCAAGCACTGCAGGGATGTGAGCTGTGTCCTGTGAAGTCAGGGTGTGACAGATTAACCGGGTGCTACCTGAAATGCTGCTGCTCCGCTTCACATTGTTAACTAAACAGAACACAAAAATCTTTGAAACGAGCAGAGCAGCGAAATGCATCTGTTGCATTACCTCAGCAAACCTCAGGGGGGCAGAATAAGCTAAGGCAAAGGATCTCCAGCTCACTCGTCTTCTCTTCTTCGGCAGTCTCTCGGAGTTGAGGATGACTTGCTTCCACACTAAAGATAGGTCCTCAGGTTACTGAAGAGCCCAATATGGGAATTACAGTCCCTGTCACAGGTGGGGTAGACGGTAGTTGGAGGAACGGGTGGGTGGGGAATCTGGTTTGCCGCACGCTCCTTCCGCTGTCGACGCTTGGCTTCAGCTTGCTCTCGCCGAAGAGACTTGAGGTGCTCAGCGCCCTCCCGGATGTTTTTCCTCCAATTTGTGCGGTCTTGAGCCAGGGATTCGCAGGTGTCAGTGAGGATATTGCACTTTATCAAGGAAGCTTTGAGGGTATCCTTGAAACATTTCCTCTGCCCACCTGGGGCTCGCTTGCCATGTCAATAATATCAGACTAAAGTAAAGAAATTGCTGTTGGTGAGTAAACGTATTGAAGGTTTCGGGGAGAATGTGCAGCTGCTGGTTTAGAGATGACATTGCTGCTTTCCGTCTGTGAGCGGGAATTAGGGCTGTGGTCACGAGGTGACACTTTGTGCCCACTTGCTTTGGCCATGTCCTATTAAGCCCCAGCTCCCTGAACAAGGCTCATTATTGAGGTGGTGATATCTGAAAGACAATCATGGCACAGCCATAAAATGTGACCCCAGAAACATGCAGCCCGAACTGGGGATATTGGAAAGTCTTGACGCACAAGGATGTGTTTTCATGCAACAAAATGACAGCGATGGTGTTAAAATAAAATAGTGATAGTGTTGGATCACTCGCACTGGGATTTGGACGAGGTTATTTTGCAGTGGGTGCACCAGTTTTACCTACATTAGTAATCTACCACTTGGAGAAGTCCTCAGAAAAGTTCACAGTACCTGGGGCATAAGACCACATCAGGCCAAACGTCACCGTGCAAAGCTAGGTGCTACATATAGGCAATGCCCAGGTGTGTGGTTACCTCAGCCGCAGTTAGGGGAAGTGTTCCTGGCCTTAGTGTCCCCGGTCTAGACAGCGAGTATAAACCAAGCTTTCCTCGTAATCATTATCCAAAAACCTATTCTGGAAAACGGAGAGAGCATACAATCTTAGAACGATACAGCACAGAGAGAATCCAGGTGCCGGCTCTTTGCTAGAGCTGTCTCACTCCCCTGCTCTTTCCCCATTGCTCTGCAAATTTCTTCCCTTCAACTATTTATCCAATTCCCTTTGAAAGTCACCATTGAACCTGCTTCCACCGCCGTTTCATGCAGTGAATTCCAGCTCGTAACAACTCACCGTGTACAAATAATTCTCCTCATGCTGCCTCTGGGTTATTTTGCCAATTACGTTAACTCTGTGTCCTCTGGTCACCGACCCCTCTGCCACAGGAAACGCTATCCCAATTCACTGTATCAAATTCCTTCATGGTTTTGAACACCTCTATCAAATCTCCTCTTAACCTTCTCTGCTCTAAGCAGAATAATCCCAGCTTCTCCAGTCTCTCCATGTAACTGAAGTCCCTCATCCCAGGTACCATTCTAGCAAATCGCCATTGCTCCCTCTCTAAAGCCTTGGCATCCTCTCTGAAGTGCGGTGCCCAGAATTAGACACAATACTGCAGTTGGGGCCTAACTAGTATTTTACAAAAGTTTAGCATAACCTCCTTTCTTTTGTTCTCCATGTCTTTATTTACAAAGCCAAGGATCCTGGATGCTGGTACAGCAGGCGGTGAAGGCAGCAAATGGTATGTTGGCCTTTCTAGCGAGAGGATTTGAGTATAGGAGCAGGGAGGTTTTACTGCAGTTGTCAAGGCCTTGGTGAGACCACACCTTGAGTATTGTGTGCAGTTTTGATCTCCTAATCTGAGGAAGGACATTCTTGCTATTGAGGGAGTGCAACAAAGGTTCACCAGACTGATTCCCGGATGGCAGGACTGACATATGAAGAAAGACTGGATCGACTAGGCTTATATTCACTGGAATTTAGAAGAATGAGAGGGGGTCTCATAGAAACATATAAAATTCTGACGGGATTGGACAGGTTAGATGCAGGAAGAATGTTCCCGATGCTGGGGAAGTCCAGAACCAGGGGACACAGTCTAAGGATAAGGGGTAAGCCATTTCGGACCGAGATGAGAAGAAACTTCTTCACTCAGAGAATTGTGAACCTGTGGAATTCTCTACCGCAGAGTGTTGTTGAGGCCAGTTCGTCAGATATATTCAAAAGGGAGTTAGATGTGGCCCTTACAGCTAAAGGGATCAGGGGATATGGAGAGAAAGCAGGAGTGGGGTACTGAAGTTGCATGATCAGCCATGATCATATTGAATGGTGGTGCAGGCTCGAAGGGCCGAATGGCCTGCTCCTGCACCTATTTTCTATATTTCTATGTTTCTATGCCTTTTTAAATATCCTTCGCATCATGCCCCAAGACTTGTGTACGGACCCCCGATGGTCTCTCTGTTCCTGCACCTCCTATAAAATTGCAGCATTTAGTTTATGTTGCCTCTCTTTATTCTTCTTACCAAAATGCATCACTTGTCTGCACACTTCACACTTCTCTGCAATAAATTGTGGGGAAGGAATTGCCCCGCGCACATATTTATGTAACTCTCTAATCAGATGTTTCACACTTTTCCCCTCTTCAAGGTAGACATTCACAATCTTTACATTATATGCCATGGCGCTCTACAGGTGAACCTCTGCATGACTGCCAGAAAGGATGATCATCATTTCATCGGCTAATGCCTTAAATTCCTGGGACATAACCGATTGGGGACGGTAAGCTTCCAGGGCCAGGATTTTAGCGCCAGGCCCAGAAGTCCCGCCTACAACACTTAATTGGACCAACCGCCTTCAAAGGAAGTGGACGCTCTCTCCGGCGCATCACTTCCTTTGGGGGTGGGTCCCGAGGCGCTACTGAGTGCGGCGCTACACGAATGCTCCGCGTAGTGCTGACATGCTACAACGCCCCTCCCCTTCCATTCTAGGTGAGGGCCACTGCACACTTTGGTTATCAGTGCAGCGTGAGATCGGGTCAGCGGCTCGGCACACTAGACGGAGCGCCCAGCATGATGGCGGCCCGAACCACCCTAGGTCGAGCCGACCTGAGAATCGGCCGGTAAACAAAGATGGCGGCCCGGGGCCTCCCCTTTAAACAACGCCCCGAGAGCGGATGCCCGCCAGCCGTATGGCCCGTGGGGCAATTTCCCCATCGGGGCAATAAGGGGTTGGCGCAGGCAGTGAGAGGTCACCGCGCACGGTGATGATGTAATCACCGGTTACGCGATGACCCGGGGCTCTAATCGCGGGGCGCTTGTTGCCGGGTCAGTGCCTCCGAAACCTTCCTGGAATTTCCCTGAAAGCAGTTGCACCCCTCTCCCCCTGGTGAAAACTGTCTTGCACCCACCCATAGAAGCGCGAACGGAGCTATAAAAAGGGGCAATTTCGCCCCCAATATGCCATGTGTCTGCTACTATCTTCCTCATTGTTGAATACATTGACGAGCATCATGTCATCTGCAAACTGTGAAATGTTGCCCTCTCCACCCAAGTCCAGGTCATTAATATATATTAAAAAGAGCAGCGGTCCTAATACTGATCACTTTGGGACACCACTTACCATCAGACTGAATAACAACCGTTCACCACTACTCTCTGCCTTCTGTCCATTCGCCAATTATGTAGCCATCCCTTTAATCCCAGGGGCTTCCATTTTGCTAACGAGTCGATTATGCTTAACTTCGTCAGATGCCGTTCGAAAGTCCATACAAACAATATCAGCCGCGTTGCCCTCCGTCGGGACACTGATGCTCCAACAGGTGAATAGCCTGCAAAATGGAAGCCCCTGGGATTAAAGGGATGGCTACATAATTAGCGAATGGACAGAAGGCAGAGAGTAGTGGTGAACGGTTGTTATTCAGTCTGATGGTAAGTGGTGCCCCAAAGTGATCGGTATTAGGACCACTCTCTGTGGGCTCAGATGTGAAGCACGATCACCTGTGTAAGGTGTGTGAACTGTACTCCAGCTTGTGTTGACCCTCAGAAGGAGCTAGATTTGGAGACGGAAGTCAGCATGATCAATTTCCAGGCGGTTTCATGTCCCTGAACCAGTTGTCACTTTGTGCCTGCATTCAGCATGCGTTCCAGAGTCGGAGCAGGAAGGTAGGACATGCATTTTTACAGTAAAGCATTTGAATTATGTAAATCAGGTGTGCTGGTTGCAGAGGGACTGAGGCTGGATTTCCATTCACAAGTTCTGCTGACATTCACACGTCAGCCCACAACCATCACGGGTTGGTGTGAAAGAGCCATTAGAGGCAAAAATACCAGCCTCTTCATCCAGCGAGTCATCATTCTGGGAGCAAGGACGAGATACCAAGTGTAGAAAAACCTATTACATCTCCAACAGTGTTGACAAAAGGTCATTGACCTGAAATTTTAAATCTGGCCTAGAAATTCGGTATCGGCCCATTTGGAGCAGTGACATTCGGGAGGCGCAAGTCTTAGCACCAGGCGCAGAAGTCTCGCCCCCCCCAAGAAATTCGGGTTACCGCTCCCGGGAGAAAGTGGAGTGTTGGGGCGGTAACGGGGCAGACGCCTCGGCAGCGCTACGCACTTGGCCGCCATGTCCAAGAGGCTCCTGCCTCAATTAAGGGGACAGGCCCACGTTGCCGACCCCGCAACATAAAAAGGCACTTACCTGGACCACCAGGGAGAGGGGTGCCGTGCGATCAGCCCGGTACTCAAGCAGAGCGCCGACCTGAGCGATCACGGTCACGCCCTTGTGAAGAAACCACATCCGGAGCGGCAACAAAAGGGTATGTTTTTTTCCTGCACTCGGCCTTTGACCCCGGTAACGCCTCCTGCAGCTGCCGGGGATGGTGGGGGGAGGCTAATGTGGTGATGGGCGTAGCGATGACATCACGATCTCTGGATGCAGGAAATCGAGGCACAACACCGTAGCGCCGCCGCTAAAACCCCACCCAATATGGCAGGAATCATTAACCGCGCCGCTCCCAGTCGTTAACTCATTTGCGCCCCTTTAGCACCCTCTGGGGGCACTAAAACAGGCGCAAAGTAGCCCAATTTCTCCCCCTGTGTTTCTCGCTCCACAGATGCTGCCTGACCTGCTGAGTGTTTCCAGCATTTTCTGTTTTTATTTTATAATAAGCTTATATTATGGGCTCAATTTTCCCCAGTGATATGCACCATTTGTTTGGCGTGCACCGCTTTTTTAGGCGCAAGTTAAAAATTAAAGTTTCCCCAAGGAATGTGTGCTAGCGTTACTCAGTTAGTTATGATTTTTTTAGGTTAGTTTTTTGCATGTCATAGGGGTCGTAACCTGATGTCTGTGCCAGTTTTTGTCAACTCTGCTGGTGTCCAGCTCCTGCCATCTGCCCTCAATTACAGTAACTAGTGCCTCCACTTCATCCTGTAAGAAATTCTTGGTCCTTGCACCGCAATGCATATTGTATTGCTGCTCCGATTTTTCTAATAAGAATTAAAGTTCTCACACACAACTGGTTCTTTAAAAATGCAGACCAAGAGCTGTACTACTGTAAATGGTTTCCCTTTGGTGTTTTCGACGCAACCCCACGTTACACTAGTTCTAGACCTGGGAGTGATTACTGTACTGAATAGATGAATGTGTCACAGACAAATACCTCGGTCTCAACCGTCAATGTTTTATTAAAGTTACCTCAACACAGCAAAACTACAAGTAAACACAGTGACGATGTAGTACAATCCAATACCCTAGTGTGTCTAAACCGCCCCTATCGCGAAGTACGCAACGTCTAAACCCTCTGCTCGGATCCATAGTGTGCCCCAAATCTGTACCAACCGGCTGGGCGTACCCCTATGGTCCTTGCAGCAAAACCTCCCCACTAAAACCCTTCTAAGGCTTGATTGGGAGAACACATGACACCTCCTCACACAGTGGCTGCGATCTTAAAGATGCGTGGGCAGGGATGATGCTCACCGATTCGCTGGCTTACTCGCTGCTTCTCCTGGTGAAAACATGTCTCTTCCGGTTCCATGCTGTCTATGATTTCTTCTCTCCGTTCCAGACGGAGTGGAGTGTCCTTGTCGAGGTGAAGCAAGCGAGCGCAAAAGAGAGAGAGCGATGGCATGTGGCCTCCTTTTATATCCAAAGTCTGTTTGCCTTTTCTGTCCCAATACAGTTTTCCTTGTTTCGAGGCGTCTGTCTGAGAGGTCCATGTGTATTCCAGGGATGGCTGGGGATGGGGTTTCACTTCCAACAGGTCTGGGGCTTAATGGCTTTTTATTGTTCTGGTTTCCCGCCTCTCGGGGTTATCTCATTCCAGGTATTGGTTTGATCACTGACCAGTTCACATTGCTTAACAATGGACCCTCCATCTTTGCCGATGCCTGTGATGCGTTGCCTTCTCCTGGCCATTGTAACTTTCCAGACCCATCAGATGTGGATTTCGAGTACAACATGGAAAAGTACCTGGGCCCCTCCCACAACAGGCTGTCAGCTTTTTCTCAGTGAGAAATATTAAAACAAGATGTCCAGATATCCAACAATCTTTGGGGAGCCGATGCTTACACTATGCATAGGAATCATTGCAAAAACGTCCTTTTCTTCGCGCATGCGCAGAAGGGGCGGCATTGTTTTTTTGCCGCAGACGGTAGGCTCCACACCCCGCCCCCCCCCCTCCCCCCGAGGCTACTGGATAGGCTGCGCGGCGACAATTTTGAAAAATAGAGCGGGGAAACTTGGCACATTTATTTTTGGAGTAGTTCTGGTAAACGGGCATAACTCTGGCAAAACCAGCTTTGGGCAAAATTGAGCCCATTGGATTTGTTGATTACATTTAAATAACACAAGGAGTCAAAAGAAAAAGCAGAATTTCCCTTTAATTACAGGTGAAATATTTTGTTCCAGCACACAATCCCTTCATAAAAAGAATAAAACTCATGAATTTAACCAGCCTCCTGGAGGCAGACTTAACAGCCTGTCCCCCTCAGGGAACCACAAGACCTTGGCTCAGACAGCCCGCCTTCTCTCTGATTGGTAATCGGGAGAAAGTTACGCAACAACTGTGTAATTTCCCCTCCTCTCCCCTGTAAATGTCATTCCCAGAACTGAAGGGCTTGTTGTGAGTGTGTGAAACGCCTGTTCCTTTACTGCAAGGACTACTTTTTAAGGTAAGTGAAAGTTTCAGAGACCTGTCCATTAGAAATTTTATACCTTTAAGTTGCATGGAAATTGCCGACATTGGAGCAGAAATGTTCTGGCTCACAGCTCCCTAGATTCAGGATTTTTTGTAGCATTTTAAATGGGTTCACCTCAGCCAAGCAGTTTCTAAACTGTGACAGAGAGCAGTGTTTCAATTGATTGAACTCCACTTCTGTCTGCACTAACTTAGACTTGTTCCTGCTCCCCGCTTCCTTTTTGTTTCTTATTGAACTTATATTATTCAGAAGTCATTTTGGGGAATGAAATGAATGTAATTTGATATATATTTTAACAGATTTATTGAAGTAGCTATTAATAATTTACAGATGAAGGTGTCTTTAAGTGATAGCTTCGAAACAACGAGAACCAGCCTGTCAGAGTGGCTGTCTCGGGTGTACTTTAATTCCTCACTTTAATTGGTAGATAGAATCAGTGCAAAGAGATGGAGCAGCGGTCACGTGTGGAAGGGCAGTGCTGTGGTTCTTTTTGTACAAGATCTTTCTGGGGCAGAAATTTGTCTTGGACGGCAGCGCGACAGGGGTAGTAATGCAGGGGCACCTGTTACACGGCCCGCGTGACAGTCAGTGGAACCGAATATCGGGCGGGGCGTATAACAGGCGACCAAAGCAACATCACTTATTTTCAACCACCGCCCGGCAGAGATTTCTACAGCTAGAAATATAACCTTCCCTCCATCATAAGATCAGAGGTGAGGATGTTTGCTGATGATTGCACAGTGTACAAGTCCATTCACACCTCCTCGGGTAGCGGAGCAGTCTATGCCCACATGCAACAAGACTTCGATGACATCCAGGCTTGGGCTGATAAGTGGCAAGTAATGTTCACGCTACACAAGTGCCATCTCCAACAAGAGAGAATCTAACCACCTCCCTTTGGCATTTCCATCACTGCATCCCCCACCATCAACATCCAAAAACTCAACTGGACCAGCCACATAAATGCAATGGCTCCTAGAGACTGGGGGGCCAAAATTGCCTGAAAGCAGCGGCCACAGGTCAGTGTGGACTGGCTGCCGAGTCTCCATGGAGAGGCTATCATTTCAGATATTGCCTTTCTTCAGTTTTGGTGCAATGCAGGGGGCCATTCCGCCCGTTTTCCCACCGCGCCGTGCACTCTTACGGACTGGCGGCAACCCCTTCTCGAAATTGCCCCGCGAGAATGCCGCCCCCACTGGTCGGTACCACTGACAGCTTTTGCCGTTGGTACACTCTTGGTGGCTGGGCGGTGCGGCTGCCCTTAAAGGGGAGGACGCACTGCCGGCAACTCCATGTTTTTTGTTTTTCGGCCGACTAATATGTCGGCTGATCATTTTTACCCCCGGATTCGGCCGGGCCACCAATAGGCAGCCTGGCCCACCCTCTTGGGTGCCAGACTGCTGGCCCAGCCGAAGCCCTCCCTGGTGGCCCAGTGTTTGCCACTGAAGTGGCTGCAGAGTTTGCAGCAGCTCTCCCCTTTAACTGAAGGGGAGGGACGTTGTGACACACCAGCGTGATGATGTCATCTTCATGGTGCTGATGGCTTTGAGCATTGGCAGCTCCCACCCGCCCCCACTTCTGCTCCTCTCCCCACAGCAACATCAGCTAAAAAGCCGAATTTCACCGGATTGCCCACCCCATGCATTGGGACGGACGGAGCACTTCAAGACCGGTCGGTGCGACTCGTTTCGGGCGGTGGACAATTTCGGCCCCTGGGGATTCTGTGGTGAGTACCACACCCCCTCACTCCCCAAAGCCGCTCCACCACATACCAGGCACAAGTCAAGAGGTTATAAAATACTCTCCACTTACCTGGATGAGTGCAGCTCCAACAACTTTCAAGAAGCTCGACACCATCGAGGACATATTTGATTGACCAGCACCCCATCCACCACCCTAAACATCCACTCCCTCCACCACCGGCGCCCCCTGGCTGCAGTGTGTACCATCTACAGGATGCACTGCAGCAACTCGCCAAGGCTTCTTCGGCAGCACCTCCCAAACCCGCGACCTCTACCCCCTAGAAGGACAAGGGCAGCAGGCGCATGGGAACACCACCACCTCCGTGTTCCCCTCCAAGTTACACACCATTCTGACTTGGACATATATCACCATTCCCTCATCATCGCTGGGTCAAAATCCTGGAACTCACTCCCCTAATAGCTCTTGTTACCATCACCACACAGACTGCAGCAGTTGAAGAAGGCGGCTCACCTCCACCTTCTCGAAAGGAATTAGCGACAGACAATAAATGCTGACCTTGCCAGCGACACCACATCCTGTGAATGAATATAGATATAAAGTAAACCAGTAAAATGAGGACACTACTGTCCCATGAGATAGGAAATTGGGCTGCGAATTAGTTTGTTTACTGTAAATACACACAAACTAACACACAGGCTGGAATGTGTTTAAGACATCTTGACCCCAAGATGTGTTATTCCTTAATAAAAACAGAAAATCCTGGAAACACTCAGCAGGTCAGGCAGCAACTGTGGAGAGAAACAGAGTTAACGTTTTCGGTCTGTGACATTTCATTGAAAGTGGAACAAGTTAGAGATGTTCTAGAAATAGTTCTGCAGAAGCACAGAATGCTCTGCACAGTGTGTCTTAACCAGAGTGGACTTAAACAGAGTGGTTTATTTGGGAATTTGGAAAGTGTGGGAATTGGGAAAAATGGGAGAAGGACCTAATTGGAGGAGGTATCAGCGGCTGCAGAAGCTTCGACGATTTCCAAAAAAAACAAGGACAGCAGCTAGGTGATTGGTTGGTGAGTATTAAGGATTTTTTTCTCGCTTTTCTCACTAACCTAGGACTGTGGTTTAATCTAAGTGCAGGAAACTATAAAGTGCTGTATTCAACTTAGAGCTTAACTAGTTAAACTAATTAATATAACTATAAATAATCATTGAATAAAGATTTTAACTAATTAGATAAATTAAATAAGGCCAGACTGAGATATGGCAGGGCAGGTGGTGTGTCTGGACTGCAGTATGTGGGAGTTTGTGGACAGTGAGACTGTCCCGAGCAAACACGTCTGCAGGAGATGGCCCCATCTCGCATCTCTCCGGCTCAGAGTATTCGAGCTGGAGTGTGAGTTGGAGACACTCTGACACATAATCGAGGGGGAGGAATTTCTGGACAGTTTTATCCAGAATACAGTCACACCCGAGAGGAAAGCACAGGTTCAGGAAAGAGAGGGCGTGAGTGTTAGGGTTGGGTAGCAGGGATTTAGGAGAGGGTGAGAAGGAAGTCCCGCAGACACTGGTCCTGTCCAACAGGTGTACGATGTACTCGCTACCTGTGAGGACAGACAGACAGACTGCGGGGAGGACAGCAATAATGCAGACCAGGGCACCATGGCTCATAAGGTTGTCTGGGGGGCGGGGGGGGGGGGGGGGGGGGGAGAGCAGAATAGAAATGTGGCAGTGAAAGGAGACTCTATAATTAGGGGGATAGATATTGTCCTCTGCATCCAAGAACGAGAAGGGTGTGTTGCTAGGATAAGGGATATCTCACAACAGCTGGTGAGGAGTTTGGAAAGGGAGGGGGTAAATCCAGTTGCCGTGGTCCATGCTGGAACAAATGACACAGGTAGGAACAGGGAGGAGGTCTTGCTGAAACAGTATCAGGAGTTGGACTCGACATTATAAACCAGGACCTCGACGGTAATAATCTCTGGATTATTGCCCGAGCCACATACAAATTGACATAGAAACAGTCAGATCAGGAGAATTAACACGTGGTGAAAGGGCTGGTGTGGGAAAGAGGGGATCCTTTTCCTGGGGCACTGGCACCAGTTCTGGAACAGGAAGGAGCTGTACCGATGGGACGGGCTCCACCTGAACCAGGATGGGACCCGTGTCCCAGCGGAAAGGGTAAATAGGGAGGTGGCAAAGGCTTTAAACTAGATAGATGGGGGGAGGGATCCACAGTAAACGTAACCAACCTAAACATAAACAAAACAGGAAATGAGCACATCGGAAAAAATAAAGACATTGATGGCAAGGGAATACATAGAGTTATAGAAGAGGGGGTAGAAATTCAGTGCCGCCTGAAGTGGGTCGCACCTGTGGTTTCACCACCAGAGTGCATGAAGTGGCCTCCTGCGCGAAATTCAGCTCTTTGTCATTTTTTCCGGCGGCAAAGAAGTCGGTCATAATGGGGGCGGTAGTGCGACGGTGAGCACTCGAGAGACGCGGAGGTGGAGGTGAGACGGAGTCTCCACCGCTATCAGTCATCCGCCTGGCACTGATGATGTCATGACACGTGTGTGTCACCACGTCTCTCCCCTTCACTTAAAGGGGAGAGCCGCTGCGAACTCTGCAATTATTTTAGTTCAGTCCACTGGGCCAGCAGGGAGGGCTTTGGCCGGGCCCAAGAAGGGGGAGGGTGTGCCAGGCTGTCTGTTGGCGGCCCGGCCAAACCCACGGGGGCATAATTGGTGGGCCGGCCTGGCAGTTGGCCGTCAAAAAAAAATAAGATGGCGGCCGCGGCAGTGAGCCTGCCCCTTTAAGGCCTGCCACACTGCAATGTCACACACACAGCGAACAGAGTACACCAACAGAAAAAACTGTCGGGGGCACCGCTCGATGGCCCGAAGATTTTTATAGCTAAATTTGGCTGGAGGTGCAGGAGATCGGCGCTGCACGCTTTGATGACGCACTAAGGAGGGATCGGTAGCAGCGGGGCAGAAGTGGGGATGGCCGGAAAACCCCCGAGGTGAATTTCACTGGTGGCGGCCATTCGACCCCAAATCGGCGGTGACTGGACTCCGCTGCTTGGTCGCCGCTTTCCGACGGTAAGAGGGCTTTTCGGGAGGCTGAATTTCGGCCCCCAGGTGTCTAAAACGATGGTTAAACATAAAGTGAGAGGAAATCCCATTAAAAATGAGTTAAACTGTCTGTACAGCAATGTGCACAGTGTCTGTAATAAAACTGGAGCTTGAGGTAATCAAGCGTTGCGAGGAACCAGACATGGTAGGGATTACTGAGATATGGCTAAAGAAAAATCAGGACTGGGAATTAAACAGTGCAGGGTATAAGATATTTAGAAATGATAGAGAGGGAAAAAGGGGAGGTGGAGTAGCTGTACTTATTAGGGAAAACATAATGGCCGTAGAAAAAAGTGGCACAGCTATCAGCAAGACAAAAATAGAATCCATGTGGATAGAGATAAAAGATCAACTAATAGGGGTAGTTTACAGACCATGTAATAGTGGAAGGGAGGTGGGGGAAGAAATATGCAGACAGATTAGGGAAATGAGTAAAAAACCTAGGAGTCGAAATTCCATACTGCCGTTTTTGAGGCGGTGTCACCGCCTGAGTGCTGATTTTACCGCCAGACGTTAGGCGCAGCCTCAAAGTCCTATATTCAGTTTTTATATCCAAAGATGAGAGAGCAACACTAAAAAATGGCGTTGCATGCTCCTCCTCGGGCAGGAGCTCAGGAGGTTGACTGAATTTCCTGATGGGAGGCTGCCGCCATGCTAGAAAAGAAATGGGAAGAATAAAAAATAACTAAAACTTCTCCGATCCACACACGCACTTCCCCACTCTTAAAACTAATGAGAACATGCTGAAATAAATGAAGAGAATGGAGAGAAAAATTTACCTTCCTTTCTCAATGATTCCACCCGAGATCCGCTCTTTTACGACAACTTTGTCCTGGCTGTACGGCCGCCTGTTTGCACAGCAGCCGGTCAAAGTAAATCTCGCAATAGAGGCGTCAAAGAGGCTTTGTACGCTGGATGACGTCACTACGTGGGTGGCGTTAGTCGGCGCAGCATTGCCCCTGCCAAAGAGCCGACTCAATTTAGGGCGAGGTGTCGATGCTGCTTATCGATGATGGGAGGCCCTTGCGGCCCGTTAGCCGCCTCTCGCGTGCAGTAAGCGACACCGTGCAAAACCCAATTTTGACCTCATAAAATAATAATCATGGGGGGTTTCAACTACCCTGATATTAATTGGACAGAAGAGGTAGGTAAAGGGGATAAGGGAATGGAGTTCCTACAATGTGTACAGGATTCCTTTCTAAACCAATATGTAAAAAGCCCAGCAAGGAAGGATCACTATTGGACATAGTCATGGGGAATGAACCAGAGCAGACAAGAGAAGTAAAAGTTGGAGAACATCTAGGCAATAGTGACCATAATATAATAGGCTTTAAGGTGATAATTGAGAAGGGGTAATACATTGGAGAAAAGCTCATTTTGAGGGGCTAAGAATAGAACTTGGGAAAATAAAATGGGCAACAATATTGGCAACAAAATGATGGTAGAACAACAATGGGAAACATTTATTCGGTGTTCAACAGGGTGCGGGAACAATATATTCTGCTAAAAGAAAAGAACAAACTAAATACTAATGAGACTCCATGGATGAATAAAGCAACTGAGGGTAAGGAAAGAGGCATACATTCAGTACATACACAGCAGGGGAGTGCATGATAAGGAAGAAAAGATTAGGAGAGGTGTCAAGAAAACAATTAGGAAGGCAAAGAGGAACTAAGAAATTAAATTATGAAGGAATATAAAACAAAATAGTAAAATATTTTACAGGCACATCAATAAAAAAAGGAAGCTTTGGATGGGAATAGGGTCACTAAGGGATTGATAGGATAATACCACAGGTAATGATAGAGAGATGGCAGGTATATTAAATCATTAATTTGCTTCAGTATTTACCAGGGAGATAGAACAGGTGGACATGACATTTCATGACATGAAATCGCTGTTTCACCTGGAAGGAGTGTTTGGGGCCCTGGGCGGTGGGAAAGGTGGAGATGAAATGGCAGGTGATGCATCTCCTGTGATTGCACGGGAAGGTGCTGTGGCAAGGGGAGGAGGTGTGAGGGGTGATTGAGGAGTGGACCAGGGAGTCACTGAGGGAACTGTACCTATAATTGCTCTATACAGTGTGTGGAATTCTAGTTATGGCTTTCCTTTCTCTGCGTTTGGTCACTTGTTTTCCGTGATTTTACTGGTGCGAGTGATAGGGACATGTATCAGCTCAATTCTTGCTTATGAACATCTGAAGTTATAGTAAGCTTTATGATACCCATGTTTCCATAAATTATACTTGGGTCTGCTCTCCATTCCTCGAACAATATCAGTGAGATATGATTTCATCAGCATTATCCTAATTCCCTGTTTGGTAATGAAATGGCACAACTCATTTAAAAAGACTCCACGAGCTAATTATCATCAGCTTCACCTCTCCTGATTACTTTTTAGGGAATTCTCAGAGTTCGTTCGAATCTGTTTAAATTTGGTTGGTTGTGGGCTAGCCATGGAGCTTAACGATCTCATGAATGGTGTGAGACTTAATGATATATAAGATGATGAAGATTTACTCTGATGGGCTTCGCATCAGTTAACGAAGCCAGATGTCTCCCATTAATATCCATCGATGGTGTGGTTGGTTGCTTCGCTGCAGCTGTCCCTTATCCATTAGTCCTCGGACTGTGAACGTTGAGGGACACAATCGGACAACTGGTTTTGCTCACGCTCTATGATACTGGAATAAACATTGATATCGCAGTAATAAATGCAGTGAAACATCAAGAATATTAGCCCCAAATTATTGAAGGAGCACAATTAGAATGATTCAACTCTTCAGCTGTGCTTATCTGGTGCAAGTTCCCCACTAGATTATCGGCTAAAACCCCCAGATTTCTTTTTTATGAAGCTGTTAAGATTGGATGAACAATAATACGAGAGACACTATATGCCATTCTCAGCCGAGTAATGGGAAAGTATCGCTAGTGAATGTGAGAATGTTTCATCATCATGGGCAGTCCCTCGGAATCGAGGAAGACTTGCTTCCACTTTAAAAATGAGTCCTTAGGTGGCTGAATAGTCCAATACGAGAGCCACAGTCCCTGTCACAGATAGGACAGACAGTGGTTGAGGGAAAGGGTGGGTGGGAGAATTGGTTTGCCGCACCCTCTTTCCGCTGCCTGCGCTTGATTTCTGCATTCTCTCAGCGATGAGACTCGAGGTGCTCAGTGCCCTCCTGGATGCACTTCCTTTGGCCATGAACTCCCAGGTGTCGGTGGGGGTGTTGCATTTTATCAGGGAGGCTTTGAGGGTGTCCTTGAAACATGTCCTTTGCCCACCTTTGGCTCTATCCATTGGTAAACAGAGTAAAAGCTTGATTGAGCTAATAGTGCCTGGGGATTGGTGGAGAAATGCCTGGGTGTTGTTGCATCAGGAAAGTGTAATGGAATAAAGCTACAGGCCTCTGCTTTTACCTGGCAATGACTGGCCCCGCCCTAAATCCCAGGGGCGGGGTCATTTGATGAATAGGGTTGGGTGCCCATACCTGGCCCTATACAAACTCAGACCAGCTCCCAGCCACTCCAAGGAGAGCAGGATTAAGAGGTAGCAGATAATTTCAGATCTTTCCCCCTTCTGTATTTAGTCCCGCTGGTGAGAGCCATTTGCACTTCTAACTGTGGGATCCACTTCAGACCCAGAATAGGACCAACATCTGCTCTCAGCAGACATTGATCCCACTCTGCCAAGCAAGAGCATGGATGGTGGGATTCCCAGAAGAGCTCAGGACCACCACCCCTTCAAACTGCTGCTGGGACGTGGAGGGCACCAGAAGTGCCCCCGCCCCCGCCCCCCACCTCCACCCCCGCCGGATCAGGGACAGAAGTCTGGTGGTTCCAGGTGCTGCCCTGAATTCAGATTCACTCCCCCACCATGACTCCGCCACAATTGCATGCACCTCAGGGATCGGGAGTTCGAGCCTATTGTGCCTAAGCTGCGGGATCCTGTTAGAAAAGGCAGCGTCTGCTGCAATTTAATGTTCACTCATGCGAGCCAGTCAATGTCAGCGCACCAGCGATGTACAGTTAAGTGAAGAATAATGAATAGCGATGCCATGTTGCTGTCAGTGTTTGCTTGTTCTTTACAGACACAATGAAGCGTGTGGAGCTGGTGCTGCTTGCTCTGATATCCCGAGCGGCTGCTGGTACAGGTGTGTGTCGAGGACCCGATGGCCACGATGGCACCCCTGGCATGCAAGGTGCACCAGGCAGGGACGGGAGACCCGGAGAAAACGGCGACACAGGGGATGCAGGTAACACACGGCAATTTTGCTTAACCGCGTACATTGTCCTGATAAATTAGTAACAGTTTTTTTTTAAAAGAACGAGAGGAGGAACAAATGCTAATCCAGGTCCAGAAACTTAAATGAGGCGAATTTATCTCATTAGGAAATTGTAGATGAGTTGGGCTTGAGATGGCCCATCACTGAATATATTTAAGAGGGAGATAGATAGATTTCTAGAAACAAAAGGCATCAAGAGGTATGGGGAGAAAGCGGGAATATGGTGTTGAGATAGAGGATCAGCCATGATCGTATTGAATGGCGGTGCAGGCTCGAAGGGCCGAATGGCCTATTCCTGCTCCTATTTTCTATGTTTCTATGCCTGAGCCAGCAGGATAGGGCCAAGACACATTTTTCAACAGGAGTCCCTCTCCTTAGTTCAAATAAACTCCCGGCACATGAAAGGGGTATTCAGAGGGCTCACCCTGCAGCACTTGTCTGCCGACAGCAAAATCCGCCACGTCAACATAAGAACATAAGAAATAGGAGCAGGAGTAGGCCATACGGCCCTTCAAGCCTGCTCTGCCATTTAATACGATCATGGCTGATCTGATCATGGACTCAGCTCCACTTCTCCGCCCGCTCCCCATAACCCCTTATCCCCTTATCGTTTAAGAAATGGCTATCCCTTGTCTTAAATTTATTCAATGTCCCAGCATCCACAGCTCTCTGAGGCAGCAAATTCCACAGATTCACAACCCTCTGAGAGAAGAAAGTCCTCCTCATCTCAGTTTTAAATGGGCAGCCCCTTATTCTAAGATCATGCCCTCTAGTTCTAGTCTCCCCCATCAGTGAAAACATCCTCTCTGCATCCACCTTGTCAAGTCCCCTCATAATCTTACACATTTCGAAAAGATCACCTCTCATTCTTCTGAATTCCAATGAGTAGAGGCTCAACCTACTCAACCTTTCCTCATAAGTCAACCCCCTCATCCCCGGAATCAACCTAGTGAACCTTCTCTGAACTGTCTCCAATGTAAGTATATCCTTTCGTAAATATGGAAACCAAAACTACATGCAGTATTCCAGGTGTGGCCTCACCAATACCTTGTATAACTGTAGCAAGACTTTTCTGCTTTTATACTCCATCCCCTTTGCAATAAAGGCCAAAATACCATTGGCCTTCCTGATCACTTGCTGTACCTGCATACTATCCTTTTATGTTTCATGCACAAGTACCCCCAGGTCCTGCTGTACTGCAGCACTTTGCAATCTTTCTCCATTTAAATAATAACTTGCTCTTTGATTTTTTTTCTGCCAAAGTGCATGACCTCACACATTATACTCCATCTGCCAAAATTTTGCCCACTCACTAAAGTGCTGCAGCTCACCATAGAAAGTAAAGCTGGTGCCAGATGAAGCAGGCTATTAGTTCCCAATGACACAGCAGGCACTTTGGCATCACTGCTCTTTGATGCTGAAGAGTTGGAGGTTCTGCTACAGGAAGAGCACCATTGGATGGCCATATTTGGGACTGAGGCTCACCCTCCAGTAAAAACATAGGCTACATGGAACTTGCTAAACAGGTCAATGCAGGAACACAGATCCTTTACACCCGGCCGCAGACGAGGAAGAGGTTTTCTGAAATCGGAAGGAAGATGAAGGTAAATGTGATTCTGACTTTGCAATACATTTCTTCAAGCATGGCAACTGCCACACTCTGTGGGAGATACCACTTCAAGTGTTCTTCTGGGGCAAATTACAAATAAAGCAACAAAGTCTTTGCTCTTTGTTTCTGGAGAGTAAGGTAATTGATTTCCTTCAGGATTGATTTCATGAGTTTGCCAAAGGCTCGGGGCCTTTTTTAGGCCCATAACAGAACCTCTGCCTTCTCTCAGGCCTAGCAGGGTGGAACTTCCTCGAAAAGCTGGATCTCTCCCAGACACATGCTCTTGACATGAAGTCGGGGGGGGGGGGGGGGGGGCGGGGTGGAAGTGGAAGGTCTGCCCACGGCTTGTCCCAGTGGAACTTAAATGACCTCAGAAAATGGGGCAGATTCCAAGCTGAAATGCATTCTGCCCCTAACACAGCCACAAATCAGGCCTTCCCACAGGATTTTCAGAGCTCCAGTCTTTATTTTGCTGTAAATAAATAAATAAATGCAAACTTTCTGGTTCCAAAACCAGCAAACCTTGGTCTCTCCCTTAGTTTCGGTAAAGCCTCAAATCAATCTGCATTTCTCACTAGATATCTAGCTGCCAGTGGCCAGCGCAAAGGAATGAAACAGCCCACATTTAGTTATGGATTGCACCATTCAGATTGTTTCTATTCTGATGGATCGTAAAGAACAGTGGAAGAAAAAGATGAATAGTGACATTTCTAAGGTGTACTTACTCAGCTTTCACCTCTTCTTATCCTCAGGCATGCTCAGTGGTGTTGTTGGTGAACAGGGAAAGATGGGACCACAGGGAGATCCAGGACAACCGGGATCTCATGGCTCCAGAGGATTTGTTGGTCCATCAGGGTCAGACGGTGAACCTGGACCACCTGGGCCAAGAGGACAGAAGGGAGAATCAGGGGAAGGGGGCGGACTAGCAGGCAAAGAAAGACCAGCCTTCTCTGTTGTCAAAATCACCACGACTGATCCTAGACCTGAAGACCCGATTATATTTGACAAGTTTATCACCAATGAGGGAGATTGTTTTAATATTAGAAATGGAATATTTTATACTTGTAAACCTGGTTGGTATTACTTTACGTACAATATTGTGTCTGAAGGGGGCCTTTGTATAAACATAATGAAAAATGACAGAAAGGAGGCGGGATTCTGTGACGTTGCTGGCCGCCAAAGTAACTGGCTTCAATATCAGATGAATTCAGGTGGGACAGTACTTCAGTTGAGGATGAACGATAGGGTGTGGCTTGAAACTACACCAGGTAACAACCAAATTTTTGGTTCAGAAGATATCAACAGTGTATTTTCTGGCTTTCTCATCTTTCCAGCTGAATAACATTTTGAATGCTTCACTATAGATCCAAAGACCTTCAGTCTATATGATCCGCTCACATAGTCAACAAGGACATGCACCCATCCACCAGCAATTACTCAACCTGCCTTTTCCCCCTCTCTGTTCTGCTGGATTCCACTTTATCCAGAACAACATGGGAATATATAAAACAAAGATTAGAATGGTCCCAAAAACAACTCCCTTTCAATCTCTCACTCCCTCAAATATCCATCCTTTTCCCACACTCTCTGTCTCCATTGCCTCCCAAGGCACTCCATTCCAGCCCGCAGATGTTTCTGTGAATCGACATTGGCACATTGGCACAGCATGATACCGAGTCTATGTTCATTTAAAACTACTGTGCCCACAAGTGACAGTTAATCATCAGACCCACATTGAATCCACCAGCTACAGTCAGCCTTTTTTCTTCATAGTGTTAGTCAGACCATTTTGGTGGGGAAAGAGAGAGAAGCAGTGAGGAAACTGTGTCCTCATACTTTATCTAGAAAAATGTGACACAGCCTCAAAAAAGCTGCCAACTAAAAGCAACTAAAATTTGCAGGTCTGTGGCAGGTGTTGGCCGTGTCTCAGTGGTAGCACTCTTGCCTCTGAGTCAGAAAATCCTTGATTCAGGCCCCACTCCAACCGATTTGGCATCGAATCACGACTGATACTTCGGTGTGAAACTGAGTAAGTGCTACACTGTCAGAGGTGCCGTCTTCCGGATGAGACATTAAACCGGGGCCTCGTCTGCCCCCCCAGGTGGATGTAAATGATCCCACGGCACTCTTCGAAGAACAGCAGGATTGTTCTCCCTGGCAGCCTGGCCAATATTTATCCCTCAATCAACATCACTAAAACAGATTAATTGACCATTTATCTTGTTGTTGTTTGTGGGAGCTTGCTGTCGCATTTCCTATATTGCAACAGTGACTACACTTTAAATGTACTGATTAGTTGTGAAGCACCTTGAGATGCCCTGAGAGCATGCAAAATGCTGTATAAATGCATGTACTTTCTTTCTATGTAGTTACATTGGAAGTGCTGTTTGTCACGAGCAGGTACAGCACTTTTTCAGCAAATGATTATGGCAAAATTTAGAGAGATTTCCAAGCTGTTATGGATATGTATTGGTAATCACTGTTGATAATTTGGATTGTTAACTTGCTCCTGTGATAGCCACAGTGGCATTCAGTTATCCTCCCCTTCCCCATTCCCAGAGACACCATTCTCTCCCCTCCCCCATTTCCAGAGACACCATTCTCTCCCCTCCTCCATTCCCAGAGACACCATTCTCCCCCTTCCCCCATTCCCAGAGACACCATTCTCTCCCCTCCCCCATTTCCAGAGACACCATTCTCTCCCCTCCCCATTCCCAGAGACACCATTCTCTCCCCTCCCCCATTCCCAGAGACACCATTCTACCCCCTCCATCTCCTCCAAATTCCCCCACTTCCTCCCCACTTCCCACTGGAACTCCAGTTCACACTGACACTGTTTTTCCCATTTCTTTATTTCACCCCACCTTGCACACTGATCACTAAGGCAGCTAACGCTGGTAAACGCTGCTCTTGTGGTGTCATTACTGTTTTACATCCAGTTAAATCATCTGTTTTATTTTGTGAATGTTGCCGATTTGACTTTAGCTATCTAAAGGCGACTTCCCATATCAATGTTTAAAGATGCTAAATAACCACAATCACGCGCTGTATGTTTGCATTTTCCACAAGCAATCTGCGTTAACAATGCTTCCTATCAAAGGACTGACTTTATTCACATAACCTCTCGTTAACATTTCCAGGACATTCTGGAACCAGCACTCCAAAATGCTAAACAGCTGAATTATCCCTTCATTGATTTGCAAACCGACATGACAACCTCTCGTTTAGGAAATTTTGTTAGGGACAAATGCTTAATGTGTTTGCATAACACTTTTTTATCCACTGTTTTAATGGAGGCATTAAACCATTAAAATAAATGGGCACGAACCAGAGTGAGAGATCTCTTACTAACACTAAAAGCACCAACAGAAACACAAGCCTTATATCTTAGCTTTACAAATTGCAATATATATTGCTGCTGCAAGTGATAAGGATTAGCATTTCAAAGATTAATTCAGTAGGAAGCACTTCAGTCAAATTTAATCCCTTTCAGATGAAAATAATTTAATATTCTCATCGACCCAGGAATACACGGACCTAGGAATATACAAACCCAGGGTTACACAGACCCAAAAATATACAGACCCAGGGTTACACAGACCCAGGACGATACAGACCCAGGGTTACACAGACCCAGGAATATACAGATCCAGGGTTACACAGACCCAGGAATATACAGACCCAGGGTTACACAGAGCCAGGAATATACAGAACCGGAATATACAGACCCAGGGGTTACACAGAGCCAGGAATATACAGACCCAGGGTTATACAGACCCAGGATTATACAGACCCAGGAATATACAGACCCAGGAATATACAGACCTAGGGTTACACAGATCCAGGAATATACAGATCCAGGAATATACAGACTCAGCATTACAGAGACCCAGGAATATACAGAACCAGGAATATACAGACCCAGGGTTACACAGAGCCAGGAATATACAGACCCAGGGTTATACAGACCCAGGGTTATACAGACCCAGGAATATACAGACCCAGGGTTACACAGACCCAGGATTATACAAACCCAGGGTTACACAGATCCAGGATTATACAGACCCAGGGTTACACAGACCCAGGATTATACAGACCCAGGGTTACACAGACCCAGGAATATACAGACCCAGGGTTACACAGACCCAGGATTATACAGACCCAGGGTTATACAGACCCAGGATTATACAGACCCAGGGTTACACAGACCCAGGGTTATACAGATCCAGATTGTCAGTCATGGATCCATTGGTAGCACTCTCACCTCTGAATCAGAAGGTTGTGGGTTCAGGGACTTGAACACAAATATTTAGGCTGATACTCCAGTACAGTGCTGAGGAAGTGCTGCACTGTCAGAGATGCTGTCTGCTCTCTTAGGTGCACATAAAAGATCCCATGGCATTATTTGAAGAAGAGCAGGGGAGTTATCCCCGAAGTCCTGGCCAATATTTATCCTTCAATCAACATAACAAAAACAGATTATCTGGTCTTTATCATATTGCTATTTGTGGGAGCTTGCTGTGCACTAATTGGCTGCTGTGTTTCCTACATTACAACAGTGACTACACTCCAAAAGAACGTCATTGGCTGTAAAGCGTTTTGAGACGTCCTGAGGTCGCGTAAGGCGCTATATAAATGCAAGTCTTTTTTCTTTTTTTCTATAAACCCAGGAATATACAGGTTTCAAATACATTCTAGTTTCTGTAACTGTGAGCGAGAAGGCTTCAAAACAATTCAGCAGGTGATTGACATCACCAAACATTAACTCCAAATTGCAAAAATGATTAACTCTGACTTTTTAAATAGAGCTTTTTGAAATATATTTTGTGTAAAGCTCTGCAGTCTGTGTCGCCAAACCATTCTGTTTATGTCTGATACTAACTGTTGTGTCTTCAAATAAAATACAAATATTATTTGTGTTATTGTAGTCAGAAACATTTTTGTACCAAAGAGTAGCCTGTTCTCACATTGCTCCGAGTCCAAATTTAGCCCCGACCGATGGGGCAAAAGTGTTGGTTTCCCAATCTTGTGCTCAGCGGCCGGTCCAATCCCAGTAACGGAGATCCACAGGATCGGGGAGCTGGGCCTTGGGGCACTTGGTGCTGAGCTCCCACTTGGACGGGAGCAAAATCTTTTTCGGTTTTGGAGATCGGTCCATGTGCATGCACTGGCCTCAGTAGCATTTGCCCTGTCAGGTGGATGTAAAGATCCATGGCACTATTTTGAAGAAGAGCAGGGGAGTGATCCCCAGTATCCTGGCCAATATTTATCCCTCAATCAACATAACAAAAAAATAAATTATCTGGTCATTATCACATTGCTGTTTGTGGGAGCTTGCTGTGCACAAATTGGCTGCTGCGTTTCTCACATTACAACAGTGACTACACTCCAAAAGTACTTCATTGGCTGTAAAGCGCTTTGAGACATCTGGTGGTCGTGAAAGGCGCTATATAAATCCAAGTCTTTCTTTCTTTCTTTCTTTCCTTCCTTCCTTCCCTAGAAATCCCAGCCTCCCCGGGTCTGTACGGAGTGTGTACGGAGTGTGTACGGAGTGTGTGCGGAGTGTGCGGACCCGGGAAGACATCGCAAAAGCCGGTTTTCAGTGCACAATGCGCATGCACTGAAAACCGGCTTTCCCGATCTGCCAAGCTGGAGCTCGACAGATCCTCCGCATCTCGGGAGCGAGGGCATTTGCAAGGGTAAGATTGCGGGATTTACCCATATCTTGCCCAGCAAATGTCCTCAAAACTCCTGCGCCTGATAAAAGCAGGTGTATAGCCTACTTTTACTGGCATAAGAGTTTTAAAATACACTAAAATATAATTAAATTAAATTAAAAAAACACATTTTATTGTGAAAAACCCAGCCCACTCAGGTAAGTTTAATTTTAGCCCTAATTACAAAACTTTAAAAAAATCAGAAAAATATATATTTTTTCGAAAGCATTTATTAACTTTAATTTCAATTAATTTTAGTTATGTGAGGTGTGTTTTTTATTTTTTATTATGGTGTTTAGTGTGTTTGTTTTTTTTTTCCCATTAACAGCAATGAGAACTGGTAGATACGGAGTTCCCGTTGCTATTAATGGGAAAGCTGTGGAATACTGTACCTGATTGGCTGAGCAGTCACACGTGACTGCACCGTCTCCGTAGGAACCTGGAGGACGGGAGCGCACTCCGCTGCACGGGAAGAGAAGGCCCTCCCACCGGAATCCCGCGCTCCTCTCGGACCACCAGGTACTTGCGTAAAGATGTTTCAGGTCAGAGGCAATTGCCCGCGGGAAGCCTCCGACCGCAATGTCTGGGCCAATGTCGATTACTCACGCTGTTTGTCAGAATAGCCCCTCCATCTGCAAAAACCGTGGGAGGGACACATGCAGGCTGATTCTTTCCAAAACTCCACTGATTAAAGCTAGGTTCCCTACACACCTGGACAGCGATATCCCACCAATTCTGCAGTGGAACTTGATTGGTCGGGGGGCAGGTAATAGTCTGAGTTCCGTCATGTCCCTGCCTGTTATTATGGCCCTCCAATTTTTCATCGAAAGTAACAGTGACTTAAATACGGTGTATTGCAATGGTATTAAAATGAGAAATACAACATCCAATGTAAATGCTGGACACCAGGTTACCTTCACTCCCTCCACCACCGGTGCACCCTGGCTGTAGTGTGTACCGTCTACAAGATGCACTGCAGCAACTCGCCAAGGCTTCTTCGGCAGCACCTTCCAAACCCGCGACCTAGATAGACAAGGGCAGGTGCATGGGAACACCATCATTTACAGGTTCCCCTCCAAGTCACACACCATCCTGACTTGGAAGTTTATCCCCGTTCCTTCATCGTCGCTGGGTCAAAATCCTGGAACTCCCTCCCTAACAGCTCTGTGGGAGCACCTTCACATCCCAGGAAAGAATTTTTAAAAACTTGATTCAGCCCTGGTTTCCAGCTCAAAGGAAAGGGAATATTTAAAATTAAAAGTCCTTAAAGCTTGCCTAAAAATTGTAGGACATGTCACTGCACAGGCTTCGGCATTCATTTTAAACATTAAAAGGCAAGATTTCCTAAGCCAACCCATTCCAGGTGGCCTCCTCGGTTGAAGTTCCAGCTGCAGGTTTGTGCACTCAAGGACAAGGACATCATTCAATCTGCACAGTGAGAAGTCTCCCAGCAAGTCACCCTGCTGACTGCCACCTGAATGCAAGTGATGGAGGTGCTTGTTGCTATCAGTTGGAAGGCAAAGGTAAGTGTAGGACTCAATTTTGCACACATTTCTTCGGGGGTCCCATCATAAACCTAAGTTGTGAATTTTGGCACCTTGGCCCACAATCCTTTGCACACACTTGTTTACTGTACCAAAGCTGGATTTTCATATGGGTACAAGTGACACCTGAGGATAAGGGGTAAGTCATTTAGGATCGAGATGAGGAGAAACTTCTTCACTCAGAGAGTTGTTAACCTGTGGAATTCCCTACCACAGAGAGTTGTTGATGCCAGTTCATTGAATATATTCAAGAGGGAGTTAAATATGGCCCTTACGGCTAAAGGGATCAAGGGGTATGGAGAGAAAGCAGGAAAGGGGTAATGAGGTGAATGATCAGCCATGATCTTATTAAATGGTGGTGCAGACTCGCAGGGCCAAATAGCCTGCTCCTGCACCTATTTCTTATGTTCTTATAAAAGTATCATGGCTGGTTCCTGGATAACAGCTAGTGCTCTGCATAACTTTCTGCTCATGAGGCGGTTGGGCAGGTGTGAGGAGTCCTTCTGTCTGTTTTGGTGGCAGTACTGCGCCCTGTCCAGCTGACACCTCCTCTCCACAGGAGGAGTGATGAGGAGATTTCCCCTCTCAAAGGTGACACTTGCCCCCTTGTGTCATCATCATAGACAGTCCCTTGAAATCGAGGACAACTTGCTTCCACTCTAAAAGTGAGTTCTCAGATGACTGAACAGTCCAATATGGGAATTACAGTCTGTCACAGGTGGTACAGACAGTCGTTGGAGGAAAGGGTGGGTGGGGAGCCTGGTTTGCTGCACGCTCCTTCTGCTGCCTGTGCTTGGTTTCTGCATGCTCTCGGCGATGAGACTCGAGGTGCTCAGCGCCCTCCCGAATGCACTTCCTCCACTTACTTGGCCAGGGACTCCCAGGTGCCGGTGGGGATGGTGCACTTTTTCAAGGAGACTTTGAGGGTGTCCTTGAAACGTTTTCTCTGCCCACCTGCGGCTCGCTTGCCGTGTAGGAGATCTGAGTAAAGCGCTTGCCTTGAGAGTCTTGCGTCGGCCATGCGAACAATATGGCCCGCCCAGCAAAGCTGGTCGAGTGTGGTCAGTGCTTCGGTGCTGGGGATGTTAGCCTGGACGAGGACGCTAATGTTGGTGCGTCTGTCCTCCCAGGGGATTTGCAGGTTCTTGCGGAGACATCGTTTGTGGTATTTCTAAAACGATTTGAGATGTCTACTCTACATGGTCCACGTCTCTGAGCCATACAGGAGGGCGGGTATTACTACAGCCCTGTAGACCATGACCCCCTTGTGTGTGGATGATGCAGCACCTGTCCCCCAAGGTAGCCTGGGTGGATCTGCCAGCATGGAAGCTTCTCTCTGTGGAAACCTGCACTTCCACCGGCAGAGCGGTCTCTGTTGAAGATGTTGTTTGCACGTTATCGTGCAACCGATGTTAGAGCTGTGTGAAGTGGGGATAGCAATGACAAGCCTCCATGATGTGGAGAGGTTGACAGCTGCGGTCCCTGGGTAGTGATTAGCCTGGACGAATGGCTGCACTTGCCATTACTGCATTTGTTGCTCTCTCATGAATTACTTTTCCTCATCGCAATTCCACTGTGCCAGAGAGGGTATGGATTGGACAATCAGCCACCGGCCTCACATGACCAATTTGCAGCACCACTTTCTTTTCGTTAGATGATTTGGAGATAAAAACTGGAAGGTTCAGACTAATATTAAAGAAAGAATGTGCATTTATATACATCGCCTTTCCTGCCCTCTGGCTCTTCACATGAGGGTGACAAAATGGCCTCCTAAATTTCCAATATGGTGGCCAGGAAAAACATGCTTATTGCAACTTGGAAATGTGCTCGTCGCCATGTTGGTGTAGACAGAAAAAAGGCATCATGGACCAGCATCTGGTGTTAGGCCTCTGGCATGTGCTAATAAGGGGCTAAAGGCCTGTTTGAGGATCCCTGTGCAAAATTAGACTGCACAGAGGCAACCGGGCTGACACTGAATCCATTCAGGAAAACCAGGTCAACTTGCGGCCTAAACACAGCAGGCCACCACCAAAAAGGTAAGCTTGTCCAATAAACCAACCAGAATGTTGAGCCAGAAGAAGTATGAGTGCTCCTCCCGACGCCACGTTAAATCCACTGGGTGCTGTCTGCCATCGCTCATCCCCATTCACTCACCACCGGCCCAAACATTACCCCCCCCCCCACCCCCAACAATCCCCACCCCTGTCCCCATCATTCCCAAACCCGTCACAATCGCCCCTCCATCCCCAACGCCCCTCCGTCCCCATCGCCCCTCTGTCCCCATCGCCCCTCCATCCCCATCGCCCCTCTGTCCCCATCACCCCTCCGTGTCCCCATCACCCCTCCGTCCCCATCGCCCCTCCGTCCCCATCACCCCCCCGTCCCAATCGCCCCTCTGTCCCAATCGCCCCTCTGTCCCCATCGCCCCTCTGACCCCATCACCCCCCGTCCCAATCGCCCCTCTGGCCCCCTCGCCCCTCGGTCCCAATCGCCCCTCCGTCCCAATCGCCCCTCCGTCCGCATCCCCCTCCGTCCCCATCGCCCCTCCATCCCCATCGCCCCTCTGTCCCCATCAACCCTCCGTCCCACCGCCCCTCCGTCCCCATCGCCCCTCCGTCCCCATTGCCCCTCCGTCCCCATCGCCCTTCTGTCCCCATCACCCCTCCGTCCCCATCGCCCCTCCGTCCCCATCAGCCCCCGTCCCAATCGCCCCTCTGTCCAAATCGCCCCTCTGTCCCCAACGCCCCTCTGTCCCCATCAGCCCCCATCCCAATCGCCCCCCTGTCCCAATCACCCCTCTGTCCCCATCGCCCCTCTGTCCCCATCAGCCCCCGTCCCAATCGCCCTTCTGTCCCCATCACCCCTCCGTCCCCATTGCCCCTCTGTCCCCATCAGCCCCCGTCCCAATCGCCCCCCTGTCCCAATCACCCCTCTGTCCCCATCACCCCCCCGTCCCCATCACCCCTCCGTCCCCATCACCCCTCTGTCCCCATCACCCCTCCTTCTCTCCATCCCCCTCGCCCTCCGTCCCAATCATCCATCTGGCCCCATTGCCCCTCTGTCCCCATCGCCCCCTCGACCCCATCGCCCCCCATCCCCTCATCCCCCCCCCCGTTCCCATCGCTCCTCCCTCCCCATCACCCCTGTGTCCTCCTTGCCCTTCTGTCCCCATCGCCCACCGTCCCCACCATCCCTCCCTCATGGGGGGTGGGGGGGGGCGGTGATTAATGATATGATAACATGTGATATATAGGCCTGGATATTAATCCCCCCTCCACCGCCCCCCCCCCACCCCATGATGGGTGGGAAAGGTTAAACTGTAAAAATACACGAAACACAACCCTAACACACTGCGCACGCGCCCATTGTCATTTTTACAGATTAAAATATCGGGGTGTTCAACCTTCCACCCTATCACAGACCTTCCCTTTTGTTCTTTCCTCCCCTCCCTCTCAGTGCTCCTTAAGAATCTGTTCATTTCGAACATTCGCCAGTTCTGATGAAGGATCATTGACCTGAAACGTTAACTCTGTTTCTCTCTCCACAGATGCTGCCTGACCCGCTGAGATTTCCAGCATTTTCTGTTTTTATTTCAGATTCCAGCAGCCGCAGTATTTTGCTTTAGTATTTAGCCAGTGCTGGACTGCTGTTACCAATAGATGAGGGAATGTTTGGGGACTTGAGGGTGGGTGATGCTCCAGGGCCCAGTGGCCTGCAGCAACATCGGAGGGCGGGGTGGGGGGAAGAGAATCTCGGGGGCCAGCTCCCCGGAGGGTGAGTGCGTGCCTGAGTGATGCGCAGCACTCTGATGAGGACCCTGAGCTGGAGGTTGTCGCAAGACAATGGTTGCGGATGCACAGCGATCTGTTGGGTGCATTGACAGGCATGCCCGAGAGTCTCGATACGGTTGCTGTGAGGATGGAGGAGTCCGCCTCCTGCAACCTTTGCACTTACATCACAGCAGCCCATGCTTGATAGATACCAACAGATGTTGAAAGCCACAAGTGACCATGGGGTGATCAGATCATCCCTCAACCTTCTACCCTCAAGGGACTACAACCCACATTTATCTCATAATCCAACCCTTTAAGCCTCAGTATAATTTTGGTAAATCTGCGCTGTACCCACTTCAATGCCAATATATCCTTTCTGAGGTGCCCAGAACTGAACACAATAGAAATATAGAAACACAGAAATATACAGCGCAGAAGGAGGCCATTTTGGCCCATCGTATCCGCGCCAGCTGACAAAGAGCCGCACAGCCCTCGGTCAGCAGTCTTGAAGGTTACATATAAACCCATGAACAATGAACAATGACAGAAAGGTAAAGAGCACCCGGCCCAACCAGTCCGCCTCACACAACTGCAACACCCCTTACACTAAAAAAACTACACTCCACCCCAATCGGAGCCATGTGATCTCCTGGGAGAGGCACAAACCAGATAAAAACCCAGGCCAATTTAAGGAGAAAAAATCTGGGAAAATTCCTCTCCGACCCATCTAGGTGATCAAAACTAGTCCAGGAGATCACCCAGGCTGTATTCGATTCCCTGCAGTACTTACCATCATATCTGCACCGGCCAACAAAAGGTCATCCAGTCTAATCCCAATTACCAGCTCTCGGTCTGCAACCCTGCAGGTTGTTGCACTTTAAGTGCCCATCCAACCATCTCTTAAAAGTGGTGAGGGTTTCTGCATCCAACACTCTTCCATGCAGTGAATTCCAGATCCCCACAACCCGTGCATAACGAAGCCCCCTCCCCCCATTATCTTAGTACAACGGAAGCAAAACTTGTCCCCTTTATATTCCAATCCTTTTGCGATGAAGGCCAACATTCCATGAGCCTGTTTGATTACTTTTTGTACCTGTGCACTAGCTTTTAGTGATTTGTGTACATGGACACTTAAATCCCTCTGCTCCTCTGTGGTTTCTAGTTTCTCACCATTAAGAAAGTATTCCGACCTGTCATTCTGGGATACAAACTGGATGACTTCACACTTCCTCACATTGACTTCGATCGCACACAGATTTACCTACTCACTTAATCTGTCTGTGTCTCTTTGTATCTTTCTGCTCTCATCCGCACAAGTAACTATGCATCCTAACTTCTGCAGCTTTGGATATACAACCCTCTTTTCCTTTCTTCCAAGTCATTAATATATATGGTGAAAAGCTGAGACCACAGTACAGATCCCTGGGGAACACACTTGTCACGTCTCACCAATCAGAGAACGTTTCTGTTGTGTATGCTTGCCTGTTTACTGTGTGATGTCTGTAACACTGTTATGCAACACTGAATGTACCCTTACACTGTACACACCTTGCCTGTACACCAGAGGGTGCTGTTGCTGGAGATCCAGGGGTTGCCAGCACACGGCAGGCAACCCAGTATAAAAGGGAACTCACAGCTTGTTGTCGTCACTCAGGAGCTTCAAATAAAGGACTACAGGCTGACACAGTTTAAGTATCATACTCTGCCTCGTGGAGTCATTACTAAAGGTGCCTACATACACAATAACTGGTGACGGGAATACGAGGTCACGAACTACACGCTCAACATGTCTAACCTCAGCAACTTTCAACAATTTACATAGGGGGAAGATTGGGACGCTTTTGTGGAAAGATTGGAACACTTCTTTATAGCCAACGACCTGGATGGGGACACACCGGCCACACTACCGAACAAACGCAGGGCCATCCTGCTTAGCAGTTGTGGACCCACCATCTATGGTCTCGTCAGGGACTTACTAGCCACGGGGAAGACAACCACCAAGAGCTATGAGAAACTTATAACAATCATACAGGAACAACTAAAACCGAAAGAAAGGACCCTCACAGCCAGGCACCGATTCTACACTTACCAGCGACCTGAGGGCCAAGAAATTGCCAAGTATGCTGCACACTTAAGAAGACTAGCTGCACCGTGTGATTTTGGCGACCACCTTAATGAAGCACTAAGGGACGTATTTGTCATTGGAATTGGCCACAAAGGCCTCCTACACAAATTGCTCTCGGCTGACATCACGGTCACCCTGCAGAAAGCAATTCAAGTGAGCCAGGCCTACATGGTTTCGGCCAGCGACTCCAGGCGAATACTGACTCAGGACTCTAAACCGATGAGTGTAGTGCACCACATGGATACTTCTAAAGGCAAAAATGCTGCCCCGATTCCTGCAACCCTGAGTCCGCCATATGGGGCAAACCGGATGGCCCCGTGCTGGCGCTGTGGAGGAAACCACAGGGCCCACCAGTGCCGCTACAAAGACTATGCATGCAAAGGCTGTAAAGAGAAAGGGCACCTTCAGAGAATGTACAGAAAAGGCTGTACTCACTGTGTCTCTGGTGAGTTGGCTGATCACCGGGTCTCCGACACAGATGGAGATGAAGCTGCTCAAACCCTGGGAGAGGAGTATGGAATCTTGACCTGCTCCACCGGAAGTTCTCTGTGGATGATGGAAGTGGACATCGATGGGGTCCCAGTCTCCATGGAGATCGACACAGGGGCGAGCCAGTCTGTGATGAGCCAAATGGCCTTTGAAAAAATTTGGATGAATCCTGCCACTCGACCAAAACTGTCTCCTATCCAGGCAAAGCTGCTCACCTATACCAAAGGTAAAATCCAAATCGTTGGCAGTGTAGACGTCCAGGTCTCCCAGGGCGGCATGTTGAACAAACACCCACTGTGAATTGTAGCCGGTGACGGTCCCACGCTGCTGGGCAGGAATTGGATGAACCGGGTCCACATCAGGCGAAGTGGCCCTGTGGAAGAAAAGACCACCACAGCCCTCATGCAGGAAATCCAGGAAATGGCTGCAGCACCAGCAGCACAAGGAGAAACACTTGTAATCAAAATGGCCACCACCATGCCACCAGTGAGCATGGAGGAGCATCACATGACATCGTGCGGCCAATCGTATTTGAAGGCTCCCTTAAAGGAGACCGGTAACCAAAGAAATTTAAAGGGGAAGTTTCAACTATTTGAGTACATGGACTTTAAAGCTAAAGATGGGATTAAAGGGTGCAAGTATGAAAATGTATGCAATGTAACAATGAATTGTGATGCTGGTTTAACTAATCTGACTAATGATATGAATGCAGGTGTCAGTAAGATTACGAACAAGTTTATTATGCTTAATAGTAATGATAGAGATTGTGAAATGCCTAAAGTAACCATGTCTGTTGAAACCAGGACACCCAAAAGTGATGCAAATGCTAGAATGTATAATGCAGGCTCGACTATGTGTGATTAGAGCCAAGGTGTCATGTATACCGGTAGGACACTGCCAAAGGACTGCAGCTAAATGTACTGAACAGCTTTTGAATGTACTGTACAAATTTTTATATGAATAAAGTATATTTTGAAATAAAAAAAACTGCCAAAGGACATTGGGTCCTACAGGGACCATGCTGATGCCATTGGAATCTCCCTGTGGGAGACCCCCAGGTCCAGCAGACTACCTGACCATGTAGCCTGGACCTTTGGAACGAATGTGATGTCCCTTGCAGGACACACACACATGCAGTGGGAGCAGACCCACTGCAGGGACAGTGGTCAATGGGCAGCCCAGCCACCACCAATGGCAACCTGCACCAGACCAGCCCTGGCCACCAAGGCCAACACCAGGAGCATGAGGCCAATAACCTCCAGCTTCCCTGGCAAACCCTGGGATGACCTGACCCTCATCCCAATTGGTGGACAAGAAGCCCACCCAGTCTTGTGGCCCTGCCCACCACCCCACAACTACCCACATCACAGTGTATACACACCACCCACTGCTGCCGTGGCTACCTCCCCGAGGTATCCCACAACAGTGACACCCACATGGTCTGTGTCTGAGGGAGGGGAAACGTACGAGGCCAGTCTCAAGCACAGGGGTCACACCTGGCAACCACACAACCCTCACCACAACCTCCCATAGCCCACCACTGATCACCTCCCCTGGTCATGACAATACAGATATGAAAAATGCTCAAGGGGTAGTATTGTCGTGTGTGCATGCCTGTTTACTGTGTAATGTCTGTAACACTGTTATGCAACACTGAATGTACCCTTACACTGTACACACCTTACCTGTACACCAGTGGGTGCTGCTATTGGAGACCTAAGGGTTGCCTGCACATGGCAGGTAACCCAGTATAAAAGGGAACTCACAGCTTGTTGTCATCACTCAGGAACTGCAAATAAAGGACTACACGTCTACACAGTTTAGGTATCATACCCTGCCTCGTGGAGTCATTACTAAAGGTGCCTACATACACTACAGTTTCCTTTATCCCTACTCTCTGTCTCCTACCTCCCAAACAATATGTGAACAGGAGCTAGAGCTGCTTAGCACGTAAGCCCCAGGTGAAATTTCCAACTTTGGCACTGAAGAGGATTGTAAGAGAAGCACAGATCTGTAAGTGGGAAATACCCTGCCAGCATTTACATTAATGCTTAAATTTGATGATTTACTTTTCAGAATTAGATACTTTATGCTATTTTTAGTTGTGTGCTCGACTGAGGCCGGAATCTGACCAGTCCTGTGAGTGTGGGCCCGCTGTCAAAATGGCTGAGATTGACAGATCCTGTTCCGAACCCGCCTCCTTCTCAGTTTCAAAAGTGTCAGGCCTGGCTGCGGTTCTCAGACCCGACACCAAGTGGCGGGCCAGCCAATTAACATCATCAAGTGGTACTTTGAAGGTATTTAAAAATAACTTCACCATTTTTCCAAGTTTATTACAAAGGTTCACATCGCTTGGGGAACATGTTGGGTTCTCACTGACTCTCTATTGCTGTGACTAGTTGACAGCTGCAGAAGTGGTATAAACGCTACCATTTCCCAGCTGTTCACTTTCCAATCTCAGAAGCTGAAATCTTCAGGATTTGGAAGAGACTTTTGAGCTGTATGCAGTTTGGAAGTGTTTGCAGTGAACTTTCTATCCACTGTCACCTCCTTGGACAAACCTCTCTCATCATTGACAGATCGCTTCTGTCATCTCAACTTCAGCTGCCATCTATTCCAGCAGCATCAGGCCCTTGAAAAAATCTCACCTTGGTCCTCAGAATCCCACCACAATCATCCCCAACACCAGCATCACCAGGCACACCAGCAGCACCACCAACAACACAAAACTTCTTCACAATCACCTGATTCTAGACAGGACACAGGGCATCAGCACTTGACCACATTGCTGCCCAGGATATCAGAGATAGCCTCACCATGGCTTTACTTCACTTGACGCTATGCACCCTGGCTGCCACATGATGCGCCAGGTTAGCACCACCCCACACCAACACCATAAAGCATCCCTGCAATACCCAAACCATTCCTTTCACACTCATCACCATTGCGGGAGGTACCATTATGTCTCACCATTCACTTCAATTCATTAAGCCACTTCCAAAGGTTCGCACAAATCTGTCCAAGAACACAAAATGGTGAAAATAAAGATTTCAATGTTTGATAACACATTAGCAGAAACGCTACATGAACATTGGCTAAAAGACCCAAGTGCCTACCCTTGTGTGTTTTTAGTTGGTATGATTGGACAAGGATGAGTGTGGGTGTGAGGGATGGCTAATGAGATGGGGATGTGATAATGTAGATAGAGAGAGAGAGATGGGTGGAGGTGCAAGGTAAGTTGGTGTGAGTAAGGATGTGCAGGAGTAGGGTAGGGAAGGCAGAGTGATGGGGATGGGGACGCGATGAGTGGCACAGCAGGATGAGGTTGAGTGTGGCTTTGCAGTAACATTTCGTGATCTACTGAGAGTATTGAAAGGTTTGTGCCACAGCACCCAAGTCCTCCTGACGACATCCCTGCTTGTGTCCTCCTGTGCAATGTGCAAACAGGCTGCATTGGTGTCCTAGGGAGGTCTCTTCTGCCCCGTTGGAAGGGAAGGGAACCTCCCTGTGTGCTGTGACTCTCTCCATAAGCATATGGAGGGAGTCATGGGAGAGCCTGGGTGCAAACTGGCACCTTTGTGCAGTGTTTGCTGACCTCAATGCTGCAGAACACTGACAGCACAACTGTCAAAATGAATTAGGACATGGTCCCTTTAAGGAAACCGGCTGATGACGTTTCATCAAATGACATCATCAGACCCGCGTCTTTTAATTGACCGGGAACCTCACAGGGCGGGGCTTAACAAGCCCCGTCAAGGGAAGATTCTTCATACAGAGCGAGCTGGAGCCAGGAGCGTGGTTGCTATCTGCCAGTGACCCCAGCCCCAGACTCAGCATGGCTGGCTAGATCACGGACTGAGTATGGAAGGAAGTTGAGTTATGTTGTGGCTATTGTTGGCTTCAGGTTCCGAACTTTGAAAATAATTTGATTCGATGGGTTTCTGCGGGTTCCTTACTTGTTATTTGTAATGGCGGCTTTGCTGACCTTTCAGATATTTGGGCAAATCAGTATGGTTACGTGAACCACAGCACCACAGACCTATCGAACCAATCCAGTTATTTAAGCCATTCAGGAAAGTGTAAGGGATTATTTTTCATGTTACTAATATGTAACCCTTTGAGCATGATGTACACATTAAATGTGCCCCAAGAAAAATAAAACAGATGCAAAAATATTAAAGGAGGAAAGAAAGAAACAATTCAATACTTGCATTTATATAGCACCTTTCACGACCTTAGGATGTCCCAAAGCACTTTTATCACCAATTAAGTACTTTTGAAGTGTTGTAGAAAACGCAGCAGCAAATTTGCACAGCAATCACCCACAAACAGCAATGTGATAATGACCCCGATAATCTGTTTTTGTTATGTTGATTGTGGGATAAATATTGGCCAGGACACCGGGGATAACTCCCCTGCTCTTCTTTGAAATAGTGCCATGGGATTTTTTACATCCACCTGAGGGATCAGAGAGGATCTCAGTTTAATGTTTCATCCAAAAGACGGATATGAGTGAGTAGCTGAGCTTCAGTTTGTCTTGCTACCAAATACAGATACTATGAATAAAATAGTATTGCCAACAATCTGAAAAGGTTGTAGTATGCATTGACAACGTTCAACCCATGTAACATGATCTATCTTAGTTCTTATTAAATTTCTGGGGGTAGAAATTGTGATGCATTTCCATTCCTTCATAGAATAAACTGGTAGATCTGACTTGGAAATCTCTATTTTCCTTTGTATTCTTGCTCCCAGAAGAAATTCTGCTTGGTCTTGAACAAAGGATTAATAGTCGTCAAGCATATTTTTTAGCTGATAGTGTTGTGCATGGACCAAGGCTCAGACTGGCAATAAGAAAGGAGTTAAAATCTAGCACCACACTCTAAAGGTCTTGCTCCCATGTCTGCTCATGTATTCTTGTTCACTAATCTCACAATTCAAGGAAAAACATGAGCCTAAAATACAATTGTTCTGCCAATTGCAATGAGATTTGCTATGCATTTGCTGGGAACCAAATTAAATTGATACTCCCTCAGAATCTTAACAAGGCAAAAGAGAAGGTTTTCTATTCAGTTAAATTCCAGGTGAGAAAGGTTGTTTTATGAGTCACCTAGCAACCAAGGAACACTTTCAAGCTAAAAATCAAGCTTTACTGCAATAGAAAAACAAACTGATAAAGTATCATTTGGAGGATACATTTTCCAATAATGTGCTGGATAATTTTTGCTTGCTTTCACTGTTTAGTTGTTCCCAAAAGGACAATATTGCAGTTTAATCCAGTACAAGATGTAATTTGGAACCAAAATGGAATTCGGATGGAAGGACAGAAAATATCCTGAAGTATAAAATATGTTGTCAATAGTTCAATGGAATTTTCCACACAAACAGGCCAAATGGCTAAACTATCATGATTGGGAAATCTGGAGGAAGGGCCAAAGATTTACTGTAAGTAGGTTCTCCCACGCACAAGCACAATTGTTTCCAGGACATGGTTTAAAACTTTTATTTCTGGCATCCTAAACTTCCTCATGGGGTTGGAAAGGCACAAACCAAGAGAAACATTGCTTCACTGACCGGTAAGGGCAGTCTGAACTGCACAGACACAGAGGCCAGAGGTAAATTACAAACTTCTCCTGTAACATGATTGGCTGAATCTTCCTCTAATATCATTGGCTGAACTCGTCCTTTACCATGATTGGACGACTCTCCTTCTAACATGATTGGCCGAATCGTCCTCTAATATCATTGGCTGACCCTTCCCCTAATACCAATGTTAGACCCTTCCTCTGACGCCAATGGTAGATTCTTCCTCTGACCACCAAAGGTGGACTATTCCCCTAATACCAATGGTAGACTCTTTCTCCAATATCAATCTCTTAATCTAACAACAATGGTAAAGCATTTTAAAGAAAACATTTTGGCAAGGAAAATCAAGGAAAATTAAAAGATGTTTTATAAATACATTAGGAGCAAGAGGATAACTAAAGAAAGAGTAGGGCCTATTAGAGACCATAAAGGTAATCTATATGTGGAGGCAGAAGATGTGGGAATGGTTCTTAATGAATACTTTGCATCTGTTTTCACAAAAGAGAGGGGCAATGGAGACATTGCAATCAGGGAGGAGGAGTGTGAAATAGTAGATGAAATAAACATAGTGAGAGAGGAAGTATTAAAGGGTTTAGCAGCTTTGAAAGTGGATAAATCCCCAGGCCCGGATGAAATGTACCCAGGCTGTTAAGAGAAGCAAAAGAGGAAATAGCAGAGGCTCTGACCATCATTTTTCAATCTTCTCTGGCTATAGATGTGGTGCTGCAGGACTGAGGGATTGCTATCATTTAAAAAGGGAGAAAGGGATAGAACAAGTAATTACAGGCCAGTCAGACTAACCTCGGTGGTGTGACAATTATTCGAAAAAATTCTGATGGACAGGATAAATCTTCATTTAGAAAGATACGGATTCATCAAGGACAGTCAGCATGGATTTGTTAAAGGAAGGTCGTGTCTGACTAACTTGATTGAATTTTTTGACGATGCAACCAGGAGGGTTGATGAGGGTAGTGTGTTTGACATAGTGTATATAGATTTTATTTTAACCAGTGGGAACCTGTTCAATCTTCACCACCTCCAGGCTAGATCCAAGGTCGTCCCATCCTCTGTCATCAAACTACAGTATGCGGACTACGCTTGTGTCTACCTACAATCAGAGGCTGAACTCCAAGCCATCAGCAACACCTTTACCGAGGCATACAAAAGCATGGGCCTTACACTAAACATCTGTAAAACAAAGGACGTCCACCAACCTGACCCCGCCACACAGCACTGCCCCCCAGTCATCAAGATCCACAGTGCGGCCTTGGACAACATGGACCATTTTCTATACCTCAGGAGCCGACTATCAGCAAGGGCAGACATCGAACTCGAGGTCCAACACCACCTCCAGTGTGCCAGTGCAGCCTTCGGTCACCTGAGGATGAGAGTGTTTGGAGACCAGGACCTCAAATCTGACACCATGCTTATAGTCTACAGGGCAGTGGTGATACCCGCTGTCCTATATGGTTCAGAGACGTTGACCATATACAGCAGACATCTCAAAGCGCTGAAGAAGTACCACCAGCACTACCTCCGCAAGATCCTGCAAATCCCCTGGGAGGACAGATGCACCAATGTCAGTGTTCTCGCTCAGGCCAACATCCCCTGTATCGAAGCACTGACCACGCTTGCCCAGCTCCATTGGGTGGGCCACATAGTCCGCATGCCCGACACGAAACTCCCAAAGCAAGTGCTCTACTCGGAGCTCCTACACGGCAAGCGAGCCCCAGGTGGGCAGAGGAAACGTTTCAAGGACACCCTCAAAGCCTTCTTAATAAAGTGCAATATTCCCACCGGCAGCTGGGAGTCCCTGGCCAAAGACCGCCCAAAGTCGAGGAAGAGCATCCAGGAGGGCGCTGAGCAACTCGAGTCTCGTCGCTGAGAGCAAGCTGAAGCTAAGCGCAGGCAGCGGAAGTAGTGTGCAGCAAACCAGACTCCCCACCCACCCTTTCTAAAACCACTGTGACAGAGACTGTAATTCCTGCATAGGACAGTACAGCCACCTGAGAACTCATTTTTAGAGTGGAAGCAAGTCTTCCTTGATTTTGAGGGACTGCCTATGATGATGATGATAAGGATTTTAGCAAGACTTTTGATAAGGTCCCACATGGCAGACTGGTCACGAAAGTAAAAGCCCATGGGATCCAGGGCAAAGTGGCAAGTTGGATCCAAAAGTGTCCCAGAGACAGGAAACAAAGGGTAATGGTTGATGGTTCTTTTTGTGACAGGAAGGCTGTTTCCAGTTGGGTTCCGCAGGGCTCAGTACTGGGTCCCTTGCTTTTTGCGGTACAACAATGATTTAGACACAAATGTGCGGGGTATGATTAAGAAGTTTGCAGATGACACCAAAATTGGCTGTGTGGTTGATGATGATGAAGATGCAGGAAAATATCAATATACTGGTCAGGTGGGCAGAACAGTGGCAAATGGAAGTCAATAAGGAGAAGTGTGAAATAATGCATCTGGGGAGGACTAACAAGGCAAGGGAATACACATTAATTAGTGAGACACAAAGAAGGATAGAGGAACAAAGGTACCTTGGAGTGCATGTCCACAGATCCCTGAAGATGGTAGGCCAGGTAGATAAGATGGTTATGAAGGCATGCGGAATACTTGCCTTTATTAGCCAAATCATAGAATACAAGAGCAGGAAGGTTATGCTTGAACTGTATAAAACACTAGTTAGGCCACAACTCGAGTACTGCATGCAGTTCTTGTTGTGCGAGGTCCCCTGGGGAAGAGTGACCATAATATGATAGAATTCTTTATTAAGGTGGAGAGTGACACAGTTAATTCAGAGACTAGGGTCCTGACCTTAAGGAAAGGTAACTTTGATGGTTTGAAGCGTGAAGGGGCTAGAATAGACAGGCAAATGATACTTAAAGGGTTGACAGTGGATAGGCAATGGCAGACATTTAAAGATCACATGGATGAACTTCAACAATTGGACATCCCTGTCTGGAGTAAAAATAAAACGGGGAAGGTGGTTCAACCGTGGCTAACAAGGGAAATTAGGAATAGTGTTAAATCCAAGGTTGGTGCATATAAATTGGCCAGAAAAAGCAACAAACCTGAGAACTGGGACAAATTTAGAATTCAGCAGAGGAGGAATAAGGGTCTAATTAGGAGGGGGAAAATAGAGTATGAGAGGAAGCTTGCAGGGAACATAAAAACTGATTGCAAAAGCTTCTATAGCTATGTGAAGAGAAAAAGGTTAGTGAAGATAAACGTAGGTCCCTTGCAGTCAGAATCAGGTGAATTTATAATGGGGAACAAAGAAATGGCAGACCAATTGAACAAATACTTTGGTTCTGTCTTCACGAACGAAGACATAAATAACCTTCCGGAAATACTCGGGGTCCGAGGGTCTAGCAAGAAGGAGGAGCTGAAGGGAATCGTTATTAGTCAGGAAATTGTGTTAGGGAAATTGATGGGATTGAAGACCAATCCATCCCCAGGGCCTGATAGGCTGTATCCCAGAGTAATTAAGGAAGTGGTCCTAGAAATAGTGGATGCATTGGTGATCATTTTCCAACATTCTATTGACTCTGGATCAGTTTCTATGGACTGGAGGGTAGCTAATGTAACAACACTTTTTAAAAAAGGAGGGAGAGAGAAAACAGGGAATTATAGACTGGTTAGCCTGACATCGGTGGTGGGGAAAATGTTGGAATCAATTAGCAAAGACGAAATAGCAGAGCATTTGGAAAGCAGTGACAGGATCGGTCCAAGTCAGCATGGATTTATGAAAGGGAAATTATGCTTGACAACTCTTCTAGAATTTTTTGAGGATGTAACTAGTAGAGTGGACAAGGGAGAACCAGTGGATGTGGTGTATTTGGACTTTCAAAAGTCTTTTGACAAGGTCCCACACAAGAGATTAGTGTGCAAAATTAATGCACATGGTATTGGGAGTAATGCATTGACGTGGTTAGAGAACTGGTTGGCAGACAGGAAGCAGAGAGTTGGAATAAGTGGGTCTTTTTCAGAACGGCAGGCAGTGATTAGTGGGGTGCCGCAGGGTTCAGTGCTGGCACCCCAGCAATTTACAATATACATCAATGACTTAGATGAAGGAATTGAATGTAATATCTCCAAGTTTGCAGATGACACTAAGCTGGGTGATGGTGTGAGCTGCGAGGAGGATGCTAAGAGGCTGCAGGGTGACTTGGACAGGTTAGGTGAGTGGGCAAATGCATGGCAGATGCAGTATAATGTGAATAAATGTGAGGTTATCCACTTTGGTGGCAAAAACAGGAAGACGGAATATTATCTGAATGGTGACAGATTAGGAAAAGGGGAGGTGCAACGAGACCTGGGTGCCGTGGTACATCAGTCATTGAAACTTGGCAAGCAGGTACAGCAAGCGGTGAAGAAGGCAAATGGCATGCTGGCCTTCATAGCTAAGGGATTTGAGTATAGGAGCAGGGAGGTCTTACTGCAGTTGTACAGGGCCTTGGTAAGGCTACACCTGGAATATTGTGTTCAGTTCTGGTTTCCTAATCTGAGGAAGGACTTTCTTAATATTGAGGGAGTACAGCGAAGGTTCCCCAGACTGATTCCCGGGATGACAGGACTGACATATGAGGAGAGATTGGATTGACTGGGCTTGTATTCACTGGAGTTTAGAAGAATGAAAGGGGATCTCATAGAAGCATATAAAATTCTGACGTGATTGGACAAGTTAGAGGGAGGAAGAATGTTCCCGATGGTGGGGAAGTCCAGAACCAGGGGTCACAGTCTAAGGATAAGTGGTAAGCCATTTAGGATCGAGATGAGGAGAAACTTCTTCACTCAGAGAGTTGTTAACCTGCGGAGTTCTCTACCGCAGAAAGTTGTTGAGGCCAGTTCATTAGATATATTCAAAAGGGAGTTAGATATGCCGTTACGCTAAAGGGATCAAGGGATAAGGAGCGAAAACAGGAAAGGGGCACTGCGGTTGAATGATCAGCCATGATCTTATTGAATGGTGGTGCAGGCTCAAGGAGCCGAATGGCCTACTGCTGCACCTAATTTCTATGTTTCTATGTTTCTATGGTCACCACATTACAGGAAAGATATGATTGCATTAGAGAGGGTACAGATGAGATTCACGAGGATGTTGCCTGGACTGGAGAATTTTTGTCATGAGGAAAGATTGGATAAGCTGGGTTTGTTTTCTTTGGAACAGAGGAGGCTGGCGGGAATCTTTTTGAGGTGTACAAAATAATGAGGGGCCAAGATAGAGTGGGTAGTGCTGTGTATCTGTAAAGCATGCACTCCCATGTTCCACCACCAGGGAGCGCATGCCCTGAAGTCCCAAGAGATCCCAGCACTCGATATAAGCCGGCCCCTAAGGCCTGTTCCTCACTCTGGAGTGTCTTAATAAAGACTGAGGTCACTGTTACTTTAATCTCCCTGTGTGCAGTCTCATCTGTGTTAGGAACACAATAACTGCCGACGAGTATACGAATCCAACGCAAAGATGCAGCAAACTGTGGGCATCCTGGAGAAGTTCTCGGAGGGTGAGGACTGGGAAACCTATGTCGAACGGCTAGACCAGTACTTTGGAGCCAACGAGCTGGACGGAGAAATGAAGCGCTGCAAAAAGGAAAGCGGTCCTTCTCACATTCTGCGGGGCACCGACCGACAGCCTCATGAAGAATCTTCTGGCTCCAGTGAAACCCACAGATAAGTCATATGAGGAGCTGTGTACACTGGTTCGGGAACATCTTAACCCGAGGGAGAGCGTGCTGATGGTGAGGTATCGGTCCTACACGTGCCAGCGATCTGAAGGTCAGGAAGTGGCGAGCTACGTCGCCGAGCTAAGGCAACTTGCAGGACAATGTGAGTTTGATGGCTACCTGGAGCAGATGCTCAGAGCCATTTTTGTACTGGGCATTGGCCACGAGACCATCCTACAAAAAATTTTGACTGCAGAGACACCGACCCTCAGTAAGGCCATTGCGATAGCACAGGCTTTTATGTCCACCAGTGATAACACCAAAATAAATCTCTCACCACACAAGTGCTAGCAATGTTCATAAATTAACTGGAACTGTGTTTATGAGCAGAAATGTACAGGGCAGAAACTACGAGTCTGCAACTGTCAGCAGGCCTCAGGTGACCCAGATGACACAGAGTCTGCAACAAAGGATGAATGCAAGGCAATTCACACCTTGTTGGCGTTGTGAAGGATTCCATTCAGTCTATTCATGCCACTTCAAAAGGTGTGTTTGCAAGAGCTCTGGAACAATGGGGCATCTCCAAAGAGCTTGCAGACGAGCTGCAAGTTCTGCAAAACCTGCTAACCACCACGTGGCAGAGGAAGATCAGTCCATGGTGGATCAAAGCAATTTCAAACCTCAGAGAGAGGAGGCAGATGCTGAAGTACATGGGGTGCACACATTTTCAACGAAATGTCCACCTATAATGCTAAACGTAAAATTGAATGGCCTACCTGTAGCCATGGAACTGGACACTGGCGCTAGCCAATCCATCATGATTAAAAAGATGTTTGAGAGACTGTGGTGCAACAAGGCACTCAGACCAGCCCTGAGCCCCATCCACACGAAACTGAGAATGTACACCAAAGAGCTCATCACTGTCCTGGGCAGCGCCATGGTAAAGGTCACCTACGAGGGCACGGTGCATGAACTGCCACTCTGGATTGTCATGGGTGATGGCCCCACACTGCTTAGAAACATAGAAACATAGAAAATAGGTGCAGGAGTAGGCCATTCGGCCCTTCGAGCCTGCACCGCCATTTAATATGATCATGGCTGATCATTCACCTCAGTACCCCTTTCCCGCTTTCTCTCCATACCCTTTGATCCCTTTAGCCATAAGGGCCACATCTAACTCCCTCTTGAATATATCCAATGAACTGGCATCAACGACTCTCTGCGGCAGGGAATTCCACAGGTTAACAACTCTCTGAGTGAAGAAGTTTCTCCTCATCTCAGTCCTAAATGGCCTACCCCTTATCCTAAGACTGTGTCCCCTGGTTCTGGACTTCCCCAACATCGGGAACATTCTTCCCGCATCTAATCTGTCCCATCCCATCAGAATCTTAAACGTTTCTATGAGATCTCCTCTCATCCTTCTAAACTCCAGTGTATAAAGGCCCAGTTGATCCAGTCTCTCCTCATATGTCAATCCAACCATCCCTGGAATCAGTCTGGTGAACCTTCGCTGCACTCCCTCAATAGCAAGAATGTCCTTCCTCAGATTAGGAGACCAAAACTGAATACAATATTCTAGTTGAGGCCTCACCAAGGCCCTGTACAATTCTAGTAATACCTTCCTGGAAGGAGCTGGCTGGGCAAAATCCGCTGGAACTGGGATGACATCCGAGCGCCATTACATGTTGATGAGGCCTCATGTACCCAGGTTCTTAACAAATTTCCTTCCCTTTTTGAGCCAGGCATTGGAAACTTTTCCAGGGCGAAGGTGCAGATCCACTTGGTCCCAGAGGCATGACCCATTCACCACAAGGCGCGAGCGGTACCTCACATGATGAGGGAGAGAGTGGAAATCGAGCTGGACAGGCTGCAATGCGAGGGCATCATCTCCCCAGTGGAATTCAGTGAGTGGGCCAGCCCGATTGTTCCAGTACTCAAAAGTGATGGCACGGTCAGGATTTGCGGCGATTATAAAGTAACTATTAATCGTTTCTCGCTACAGGACCAATACCCGCTACCTAAGGCAGATGATCTATTTGCGACTCTGGCAGGAGGCAAGACGTTCACCAAGCTCGACCTGACTTCGTGACGCAGGAGCTGGAGGAGTCTTCAAAGGGCCTCACCTGCATCAACACGCACAAAGGACTGTTCATTTACAACAGATGCCCATTTGGAATTCGGTCGGCTGCAGCAATCTTCTCGAGAAACACGGAGAGCTTACTCAAGTTGGTACCACGCATGGTGGTTTTTCATGACAACAGAAGTGGAGTTTTTGGGGACAAAGGTTGCGGCGGACGGCATTTGGTCCACAGACGCCAAGACAGAGGCTATCAGGAACACACTCAGGCCACAGAACGTCACGGAGCTGCAGTCGTTCCTGGCACTCCTCAACTATTTTGGTAACTTCCTACCGGGGTTAAGCACCCTCTTAGAGCCCCTACATGTGCAATTGCGTAAAGGTGAGAACTGGGTTTGGGAAAAAAACCAAGTAATTGTTTTTGAGAAAGCCAGAAACATTTTATGCACCAACAAGCTGATTGTATTGTGTAACCCATGTAAAAAACTTGTGCTATCATGTGATGCATCGTCGTACGGAGTCGGGTGTGTATTACAACAAGCTAACTTTGCGGGGAAGTTGCAACCTGTCGCCTATGCCTCCAAGAGCTTGTCTAAGGCCGAGAGGACCTACAGCTTGATTGAGAAAGAGGCATTAGCATGTGTGTTCGGGGTAAAGAAAATGCATCAGTACGTGCTGGCCTCAAATTTGAGCTGGAAACCAATCACAAGACCCTTATATCCCTGGTCGCTGAAAACAAGGGGATAAATACTAATGTCTCAGCCCACTTATAAAGGTGGGCACTCGTGCTATCAGCATATAAATATACCATCCGCCACAGGCCAGGTACCGAGAACTGTGCGGATGCTCTCAGTCGGCTACCATTGCCCACCACGGGGGTGGAAATGGCACAGCCTGCAAACTTGTTGATGATGGCACAGCCCGCAGACTTGTTGATGGTCATGGAAGCATTTGAAAATGACAAATCACCTGTCACGTTCCGCCAGATTAGGACTTGGACCAGCCAAGATCCTCTGCTGTCCCTCGTAAAAAACTGTACTGCATGGGAGCTGGGCCAGCATCCCCGTTGAAATGCAAGAGCTAATCAAGCCGTTCCAGCGGCGAAAGGACGAGCTTTCCATTCAGGCAGACTGCCTGTTGTGGGGTAACCATGTAGTGCTACCCAAAAAGGGCAGGGAGATGTTCATCTCGGATCTCCACAGCACACACCCGGGTATAGTAATGATGAAAGCGATAGCCAGATCCCACGTGTGGTGGCCCGGTATCGACTCTGACTTAAGAGTCCTGTGTACAGCAATGCCGCATGTGTGCTCAGTTGAGCAACGCGCCCAGAGAGGCGCCACTAAGTTTGTGGTCCTGGCCCTCCAGACCATGTTCGAGGATCCATGTCGACTATGCGGGCACGATTCTCGGTAAAATGCTCCTGGTGGTGGTGGATGCTTTTTCAAAATGTATTGAATGTGAAATAATGTCGGGAAGCACCGCCACCGCCACCATTGAAAGCCTGAGGGCCATGTTTGCTACCCACGGCCTGCCTAACCTACTACTCAGTGACAACGGGCCATGTTTCACCAGTGCCGAATTTAAAGAATTCATGACCCGCAATGGGATCAAACATGTCACCTTGGCCCCGTTTCAACCAGCCTCCAATGGGCAGGCAGAGCGGGCAGTACAAACCATCAAACAGAGTCTTAAACGAGTCACAGACTGCTCACTCCAAACCCGCCTGTCCCGAGTACTGCTCAGCTACCGCACGAGACCCCACTCGCTCACAGAGGTACCCCCGGCTGAGCTACGCATGAAAGACTCTCGCTAGTTCACCCCAACCTGCATGATCAGGTAGAGAGCAGGCGGCAACAACAAAATGTAAACAATGGTCGCGCCACTGTGTCACGGGAAATTGATCTGAATGACCCTGGTATGTGCTAAACTATGGACATGATCCCAAGTGGATCGCAGGCACGGTAATAGCTAAAGAAGGAAGTAGAGTCTTTGTAGTCAAACTGGACAATGGACAAATTTGCAGAAAGCACCTGGACCAAACGAGGCTGCGGTTCACAGACTGCCCTGAACAACCCACAGCAGACATCACCTTCTTTGAGTCCACAACACACACCCAAAGGATCAACGACACCACCCCGGACCAGGAAAGTGAACCCATCACGCCCAACAGCCCAGCAAGGCCAGGCTCACCCAGCAGCCCTGCAGGGCCAGCAACACGCCAGTCCAGCGAGGGCACAGCCAACACACCAGAACAGACATTTGTACCGAGGCGGTCCACCAGGGAAAGAAAGGCTCCCGACTGCCTCACCTTGTAAATAGTTTTCACTTTGACTTTGGGGGGGTGTGATGTTGTGTATCTGTAAAGCATGCACTCTCATGTTCCGCCACCAGGGAGCGCATCCCCTGAAGTCCCAAGGGATCCCAGCATCCCTTGGGAGCACTGTATATAAGCCGGCCCCTAAGGCCTTTTCCTCACTCTGGAGTGTCTTAATAAAAACTGAGGTCACTGTTACTTTAACCTCCCTGTGTGCAGTCTCATCTGTGTTCGGAACACAATAGGTAGGAAGAACCTGTTTCCCTTAGCAGAAGGATCAACAACTTGGGGCTATAGATTTAAAGTAATTGGTAGGAAATTAGAGGGATTTGAGGGAAATGTCTTCACCCAGAGGGTGATGGGGGTCTGGAACTCACTGCCTGAAAGGGTGGTAGAGGCAGAAAGCCTCACTGCATTTAAAGGGTACTTGGATGTGCACTTGAAAGTGGGATTAGGCTAGATAGCGCTTTTTTGGCCGGCACGGACATAATGGGCCAAAATGGCCTCCTTCCACGCGGTAATATTTTATGATTCTATGACTCATCCTCTAACATCAATCATAGACTCTTCTCCTCAGACCAATGGTACATTCTTCCCCTAATGCCAATGGCCGACTCTTCCTCTAACAGCAAATTCTATATTGTCACTGGCATAACACTGGTACCAGCTACTCATGGACTTTTATTGAGAACTATCAGAACCAGGTTGGTCTATTTCTGAATCTAGACCGAAGTGACTCACAGTTGTGGCCAAGGGTCAAAACACGATTCTGATGCATTGTGCAACCTTGATCAATTGTACAAGGATTGAAACCTTCTGTAATGGGCCTAGTTATTTATATTGTCAAGTTTGATCCTGACATGGTCCATGGCCTAATGTACTGCTGCAATTTCCTGTGTTTTAATCTTATTTTGATTTATTTGTGTCCAAGTTATGGATGTATTGGAGAGTTCTAAAGACTGGAAATGCCTGGAATGGAAAACCAAACTCTCGAGTTGAGGGTAAAGCGAGATGCATTTATATAATAATTAGAAGCACAATTTTCTGCTGTCCAGAAGCTATAAAGCATTTGGTGGGTTCTAACAAGTCCATAAACCATAATGGGAAACTTAAATGGTTGGAGATGATGCAGTGATTTACAGGAAGCAGGAAAGTTTAATTACATCAGGTACATCCAACAGAGATACGTTGATGGAAGTGAATTGGCAACATGATTTTGTCCCCAAGTCTATTCACCAATTTTACATCTGAATGAGAAAGATGAGGAGGAAATATGTTCAAGAGGACTGGTGACCATACGAAGGGAGTAAGGAGTAATGTGCCTGACACAACAACAACAACAACAACAACTTCAATTTGTATAAAAGCTAAATACTGCGCATGCTGGAATCTGAAATAAAAACAGAAAATTCTGGAAATCTCATCAGGTGAAGCAACATCTGTGGAGAGAGAAACAGAGTTAACATTTCCGGTCTGTGACCCTTCATTAAGAACAAAAGGTGAGACTAGATAGGGTGTGAATGGCAGAATCATCACTAGCCACAATGGGAAGGAGAAAAGAAAGTGAGGATTTGTCAAGCTTGAGGAACAGCATCTCATCTTTTGTTTAGGCACTTTACAGCCTCCTGAACTCAACGTCGGTTTCAATAATTTCAGACCATAACGTCTGCCCATATTTTTTTCTCGGTTTCCCAGGACGGTTGGTGAAGATTCCGCCATTCACACGCACTCTAGACTCATCTTTTGTTTTCTAACTTGTGCCATTACCATCTCAGTTTGCCCATCATCATCATCCCTTTTGTCTCTCTAATCTTCTCTTTTGTTCTTGCCTCCCCTCCCCCTTTCCCTACCCCTGCACTTTGTGAAGAATCTGTTACATCCCGAACTTTTCCAGTTCTGACGAAGGGTCACAGACCCAAAATGTAAATTCTGTTTCTCTCCACAGATGCTGCCTGACCCGCTGAGATTTCCAGCATTTTCTGTTTTTACTTGCCTTCAACATAGTTAAAAGTCCCAAGGCTCTTTAATGGAGCGATTATCAAACAACAATTTGACACCGAGCCACATAAAGAGATATTAGGACAGATGTCTTGGTCAAAGAGGCAGGTTTTAAGGAACGTCCTGAAGGAGGAGGCAGAGGAAAAGAGGTGGTGAGATGTAGGGAGGGAATCTCAGAGCTTAGGGCCGAGGCAGTAGAAGGTATGGCTGCCAATGGTGGGGTGAAGAAAATAAGGGATGTGCAAGAGGCCAGAATTGGAGGAGTGCAGAGATCATGGAGAATTGTAAGGCTGGAGGGGGTTACAGAGATAGGGAGGGTCAAGGCCCTGGGTTATCTGTGCAGAAGCTGTCCTCTGTGCTGGCATCAGGGAGCTTTCCCTTTCCTTCAATCAAAGTGCTTCCATCGTCAGCTGGCTCTTTAAGTAGCTGCAGCTGTTTAAGTCCTACAACAACAACAACAATAGCAACACGTATTTATATAGCGCCTTTAATGTAGTAAAACGTCCCAAGGCACTACACAGGAGTGTTATAAGACAAAACAAATAAATTTGACACTGAGCCACATAAGAAGAAATTACGGCAGGTGACCAAAAGCTTGGACAAAGAGGTTGGTTTTAAGGAGCATCTTAAAGGGGGAAAGAGAGGTAGAGAGGCGGAGAGGTTTAGGCAGGGAGTTCCAGAGCCTGGGGCCCAGGCAGCTGAAGGCACGGCCACCAATGGTGGAGTGATTATAATCAGGGCTGCTGTAAGGGGGATGGTCTCTATGAGGGGGTCAGGTTCCCTTCTGACCAACTTGACCGGTTTCAAATCACTCCCACTCCCTTGGGTTCTGTGCTCTGGATTTATTTGGGGGGTGTGATAAAAGTGCAGAGGACACTGGTTTGATGCAAAGAACTTTGTTTTTATTACAGTCCAGGTAATACAGGCTTATTACTCTAGTAAGAAAATACAAGGCCAAACTTACAATCACTCTAATAAAGAACAATACAAGGAAAGGTACAAGGTCAAACTTATAATCACAAATCACTCCAATAAAGAACCATGCACTACACATTCAAAGGGGGGGTCACAGTAACTTATACCTCCCACCTCCCAATCCCTAATTCTAGCTAGGTTAGACTCCAGGGCAGGCAGGGACTATGCTTACCAACCCTTTTGATAGTTAACGGTAGATCGCGGTTGTTTTTCCCTTGATATCACATTGACTGTGGTCGGTCGCTGCTGCGATGGTGTTCTTCCTTCCTTCAGGACTTCAGGACTTCGAGGCTGGAGAAGTTAGTTTACAACTGTCGCGTTGGTTTCTCTCCTTGTCTTGATGACACAGCGTAGTGTGGTATTAGTCTGTCAGTCAAAGTGACATCTGAGGTGGTAGCAGCCTTGTAGCTACCTAGCAACCACCTAACCTCTGTTGAAAACAGGTGTCAGTTATACGATTTCAGTGTTCTAATCTTGCCGCCAAATCTGTTCAAAATCCTTTGTATAATTTTGGCGGGCTTGGTTCTTCTTTGTAATATTTTGTCGGGTTCGTTAAAATTTGATATGTCTTGGGTGGATTGATGTTCGAATATTGTTTCCTGATGGAAATATTAGTTTGGTAATTGCAATGTCATTTTGTGCTTAGTCTTTCGCATACAGGCTGGATTGGGCCTCTTTGTGATGTATATGCTGAAATGGTTTGTCCAGACCCATGTTGATGGGTAGCTACCTCTGGGTGATTTTGTGATGTTAATGTCTCTTGCGGGGGAAGGATTTTCGAATACTCATTCTTCCAGACAGGTTAACTCAGTCCTCACACCCAGGTAGCTTTACGTAATTAGACCGTCTCTTGCTAGTTTCGTAGGTCCGCCCACAGCCTTGAGTTTGTCTTTTAAAATCCAAAATTCTATTAAAGTTCGTAGTTTCTTCCATAAGCACTTTTGAGTTCCAAACTTTTCGGTAGATAGACCCAAATTAAATTTCCTTTCGAATGAGCCCAAATACAGGGGGGGTTTCTTGTGAATTTTGCATTCCTTCGTTCCCCCTTGTTGACACTCCACACTCTTGAGTGTCAATTAAGATAAGCAAAATTCCTCCTCCCGAGAGTCAACCTTCCCTGCATTTATACTAACGAAACATTACCCTGCATCCCCCGTTGAAATGCAATGCAATATACAGGCGAATACAGTCATTACAATTCGGTTATAGCATAGAGAGGGTATGATGTTCCTCTTTTACTCGGTTTTCACAGTAAAATGACAGTATACAGTCATACATAACTTTAAATAAAATAAAACGAAGCACATAGTCAAAACACGTTCTCAAGTAACATAAAGGTCCATAGTCAAACAGATATTCAAGTTCAGCAAAATAAAAGTAAATGATCAAACACATTTAAGTAAAACTCATACAGCACTCGCGATGTTGCGGTTTACAGCAGGTAAAATCAAACACAAATTAAACATGGTGGTATGGTGTCACCACTCCCTGCGCGATTCCAAAGTTCGCCCAAGGAGCGTATAGCACCATTTGGTGCCTGTCCTGACGGCCTCTGCGTTTCACTCGGCAAGTGAGACAACATAAGTAAAGTATAATCGCGAGCTGACAAATAACTAAAGTATGGGAAGCGATTCTGATCCAGACTGGGACCTCTATATTTCTGAAAAGGTCCCACCAAGGTGGAATAGTGATCTCAAAAATCTTTTTCCCTATCTCAATGGTTTTCTGTTCTAGAGTGTAGAGGTGTTTTTGTGAGATAATTACAGCTTTTAGCAGAGCGGTAAGATGTTCGGGTAGAGGGGGAATTGCATAGCCAAAATGTACAACATAATCCTGCAGGTTTGTAATGTTTTCCTTCACAGTGAGGGGACAGTGGAGGGTTCAGGAATGGGGACAATCTGTTCCTGGGCCACTTGAACTGATGCCTCAGGTTTGAAGCAAAAACTGCTGTCACTTACCGGACACCAGAAGTGTCCATGTTGGTAGTGGGGCGCACTGGTGGTGACACAATATGTCCCAGCCCCTATGTATGTTACCTGTGGAGGGACCTGGGCTTGTGCCATTACCTCCATGGTACAGTTAATAGGCTGTGCACCAGCAGCTTTAAACCCACACTGTGACTTTGAATGGGCACTCAAGTACTGGGGACACAGTATTACATGTGCACCCCGGCTCCGGCACCCGGAGAGGTCAGTACCCGTTACAGAGTGCTCCCACTTTATGACATCGGGTGGGACCGCTGCGAAACGAATGTGTGCACCTCCTTGAATAACTCCAATGTTCTCCACCCGGTATACCGGTGCAGGTCGGGCTGTCCCACCCATGACCAGCATCCTTAATACTATCCCCAAAATAGTGTGGTTAGATTTCCCACAGTCTACTGGGACAGCGTAGGCTTCATAGGCTAGGCGGAGCTGGCACGGGCTTAGTGAATTGCTGTACGGGTGGAGGGCAGCGAGGTGCTTGTTCCTGATTCAAGAGGGGGCTACACCTTGTTTTAAATTCTCCAGGTTGTTGCGGCCCTCGCCCAACAACCATGTCCCATACAGTACGTACACCTCGTTCTGTGCAGCCTGGTCAGAAGCGTTTCTATCCTCCCGTATGAGTGCATTCACTGTCTGTGCATGTTTTTCCAACTCAGTCACTATTTCTTTTCAATGGACAGTCATAGCCTGGTCCTCGTGTTGTCCTGAACCTACTACGGTATTCTCCTGTTTCAGGATTTTTCTCAATTGGGTCTTTAAACTGTTTATCTGTGTTTGCAGTTCTATGTCATCTAGGCTATTTATTACAGAGGATGCTGTATTGTAGGTAGTGAAAACATTGTTTATGATTCCCCTTCTTGGTCTCCATGAGCCCATGGTGTCCCTAGCGTTTGGGTTGTATACATCTACTTTGTCTACATTTCCAAAGTCTGACTCATAAAATTTCTTGAACATGTCTCTAAGTAGGGCCTGGCATAGCAGCTCTGTTTCCTTTGGACACCATGCAGGCAGGTGTACCTCGGTAAGGTTTAATATTACTGAAGCTACTGCATCATGTACCCCCTGATATAATATCTTTTCAGTCAGTACCAATATTAATCCAGCGAGAGGCAGCGAGAGTTTGTGAGTTGGCGAGAGGCAACGGGGGGAGGCGTATAAAAAGGCCCAGCATGGTGAGTTCGGCGAGAGGCTAGCTTGTGCAGCTGCAGCAGGGAAAGAAGGCAAAAAGGAAGTAGAAGAAAATTGAAAGATGATGTCACAGCCAAGGGGGTAAGTGATTGGCTGGTGATTGGTAAGTAGCTTTTCTGTTTTCTTTTCTCTATCAGTCAGTAACCTTTAGCATTGTTATTACGAAATTAAGTTTATCTAAGGGTTAACTCATGGCAAGACAGCTCGGACACGTGTTATGCTCCACCTGTAGTATGTGGGAAGTCAGGGACACTTCCGGTGTCCCTGACGACTATGTGTGCGGGAAGTGTATCCGCCTCCAGCTCCTGACAGACTGCATTACGGCACTGGAGCTGCGGGTGGATTCACTCTGGAGCATCCATGATGCTGAGAATGACGTGAGTAGCATGTTTAGCGAGTTGGTCTTACCGCAGGTAAAGGGTACACAGCCAGATAGTAAATGGGTGACCAGCAGGAAAAGTAGTGCAAGGAAGGTAGTGCAGTGGTCCCCATCGGTCATCCCCCTGCAAAACCGATACACCGCTTTGGGTACTGTTGAGGGGGATGACTCATCAGGGGGGAGAAGCAGCAGCCAAGTTCATGGCACTGTGGATGGCTCTGCTGCACAGAAGGGCAGGAAAAAGAGTGGGAGAGCTATAGTGATAGGGGATTCGATTGTAAGGGGAATAGATAGGCGTTTCTGCGGCCGCAACCGAGACTCCAGGATGGTATATTGCCTCCCTGGTGCAAGGGTCAAGGATGTCTCGGATAGGGTGCAGGACATTCTGAAAAGGGAGGGTGAACAGCCAGTTGTCGTGGTGCATATAGGTACCAACGATATAGGCAAAAAAGCGGGATGAGGTCCAACGAGATGAATTTAGGGAGCTAGGAGCTAAATTAAATAGTAGGACCTCCAAAGTAGAAATCTCAGTATTGCTACCAGTGCCACGTGCTAGTCAGAGTAGGAATTACAGGATAGCTCAGATGAATACCTGGCTTGAGGAGTGGTGCAGAAGGGAGGGATTCAAATTCCTGGGACATTGGAACCAGTTCTGGGGGAGGTGGGACCAGTACAAACCGAATGGTCTGCACCTGGGCAGGATCGGAACCAATGTCCGAGGGGGAGTGTTTGCTAGTGCTGTTGGGGAAGAGTTAAGCTAATATGGCAGGGGGATGGGAACCGATGCAGGGAGACAGAGGGAAATAAAATGGAGGCAGAAGCAAAAGATAGAAAGGACAATAGTAAAAGTGGAGGGCAGAGAAACCCAAGGCAAAAAAGAAAAAGGGCCACATTACAGAAAAATTCGAAAGGCGCAAAGTGTGTTAAAAAGACAAGCCTGAAGGCTCTGTGCCTCAATGCGAGGAGTATTCAGAATAAATTGGATGAATTAACTGCGCAGACAGCAGTTAACGGATATGATGTAATTGGTATCATGGAGACATGGCTCCAGGGTGACCAAGGCTGGGAACTCAACATCCAGGGGTATTCAACATTTAGGAAGGATAGACAGAGAGGAAAAGGAGGCGGGGTGGCATTGCTGGTTAAAGAGGAAATTAATGCAATAGTAAGGAGGGACATTAGCCTGGATGATGTGGAATCGGTATGGGTAGAGCTACGGAATTCCAAAGGGCAGAAAACGCTAGTGGGAGTTGTGTACAGACCACCAAACAGTAGTAGTAAGTTTGGGGACAGCATCAAACAAGAAATAAGGGATGTGTGCAATAAAGATACAGCATTTAACATGGGCGACTTTAATCTACATATTGATTGGGCTAAGCAAACTGGTAGCAATGCAGTGGAGGAGGATTTCCTGGAGTGTATTAGAGATGGTTTTCTATGTCGAGGAACCAACTAGAGAACTGGCCATCCTAGATTGGGTAATGTGTAATGAGAAGGGACTAATTAGCAATCTTGTTGTGCGAGGCCCCTTGGGGAAGAGTGACCATAATATGGTAAAATTCTTTATTAAGGTGGAGAGGGACACAGTTAATTTGGAAACTAGGGTCCTGAACTTAAGGAAAGGTAACTTTGACGGTATGAGGCGTGAATTGGCTAGAATAGATTGGCAAACGATACTTAAAGGGTTGATGGTGGATAAGCAATGGCAAACATTTAAAGATCCACATGGATGAATTTCAGCAATTATACATCCCTGTCTGGAGTAAAAATAAAATGGGGAATGTGGCTCAACCATGGCTAACAAGGGAAATTAAGGATGGTTGTTAAAGCCAAGGAAGAGGCATATAAATTGGCCAGAAAAAGCAACAAACCTGAGAACTGGGAGAAAGTTAGAATTCAACAGAGGAGGACTAAGGGTTTAATTAAGAGGGGGAAAATAGAGTACGAGAGGAAGCTTGCAGGGAACGTAAAAACTGACTGCAAAAGCTTCTATAAATATGTGAAGAGAAAAAGATTAGTGAAGACAAATGTAGGTCCCTTGCAGTCGGATTTAGGTGAATTTATAATGGGGAACAAAGAAATGGCAGACCAATTGAACAAATACTTCGGTTCTGTCTTCATGAAGGAAGATACAAATAGCCTTCCAATGTACTAGGGGACAGTGGGTCTACTGAGAAGGAGGAACTGAAGGATATCCTTATTAGGCAGGAATTTGTTTTAGGGAAATTGATGGGCTTGAAGGCCGATAAATCCCCGGGGCCTGATAGTCTGCATCCCGAGCACTTAAGGAAGTGGCCCTAGAAATAGTGGATGCATTGGTGATCATTTTCCAACAGTCTATCAACTCTGGATCAGTTCCTATGGACTGGAGGGTAGCTAATGTAACACCACTTTTTAAAAAAGGAGGGAGAGAGAAAATGGGTAATTATAGACTGTTTAGCCTGACATCAGTAGTGGGGAAAATGTTGGAATCAATCATTAAGGATGAAATAGCAGAGCATTTGGAAAGCAGTGACAGGATCGGACCAAGTCAGCATGGATTTATGAAAGGGAAATCATGCTTGATGAATCTTCTGGAATTTTTTGAGGATGTAACTAGCAGAGTGGACAAGGGAGAACCAGTGGATGTGGTGTATTTGGACTTTCAAAAGGCTTTTAACAAGGTCCCGCACAAGAGATTGGTGTGCAAAATCAAAGCGCATGGTATTGGGGGTAATGTACTGACGTGGATAGAGATGGTTGGCAGACAGGAAGCAGAGAGTCGGGATAAACGGGTCCTTTTCAGAATGGTAGGCAGTGACTAGTGGAGTGCCGCAGGGTTCAGTGCTGGGAACCCAGCTATTTACAATATACATTAACAATTTAGATGAAGGAATTGAGTGCAATATCTCCAAGTTTGTGGATGACACTAAACTGGGTGGCGGTGTGAGCTGTGAGGACACTTAGAGGCTGCAGGGTGAGGTGGACAGGTTAGGTGAGTGGGCAAATGCATGGCAGATGCAGTATAATGTGGATAAATGTGAGGTTATACATTTTGGGGGCAAAAACATGAAGGCAGAATATTATCTGAATGGCGGCAGATTAGGAAAAGGGGAGGTGCAACGAGACCTGAGTGTCATGGTTCATCAGTCATTGAAAGTTGGCATGCAGGTACAGCAGGCGGTGAAGAAGGCAAATGCTATGTTGGCCTTCATAGCTAGGGGATTTGAGTATAGGAGCAGGAGGTCTTACTGCAGTTGTACAGGGCCTTAATGAGGCCTTACCTGGAATATTGTGTTCAGTTTTGGTCTCCTAGTCTGAGGAAGGAAGTTCTTGCTATTGAGGGAGTGCAGCAAAGGTTCACCAGACTGATTCCAGGGATGGCTGGACTGTCATTTGAGGAGAGACTGGATCAACTGGGCCTTTATTCACTGGAGTTTAGAAGGATGAGAGGGGATCGCATAGAAACATATAAGATTTTGATGGGACTGGACAGGTTAGATGCGGGAAGAATGTTCCCGATGTTGGAGAAGTCCAGAACCAGGGGACACATTCTTAGGATAAGTGATAGGCCATTTAGGACTGAGATGTGGAGAAACTTCTTCACTCAGAGAGTTGTTAACCTATGGAATTCCCTGCCGCAGAGATTTGTTGATGCCAGTTCATTGGATATATTCAAGAGCGGGTTAGATATGGCCCTTACGGCTAAAGGAATCAAGGGGTATGGAGAGAAAGCAGGAAAGGGATACTGAGGGAATGATCAGCCAATATCTTATTGAATGGCGGTGCAGGCTCGCAGGGCCAAATGGCCTACTCCTGCACCTATTTTCTATGTTTCTCTGTTTCTATTTCCAGGTTCCTTGGTGCTGGTAGGACACCTTTCTATTACTGTACGTATTGGCGGCGATGTGGGCAGGGCTTTCTTAATGTGTGCTCTTAGTTCGGTGGCGTTAATTGGGAGTGGGGAGTGTGGGACCGTACACCCATGTAGGCTAGAGTCCCACCCCATCCCTTCCCCTTCATCTTGCCATTACCTGGTGAAGGCAATCGATATGCCTGTGGGATAAATACTCTCTAATCCCCACATGCAAACATAAACTCCTTGTTCGGATTCCCACCATTTGTCCCAACACACTGTTACTCCTCCCCGTGTCCCCGTGATGGTGCGGTACGTATCATTACCGAGTCTTTCCCCGTCCGATTCCTGGTCCAATGTGTCCTTGCTGAGTTTTCTGAGCCACCACCATCTTCCCAGGGGAATGTTCCCTTTGCAAGTCAAACACACACGCTTTCCCTCTGTAACACTGACTCGGGCAACGATGATCCGCATCCGGGGGCATGGGAGTGAGGCCTCCCTATAGGTAAAACCTTCCTGGCTGGAGTAGTGGGTAGAATTGGATCCCAGCCACCCTGGCCACCTTCCCTCGTGGGTGTAAACGGCGAGTTCTTCCACGTCTCGGGGGTCACCCCCGGTGGTTACGATCGGTGCTCTCCCTCCTGAACACCCGTAAATGAGGGATTCTTCCACGTCTCCTCGGTCGCTGCTGCTCATCCTTATCAGGGCGAGTAGGACTAGGATCCTTCTCATGTTGTCCTCTTACCTGTAGGGGCACATAAAACAGATTGTCGAGCCCTGAGAAAGCTCTCTGGCTTGATAAAGGTGACGGAGTTCCAAGTTGGGCTCATAGTCCTTAATTGACTGGCTGTCTTATTCAGTTCCTTGTGGACTGATTGCTTTTAACTTTGTCTCACAGTCGTTCTGCTTGTTATCTCACCGGTGCTTCCTTAATAGCCATACCGGTAGATTCTTCTTACTCCCGGGTATTACCCGGCCTGTGCCTCTTTTAACAGCTGCACAGATAGATTCTTTTCCTTATCCCAATTAGCTAATACATATATACTTATCATTACACATAATCTTACATTACTCTAAATTATTTACCACACAGATCTTAAACTACTCGAACTTATTCACTAAACATACTTCATATGGCACTATATATGTACATCTGCCACCCGTCTCCGGGTGGCCAAGTTAATTCCTGCCTTCTCTCTTTCTTCTTCTCCCGCTGGGTGTCCAGCGAGGTAGGCAAAGGTCGGTCTGCACCCTCTAACCCTAAGTACCCTGACCGGACGTGTGTTTGAGTCCCACACTATCGGGGGAACGTCCCCTCCGGTGCTGCAGCACACCGCTCCTTTGTGGGTGACTGCCTGGTTCCTTTCTTCCCCTGGGGGTTCTGCCTGGTCGAGGGTTACGCGCTGGGGACTCTCACTTGGTGTCTGGTCCACCGCTATCTCTTCCAGGGATCACTTGTTTCCCGAGGCTACCGGCTGGGTGTCCCTGCTCGCGGGCAGGTCTCTGACCTTGGGTGCCCTTTTGCGGCTGGTCCCTTTCCCGGGGCAGAACTATTCAAATTGGGGCGCTGGTGACCACGGTATCTTTGGCCGTGGTGTGCAGGGAGTCCTTCTTAAGGCTCCAGCTGCTGGAGGTGCGTCCGAGTCTCAAATGATTGGGGGGACAGCTCCTCGAGTAACACAGTTCACCGCCCCTCTAGGTACAGTCTGTGGGTCTGCCACGTCCCCTGTGGGATTACCACAGTGAGGGGTTGTTGGCTGGGGGTCTCTGTTTTTAGTGCGGTTTACAGTTTTTGGCTGTCCCTTGCGTTTGGCTGCTGCCCCGGGTTGTAAAGTTTGCACTGATTTATGTGGAACCACTTTGTTTGACGGGGCAATTTCATGGCATAGACCATGGGGCTTGCCTTGTTGACAATATGGTATGGTCCCATGTACAGTGCCTCAAAGACCCCTACTCTAGCGTAGTCCCTCACCATAACCTGGTCCCCTATCTCCCACTCGTGGTGCTTGCGGGGTTTTAGCAGCAGTCGGTTGCTCTGATGCTGTGTTCCCATGTTGTTAGCAGCCTGCCAGTGAATCTGTTTAAGGTGTTCAAACAGATTCCTGACAAAGCTGTCCCGGTTCGCTTCCCTAAGCTGACCTTCCGTGAGTACTGGGGCTAACACATGGGTCGGGGTTCGCATGGCTCTGCCGGTCATGAGCTCGTACAGGGAGTACTCCGTGCTCTTTGACTGGCTGGCCCAGATCCCCATGAGGACCAGTGGTAGGACCTCTACCCACCCTTTGGGTGAGTCCCCTGTCTCTTTTCGCAGCCTTTCTTTGATGGTACGGTTTAAATGCTCCACAGACCCGGATGACTGCGGGTTGTGGGCTAAATGCCATTTTCCTCTGATGCCAAGGACCTTAAGGGCCTCCTGCATCACCTGCCCAGTGAAATGACTCCCTTGTTCGGACTCCACGTATTGTGGTAGTCCCCATCGAGAGAACACTTCTCTGACCAGGATCCTAGCTGTTCTCAGGGCAGTGGCTGTTCGGCATGGGAAGGCTTCCACCCACTTGGTGAATACATCCACTAATACAAGGCAGTACTTGTAACCTCCCTGGGCAGTGGGTAGGGGCCCGATGTAATCGATTTGGATCAACTGCCAGGGTCCCTCTACCCTCCTGATATGTCCCATAGACACCTTTCTTTTCTGGGGGTCGGGGTTGTTGGCCGCGCACAGCAGACAGCTAGCACAGAACTCGCGGAAGTCTTCCCTGAGTCCTGGCCACCACCCTGCCTGTTCCACTTGTTGCCAATTGGTCTCAGGTCCGGGGTGTCCTGCTCCTGGACCGTCGTGGGCCAGCTGGAGGAACTCTCTCCGGTGTTGTTGCGGTACTACCCATTGCTCCCCCCGAACAGCATGCCTTCTTTAATGGCAATTGCTGTGGTGCCGTATGGGCCGTCTATCCTTTCTCCTTTAGCTAGCGTGTTCAGGACAGTTTTGAGGATAGGGTCTTGGGTCTGAACCGTTTTTAGGTCCAGGGATAAAGCTATCACTGCCTTCCCTGCCATCCCTATCCTGCCCCTGACTGCTGCGATGGGTCTTGGGTTGTACGGATCCCAGAGCTTGCCCGTGCAGGCTCCATGCTTGGCTAATATGTCAGCCTGCTGGTTTCCCCCGCTACGTGGTTCTGTGGTGGAATGTGCCTTCATCTTATGTATGCAGATATTCCCTTCCTCCCCGATGGCTTTCATGATCTTTTCCAATAGGGGCTTAATTGCCAGGGGTCTCCTGTCTGCGGAGGTGTATCCGCGGCGGGACCAGATAGCCAGGTACTCTGTACACGAATCGCATGTGAACATACTGTCCGAGCAAATCGTGTATGGGGCAGGGAATTGTTCGGGGTGTGTGACTACGTACACCACCGCAGACAGTTCAGCGTGCTGGGCGCTCATAGTACTGGGGAGTTTAATCGCCAGGGCAATGCCTGCCTCGGGGTCATAAACTCCGCAGCCTGTGAGTCGTTCACCCGCAGATACCGTGTTTGAACCGTCCACATAGATCTGTCGGCCTGTGGGGTGTAACCCAGCCTGAAAGCCAATGTTAATTTCCCATACCCCTTCTATGGAACACCGGTGGGCTGTCCCTGGATAAATCATGTTGGCTGCGAGTCTTGGCGCACAGAGACCCTTTACCCTTAGATCCATTTGAGAGAGGAGCAGGGTCCAGTGAGCAATGCAGCCACTGCTCACTGTCACATCCTTAATTCTCCCGTCCAGGAGCATTTGGGTGGGCGTATGGTGGGTAAGGAGTGTGATAGGGGACCCCCCTGTGAAGATCAGTGATCTTTTCACAGCCCAGTGAGTGGATAGGAGGTGCCGCTCACAGTTGGAGTATCCCTTCTCCATGTTCATGAGTATCCTGGAGGAGTAGACCACTGGTCTCAGCCAGCCATGCCGCTCTTGGAGCAGTACTGCGCTCAGGCTGTCCCCACTGGCTGCTACCTCCAGGAAAAACTCTTTACCCCCATCGATAGCCCCTAGAGCTGGCGCGGTCTGCAGGTCTTTCTTGAGTTGGATAAATGCTGCCTCGCAACCTTTGTCCCATTCCCACTCCACTCCCTTGTGTAGGAGTCGGAGCAGAGGGGCTGTGGGGGCTGCATAATCCTCAATGAAATCTCTGCAGTAGCCCGAGAAAAGATCTTTCTCCTGTTACTGTGGTGAGGGTGGGTAACGTCTGCACTGCTTCCCTTCTAGCTTTGTCAATGGCTCTCTCCCCAGCGCGCACAGCCAGTCCCAGGAATTTTACTTCCTTCAGGCCGATCTGTGCCTTCTTGGGGTTTACTTTAAATCCTTCTTCTTTCAGCAGCTCCAGCAGTTCAGCCAGCAGTGGGCCATGCTCCTCCCCCTCATCGGTGAACAGGAGCAGGTCATCTACATACTGTACTAGCTGCTGAGGTCGACTGAAACAGTTGGCCATACACTGATACAGGGCTGTTGTGGAAGCCCTGAGGGAGACAGTTCCAAGTATATTGCTGTCCTTTAAAGGTAAAAGCAAACTTGTACTGATCTTTCCTTCTCAAAGGTATGGACCAGAACCTGTTGGAAATATCCAGCACCGTGAAGGTGGTCGCGGAGGCTGGGATACTTCCAATGAGGTCGGGGACAGCAGCAACGGTGGGTGCACAGGTGGGGATGTTATGGTTGAGTACTTGATAGTCCACCGTGGCCTCCAGGAGTTGTCCGGTTTCTGAACCGTCCACAATGGAGAGTTCACATGGGTAGCTATTGATCTCAATAGCCGCTGTTTAACCAGAGAACCCAAGGCTGTTTCCATGTCTGCCTCCACCTCCCTGGGGAAGTTTTACTGTTTCTATGGTCGGGTCATGGGGTTCCCATCTATGCTAACCTCGACCTCGATTATTCTCCCGCAGTCGTGTTAGTGAGTGGCAAAAGCTGCAAGGTTTTTCCTCACATATTCTTGATATTCTATCGAAGTGTTTTTGACCAGTGATTCAAGGTCATAACCCTCCTTTGGTTTCATGGTGCACACCGTCCCTTTTCCCTGTTTTCCCGGGATAACCATCAGCTCACTCTCCTGTCCTGTACTGACTGACCCCCAAAGACACTGGTTTCTTAAATCTACAGGATCCCATGGCCTAGTATGAAGTCAGCCCCCAGGATCCCTCTCCCTTCCTGCTCCCACTTCATCAGGACACAAGTCCACTTAGTGTGGAGTGTACCTAAATGAATGGAGAGCGGAACGGAGAATGAGCCAGTCTGTTCAGTGCCTGTGAAACCCAACAAGCTGTAGGGAACCCCGTTAGACAGAGGTAAGGTGGCGGGGTTAGCTGCATAGACAAGGGTGCTTGAGGCGCCGGTGTCCAGCAGGTAAGTCCCTTTCACCTTTTACACTTCCATCTGTACGGTCGGTCTTCCCCACGCATCATACTCGAGGGAACACAGTGAACAGGCTGTGCCTGTCCTAGTCACGGTTTTGGTTGGGAGGGGCAGATGGGATTTCGGTACCGGTGGCGGTGGCTACCTTTCCAGGGCCATCTTACATGGCTCGGAGCACTGTTAAAAAGGTATCAAAAGGGTGGAGGGACAGGCTTATCTGTCTCGGTCTTTTGGGCAGGGGCTGGAGAATTCTTTCCTGCGCTGTTCTTCCAAGGATTTTTACAATCCTTTCTCCAGTGCCCACTCTTTCCGCACCCAAAGCAGTACGTTTTGTATCGGAGGGTTTGCCCCCCTTGTGGCGCCATTCCCTCTTATCTTGGTTCGGTCAGATTTCGTGAACCCTTCCCTTTTGTGGGTGCTCTTCTGTCCCTCTGCCGTTTCTGTAAGCAAGGGTCAGTTGCCTAAGCACTCGCTGTTCTGTTGCTTGGGGATCTCTGGGGTCGAACCAGGCCTCAGCCTTAGTTCTTATTCTGAGTAAACTGTTAGCGACTCGGCTTCGGAGCCAGTGTGCTAATTCGTCCTGGTTTAAGTGATCCCTGTCTATGTCCCCACTACATGCACTTTTGTACATTGGCCACAGTTGGTCTGCGAAAGCCTGTGGGGTTTCTCCTGTGAGCTGCACAGTTTTCTCTGCTCTAGAGAAGGGACTCCCGTCATTGCAGCCCATAGCTTCTAAAATGTCCATTTTGATGTCAGCAAGTGTTTTCTGTCCTCTTTTGCTCTCAGTAGAGAGGGACTGGTACAGTTTGCTGTCTAGAGATAGGAGAAGCATCTTTGCCAATTCTGCATCATCACACCCATTAATATCCCCTGCCTGTTCCACTTCCACAAAGTGAACCGAGGGGTCTCCCTTTGGTGTTAGCTTTCCCGGGTGGCTTATCATAGCCCTAAGCTGGTGGGGAGTGTAGGGGACCACAAACTGACTTTCCAGGGTGCCTGGACCCCTGTTAAGGGTGGGCGGGCCAAACTTCTGTTGCCGGAACGGGCACATTGGCCCTGGTTCTGGCTCTCCCTGTTCTGGCTCGCCTCCCTCTCTGCCCTGCGGCCAAGCCGAACTGAAACTCGGTGCTACAGGTGGTGGTGGTTCACTATCCCTGTCCGCCCTGCAACTGATTCGCCGGTGCCACAGGTAGTGGCCAGGTAGTTTCCTCCTTTTCTTCATCAGTCATTGAAGGTTGGCATGCAGGTACAGCAGGCGGTTAAGAAAGCAAATGGCATGTTGGCCTTCATAGCGAGGGGATTTGAGTACAGGGGCAGGGAGGTGTTGCTACAGTTGTACAGGGCCTTGGTGAGGCCACACCTGGAGTATTGTGTACAGTTTTGGTCTCCTAACTTGAGGAAGGACATTCTTGCTATTGAGGGAGTGCAGCGAAGATTCACCAGACTGATTCCCGGGATGGTGGGACTGACCTATCAAGAAAGACTGGATCAACTGGGCTTGTATTCACTGGAGTTCAGAAGAGTGAGAGGGGACCTCATAGAAACGTTTAAAATTCTGACGGGTTTGGACAGGTTGGATGCAGGAAGAATGTTCCCAATGTTGGGGAAGTCCAGAACCAGGGGTCACAGTCTAAGGATAAGGGGTAAGCCATTTAGGACCGAGATAAGGAGAAACTTCTTCACCCAGAGAGTGGTGAACCTGTGGAATTCTCTACCACAGAAAGTAGTTGAGGCCAATTCACTAAATATATTCAAAAGGGAGTTAGATGAAGTCCTTACTGCTCGGGGGATTAAGGGGTATGGCGTGAAAGCAGGAAGTGGGTACTGAAGTTTCATGTTCAGCCATGAACTCATTGAATGGCGGTGCAGGCTAGAAGGGCTGAATGGCCTGCTCCTGCACCTATTTTCTATGTTTCTATGTTTCTAGGTTTACCTGGGAGTACCCGGACTTATTAGGCCTTTTGCCTTGGACAGAGCAAGGTTTAACTTTTAATTTGTTGCCAGCAGAGACCGTAGTCTCCCGATTCAAACCCATTCGTGTTAGCTACTTTATACGCTGCTTGCACATCTTTTAATCTTTCCTGGAGTTCGTTTACTTGTAGGGTAAGGCGAGTGCTTTCCTCTCTCAGTGACTTTTCATTACTTTTGGCCTCGGTAACCTGACATTGAAAATAGTCCTGACTGTTTTTAAATCTTTCCATTATTTGGGTCCTTTCCTGTTTTAGCTTACGGAGTTCTCCTGATAATCTTCCTTCTGACATAACCTTTTCCTGATAGTTCTCTGTGTATTCCCATAACTCTGCCTGTCATGTTTCATTCATTCTATCTAGGAGTTGGACCTGGCGCTGTCGGCAGACCAATCAAATTGCTTTCTCTTCTGCTTCTTTGTGATCTTTGCTTGCTATCCACTGGGCTGCAACGTCAGCTGGACGCTCAGCGCGCAATAGACCAAGCACCCATTCTTTCGTTACATTCACTTGCTTATACACATCGGAGGAAATCCTCTCTTCCATTTTGGTTCTTTGCCCCAAACCAGCACTCTCCACATCACACCCCATGTACCAGAGTCCTACCGCGGTCGCCATTTTGTAAAGGGGGTGGTCTCTAAGAGGGGGTCAGGTTCCCTTCTGACCAACTTGAGCAGTTAGAATCGCTCCCACTCCCTTGGATTCTGTAGTCTGGATTTATTTAGGGGATGTGACAATGTGCAAAGGACACTGGTTTGATGCAAAGAACTTAGTTTTTATTAGTCAAGGCAATACAGGCTTATTACTCTAGTAGAAAAATACACAGCCAAACTTACAATCACTCTAATAAAGAACAATACAAGGAAAGGTACAAGGTCAAACTTAAAATCACAAATCACTCTAATAAAGAACCATGCACGACACATTCAAAGAGGGGTCACAGTAACTTATACCTCCCACCTCCCAATACCTAATTCTAGCTAGGTTAGACTCCAGGGCATGCAGGGACTATGTTTACCAACCCTTTTGATAATTACTGGTAGATCGTGGTTGTTTTTCCTTTGATACCACGTTGACTGCGATGGTGATGTTCTTCCTTCCTTCAGGAGTTCAGGACTTCAAGGCTGGAGAAGTTAGTTTACAACTGTCGCATTGGTTTCTTTCCTTGTCTTGATGACACAGCATAGTGTGTTACTAGTCTGTCAGTCAAAGTGTCATCTGAGGTGGTAGCAGCCTTGTAGCTACCTAGCAACCACCTAACCTCTGTTGAAAACAGGGGCCAGTTATACAATTTCAGTGTTCTAATCTTGCCGCCAAATCTGTTCAAAATCCTGTGTATAATTTTGGCGGGCTTGGTTCTTCTTTGTAATATTTTGTCGGGCTCGTTAAAAGTTGATACATCTTGGGTGGGTTGATGTTCGAAAACTGTTTCCTGATGGAAATATTAATTGGTAATTGCAATGTCCTTTTGTGCTTAGTCTTTCGCATACAGGCTGGATTGGGCCTCTTTGTGATGTATATGCTGAAATGATTGTCCAAACCCATGTTGATGGGTAGCTACCTCTGGGTGATTTTGTGATGTTAATGTCTCTTGTGGGGGAAGGATTTTCGAATACTCATTCTTCCAGATAGGTTAACTCAATCCTCACACCCAGGTAGCTTTACGTAATTAGACCGTCTATTGCTAGTTCCCTAAGTCCACCCGCAGCCTTGAGTTTGTCTTTTAAAATCCAAAATTCTATTAAAGTTCGTAGTTTCTTCCATAAGCACTTTAGAGTTCCAAACTTTTCAGTAGATAGTCCCCAATTAAATTTCCTTTCGAATGAGCCCAAACACAACGGGGGGTTTCTTGTGAATTTTGCATTTCTTCAATGCTCAAGAGGGCAGAATTAGAGGAGCACAGACAGCTCTGGGTGTTGTGAGACTGAAGGAGATTACAGAGATAGGGAGGAGACGAGGCCATGGAGGGATTTGTAAACAAGGATCAAAATTTTGAAATCGAGGTGTTGTTTAACTGCATGCAGCACGCCATTGCCTGCCCCTCCATTCCTTCTCTCCCACCCCTTCTCTCCCTCCCAGACACAGGCTATCCATTGTCTGCCTCTCCCTACCTCACAATCGCAGGCGATGGGTTTTATGCACAGTTAGCTGGTCATAAGACCCTGGATGAAAGTGTGAATTTGGCATCAGGTTATATAATGTAAAGCTCTTTATTTCCGATTATTATTTCATGTATTTAATCTAATGTTAGCACACCATAACCCCCTCAGCAATCTCTCAACTAATGACGTTTTAGCACCGGATATGAAAAAATAGAGTAGGTCACTGTCGCTCAGTATCGCTATCAATATAAACAGATCAACCACTGTCTCATTTTAATCATGATGTGAAACTGTGTGACTGAATGTCTTTGAAGATTGCATGTGTCTGTCTGTTAGAAATCATTTAGAGAATAAGATCATTTTCTGTAACATTCTTGTACATTAAGGACTGTAGGAGTACTTATTAAATAAAACCAGAGTAATATTCTAAATCTTGCTTTTATAATATTTCTTCTTCGATCATTTTATAATATTGTACTTTGCTTATTATTTAGTTCCTTGACACACTGAGAAGGTGAACTGATTGCTCCCTGGCCCAGTGCTGCCTTGTTAAAGGCTGGCAGGAGTGAGGCCACACATCATCACAGCCTGAGATATGTGAGCTTGGTGGTTGTTACTGGGCTACCAACCCACAGATCACTACATCAAATCCCAGCATAGAAAGTTGTGGAACTGAATTCAATAAATCTGGTAGCTTATGGGTTGGCATTGGGAAATGATCACTAAAGCTAACAGATTGTTTTAAAAAATCAAGTGGCTTTTTAATCTGAAAGGAGAGCCCACTGCCCCTAGCGGGTTTGGCCTGCATTCAACTCCAGTCAACACGATGGGAGATAAATTGACTAACCCCTGAAAATGGGCAGGACATTGCGAAATGCGATTACTGTTCATTGCATTGCAGGCAGCACCGTAAATTAATTGCTGCATGCAGCCTGCACTCCCAGCGCTATTCATTGGCAGCACGCACCAGGGGGCCTGATATCGCGAGTGGCTAGCGCCACCTATAGGCAGCCTGCACCTCTTAAAGGGGAGGTGAATGGTGGCTGCAAGAAATGGTGGAGCCACTTGAAAATTGAATCTGTACTCTGATATTTTGAGGAATGGCTGAACGTGTGAGAGAGCGTGCACCAAGGTTTTCAGACATTGCACTGGAGGTCTTGAATGAAGAGGTGGAAAGGAGGAGAGATGTCTTGTTATCTTCAGGAAGGCAGGAGGCTATATGCTCAGGAGGCAATGGGAAGTAATAGCTAAGGAGGTCAATGCCAGGTGTGTTGCTCCAAGAACATGGATGCAGTGCAGGAAGAGGTTTAACAATCTAAACCAAATTATTAAGGTGAATGAGTTATCCAACAACAACAACAACTTGTATTTATATAGCAACTTTAATGTAGCAAAACATCCCAAGGCGCTTCACAGGAGTGTTATAAGATAAAAAATTTGATACTGAACCACATAAGAAATTACAGCAGGTGACCAAAAGCTTGGACAGCGAGGTAGGTTTTAAGGAGCGTCTTGAATGAGGAAAGAGAGGTAGAGAGGCGGAGAGATTTAGGGAGGGAGTTCCAGAGCTTGGGGCCCAGGCAACAGAAGGCACGGCCACCAATGGTTGAGCGATTATAATCAGGGATGCTCAGGAGGGCAGAATTAGAGGAGTGCAGATATCTCGGGGGGGCAGGGGAGGGGGATGTGGGGCTGGAGGAGATTACAGAGATAGGGAGGGGCGAGGCCATGGAGGGATTTGAAAACAAGAATAAGAATTTTTTAACCGAGGCATTGCTTAAGCGGGAGCCAATGTAGGTCAGCAAGCACAGGGATGATGGGTGAGCGAGACTTGGTGCGAGTTAGGACAGGGGCTGCCGAGTTTTGGATGTTGCTTATATCTCCAGCAGTAGCCTGGAAGGAGCCAGACACACAAAGATTATGAGCCACCTTCACTTTTACAGCCACAGGTAATGCAATCCTTTCTCTGCTTTGTGGCTGCAGTAGTTGCCAGATTTCAGTCTCTTTAGTGAAGCGAAGACATCTCAAGCATTGGTCGTTGCTGAAGTTGAGGTAAGAGAATTACTCCTTAAGGATTCTGAAGGGGATTGACAGAGTAGATGCTGAGAGGTTGTTTCCCCTAGAGTGTCTGGAACTAAGGGGCACTGTCTCAGGATAAGGGGAAGGCCATTTAAGACAAAGATATGGAGGAATTTCTTCATTCAGAGGGTTGTGAATCTTTGGAATTCTCTGCCCCAGAGGGCTGTGGATGCAGAGTCTCTGAATATATTCAAGGCTGAGATAGATAGATTTTTGATGTCTATGGGGAATAAAGGGATATGGAGATTGGGCGGGAAAGTGGAGTTGAAGTCGATGATCAGCCATGATCTTATTGAATGGCGGAGCAGGATCGAGGGGCCATAAGGCCTACTCCTACTCTTATTTCTTATGTTCTTATGTCTTCAAGACCCTTTGTTGATATGGCGTCCTGATGTGACCCCTTCGCACCCCCCCCCCCACTCCTCCCTCTTCTAGCAGCCTGTCCTGCTCTGCGTGGCCTCTTTTCCAGTCATGCTCTTATCCCAGATATCAGGCCATCCATGTCTGGAAGCAACTTGTTTCAGCACAAGCTTTTAAATGAACAAAAACATACTTCAGTACCGGCCAGACCACTCCCTGTCGACTACTGAACCTTTAGCCAAGTATCGAAAATCTGCAAGTATGCATTACAATTGGACCAGCTGCCAGAAGAAATACTTCAGCAACTAACCTGTAAGTAGTCCATGATCCCTTTAAGTAACGCTAGTGAGGGAGGGTGAGAGTCCTTCATGCTGTTTAACATTATGTTCAGCTGCGCGAGGTGAAAACTGGGTGTAGGCTGGAGCGTGGCGTTCAGAAATGGCAGCGCTGGCATCACATCAATGTTGCACAGTGATTGCCGACATAGTTTGCCTGATCTGCATACTGCTGACGGGCGATTGGTGAATGTGCGCAAACCCCTTTACTAAGATGGTGTTTGGCACACTTGCTATCGGAAGTGTGCACACACACCTCGGATGCCATTTACGAGCGTTACAAGGCCGTGTATGGCCTAACAAATGGACGTTACATAGCCCAATTTCTCCCCCGTATGATTCTTTGTGCCCTCAGGGTAAATCGGGATGGGTATTAAATACTGGTGTGCCAGTGCTCACAACAACGAATTAAACAAAAGATTATTCAGCAAATAAAGAATTATTTTATCACTTAATCATCGAATTATAGAAATTTACAGGATGGAAGGAGGCCATTTCGGCCCAGCGTGTCCGCACCGGCCGACCAACAGCTATCCAGTCTAATCCCACTTTCCAGCTCTTGGTCAGTAGCCCTGCAGGTTATGGCAAGTGCACATCCAAGTACTTTTTAAGTGTGATGAGGGATTCTGCCTCTACCACCCTTTCAGGCAGTTAGTTTCAGGCCCCCACCACCCTCTGGGTGAAGAACTTTCCCCTCAAATCCCCTCTAAACCTTCTCCCAATTGGTCCCTGGTTGTTGACCCCTCTACACTTCTTCAATTGTACTTCTTAATACTCACAAATTATTTATATTTCAGATTTCTGGTAGAAATATGAGGTTATTTGTAAGTTCCGCATTTGTCGGAGAGGGAAAAACATTCTACGTCCACTGTAAAACCTAAAAAGATGTTTCTGGAACATTCTGCTTCTATTTGTGTCTGAGTTTGGTTTTCACTTTGTATTAAAGATGCGATAAAAAAATTCTCTTCCTAAGAAATTTCAGCTTTGAAGAATGAAGACTGAGTGACCCCATCTTCATGCCTTGCTGATGTCTGCCTCATCTCATTTTGTTCAACCAGCTCCCAAGGCCATTTCATGGGCAGGCACATTAAACTGTTATGGCAACAGAATATTTCCATGCTCATTGCTTTCGGCTGTAAGGTAATTCCAGGAACATATTGGGTGCTTAGAAATATTATAAATTATTCACAACTAGAATTACCACAGTTCCATAATATCTTGCACTACTTAACTACTTCAGGTAACAGTTTTAAAAAATTGAAATTGTGGCTGTTATATTTTCCATTTGCTGGTGTCAAGTCATATCTCTCTGTACATAACTATTAGTGAGTGTGGTAGAGGGCGAAGAGTATCATTCAAATATTGCCCTAAAATTGCTGATCACCAAAGTAGGGAGAGAGAGAACAGATAAATACAGTCCAGTTAGCCTCACATGAATAATCAGAAAAATGTTGGGATCCATTATAAGGAAGTGGTATCAGGGCACTCAGAAAACCATAATAGGATTAGACAGAGCCAACATTCTTTTCTGAAAGGGAAATTATGTTTGACAAATCGGTTACAGTTTTTGAGGATGTAACTAGCAGGGTAGATAAAGGGGAACCAGTGCATGTAGTATATTTGGATATACAAAAGTCATTTGATAAGGTGCCACACAAAAGGCTGTTACATATGATAAAGGCTGATGGGGTTGGGGGTAAATATATTAGCATGGATAGAGGATTGGTTAATGGACAGCAAACAGAGAGTAGGTATAAACGGGTTATTTTCCGGTTGGAAGCTGTAACGAGTGGAGTGCCGCAAGGATCAGTGCTGGCCCCCAGCTCTTTACAATCTATATTAATGACTTACATGAAGGGTTGTGTATCCAATTTTGCTGATGATACAAAGCTAGGTGGGACAGTAAGCCATGAGAAGGATATGAGTCTGTAAAGGGATATAGACGGGATAAGTGAGTGGGCTAGAAGGTGGCTGGTGGAGTATAATGTGGGTAAATGTGAGGTTATTCACTCTGCTAGAAAGAATAGCCAAACAGTATGGAGGAGAAATTCATTAGCGCTTGTCGGAGTGGGGGGTGGGGGGTGCTGGGGGGGAAGAGGTGCTGAAGCAGTAGTGTTGCAGTGAGGCGAATCCAGTGACGCACACCAAAGCTGCCCCACCCGGCATAGTGCCATCATTACGAGTTGGCGGCGAGGATTTCAGCAGCAGGAAGATCGTGACGTCAGTGAGTGTGCAATGCTCACTGCGCGCCTGATCTGAAAAATTTATTGTGGGTCCCCTGCCTTAGCACCTGGCCCCGACAGCGACAGGGAGAGGAGGAGCCAAGCAGGCGGGTTCCGGCTCCAGGGGCGATACGTAAAGGGTTCATGAGTAATAAGTGGCAGCTGTTTCACTGCTCCCTTGTCAGTTGACATTGTGCAACAGTTGAATTCAGTCATTTAAAGCTTGTTTAATCGACAGAGTGTTGTGGCTACTAAAATATAGTGACATTTTTATTGTCACAACATATCAAAGTGCTACACTAGAATGAGGGTCTGCAGCACCAATGAACCTCCGCTTTAAGAACTAGAAAGAGCCTGCGGCAATGATGATTAGACACACCTGATCTTGCTTAGTGCTTTGAGCCTAACGCTACTGAGCTAGGTCATTAGTGCTTTATTTAGCGATCCAATTCTTTCTTTGAGAAATGAGAATTAATTTTCAGCTGCTTCATCAATGACCTTCCCTCCATCATGTCAGAAGTGGTGATGTTCGCTGATGACTGCAGTGTTCAGTGCCATTCACAACTCCTCAGATAATGAGAAGGAATTTCTTCTCCCAGAGGGTTGTGAATCTGTGGAATTCTCTGCCCAAGGAAGCAGTTGAGGCGAGCTCATTGAATGCATTCAAATCACAGATCGATAGATTTTTAACCAATAAGGGAATTAAGGGTTATGGGGAGCGGGCGGGTAAGTGGAGCTGAGTCCACGGCCAGATCAGCCATGATCTTTTGAATGGTGGAGCAGGCGCGAGGGGCTAGATGGCCTACTCCTGTTCCTAATTCTTATGTTCTTATGAAGCAGTCCATGCCCGTGTGCAGCAAGACCTGAACGCAATTCCAGCTTCAGCTGATAAGTTGCAAGTAAAATTCACGCCACATAAGTGCCAGGCAATGACTATCGGCAACAAACGAGAGTCTAACCACTGCCCCTTGACATTCAATGGCATTACCATCGCTGAATCCCCCACCATCAACATCCTGGGGGCCACTAGTTAAGAAACTTAACTAGACCAGCCACATAAATACTATGGCAACAAGAGTGGGTCAGAGGCTGGGTATTCTGTGGCGAGTGTCTCACCTCCTGACTCCCCAAAGCCTTTCCACCATCTACAAAGCACAAGTCAGGAGTGTGATGGAATACTCTCCATTTGCCTGGATGAGTGCAGCTCCAACAAAACTCAAGAAGCTCGGCCATTACTTCATTGTCGCTGGGTCACAATCCTGGAACTCCCTGCCTAACAGCACTGTGGGAGCACCTTCACCGCATGGACTGCAGCAGTTCAAGAAGGCGACTCACCACCACCTTCTCAAGGTCAATTAGGGATGAGCAATAAACAATGCCCACATTCCATGAATGAATTAAAAAACTTACTTCCTGAATCCAAGGTCCCTGCCTAACCCAACCCTACAATTGGAGACGCCCCCACGATACCTCCTTTCCCTGCCCCCAGGCTACTAATCCACAACCCCCCGCCACAGGCCTCTGATTCCCCTCCCCCTCCCGCCAGGCCTCCGATTTCCCCCCTCCCCTGCTCTTCCGGCCCTCCCCATGGTGATCCTGGCTCCTGATCTTCTTCCAACCCCCACCCTCACCGCTGCTGACGCTCCTGGTCCCCGATCCTTCGAGGACACCCATCCCCCTTTCCCCCCACCCCTGCTGCAGCCGCTCCATGACCCCCGATCCTCCTCAGTCTCTCCCTGCCTCCCTGCTGCTGACTCTCCTCGACCCCAGCTCCGTCTGGGCCCCTCGCAAGCCAAGACGGTTTCTTCAGCACCAAGGTGGCAGCGGCGAGTGAGGTCAGCGCCTCCAGTAAAATCGAAGAGGCCAAGCACATCACCGACTGCCTCCGGGACTACAAGTCCAGTAAGATCAGCGAAATTGTCACCAGCAGAGGGAAGGAGGTTAAAATCTGATCCCAGGCACCAGTCTTCTGCCACCTCTGGCATGACTTCCGAATGAAGATTAAAATATTTGTTTGGCCGAGGAAACAAGTGGAATCAAGCAAGCCACCCCCTCCCCTCCACACTGCTACTGAGGCTCCGTGCCCCTCGATCTTCCCCTCCCTCCTCTGTGCGGCCTCGTGCCACAAGCCTACTCCACGGAGCCAGCCTGGGGGTGATCCGTTCTCCCGAGTTTCCTGACCCCTTCGGAGACCCCCCTCCCCTCCAGCCTGCCTTCCCCATTAAAATTCAGCCCATATCTCCCCTAAGGGACTAAGGAAACCATCAGTGCAATTCTATGGCTGTTCTTTTATCTGGAGCAATCGTATTCTGAATCTAATGTCTCAATTTTAATTCCATGATGCCCTGGGACCCTGGGAGCGGGGGTGTAGGGGTCCACTATCACACAGGAAACCCGGAATTAACTGCAGCGCATCTGTCAGTGGCTTTTTAACGCGGCCACCTCCTTGTCATTATACGCCCGGGTTTCCCCTCCAATCAGCGGCAGCGGGCGTGATCTGGACGCGATCTCAACTCCAGTACTTAAAGGGATAACCCAAAGACGCAAGTTGAAGGAGTTTGGATTTGGGAAGAAAAGAGAACCAAGTGGTAGACTGGAATCCACACGGGCAAAGGCTGCACCCAGCCTCCCTGACTGTGGTGCTGGGAGACGTGGGGAGTAGGAAAGTGATGTTCTTCCCCAACCACGGGAGGAAGAAGCCTGCAGCGGAGACCAAGAAGACATGGCTGTAGTTTACCGAGGAGGTCAGCAGCCACACTCCTGGATACAGTAAGAAATGTGCCTTAATGACCTAAATAGGTCAGGAAAGGTGAGTAGTTACACATTCAGCTACATAGTGCACATCACCCCACCCCCTCATTCTGCCCGGTCAAGCCTACTCCATCACATCACTCCTCAACCCACTTACCTTGCACGTCCACACATCCTTCCCTTTCTATGCACTTCCTCACATCTCCATTTATCCACCCACCAGTCCCACTCACTCTCATCCTGATGCAATTTGTCTCTCCCTCATAGTCACCCTCTGTGTCAGAAGGTTGTGGGTTCAAGTCCCATTGCAGGGACTTGAGCACATAAATCTAGGGTGACAATCCAGTGAATTGCTGATGGAGTGCTGCACTGTCGGAGGTGCCATCTTTCGGATGAGATTTAAACCGAGGCCCCGTCTGCATTCTCAAGTAAAAAGTCCCATGGCACTATTACTTAGATGAGCAGGGGAGTTATCCTCGGTGTCCTGGCCAATATTTATCCCTCAATCAACATACCATTATCCATACCTCAGGAGTCTACTGTCAGCAAGGGCAGACATCGACGACGAGGTCCAATACACCTCCAGTGCGTCAGCACAGCCTTCGGTTGCCTGAGTAAGAGAGTGTTTGAAGATCGTTTCCTCAAATCTGGTGCCAAGCTTATGGTCTATAGGGCAGAAGGGGATAACCGCCCTCCTGTATGGCTCAGAGACGTGGACCATATACAGCAGACATCTCAAATCGCCGGAGAAGTACCACCAGCGCTGCCTCTGCAAGATCCTGCAAATCCATTGGGACAATAGGCGCATCAACATCAGTGTTCTCGTCCAGGCCAACACCCCCAGCATCGAAGCACAGACCACGCCCATTGGGCGGGCCACATCGCCCATATGCCCGACATGAGACTCCCAAAGCAAGCGCTCTACTCGGAACTTCGTCACAGCAAGCGAGCCCCAAGTGGGCAGAGGAAACGTTTCAAGGGCACCCTCAAAGCCTCCTTGATAAAGTGCAACATCCCCACCGAAACCTGGGAATCCCTGGCCAAAGACTGCCCTAAGTGGAGGAAGAGCATCCGGGAGGGCGCTGAGCACCTCGAATCTCATCGCCAGGAGCATGCAGAAATCAAGCGCAGGCAGCGGAAGGAGCGTGCGGCAAACCAGACCCACCCTCCCTTTCCTTCATCCACTGTCTGTCCCACCTGTGACAGAGAATGCAGGTCCTGCATTGGACTCTTCAGCCACCTGAGAACTCACTTTTAGAGTGGAAGCAAGTCTTCCTCGACTCCGATGGACTGCCTATGATGATGATGATGATATATAAATCCAAGTATTTATTTTCTTTTCTCACAAAATGCATCGGGTGAACACACGCCATTACTCTCATTCAAAGGTCGCTTCTTTCACTTTTCACAGCAGAAGAGATTACAGAACATGAGGGAGGGGAGGAGAACCAGATGGGGCCCTCCAAACATTTCCCAGTTCACAAGCGCAGAGGTGGCTGCATTGTAGATCAACGGAGTTTCAGCGCCCTGGCCATTGGAGATGGGAGACGGTGAGATTCCTGTCACCTGTTGGCACAATTAAATAACAGCAAACCACATGTTATACCACACTCAGTCACGTTGACTTGATCTCAACAGCGAACGAATTCTGATCATGAACTGTCACCAAGCTCAAGTTCTACAGGGCTGTAGTAATACCCGCCCTCCTGTATGGCTCAGAAACATGGACCATGTACAGTAGACACCTCAAGTCGCTGACACCACCAATGATGTCTCTGCAAGATCCTACAAATCCCCTGGGAGGACAGACGCACCAACATTAGCGTCCTCGACCAGGCCAACATCCCCAGCATTGAAGCACTGACCACACTTGATCAGCTCCGCTGGGCAGGCCACATCGTTCGCATACCAGACACGAGACTCCCAAAGCAAGGGCTCTATTTGGAACTCCTTCACAGCAACCGAGCCAAAGGTGGGCAGCGGAAACTTTACAAGGACACCCTCAATGCCTTCCTGATAAAGTGCAACATCCCCACTGACACCTGGGAGTCCCTGGCCAAAGACCGCCCTAAGTGGAGGAAGTGTATCTGGGAGGGCATTGAGCTCCTCGAGTCTCGTCACCGAGAGCACGCAGAAACCAAGCGCAGGCTGCAGAAGGAGCGTGCGGCAAACCAGTCCCACCCACCCCTTCCCTCAACAATTATCTGTCCCACCTGTGACAGAGGCTGTGTTCAGCCACCTAAGAACTCATGTTAAGAGTGGAAGCAAGTCTTACTCGATTCCGAGGGACTGCCTATGATGATAATAAGTTGCACCATTCTTACCTTGCCGGGACTAATTCATGTCCTTTATCAGCAGGCGGTGGAGATCACTGATGGCGATTCCCCAGAGAAGCTGAGTCCCAGAGGGTGCACCATCACAGGACTCATGCTTACCATGCACCAGTTCAGATACTCGCACTTCGGTGGGACCAGTGAGGCAGATAGTTGGATTTTCACCCAATGACTCACACTACACAAGTGAGAAGAGACGATGGTGGTGGCAGGGACAGCAGTGGAAAGTCCATGTCAGAGGGCACAGCCCTCTCCAAGTTCTGCTCAGCCGGGCACAGACGCTGCTCCCCGGGGTCCGTCGATGAAAAGGAGAATCATTGAGCAGCGGCAGACAATGTGCGATGCATTGACAGGCCTTCTATTTGGAATAACAATGATTGCAGAGAGATTGGAGGAGTCCACGTTGATGTCACAGGCCACTGAGATCTGAGATGTTGTGTTCTTCCACGGATAGAGTAGTCAGTGGCATGGACCATCATACGCTCCAATCAAATGAGTCCATGCACGCCTTCAACACCACCATGCAGACTCTGGATGCCAACATGTCTGCCACCTTAAATAGGTTTTTAGATATCTTAGCCTTGGGCTCACAGAGCCACACTGTTCTGCACAAAGTGTTCTCCAGCACAGGGGGAGCAGCAAAGTGCAGCTGGGCCATGAGAGGGAAGATGGTGAAAGGGGACATGGAAGTGGAGACTTCACTCAAAGCACTCCCATTGCTCACTCGTTGTCCCCTCAGTCAGTACCCGACATGCTGCCTCGTCTCCCGATACCCGAGTCAGCCCATGCAGTCTTTGGCGGGGTCCTCATGCACTCCAAAACCCAGCGGAAGTCGGCCAAGAGCATCTCAGCAGATAGAGCAGGGATCTGAGCAGCTTGCCTCTACCTCTACTCAAGCCACAGAGGTTGAACCATGTAGGAGCAACAGGAAATGAGAAGAATAAAACTGGACGGACCACCTGGTATCGACCTCGACACCGGCTTTGGACTCGACAAGGACACAACCAGACCAGTCAGCCCTGCAAAGTCCTCCTCACTAACATCTGGGGGAGATGTCCCACAGACTAGTTAAGCAAGAGCCTGACATCATCATTCTCACAGAATCAAAGCTTTCAGCCACTGTCCCAGATTCCTCCATCACCATCACTGGATATGTCCTGTCCCACTGGCAGGACAGACCCACCTGGGGTGGCAGTCGGGAGGGAGTGGCCCTGGGAGTCCTCAACATTGACTGTGGACCCCATGAAATCTAACGGCTTCAGGTCAAGCATGGGCAAGGAAACCTCCTGCTGATTACCATCTACCGCCTTCCCTCAGCTGATGAATCAATACTCCTCCATGTTCAACACAGCTTGGAAGAAGCACCAAGAGTAGCAATGGCACAGGATGGACTCTGGGCAGGGGACTTCAATATCCATCACCAAGAGTGGCTTGGTAGCATCACTACTGACCAAGCTGGCCAATTCCTGAAGGACATAGCTGCCAGCTTGGGCCTGCGGCAGATGGTGAGAGAACAACATGATTGAAAAACCCACGTGACCTCGTTCCCACCAAACTACCTGTCGCAGATGCACCTGTCCATAACAGTATTGGTAGCAGTGATCATCGCACTGTCATTGTGGAGACAAAGTCCGGTCTTCACACTGAGGACACCATCCATTGTGTTGTGTGGCATTACCACCATGCTAAATGGGATAGATTCAGAACAGATCTAGCAGCTCAAAACTGGGTATCCATGAGGCGCTGTGGGCCATCAGCAGCAGCAGAATTGTATTCCACCACAGTCTGTAACCTCATGGCCCGGCATATCCCTCACTCTACCATCAAGCCAGGGGATCAACCCTGGTTAAATGAGGAGCATTCCAGGAGCAGCACCAGGCATACCTAAAAATGAGGTGCCAACCTGGGGAAGCTGTAACACAGGACTACATGCATACTAAACAGCGGAAGCAACATGCTATATACAGAGATAAGCAATCCCACAACCAACGGATCAGATCAAAGTTCTGCAGTCCTGCCACATCCGGTCATGAATGGTGGTGGGCCATTAAACAACTAACGGGAGGAGGAGGCTCCATGAATATCCCCATCCTCAATGATGATGGAGCCCAGCACGTGAGTGCAAATGACAAGGCTGAAGCGTTTGCAGCCATTTTCAGCCAGAAGCAGGCTTGATAGACAACACCTTCCATCACTTTGCTGATGATTGAGAGTAAACTGATGGGGCAGTAATTGGTCAGATTGAATTTGTCCTGCTTTTTGTGGACAAACCATACTTGGGCAATTTTCCACTTTGTCGGGTCGATGCTTGTGTTGTTAGCAGTAATGGAACAGCTTGGATAGAGGTGCGGCTAGTTCTGGAGCACGTCTACAGCCGGGATGTTGTCAGGGCCCATAGGCTTTGCTGTATCAAATGCACTTAGCCGCTTCCTGATACAACATGGAGTAACTCAAATTGGCTGAACACTTGCTTCTGTGATGGTGGAGACCTCAGGAGGAGGCCGATATGGATCATCTACTCGGCACTTCTGGCTGAAAATGGCTGCAAACGCTTCAGCCTTGTCTTTTGCACTCATGTGCTGGGTTCCACCATCATTGCGGAGGGGGATATTCATGGAGCCTCCTCCTCCCGTTAGTTGTTTAATAGCCCACCACCATTCATGACCGCTCACCGATGCCCAGCTTGGTTTCCACCAGGACCACTCGGCTCCAGACCTCTTTACAGCCAAACATGGACAAAAGAGCTGAATTCCAGAGGTGAGGTGAGAGTGACTGCCCTCGACATCAAGGCAGCATTTGACCGAGTGTGGCATCAAGGAGTCCTAGTAAACGAAGTCAATGGGAATCAGGGGGAAACGCTCCACTGGTTGGAGGCATACCAAGCACAAAGAAAGATGGTTGTGGTTGTTGGATGCCAATCATCCCAGCCCCAGGACATTGCTGTAGGAGTTCCTCAGGGCAGTGTCCTCAGCCCAACCATCTTCAGCTGCTTTATCAATGATCTTCCCTCCATCATAAAGTTAGAAGTGGGGATGTTCGCTGATGATTTCTGTAGGGTGTTTTGTGTGCCCCGTGTCTCTATGACTCTCCCTTGAGTCGACCGGTGCTTTAAAACTCCCCGGTTCGGCTTGTTTCCCTTTGGACGGCAGGAGCTTTTGCCAATAGTTCCTGCCGAGCCCATCAATTAGCGGATGATCCCACACAGAGAGAGACCAAGGTCAGGTAGGTCTTCTCCTAAGCCCAATGCACAGCGTCCCCAGCGAGATTACTGTGTAACTTGGCCGTGAGCAGATGCCACCCGGTTGGTCTGCCGAATTACACCACGAACCACAAGCCCCACAACCCCCAAGTTTGGACCCAAGGAGTTACTATGGATAGATTATAATTGACTCAGACAAAACAAAACGGTTAAGGTTGGTCAAAGATCGATTCCTTTTATTACACTCACAAAATGACAACCCCTACTCCTCTCGCTTACAGCTTAAAGACTAGGTGACTGTGGACTCGGTTAAAACCTTAGACTAAATACACACTCTGTCGGTTACGCCGAACCAACCCCCTTCCTAGAATCTAAGCCTAGATAATGGAAACCATTCGAACTAAACCCCTCTCCCGGTTTAGCCAGAACCCACACTTGAAGCCTCCTCTCAACACACATCTTAGTCTGCGTCTTGGACAGTTGCAGTTCCTCAGCAGTTAAACACGCTGGTGGTCTTGGGGATTTCCAGAGGTACATGCTGGATATAATTGTCAGCCCTTGTCGTTGAGTCACGCGGTCCCAGGTCCGTTCGACTCTAAAAAGAAAACCGTGCCTAACCGAGGCTTGCGATGAGGCCTAGAGAGTTCACTTCAGGCGTTCCTGGAGAGTTGACGGACGCGTAGCCACACGAGGAACCCCGTTCCAGATGGTGGAGAAAAGTAAGCCACTGAATCCCCTAAAGTTCAGCATCTTTATACCCCAGCTAATAGACAAGATTGGCTGGATGATTCCTGGTTACCATGGTCACAGAGATACTAGTTGGTCTTCCTCCTCGGAGGACTTGGTCGTTGAACTTAGCTTCGGTAACCTGGCATTGTAACTACTCCCCGGGAAAACTCTTCTACAGCCCTCCTTTCCTGTTCTTCTCGAGCTAATTCCTCCAAAGACTGCCGAACCACTGAACCCCATGCGTCTGATTCTCTTTCAGACTCCTCCAGCTGCCCCTGAAGCCTGTTTACCTGTTTCCTTAACAGCTGAACCTGTTTTTAGCAAGCATATGAGCCAAATTGCCTTTTCTTTGGACTTATTATGCTCCTTTCCCCCTGTCCAATCAGCTGCCTTATCCTGAGGACTGTCTGAGTGTAATATGTCCAGCCCCCACTGCTGGGACACGTTAATTTTGGGGAAGACATAGGACGTGATCCTATCTTCCAAACCTGACCGAACCATTTCAAACTTAGAGTCTATTGAACTACCCATGCCCTCGTGTCCTTCCATGGTCGCCATTAAGATTCTGTAGGTGGTTTGCCGGTGGTTTCGAATCGCCCCGGCCTACGGTTCTAGACATGGGAATTATTTGGGGGAATAGAAAACTGAACCAGAGACAGGGCTTTCAGCCTCAACCGCACAATGCTTTTTTGGTTACACACACACACACACACACACACACACACACGCACACACATATACACACCACTAAAAGTAACACCTGGTAGCGTAAACGAAACAGTACAACAGTACAAAAACTGGCCCGTCCTAACAGGCCCCTGTCGCAAATTAAGACGACTAAGAAAACACACTATGGTAATGTACAGGGTATAACTGGATTCGTCCAACAAATCACAAATTCACCTTACACACATTATAATCACAAGCAGCACCTCCCCACTAAACCCCTAAGGCTTGGTTTGGGACACACGACACCTCCTCACACTCGATTCGGAGGTCTTAACAGTGTGTGGGCTTGGATAATACTCGTTACTTCTTCCTTGGGGGGAAGCTCCCTCTTCTGTGCCGCCGTTGCAGCTTTCAGGTCTCAAGGGTCCTCCCAAAGGTAGAGTAGCGAGGCTCTTCGTCCCTTAATGGTGGGTTTCCTCTCCGTCCTGGATGGAGTGCACAGTTCTTGAAGTGAAGAGAGAAGAGAGAGAAATGGCAGCAAACTGTCTTCTCTTATACGTTACATGTTACAGTCCCTTGCCACTGGACCAAGACCTAGCCCTGTCAAGCCCGTGTGGTGGCTGGTGCGCAACGGCCTTTATACTTAAAAAAAAATCCACTCACAGGCATCTTCCACCCTTCAGGATGTAATTCAGGACCTGGAATACTAGGTCCTTCATTGAAACACCTGTGAACTCATCCTTTTTTGGCGTGGAAGGCAATTGCGATAGCACAGGCGTTTATGTCCACCAGTGATAACACCAAACAAATCTCTCAGCACACAAGTTCTAGCAATGTTCATAAATTAACTGGAACTGTTTTTGCGAGCAGAAATGTACAGGGCAGAACCCACGAGTCTGCAACTGCCAGCAGGCCTCAGGTGACCCAGATGACTCAGAGTCCCAAACAAAGGATGAATGCAAGGCAATTCACACCTTGTTGGCGTTGTGGAGGCTTCCATTCAGCCTATTCATGCCGCTTCAAAGGGTATGTTTGCAAGAGATGTGGAACAATGGGGCACCTCCAACGAGCTTGCAAATGAGCTGCAAGCTCTGAAAAACCTGCTAACCATAACGTGGCAGAGGAAGATCGGTCCATGGTGGATCAAAGCAATTTCAAGCCTCAGAAATAGGAGGTAGATGCTAAAGTACACGGGGTGCACACATTGTCGACGAAATGTCCACCTATAATGCTAAACGTAAAATTGAATGGCTTACCCATAGCCATGGAACTGGACACTGGTGCTAGCCATTCCATCATAAGTAGAAAGAAGTTTGAGAGACTGTGGTGCAACAAGGCATTCAGACTAGCCCTGAGCCCCATCCATACGAAACTGAGAACGTACACCAAAGAGCTTATCATTGTCCTGGGCAGCGCCATGATCAAGGTCACCTACGAGGGCAAGATGCATGAACTGCCACTCTGGATTGTCCCGGGCGATGGCCCCACACTGCTTGGAAGGAGCTGGCTGGGCAAAATCCGCTGGAACTGGGATGACATCCGAGCGCTATCACATGTCAATGAGGCCTCATGTACCCAGGTTCTTAACAAATTTCCTTCCCTTTTTGAGCCAGGCATTGGAAACTTTTCCGGGGCGAAGGTGCAGATCCACTTGGTCCCAGAGGCATGACCCATTCACCACAAGACACGAGCAATACTTCACATGATGATCGAGAGAGTGGAAATCGAGCTGGACAGGCTGCAACGCGAGGGCATCATCTCCCCAATGGAATTCAGCGAATGTTCCAGTACTCAAAAGTGATGGCACAGTCAGGACTTGCAACGATTATAAAATAACTATTAATCGTTTCTCGCTACAGGACCAATACCCGCTACCTAAGGCAGATGACCTATTTGCGACGCTGGCAGGAGGCAAGACGTTCACCAAGCTCGACCTGACTTCGGCCTACATGACGCAGTAGCTGGAGGAGTCTTCGAAGGGCCTCACCTGCATCAACACGCACAAGGGACTGTTCATCTACAACAGATGCCTGTTTGGAATTCGGTCGGCTGCAGCGATCTTCCAGAGAAACATGGAGAGCCTACTCAAGTCGGTATCACACACGGTGGTCTTTCAGGATGACATATTGGTCACAGGTTATGACACCGTCGAGCACATACAAAACCTGGAGAAGGTCCTCCAGTGACTTGTTCACGTAGGGCTGTGGCTGAAGAGGTTGAAATGCGCCTTCCTGGCAACAGAAGTGGAGTTTTTGGGGAGAAAGATCGCGGCGGATGGCATTCGGCCCACAGACGCCATGACAGAAGCTATCAGGAACGTGGCCAGGCCACAGAACGTCACGGAGTTGCGGTCGTTCCTTGGACTCCTCAACTATTTTGGTAACTTCCTACCGGGGTCAAGCACCCTTTTAGAGCCCCGACATGTGTTATTGTGCAATGGTGAGAACTGGGTATGGGGGAAAAAAACAAGTCATTGCTTTTGAGAAAGGCAGAAATATTTTATGCTCCAACAAGCTGCTTGTATTGTATAACCCATATAAAAGACTCGTGCTAGCATGTGACGTGTCGTCATTCGGAGTTGGGTGTGTATTACCACAAGTTAACGTTGTGGGGAAATTGCAACCTGTCGCCTATGCTTCCAGGAGCTTGTCTAAGGCCGAGAGAGCCTACAGCATGATTGAGAAAGAGGCATTAGTGTGTGTGTTCAGGGTAAAGAAAATGCATCAGTACCTGTTTGGCCTCAAATTTGAGCTAGAAACCGATCACAAGCCCCTCACATCCCTGTTCGCTGAAAACAAGACGATAAATACTAATGCCTCAGCCCTCATACAAAGGTGGGCACTCGCGCTATCAACGTATAACTATACCATCCGCCACAGGCCAGGCACTGAGAACTGTGCGGATGCTCTCAGTCGGCTACCATTGCCCACCACAGGGTGGGAAATGGCGCAGCCTGCAAACTTGTTGATGGTGGCACAGCCCGCAGACATGTTGATGGTCATGGAACCATATGAAAATGATAAATCACTTGTCACAGCCCGCCAGATTAGGACTTGGACCAGCCGAGATCCTCTGCTGTCCCTACTAAAAAACTGTGTACTTCATGGGAGCTGGGCCAGCATCCCCGTTGAAATGCAAGAGCCAATCAAACCATTCCAGTGGCGAAAGGACGAGCTGTCCATTCAGGCAGATTGCCTGTTGTGGGATAACCGCATAGTGCTACGCAAAAAGGGCAGGGAGGCGTTCATCTCGGATCTCCACAGCACACACCTGGGTATAGTAATGATGAAAGCAATAGCCAGATCTCACATGTGGTGGCCCGGTGTCGACTCTGACTTAGAGACCTGTGTACGGCAATGCAGCGTATGTGCTCAGTTGAGCAACGCGCCCAGAGAGGCACCACTAAGTTTGTGGTCCTGGCCCTCCAGACCATGGTCGAGGATCCATATCGAACATGCGGGCCCATTTCTCGGTAAAATGTTCCTGGTGGTGGTGGATGCTTTTTCAAAATGGATTGTATGTGAAATAATGTCGGGAAGCACGGCCACCGCCACTATTGAAAGCCTGAGGACTATGTTTGCCACCCACGGCCTGCCTGACATACTGGTCAGTGACAACGGGCCATGTTTCACCAGTGCCAAATTTAAAGAATTCATGACCCGCAACGGGATCAAACATGTCACTTCGGCCCCGTTTTAACCAACCTCCAATGGGCAGGCAGAGCGGGCAGTACAAACAATCAAACAGCCTTAAACGAGTCACAGAAGGCTCACTCCAAACCCGCCTGTCCCGAGTACTGCTCAGCTACCGCACAAGACCCCACTCGCTCACAGGGATGTCCCCGGCTGAGCTACTCATGAAAAGGACACTTAAAACCAGATTCTCGCTGGTTCACCCCAATCTGCATGATCAGGTAGAGAGCAGGCGGCAGCATCAAAATGCAAACGATGGTCGCGCCACTGTGTCATGGGAAATTGATCTGACTGACCCTGTGTATGTACTAAACTATGGACATGGTCCCAAGTGGATCGCGGGCACGGTGTTAGCTAAAGAAGGGAATAGGGTGTTTGTAGTCAAACTAGACAATGGACAAATTTGCAGAAAGCACCTGGACCAAACGAGGCTGCGGTTCACAGACTGCCCTGAACAACCCACAGCAGACACCACCTTCTTCGAGCCCACAACACACACCCAAAGGATCAACGACACCACCCCGGACCAGGAAATCGAACCCATCACGCCCAACAGCCCAGCAAGACCAAGCTCACCCAGCAGCCCTGCAGGGCCAACAACACGCCAGCCCAGCGAGGGCACAGCCAACACACCAGAACAGACATTTGTACCGAGGTGGTCCACCAGGGAAAAAAAGGCTCCCGACCGCCTCACCTTGTAAATAGTTTTCACTTTGGGGGGGAGTGATGTTGTGTATCTGTAAAGCATGCACTCCCATGTTCCGCCACCAGGGAGTGCATCCCCTGAAGTCCCAAGGGATCCCAGCATCCCTTGGGAGCACTGTATATTTGCCAGCCCCTGAGGCCTGTTCCTCACTCTGGAGTGTCTTATTAAAGACTGAGGTCACTGTTACTTTAACCTCCCTGTGTGCAGCCTCATCTGTATTCGAAACACAATATCATCTATCATATATGATTGTTCGGATATGAGTGGGTGTGGCATCTATTGACTTTATATGATGCAATGGTGTAAGCTTTACTCACGTGGCATCAATTCAGGGTCTGCAGATGCGTCCGTGTCTGTCCGGGGGTGCTTCCCCACGAGTGTGAGCATCCGCTCCTCCATCTCAGCGATGTCGCTGGGGACTGAGGTTCCCCACCCGTTCACCTCTGCATGGACCTCATCGTCGTTAGCTTCTTCTGTAAAAGGTGACATGACGACCTGGCATGAGATCATTGTTTGATATCATTGCTAGGTACTGTCACAGAGACTGATACAACACATAACTGACAGAAGTAATCATGATTATTATGATAATTATCATTCTTTCCTTAAAGATGTACACCGTGACCGCAGGCTTTGAGTAAAACATTCCCGGTAAAAGTTCAAGACCTCACATCTGCTGATCTTCACTCATGACTGTTGCAAATCAAATTATATAAATGCACAAGTACATGTAAATCAATGTAATACTTATTCTTGCAGATCCCACAAGGTCATTCCATCGTTTGCGGCATCGGTTGCCCTCACACACCTCGTTGGTCGCCGACGAGACCACCTCTGCTATCTCGGTCCATATCCTCTGGTATGTCTTTGGGGTGGGCTTCCCACACCTCCCTGTGTCAAAGCACCCCAGCGTGACTTGACCTCCTGCAGGCCGGAGGCATTTGCATCGTCCGAGAACCTCCTGGCTCTTTTGCGCCCTCCAATGTGCTCCCCTCCCACCTCACTGCTCTCTTCAGCGTCAGTCTCCACAGCGTGCTGTGATGCCTCCTCCGCTCTCTCCATTATAGGCCAAATTCGGTCAAATATGTGGATGGTAACACCTACTTTTTGCTTGCCTACTTGCTGTGAAGCTCTAAAGTCTCCCTCCTTCCTCCCAAAGCAGCCACACCACACCCAGCCATGCCTTCAGTCCCTCTGAGCTCCCTCTCTCTCTGTCTCTTCTGCGCATGTCATGGTGACCCTTGACCTCCAGAATCACAGGAATAGAGCGTTGCCATGCCGTTGCTAAGGACGGCCACACTTTACTGCAGAAGGTCAAAAAAATTTAACGCTACCGCCCATTTTATATCGCTCGCGGTAACGCTCATTTTCAAAATTGGAAACTAGGTGTTTCGAGAATGGGCGAGAAGCCGGCGATCTGAAAACCCTTTTTTACCGCCCACCACCAGAAATATAACCACAAAAGTGGATGTTCTCACCCAATATGTCCAAAACTCCCAATCTTTGGGAAACAGAACCATGTCCAGCATGTTCTTTAATAAAAACCTTGCGGTGTGAGCACTTTTGTCCAATATCCTTCAATATCTTCCTGGGGCCCGCATCAATGTTTACATTGCACAGTGTTCAGTTCCATTTGTAACTCCTCAGATAGAGTAGCAGTCCATGCTCGCATGCAGCAAGACCTGGACCATTTCCAGGCTTGGACTGTTGAGTGACAAGTAACATTCGTGCCACACGACTGCTAGGCAATCGCCAACAAAAGAAAGTCTAACCTTTGATATTCAACAGCATTACCATCGTCAAGCCCCCCCACCATCAACATCCTGGGGCTCACCATTGACCAGAAACTTAACTGGACCAGCCACATAAATAATGTGACTACAAGAGCAGGCCAGAGGCTGGGTATTCTGCGGCGAGTGACTCACCTTCTGACTCCCCAAAGCATTTCCACCATCTACAAGGCACAAGTCAGGAGTGTGATGGAATACTCTCCACTTGCCTGGATGAGTGCAGCTCCAACAACACTCAAGAAGCTTGACACCATCCAGGACAAAGCAGCCTGCTTCATTGGCATCCTATCCACCACTTTAAACATTCACGCCCTCCGCCATCGGCACACTGTGGCTGCAGTGTGTACCATCTACAAGATACACTGCAGCAACTCGCCAAGGCTTCTTCGGCAGCACCTCCCAAACCCGCGACCTCTACCACCTAGAAGAACAAGGGCAGCAGGCGCATGGGAACACCATCACCTCCATGTTCCCCTCTAAGCCACACACCAATCTGACTTGAAAATATATCGCCGTTCCTTCATCGTCGCTGGGTCACAATCCTGGAACTCCCTCCCTAACAGCACTGTGGGAGCACCTTCACCACAAGGACTGCAGCGGTTCAAGAAGGCAGCTCACCACCACCTTCTCAAGGGGCAATTAGGGATGGGCAATAAATGTCAGTGATGCTCACATCCCAGGAATTAATATTTTTTTAAAAAGAGAGCACTGTAGATTTTTTAAGTCGGAGATGGTGATGCTGGTTTCGAAAGGCAAAGGATTGGTTGCAGAGGAAATGGAATCATTAGCAATTTCAGTTGTCATGGAAAGGAGTAGCTGAGGGATCATGTGTGGCGTGGAGAGAAGAGAAAATGAGCAAGAAGTAGGTCTTATGGAAGAGCTCAGGTTTTCAAGGACTGGGGGAGAGATGGACGAGAAACTGCAAGGTAACACTGATAAACAGTGATTTATTTACAGGAGTGAAGTTACTTCTACTCTGCCTCAAAAATGCCTCTTAAAACCAAACTCAGATGAGCATTAGTTACTGTGTCAATGGTTCCTCTGGCAGGAGTGGCCTGTGGCCTTGATTCCAACAGCCTCCCCAACCGCCAACTCAAGATCAACCAAAAAGTGCAGAGCCTTGGAATCCTGCTAACAATACGATCAGCTTCCAAACTCACATCCATTCGACTTTCATCTGCTCTCATTTCCCATCTCATCCTTCTGTTGCCAGAACTGTAGCCCATGCTTTCATCTCATCAAGGTCTGACTTTTCCAATGCTGTCCAAGCTGGCCATTCAACCTCAACCAACCAAAGCATCAACTTCTCATCAGCTATATCCCCACCAGCACTGAATTCCACTCCTCTATCAGCCTGACCTCTCCAGTGTTCAGTCCCTCACCCCATCACTCCATCCTCACTCGCTCACTCCCTCAGTCCCTCACTCCCACTCTCACTCCCTCACTCTCACCCTCACTCCCTCAATCTCATCCTCCTCACTCCATCACTCCATCCTCTCTCCCTCACTCCCATCCTCACTCCCTCACTCCTTCCTCACTCCATCACTCTATCCCCAGTCTCTCACTCCATCACTCCATCCTCATTCCCACACTCCTGTCCCCAATTCCACACTCCATTCGCCCCACATTCGCATCAACCCTTCTCTTCCAGGTCCATCATCATCATCATAGGCAGTCCCTCGGAATTGAAGAAGACTTGCTTCCACTCCAGAAGTGAGTTCTTTAGTGGCTGAACAATCCAATACAGGAGCTACAGACTCTGTCACATGTGGGACAGATAGGCGTTGAGGGAAAGGGTGGGTGGGACAGGTTTGCCGCACGCTCTTTCCGCTGCCTGCGCTTGATTTCTGCATGCTCTTGGCGTTGAGACTCGAGGTGCTCAGCACTCTCCCGGATGCACTTTCTCCAATTAGGGCGGTCTTTGGCCAGGGACTCCCAGGTGTCAGTGGGGATGTCGCACTTTATCAGGGAGGCTTTGAGGGTGTCCTTGTAATGTTTCTGCTGCCCACCTTTGGCTCAACTGCCATGAAGGAGCTCCGCATAAAGCACTTACTTTGGGAGTCTCGTGTCTGGCATGCAAACTATGTGGCCTGCCCAGCCAAGCTGATCGAGTGTGGTCAGTGCTTCAATGCTGGGGATGTTAGCCTGGATGAGGACACTGATGTTGGTGCGCCTGTCCTCCCAGGGGATTTGTAGGATCTTGCGGAGACACCGTTGGTGATATATCTCCAATGACTTGAGGTGTCTACTGTACATGGTCCCTGTCTCTGAGCCATACAGGAGGGTGGGTAACTCTACAGCCCTGTAGACTATGAGCTTAGTGGTAGATTTAAGGGCCTGGTCGTCGAACACTCTTTTCCTCAGGCGGCTGAAGGCTGCACTGGCGCACTGGAAGTGGTGTTGAACTCCTCATCAATGTCTGTTTTTGTTGATAAGATGCTCCCGAGGTATGGGAAAAGGTCCACATTGCCGAGGGTCACGCCATGGATCTTGATGATTGGGGGACAGTGCTGTGCAGCGAGGACAAGCTGGTGAAGGTCTTTTGTCTTATGGATGTTTAGCGTAAGGCCCATCCTTTCGTATGCCTCAGTAAATACGTCGACTATATCCTGGAGTTCAGCCTCAGAATGTGCGCAGACGCAGGCATCGTCCGCGTACTGTAGCTCGACGACAGATGTAGGTGTTCTGTCTTTAGATGCTCTGATAATGACTCCATGAGGCAAACTATTGCACTTGAACTGTAGTGACCTTAGTCCATTATTATAACTCCAGAGTGAGGATACCATGTGGTGGACTCCCTTTTATTCCTGGGTACCTGTGGTTTACAGGTAACCCGTGGGCCTTTACCAGTTGCACCCTCTGGTGGTGCCAGTATCGTGTATACAGAGTGAACCTTGTTGATGGTACCTCTGGTAAACAAGTCTCCATCTTATGCAACTATACAGTGACTACACAGAGAGTATATCTATAGTATACATATAAACATTACTCTCCCCCAAGTCTTTTGTCCCAATAACCCTTGCACCTTGGCTGTGCTTTGGCTTGGCTCTCTCCCTGTTAACCCCCAAGTCCTGATTGCCACAACATTGGGTAGTGGTTACCAGTTGGGATGGTTCGATGATGCAGTGGGTTCTGGATGTGATCCATGTGTGTGTCCATGGCTACATGCATCCATTCTCCCCCCCGCACATGTAGATCATGCCGGTAGCTCATTACATGCATATACATTCATATACATTCAAGTCCAGAGGAAGGAAATTTGCATTTACATCATTGCATTTGTGGTACAGTTGTGAGGTAAGTACATTTGACTGGTGAGATACATTGATGGTACATCTTTGGGATCAGTGCTGTGGTCAGCACTGGTGCGTGAGGACGAGCTAGTTCCAGAGCTGCTGGATGGTGTCCAGTTAGTCTGGGGGCGGCACATTATCCGGTGCTGGCAGTGGGAACCGGTTGGCTCGAGTTGCCCACTCTCGGGGCCTTTGCCGTTGCTCTTAGCGTTAGGCAGGTTCACAGATGCCTGTGACCTCCCTGTCCTCTCCTTGCACCCCGGGACGCTGCTGCTCCTAGAGGAGCAATCATCTAGCAGTGCACAGGGAACTGCTAACTCGCTTGCCTGGACGTTATTTGATTTGGGATCCTAACTGGTTCCGGTCCCAATTGGGAAAACCGCTGTGGGTGACTCCTCGCCCCTGGGCATAGCCTTGGTGGCGATAGGGTCTGGGGGCTGCGCCTTAGAGCATTTTGCTCTTTCAGGCTTGTTGCGGTTGGTGCCATTGGGTGCCTGAGAGGTGGAGCCGATCAGGGGCAGGGTATCGATACCATTGCCCTCGCCCTCCTGAGATTGCTTGCTTTGCAGCTTGTCTATTTTAGCTGCTTGTGGCCACGTTCTGTAGTGTAACACCCTGGTCCCAGGGGCACAGGCTACAGCATCGGGTAGCCCGCTGGACCTGTGTGCTTCCGATGGGTGTTTGCCCGCTACATAATCAGAATACAGTTGAAATCCTGCATCGCACAATGTTTCATTGCTTATTGTAGATAAGCTGTAGCTCCGATCACAATCGCACAACTTTTCTTATTACATGTATAAAACTCTGATCATCAATTTAGCTTTACATTTAGCTCACAGTTGTTATTACATTGTGAGAATGTGGGACTGTCCCTTTAAGTGTGGTGGGTTGCTGGCCTCCTTTAAGAGAGCCTTGTTATCTTTACCCCAATCCTCTTCTTCACGTGTTGCTCCATCAGCACTGCACCTCGTGATCTGGCCGCCGCCATCTTTTCCCTCAGGGCTTCACCTCGTGGTTTGGGCGCCATCTTTCTTCCATCCACGATGTCAGCTGCTGTGATCCTCTTCTCTCTGGGTTCTGCCACCGAAGCTGGCAAGTCAACTTTGGATCTGATTTTCTTCAACTGGAGTCCTGCCACTGGAGCCTGGAAGGTGCGTTCGGGTCGTCTCAGCTGGATCATCTGCGCGCAGTCGTGCTGAGCGGTCTGAGCCTCGGGTGCTGTGCTGGTCTGCTCTCTGGTGCCAGATCCAACCTCAGGTGGGGACTTGCTTTGCCTCTGAGTGCGGGGGACGTCGATTGCTGGAGGGATGAAATCTTCCCACTTCCAATGGATCTTCTCCATCCACCTTCTTCCAAGTAGCATTGGTCCATCACCTGCAACAATCCACAGTGGTAACTTGTGCACAGCGCCATCATGGAGTACCTTAACATTCGCACTACCAACGACTGGGATAAGTTCATTGGTGTAGTTGAGCAACTTTGCTTGAACCAACTTGGGTCATTCAGTGTGATTGTCCCATAGCCTCTCAAAGGCATCTTGATGCATTATTGACTGGCTCAGCCCATGTTCACCTCCATGAAGATTGGAGCTCCATTTATCTCGACTTCCATTCTCAACAGGGAACATTCTGTGGTGCAGGTAAACATGCTATACACCTCAGCGTGGGGCAGAGCTGCCTCTCTGACCACCTCTTCATAATCTTCGCTGGATTCATGGCCCTCTGCAGACTCTTCATCAACACAGTGAGTCCTATTTTTTTACACATTCGATGGAGGTGACCTTTTGTGCTGTACCCTTTGCACATGTAGTCCTTAAAACGGCACTGGTTTTCTCCGCAACACCAGCCCCCCTTGACGGACTCAGAGTTAAGGGACTCGGGGGCCTGTTCTCTCTCCCCTGAGGAGATTCACGTTCTACAGTCCAGCCTCTAAAAGCCGCCAGTCTGTGTACAGTACTTGCCAGGTTTGAGTCCTGAGGATGAGTCATCCGCCTAGAGCCGCAGGCCGTGGTCATGAATGCTTGGCTCATGGTGACGGCCTTCTGCAGTGTGACTGGTATCCGTAGATAATAGCTTATGAAGAAGACCCTCATGGCCAATTCCGATGACAAAGATACCCCGCAGTGCTTCGGTGAGGTGTTCGCTGAAATCACACACTGCCGCCAGCCTCCTGACGTCTGCAGCATATTTTGTGATTTCCTGGGCTTCAGGCCATCGGTGGGTGTAAAACCAGTGTCTGGCTGTGAGGATGCTCTCTTTGGGCTTGAGTTGTTCTTGGATCAGTGTTACAAGCTCCTTGTACGTCTTGGTCTTTGTCTTCGCTGGTGCCAACAAGTAACTGACAAGGCCATAGACGGTGGGCCCACAACTGGTGAGCAGGATAGCTCTGCGCTTATCAGCCAGTGTGGCCGGATCATCGCCTGCCAGGTTGTTTGCTGTGAAGAAATGGTTGAGTCTCTCCACAAAGGCGTCCCAATCATCCCCATCGGCGAACTGTTGCAACGTACCAAAGTTAGCCATTTTCACGTGAAAGTCCGTAATCTCGCTGCCAATTGTTATGTTTTTAGATGCTCTGATAATGAATCCACGAGGCAAAGTATTGCACTTGAACTTGAAATGAACCTTAGTCCATTTAAAAAAACTCCAGAGTGAGGATACCACTTGGTGGACTCCCTTTTATACCTGGGTACCTGTGGTGTACAGGTGACCCATGGGCCTCTACCAGTTGCACCCTCTGGTGGTGCCAGCATAGTGTATACAGTGTGAACCTTGTTGATGGTATTTCCGGTAAACAAGTCTCCATCTTATGCAACTATACAGTGACTATACAGAGAATATATCTATAGTATGCATATATAACAGTTGGGGTGATCTTGGACCTGGCCTGGAGGCGGCAAAGGTTAAACAGCTTCCCATTGGTTCTGTAGTTTAGTTCCACTCCAGCGGGGAGCTTGTTGACCGTGAGGTGGAGCATGGCAGCGAGCAAGATTGAGAAGAGGGTTGGAGCGATGAAGGAGCCTTGTTTGACCCCCGGTCCGGACGTGAATTGGGTTTGTAATGGATCCGTTGTTAAGGATCACGGCCTGCATGTCGTCGTGGAACAGGCGAAGGATGTTGACAAACTTTTGGAGGTGTCCGAAATGGAGGAGGATGCTCCATAGACCCTCGCGGTTGACAGTGTCAAAGGCCTTTGTAAGGTCAAAAAAGGCCATGTATAAGGGCTGGTGCTGCTCCCTGCATTTTTCCTGCAGCTGCCGCAGTTGAACTGCTCCCCTTTTTTAAAGATGGTCATGATCACTGCATCTCTGAGATCTCCCGGCATGCTCTCCTCCCTCCAGATGAGAGAGATGAGGTCATGTACCCACGCCAACAGCGCCTCTCCACCATACGTTAGCGCCTCAGCAGGGATTCCATCCGCTCCCGTAGCCTTGTTGTTTTTGTAAAGTCCTGTCCCCTCAGTACAGATTCACACGAGGCATGTAGTGAAGTCAAGGTCACTCTGGACCTGCACCTTTATTTCACAGCTCTGGAATGCTGCACTTGCCTGAGACCTGCCCTTATATACCTGTCTCTTGCAAGTGCACCCCTGGTGGTAAGCTATGTGGGTGGTTACAGGTCATATCTTATTACAGTCATGTATAGCATGTTAGGATACAGTTATATATAATAATGTAAGATACATGACATCACCCTCCCCCAAGGTCTTATTGTCTTTATAGGTTCAGTCTCTCAGGTGGTCTACGCTCTCACGTGGAGTATCTGAGTTGTGGTTCAGTTGTTTGCCATGGTGTCTGTTTTTCTTTGGGTGTGGTTGCTGGTATCTCGCCTGGGCTGTCTGTTTTGATTGGTGTGATTGTTATTGACTCGCCTGGGCTGTCTGTTGGGATTGCCCTTTCCTCAGGTTGTTCCCTCTGTCTGTCCAGCAGGTGTGGTGCGAGTTCCACATTGTAGTCTGCCTCTGGTTCCGCAGTGTTGTTGGTAAATCTGCTTTTGACATGGTCTACATGCCTCCGGCAGGTTTTGCCATTGTCCATTTGTACTACCAGTAGCCTGTTTCCTTCCTTGCCCCTTTACTGTCCCTGCAAGCCATTTGGGACCCCTGCCATAGTTTAGTACAAACACTTTGTCCCCTATCTCATTCCATCTCCCCCTTGAATTTCTGTCATGGTACTCAGTCAGCTTACGGCACTTTGCCTCAATGAATCGTGCATGTCTGGGAGGATTAATGAGAGCCTTGTTTTTAAAGTCCTTTTCATCAACAGTTGCGCGGGAGGAGATCCCAGTCAATGAGTTCCGTCGAGATCTGTATGCCAGCAGCAGTCATGACAGGCGACCCTGCAGCGTGGGACCTTGGATTTTAAGCATGCCTTGTTTAATGATTTGCACTGCACTCTTTGCCTGGCCGTTGGAGGCCGGCTTGAACGGTGCCGTCTTGACGTGATTTATGCCGTGGTCAATTATAAAGTCTTGGAATTCTGCACTGGTGAAGCACGGACCATTGTCACTGACCAATATGTCAGAGATTCCGTGTGTTGCAAACATGGTTGCGAGTCTCTCCACAGTGGTGGAGGGTGTGCTCGAGTTTAAAATGGTGCATTCGATCCACTTTGAAAATGCATCTACAACTACGAGGAACATTTTGCCCATGAATGGGCCCGCATAGTCTATGTGCACCCGCGACCACGGTTTGGTAGGCCAGGGCCAGGGGCTCAGTGGAGCCTCCCTGGGGCATTGCTGAGTTGGGCACAAATGGTGCATCTTCGGACGCAGAGCTCCAGGTCCGCGTCAATACCAGGCCACCAGACGTGCGATCTGGCTATTGCCTTCATGAGAACGGTCCCCGGGTGCTCGCGGTGGAGCTCCTGGACAAATGCCTCTCTGCCTCGCAGAGGCATGACGACTCAGCTGCCCCACATCAGGCAGTCTGCTTGTAGTGATAGCTCATGCATGTGCCTGTGAAAGGGTTTTAATTCCTCGGGGCCGGCATCGTGAGCCTCTGCCCAGTCACTGGTTAGGACACATCTTTTTACTAAGGATAACGTGGGGTCGCTGGCCGTCCAGGCTCTGATTTGGCCAGCCATCATGGGCGAACCTGTGGACTCAAAGGCATTGATTGCCATGACTATCTCACAGTCCTGTTCATCAGACCCTTCCATGGTCGCCAGGGATAGCCTGCTGAGCGCGTCGGCACAGTTGTCTGTGCCTGGACTGTGCCTTATGGTATAGTCGTAGGACGCCAGCATGAGTGCCCACCGTTGAATTCGCGCTGGGGCGTTGGCGTTTATTGCCTTGCTCTCGGATAGGAGGGACGTGAGGGGCTTGTGGTCGGTTTCTAACGCGAACTTGGCCCCAAAAAGGTATTGGTGCATCTTTTTGACACCGTACACGCATGCAAGCGCCTCCTTCTCGACCATTCCGTACCCGCGCTCCGCCCGCGAAAGTGACCTGGAGGCATAAGCTATGGGTTGTAATTTGCCCGCATTGACATGTTGCAAAACGCACCCGACCCCATACTCTGACGCATGTGAGAACTAGCTTTATACCTCGGTCAAAGAAAGTCAAAACACTGATGGAACACAGAAGGTTGTGTGCTTTATTGAAGGCGCGTTCCTGGGCGTCCCCTCTCAAAACCAATCGCACCCCTTTCTGAGTAGCACGTGGAGAGGCTCCAGCAGCGTGCTTAAGTTCTGCATAAAGTTCCCAAAGTAATTGAGTAGCCCGAGAAAGGTGCGCAGTTCTGAGACATTCCGGGGCCTGGGTGCCAGGCGAATTGCTTCTGTTTTGGACTCTGTTGGGCGGATTCCATCAGCGGCAATCCTTCTGCCCAAAAATTCAACCTCGGGTACGAGAAACAGGCACTTGGATTTCTTGACTCGTAGGCCTACCCAATCCAACCGCTTTAGTACTTCCTCCAAATTATGGATATGGGAGTCAGTGTCCCTGCCCATGATAAGTATGTCGTCTTGAAATACAACTGTCCCCGGGATGGACTTGAGCAGACTCTCCATGTTGCGCTGGAATATGGCAGCTGCTGACCTGATGCCGAATGGGCATCAATTGTACATGAAAAGGCCTCGATGTGTGTTGATGGTGGTAAGTAGCTTGGATTCCTCGGTCAATTCTTGCATCATATACACAGATGTGATGTCTAATTTTGAGAAAAGTTTACCTCCAGCCAATGTGGCAAATAAGTCCTCCGCTCTGGGCAGCGGGTACTGGTCCTGTAGGAAGACTCTGTTTATGGTCGATTTGTAGTCCCCACAGATTCGTACGGATCCATCAGGCTTCATGACTGGGACGATGGGACTTGCCCAGTCGCTAAATTCCACAGGTGATATAATGCCTTCCCACAGAAGCCGGTCTAGTTCGTGTTCAATCTTTTCCCTCATCACATAGGGTACAGCTCTGGCCTTGTGATGGACCAGTCTAGCATCCTGTGTGATGTAGATTTTGACTTTGGCCCCTTTGAAAGTGCCCACACCTGGCTGAAAGAGATGTTCAAATCGCTTTATAACTGTTGAGCAGGAGGTCCATTCCTCTAATGACATGGCATGGACATCATCCCATTTCCAGTTTAGTTTTGCCAGCCAGCTTCTGGGGGGTCTCCCGGAACAATCCATTGGAGAAGTTGGTTCACTGTCCCTTTGTGAGTGACAGAGAGCATGGCGCTGCCGAGGACTGGTACGATTTCTTTGGTATAGGTCCTTGGTGTGGTGTCGACTCTTGTGAGTTTTGGTCTGTCTCTTTTGTGCGGCCACAGTTGTTCAAATTGTTGAGCGCCCATGAGAGATTGACTCGCTCCCGTATCCAGCTCCATGTTGACAGAGATCCCGTTGAGTAGGACCCTCATCATTATTGGAGGCATCTTGTTGTAGGAGCAACGGCCATTGATCGTGTTGACCCGCTGTACACCGGTGTCCCGGGTACTGTCCCCACCATCTTCTGGTTCGCTTTCCGACCCATCCAATTCGTATACCAGCCGAGCTGCCGTTTTTTTGCACTTGCGGGCCAAATGCCATGTATATTCACAATTTCTGCAAATAACCTGCTGAAATCGACATCTCCTTGCCGAGTGCCCACCCCCACACCTCCAGCACAGACCTGTTCCATTGTTCAAAGCGTTTCCAAAGATTGAGCTGCGTCTGGCTAATCTCTCTTAAGCTTCTCTCAGTTTGTAGTTGATTGCTCGCATTGTGGGTTGATGAGGTGTGGCCCTTGATGGCTTCTGCTTGCTGCCGAGAACCTGTTCTCCCGGTTTTGTCTGTGTGTGGGGGTAGCAGCTTGTTTAATGCTGTGAACTTCTTGTTCCAATATTTCGTTAGTTGTCGTACCTGCATTGTAAATCAACCTCATTTCTTCTTCCCCTACCAAGAATGTCTATGCAACCAGTGCTGCTGCCTCTAAGGTCAGCTTCTTGGTCTCTATGAGCTTTCGGAATATGCCTGCGTGGCCTATTCCTTCAATGAAAAAATCTCTCAGCATTTGTCTCCTCAGTTCATCGGAGAACTCACATAAACTAGCCAACCTCCGAAGTTCCGCCACGAAGTCGGGTATGCTCTGGCCCACACAGCATCTGTAGTTGTAGAACCTGTGTCTGGCCATGTGTAGGCTGCTCGCTGGCTTCAGATGGTCTCTTACCAGTGTGCTCAATTCTTCAAACGACTTGCTTGCTGGTTTCACGGGTGCCAACAGATCCTTCATTAAAGCGTATGTTTTCGAGCCACAGCTGGTCAAGAGATGGGCTCTTCTCTTGTCTGCCTTATCGTCGCCTAACCAGTCTTTGGTTACAAAGCTTTGCTGGAGCCTTTCTATAAAGTCAACCCAATTGTCTCCCTCATTATACTTTTCATCTGATCCATTGTTCGCCATTCTGTGGATTCTGTAATCCCGTAACCCGTCGCCACTGTAAAGTCCTGTCCCCTTAGTACAGATTCACACGAGGCATGTAGTGAAGTCAAGGCCACTCTGGACCTGCACCTTTATTTCACAGCTCTGGAATGCTGCACTTGCGTGAGACTTGCCCTTCTATACCTGTCTCTTGCAAGTGCACCCCTGGTGGTAAGGTATGCTGGTGGTTACAGGTCATATCTTATTACAGTCATGAATAGCATGTTAGGATACAGTTATATATAATAATGTAAGATACATGACAGTTTTGTAGCTGTCTTATGGCTTTTTCTACCTCATGCAGTATTGGGGTCTCACTGAGGTGGTGGCGGGTCGCATGCTGCGGGATGGTGTCGAGAACATTCGAGTCAAAGGCAGAGTCTCGGTTGAGGAGATCTTCGAAGTGCTCCTTCCAGCAGGCCCTGACTTCCTCGGTGTCCTTGATGAGTGTTTCCTCGTTCTTGGCTCGCAGTGATGTGAGACCTTGGGAGTTTGGACCGTAGGCGGCCTTGACTACGATGAAGAATCATGTCTGTCGGCCAGTTGTTGTATCTCCTATGCTTTCTCCATCCACCACCTGTTCTTTCGGTCCCGGGTTTTTTGTTGGACCTGAGCCTTGAGCTGCCCTCGAGTTGAGTTGTTGCTTGAGGCTCAGAAATGCTCTGCGCTTGTGGTCTATTAGTTCTTGGATCTCCTGATCATTCTCATCAAACCAGTCCTGGTGTTTTCTGGTTAAGTGACCAAGTGTCTCTTTGCAGGCACTGGTTATGGAGGCCTGTAGGGCAGACCAAGTACTGTGGGCATTCAGCATCTCAGGGTCATCAAGACATGCCAGGTCAGCTGTGAGGCGCTGGTTGTATAGGGCTCTCTTAGCTGGGTCTTTAAGTGCCCCGGCATTGACTTTTTTGCGGCACTGCTTCTGCTGTCCCCTCTGCTTTGGGGCTATGTTAATGTTGATGATGGATCGGATTATGCGGTGGTTCATCCAGCAGTCATCAGCTCCTGTCATGGTGTGGGTGATGCACACATCCTTGAGATCCCTGGCTCGGATAATGACATAGTTGAGCAGGTGCCAGTGTTTGGAGCGAGGGTGTTGCCACGTTGCCTTGTATTTGTCCCTCTAGTGGAACAGGGTGTTGGTGATGAGAAGTTCATGTGGCAGACATTTTGTCAGGAGTAGGGTACCACTGGAGTTGGTTTTCCCTACTCCCACTCTGCCAATCACGCCTCCCCAGAGGGTTGTGTCTTTGCCGACCCTGGCATTGAAGTCACCGAGGAGGATCAGTTTGTCGCCCGCGGGGACACGGGACAGGGATGTTTCGAGGTTGGAATAAAAGCTCTCTTTGCTCTCATCCATTGCATCGAGTGTTGGGGCGTACGCACTGATGACTGTGGCGCACTGGCTCCGGGATAGGGTAAGGCGAAGAGTCATCAGGCGTTCATTAACCCCGCAGGGGGTGTCTTTGAGGCGGTCGACCAGCTCATTTTTGTTGGCGAAGCCGACTCCGTGAAGGCGGCGTTCTTCCTCTGGTTTTCCTTTGCAGAAAAAGGTGCAACCTCCACCTTATTCTGTGTGCTGGCCTTCCCCTGCCCGCCGGGTCTCAGTTAGGGCGGCGATGTCGATGTCAAAGCGCCTAAGTTCCCGGGCAACTGTGGCGGTGCAGCATTCCAGCCTGTCGCTGTTGGAGTTGTCCATGAGGATCCTGACGTTCCAGGTTCCGAACTTCATTTTAACGGCGTGGAAGATGCCTGTGCGTGAGTTCTTTTAACGTGGGATGACCATTGCACCACAGCCACCACACGGGCTTAGCTGAGTAAGGTCTTGGTCCAGTGGCAAGGGGGTCCAAGGCGACTGGAGACCAGGCACTGCTGTGTGAGCCTAATTGCCTACAGCGAGATGTTGGCCACAAGCTTGGCGCCGAGTAGCGCCCTTGATGTTGAGTGACCCGAAGCTGGGTTAGGGGCCGGCATTCGGAAGGTCAGTTGTCCGCTGGAGTTCCGAGTCGGAGGTCAGCAAGGAGTGGGAGGGTGGAAGAGTCATAGCCGTGATGCTCACCAGTTAAAGAGGCCAGGTCAGCAGTGGGGAAAGGAGAGGTCCAGCCGCTGATGAGGCGAGGGATGTCGGCCCTCCGCTGGAGGGATGAGGGCCTGCCGCTGGAGGAATGTAGGCCTGCTGCAGGAGGGGAGGGGTGATGTCCCGGTCGCCTGGTCAGAATCACACCTGCTCGCTGAGCATCATCGTCAGTAACCCGGTTTCAAATGACTGAAAATGATGCTAATAAAACACACCAAACTATTTTCTAGTTAGATTAGGGTATAGTATTAAATTCTTTAATAAAAATTAAACACAAATATTTCTTGAAAGTTCCTCCACATTGTTTAAAAGTTTCTTCAGAAGTTTTAAAAGTTTCTCCAGAAGTTTTAAAATTTTCTCCCGAAGTTTTAAAAGCTTTCCCAAGTTGTTTAAAAGCTTTCCCAAGTTGTTTAAAAGTTTCCCAAGTTGATTAACTTGCGGCGTCCAGGCGTTCGGGCCCCCTTCGGAGACAACTGGGCCTCTACCTCCCCGCAGTGCTCCAGGTGTAGTCTAGTCAGGGCTTTGTGCAGCTGCAGAGGACTGGCAGTGCCCATGGAACAACACCAAGGGATGTAGCTTAATACTGAATTTCATTTCATTTTAAACTTTTATTTAACAAGGGAAACTTTTAAACAATTTGGGAAAACTTTAAAAAATGAGGTCCATTGGCTCCCTGTAACACAGAATGTTGGTTTTAAAACTTTCCTCTTGTTTTCAAATCTCTTCAGGGCTTGCCCCTTCCTACCATAGCCAATTCATCCTGTATGTACCCTCGGCTTCTCTAACAAGGGCTTCTCTTCCCCCTTCATTCCCTCCAGTTCACGTTGACAGAATCATGTTCAGCTACTACAGTCTCACCCTTTGGGTTGTTACCCAGTTAACCTATACCTCCCTCCCCTCTTTCCAAAACCTTAAAGCTCTTCTCTTTACTTGTGCCTTTGACTCCCATCCACCTTCTTTGTTCCTCTTCCATTCGCCCATTCTTGCTGCCGACTGTATCCTTTTCCTCCTTTTTGTCAAGCCCGTTGAGGTGTGTGAAGTGTTATCGAAGTGCAAGTTGTTGTGTCAGCATGGTTGTCATTATGTATTATCTGCATGGACTATTCTGATTGTTAGTATGCTCCAGAACACTCACTAATGGTGAGAGAGGGTCGAACCATTTATACAGCATCTCCACAGTCTATTATAATATAATGGCTACACATACAGTGGGCAGATTGATTGCCTTACTCCAAAACACAAAGTGCTTTAATCGCAATTTCTACTGTTGAGTGGTAAATACATAATTCAAGTTAAACGTAATTTTGAAGGAAAGCAAAAAAAAGTTCTCCAAGGGTTATTACATTGAGCATAAATGTAAAATTATGATTGCCAAATATTGGAGAAGAAAGCTGTTGAGAGCAAACATAATATAAGTAATTAGGAGGTAAAATAGTAAATATTTTTAATATTCTGTTTAATATTTTCAAATTTATTCCCATGACAAATGCTTCGGGAGATCAAAGAGCATTCTAAAAATCATGCTCTTGGGCAGACGCTTAAGCAGCAATCTCAAGGCAGATGCTCACAGTCCTCTTTGATGTTAATGTTGTTTTGTAATCACGCCTGTGTGTCTATTATGTTATTTCTGGGGATTAAACGTGACTATTTTAAAGTGATACTGCAGATTCCTTTCCCGTGGATCTACCCCAGGTAGATATGAAACAAATGTATTTTTTTTCCTGAATGTGTTTCTGCAATGATGTTCTTCTGGTCCTGTTTTGTTGTAACGCCACTGACATTTCATTTCAGGACCTATTTGCTCTGATAGATTCACTAAAAGCAATTTGCTTGAGTAGGCAGAAATAGCACCTATCCTCAGCAGCTGTTCCATCAGTGCCTGGGGTGATTGAACCACAAAGAGAATCAAGGTTCATCTCGAAAAGTGCAGGACAGTCATTTTCTGTTAACATTTTAAGACGAGCCAAATCCTTTTTATAATCCCTTAATTGCGACTGATTCATATCGAACACTGCCCCGTTTTCTTTGTGCTGGAGACACATAGGTACACATATTGAGCATGTAGCAATAACACAGGGTCGGAGGCCACATGTAACTCTGCCCTTGGAGTGAATTCTATTCACAAATCATTTACATTTACACAGCACCTTTCAAATTTTCAGGACATCCCAAAGCACTTTGAAGCCAATGAAATACTTTTGAAGTGCGGTCACTGTTGTGATGTCGGAAACGCAACAGCCAATTTGTGCACAGCAAGCTCCCACACACAGTAATGAAATAAATCATCAAAAATAAAATCTGTTTTGGTGGTGTTGGTTGAGGGATCAATATTAACCAGGACACTGGGGAGAACTCCCTTGTTCTTCTTGAAACAGTGCCAGGGGAGCTTTTACATCCATGTGAGAGGGCAGATGGGACATTAGCTTTATGTCTCATCTGAAAGACGGCACCTCCGACAGTGCGGCGCTCCCTTAGTACCGCTCCTCCGACAGTGCGGCGCTCCCTCAGTACCGGCCCTCCGACAGTGCAGCGCTCCCTCAGTACTGCCCCTCCGACAGTGCAGCGCTCCCTCAGTACCGCCCCTATGACAGTACAGCGCTCCCTCAGTACTGCCCCTCCGACAGTTCAGCGCTCCCTCAGTACCGCCCCTATGACAGTGCAGCGTTCCCTCAGTACCGCCCCTCTGACAGTGCAGCGCTTCCTCAGTACCACTCCTCCAACAATGCAGTGCTCCCTCAGTACTGCCCCTCCCACCGTGCAGCTCTCCCTCAGTATCACCCCTCCAACAGTGCAGCGCTCCCTCAGTACCGCCCCTATGACAGTGCAGCGCTCCCTCAGTACTGCCCCTCTGACAGTGCAGCGCTTCCTCAGTACCACTCCTCCAACAGTGCAGCGCTCCCTCAGTACTGCACCTCCAACAAAGCAGCGCTTCCTCAGTACCGGCCCTCTGACAATGCAGCGCTCCCTCAGTACTGCCCCTCCGACAGTGTGGCACTCCCTCAGAATTCCACTGGAGTGTCAGCCGAGATCATGCGCTCAAGTCCCTGGAGTGGACAACAGCAACAACAACAACAACATATATTTATATAGCACCTTTAACGAAATAAAAACATTGCAAGGTGCTTCGCAGGAGTGATATCAAAAAATAAATCCAGGCCTATTAATCTTGAATTGATAAAGTTTGCAGAAAATCATATGTATTATAACATATTACATTAAGAAATCAGCATCATCATCATAGGCAGTCCCTCGGAATCGAGAAAGACTTGCTTCCACTCTTAACATGAATCCTTAGGTGGCTGTACAGTCCAATACGAGAACCACAGTCTCTGTCACAGGTGGGACAGATAGTAGCTGAATGAAGGGCTGGGTGGGACTGGTTTGCCGCACGTTCCTTCCACTGCCTGCGCTTGATTTCTGCATGCTCTCGGCGACGAGACTCAAGGTGCTCAGCGCCCTCCCGACTGCGCTACATCCACTTAGGGTGGTCTTTGGCCAGGGACTCCCAGGTGTCAGTGGGGATGTTGCACTTTATCAGGGAGGCTTTGAGGGTGTCCCTGTAACATTTCCTCTGCCCACTTTGGTTCGTTTGCTGTGAAGGAGTTCCGAGTAGAGCACTTGCTTTGGGAGTCTCGTGTCTGGCATGCGAACAATGTGGCCTGCCCAGTGGAGCTGATCAAGTGTGGTCAGTGCTCCGATGCTGGGGATGTTGGCCTGGTTGAGGATGCTAATGTTGGTGCATCTGTCCTCCCAGGGTATTTGTAGGATCTTGTGGAGACATCGTTGGTGATATTTCTCCAGCGACTTGAAGTGTCTACTGCACATGGTCCTTGTTTCTGAGCCATACAGGATGCGGGTATTACTACAGCCCTGTAGACCAGTTTTGAGGGCCTGGTCTTCAAACACTCTTTTCCTCAAGCTGCCGAAGGCTGCACTGGTGCTCTGGAGGCGGTGTTGGATCTCGTCATCAATGTCTGCTATTGTTGACCGAAGGCTCCCGAGATATGGGAAGTGGTCCATGTTGTCCAGGGCTGCGCCGTGGATCTTGATAACTGGGGGACAGTGCTGTGCGGCGAAGACAGGCTGGTGGAGGACCTTTGTCTGGCTGATATTTAGTGTAAGGTCCATGCTTTCATACGCCTCAGTAAATACGTCGACTATATCCTGGAGTTCAGCCTCTGTATGTGTGCAGATGCAGGCATCGTCCACGTACTGTAGCTCAACGACAGAGGTTGGGTGGTCTTGGACCTGGCCTGGAGACGGCACAGGTTGAACAGGTTCCCACTGGTTCTGTAGTTTAGTTCCACTCCATCAATAAAAGAATGATGCTATATAGATTAAGCTAATTAGAATACAGATTTCCTGCAATTTAAAATATTGTAGATTGCTCCACGATCCCGCCCCAATCAGGTAAAATCACAATGAGATAAAATGAGAGCGGTGAAGCTTGGTGATGTCTCAACGACCCCAGGAAAGACTTCTCTTCCCTTGCCCTCATTGGGCCTCCACTGGGCAATCCTTCCTCACCTGTGTAAATGGGGAGGGGAGATGGAACCTGGGTCCCTGCTGGATCCCAATCCCTTATGTTCCTCTTACTACCATTTCCCAGTACCAGAATGTGGAAAATGGTGGTAGACTCAGAGAAATGATGGGAAAGAAAGAAAAAGAAAGAAAGAAAGGAAGAGAGAAAGAAAGAAAGAGAGAAATAGAGAGAAAGAGAGAGCGAGAGAAAGAAAGAGAGAGAGAAAGAAAGAAAGAACGACTTGCATTTATATAGTACCTTTCATGACCATGGGACATCTCAAAGTGCTTTACAGCCAATGAAGTACTTTTGGAGTGTAGTCACTGTTGTAATGTGGGAAACACAGCATCCAACTTGCACACAGCAAGCTCCCAAAAACAGCAATGTGATAATGACCAGATCATCTGTTTTTTGTTATGTTGATTGAGGGATGAATATTGGCCAGGGACACTGGGGATAATGTTGTGTAGACAATAACTATTAGACTGAGTACTGTTTAACTCCAAGAGGTATGACTTTGGTTCTGCTTTATTAAGGCCCAAAGTGACTAATATACAAAATGGCTGGCGTTTTATACTTGGGCTGCACACACGTGCGTGCAGCCCAATGGTCTCCAACAGTGATGCCATCTAGTGGCTAGGGATCCCAAAAGTACATACATGACAATACCCCACTCTGAGAAATTAACACAGTGTTTTACGCTCCCGGGTTGACCATCTCAGCTCAACTCCAGCCTCAGAGGCTGTTGTGACTGGTGGCTGGGTGGCTGACCTGGTGGGAGTGGCAATGGCCATGTCAGGGATTGAAAGTCTATTTTCATTGAACATGTCAGTGATTGAAAGTCCCGATTCACTGATGACCACTGAGTCCTCCGATGACTGGGGGTAGGTTGGTTGGTTGTCGATTGTCTCTTCCTCCGACTGTTCCGGTTCGTCTATGTGCTACAGCTTTGTCTGATCCATATGTTTCCTGCATATTTGCCCATTTTTGAGCTTGACAATAAATACTCTGTTGCCCTCCTTTGCCATGACAGTGTCAACGATCCACTTGGGACCAAGACCATAATTCAGAACATATACAGGATCATTTACAGAAATATCGTGTGACACAGCTGTGCGATCGTGATATCCTTGCTGACTTTGTCTTCTATATTCAACATGATTCTTCAAGTCAGGGTGTACAAGAGATAGCTTGGTCTGAAGACCTCTCTTCATCATTAGTTCAGCAGGCGAGACCCCGGTAAGCGTGTGTGGTTTTGTAACTAAGCAGTATGCATGACAGGTGGGTCTGCAGTGACCCTTGGGTTACTCGCTTCATACTCTGCTTTATGATTTGGACAGCACGTTCTGCTTGCCCATTGAATGCAGGTTTGAACGGTGCTAACCTTACATGTTTGATACCATTGAGTTTCATGAACTCTTGAAACTCCTGACTGGTGAAGCACGATCTGTTGTCGCTAACAACGATGTCAGGCAGACCATGTGTCGTGAACATGATACTGAGATTCTCAATGGTAGCTGTGGATGTGCTGGGTGACATGATTATACACTCTATCCACTTCGAATATGCATCCACCACAACTAAAAACATCTTCCCCAGAAAGGGACCTGCAAAGTCTATGTGGATCCTGGACCATGGTTTGGACGGACACGACCACAGACTCAGCGGTGATTCCGCTGGTGCTTTACTGAGCTGCATGCAAGTGTTGCACTGATGCACACATGATTCCAGTTCAGAGTCAATTCCCGGCCACCATATATGAGACCTGACAATGGCTTTCATCATTACAATGCCAGGATGTGTGCTATGTAGTTCATGTACAAATTTCTCTCTCCCTTTCTTGGGCATAACAACACGATTGCCCCACAGTATACAATCCGACTGAATAGACAGTCCATCTTTGCAATGAATATAAGGTTTGGTCTCCGAGCACATTGGCTTGGGTATGGCAGACCAATCACCTTTGAGGATGCAACTTTTCACCACCGATAAAATCGGGACCTGGCTGGTCCAGGTCTTAACTTGTTGAGCCATGACAGGGGTTACTTCACTCAAAAGCATCCATAACTAACTATAGGTCCACCGGTAGTGGCGTTTCCACCTCCGGTGTGGGCAACGGCAGATGGCTCAAAGCATCGGCACAATTCTCGGTGCCAGATGTATGGCGAATGACATAATCATAAGCGGATAATGTCAGCGTCCATCTCTGGATGCAGGATGAAGCATTGGTATTGATACCTCTTTTTATCAGAGAACAGTGAAATGAGCGGCTTGTGATCTGTCTCCAGTTCAAACCGAAGACCAAACAGGAATTGATGCATCTTTTTAAACCCATACACACAGGCTAGTGCTTCTTTCTCTACCATGCTGTAGGCTCTTTCCGCTTTAGACAAACTTTTTGAAGCATACGCCACTGGTTGAAGTTTACCCGACTCATTAGCTTGTTGGAGTACGCAAACAATTCCATATGATGAAGCATCACAAGCCAATACTAAACGTTTACATGGGTCATAATGTACCAGCAACTTGTTAGAGCAAAGCAGATCAGTGACTTTCTAAAAAGCTCTGTCTTGAGATGCACCCCACATCCAGTTGTCGCCTTTTCTTAGCAGCATGTGCAGTGGTTCTAATAAGGTGCTCAATTTAGGTAGGAAGTTACCAAAGTAGTTGAGTAGACCCAGGAACGAATGTAGCTCTGTCACATTCTGCAGCTTGGGTGCATTCATGATGGTCTTGGTTTTCGCGTCCGTGGACCTGATGCCGTCTGCAGCAATTTTCCTCCCCAGGAATTCGACCTCTGGTGCCATGAAGATGCACTTCGAGCGTTTCAGTCTGAGTCCCATTTTGTCCAGGCAATGTAGAACCTCTTCCAGGTTGTTCAGATGTTCCTCGGAGTCACGACCTGTGATCAGGATGTCATCATGGAACATGACGGTTCTGGGAACGGACTTCAGAAGACTCTCCATGTTCCTCTGAAATATTGCTGCAGCCGAGCGAATTCTGAAAGGGCACCTGTCCTTTAACAGTTCTTTATGCGTGTTAATGCATGTAAGTCTCTTTGACGTCTCGACTAGCTACTGTGTCATGTAGGCCAATGTCAAGTCCAGTTTAGTGAACGACTTCCCCCCGGCTAGCGTTGCAAACAGGTCATCAGCCTTCGGCAACGGGTACTGATCCTGTTTCAAAACCCTGTTGATCGTAGCCTTGTAGTTTCCACAGATTCTGACTGTGCCATCACTTTTCAGCACAGGAACAATGGGGCTGGCCCATTCATTAAATTCAACCGATGATATGATCCCTTCACGCTGGAGTCTGTCCAGTTCGATTTCGACCTTCTCCCTCATCCTATACAGAACTGCCCAAGCTTTATGATGGATGGGTCTTGCATCTGAGTCCACATGGATCTGCACTTTGGCTCCTGTGAAGTTGCCGATGCCTGGTTCGAACAGCGAGGGGAACTTACTCAATACTTGGGCACATGTATCTTTCTCCAACGACAATGCCTTGATGTCGTTCCAATCGCATCTGACTTTTTCAAGTCAGTTCCTGCCGAACAGCATTGAGCCATTGCCTGGGACAATCCATAACGGTAACTCATGAACCGCACCGTCATATGACACTTTAATTGTGGCACTGCCAATCACCGTTATGAGTTCTTTGGTGTACATGTGCAACTTGGCATTGACTGGACTCAGCCTGGGCCTCACAGCCTTAGTATCCCACAGCTTGTCGAATGCCCTCTGGCTCATTATCGATTGACTCGCCTCCGTGTTCAGTTCTATCGATACCAGCACTCCATTAAATTTCACATTGATCATTATCGGTTTGCTCTTAGTTAGGAATGAGTACAGTCCATACACTTCCTCCCCTGGTATCTCGGATTGTGTATCCGGATCCGCGCTAGTCTGACCATCATCCTCCATTGCTCCTCTGCCAATGCTTGCACTGGAGATGCCCCAATCTCAGACTGCCTTTGCAACTATATTGCTTAAATCAGCACTGCTGGTGCCGGTGATGTCCCCCACAACGCCAACACGGAGAAATCGGATGCCACAGGTTTCGTGTACGCAGTCGGATACGCCCTGCCATGTGCTGCTCTGCTGAACGCCGAATCAATCATATTTACAGTACTTGCCGAGTTTCGATTTTTCACTGATATCTGCTTTAGACTTCTATCCGTCGTCATGCATGACTGAGCGATCGTGATGGCCCTGTTCAAGTCCAACATCTCCACTGCCACTAGTTTATGTCGGATCACCTCGTGGTTGATGCCGATTACAAAGAAATCCCGCAGCATGTCTGCCCACACAGCCCCGAACTTAAATGGTCCTGCTAGACGTCTCAGGTCAGCAACGAATTCCACTGCATTCTGGCCCTCTGAGCGAACATGCGTGTAAAATCTGTATCTCGAGATGATGATGCCTTCATCTGGCTTAAGGTGGTCCTGTACCAGTGTACACAATTCTTCATACATCTTCTCTGTTGGACTCACCAGACCATAAATTTTTGGACCGCAAACCATGAGGAACATCGCCCGGCGCCGATCTGTGTCGCCGACCTCCTCCATTTTGTTGGCCACGAAGAACTGGCTCAAACAGCTCACAAAGTCTGCCCAATCTTCCCCCTTCCCCAAATCGCTCCAACAATCCAGTTGTGCTCATTGTTGCATGCAAGGTTCTTGTTGCCTCGTCGCCAAATGTAGTGTATGCAATAACTGTTCGACTGAGTACTGTTTAACTCCAAGAGGTATGATCTTGGCTCTGCTTTATTAAGGCCCAAAGTGACTGATATACAAAATGGCTGGCCTTTTATACTTGGGCTGCACACACGTGCGTGCAGCCCAATGGCCTCCAACCGTGACACCATCTAGTGGCTAGTGATTCCAAAAGTATATACATGACAGATAACTCCCCTGCTCTTCTTCAAAATAGTGCCACGGGTTCTTTTACATCCACCTGAGAGAGCAGACAGGGCCTCAATTTCTCATCCGAAAGGCAGCAACTCTGACAGTGCAGCATTCCTTCAGCCCTGCACTGGAGTATCAGCCTAGATTTACACGCCCAAGTTCCTGGAGAGGGACTTGAACCCACAACCTTCTGACTCAGAGGTGAGACTGCTACCCACTGAGCCACAGCTGCCACTAAAGGCCCTGATTTCCCCCAATGGAGGGCGAGAGGTAGCAGCAGCCTCCTGTCCCTATGTCGGGCCCAGCATTTACTTGCTGAAGGCCTCAGTCTTGGTCGAGCCCTTCAGTAGGAGCCCTGCTGGAATCTTCGGGGCCCTTCAGCTCCTTTAAGGTTCCTCGCCGCTTCCTCTGCTGGTGTCACAATGTCCCTGTGGCGACACCGCCAAGATTCTCCACCTCTCTAGTGATGGTGGGAATCCCAGGAGGAGCCTGAAGTATGTTGGGATTAACTCGGTCAGGTTGGGGGCGGATCTGGAGGATCAGGCAATAGTTGCACCCTGCCGGAACTCCACCCATAAAACATAACATAATGCAACTTAGAGAATATAATGCAAGACCCCTGGAGATAACTGATTATTGACAGTTGATGGATCCTTAAATTAACATTTACATGTTACATTCATTGGAAAATATTCTTCTTCTTTAACTCAAGAGATAACAAGCATTAAAGTAGGAATTAATGGGTAGGGTCACCACAGATCCAACTTTGGGACATGGTGTGCCATCATTTACTTTACCATACCTCGGGAGCCTCTTATCAACAAGAGCAGACATTGACGACGAGATTCAACAGTGTCTTCAGTGCGCCAGTACAGCCTTCGGCTGCCTGAGGAAACGCCAGGCTCTCAACTCTGCAAGGTCCAAGTTCATGGTCTACAAGGCTGTAGTAATACCCGCCCTCCTGTATGACTCAGAGACTTGGACCATGTACAGTAGACACCTCAAGTCACTGGAGAAATACCACCAACAATATCTCCGCAAGATCCTACAAATCCCCTGGGAGGTCAGACGCACCAACGTTAGCGTCTTCGACCAGGCCAACATCCCCACCATTGAAGCACTGGCCACACTTGATCAGCTCTGCTGGGCAGGCCACATTGTTCGCATGCCAGACACGAGACTCCCAAAGCAAGCGCTTTACTCGGAACTCCTTCACGGCAAACGAGCCAAAGGTGGGCAGTGGAAACGTTACAAGGACACGCTCAAAGCCTCCCTGATAAAGTGCAACATCCCCACCGACACCTGGGAGTCCCTGACCAAAGATCGTCCTAAGTAGAGAAAGTGCATCCAGGAGGGAGCTGAGCACCTCGAGTCTCATTGCCAAGAGCATGCGGAAATCAAGCGCAGGCAGCAGAAAGAGCATGCGGAAAACCAGTCCCACCCACCTTTTCCCTCAACGACTATCTGTCCCACCTGTGACAAGGGCTGTGGTTCTCGTATTGGACTGTTCAGCCACCTAAGCACTTATTTTTAGAGTGGAAGCAAGTCTTCCTCGATTTCGAGGGACTGCCTATGATAATGATAATATTGACAGAAGTTTTCATTCTGCATCAATCTGTCAGACAGGAAAATGGTCCACACTGTCTTTAGGTAATATGCAGTAATGGTCACTATCAGATGGTGAGAGAACCAACATGAGGGAAAAACTTACTTGACCTCATCCTCACCAATCTACCTGTCGCAGATGCATTTGTCCATGACAGCATTGGCAGCAGTGATCACTGCACAGTCATTATGGAGACGAAGCCCCGTCATCACTCTGAGGACACCCTCCATCGTGTTGTGTGGCTGTATCACCGTGCTAAATGGAATAGATTCAGAACAGATCTAGCAGCTCAAAACCGGGCAATCATGAGGCGCTGTGGGCCATCAGCAGCAGAATTGTATTCCACTACAATCTGTAAACTCATGGCCCGGCATATCCCTTACCATTACCATCAAGCCAGGGGAACAACCCTGGTTCACTGAGCAGTGCATGCCAGGAGCAGCACCAGGCGTACCTAAAAATGAGGTGTCAAACTGGGGTAGCTGCAATGCAGGACTATATACATGCTAAACAATGGAAACAGCATGCTGTAGATTGAGCTAAGCGATCCCACAATTAATGGATCAGATCAAAGCTCTGCAGTCCTGCCACATCCAGTTGTGAATGGTAGTGGCCATTAAACAACTAACGGGAGGAGGAGGCTCCATGAATATCCCCATCCTCACTGATGGCGGAACCCGGCACCTAAGTGTAAAAGACAAAGGTGAAGAGTTTTCAGCCAATTCTATTCACTCCACATGATATCAAGAAGCGGCTGAGCACACTGGACACAGCAAATGCTATGGGCCCCGATAACATCCCGGCTGTCGTGCTGAAGACTTGTGCTCCAGAACTAGCTGCGCCTCTAGCCAAGCTGTTCCAGTACAACTACAACACTGGCATCTACCCGACAATGTGAAAAACTGCCCAGGTATGTCCTGTCCACAAATAGCAGGACAAATCCAATCCAGCCAACAGCACTGTGGGTGCACCTTCACCACACAGAATGCAGCAGTTCAAGAAGGCAGCTCACCACCCCCTTCCCCAGGTGTTACTAGGGATGGGCAATAAATGCTGGTCTTGCCAGCGATGCCCACATCCCAGAATAAATCAAGAAAATAATCTTGCACGCCACAATCTTCAGCCTGCAGCATATCCAATAATCATTGTTGATCCGTAATCAGACACAGATGAGAATTTGATGCCAACCTACTCAGGAAGTACTTGTTGATCACAAATGCCAGAACTTTATATTTCTGGAGCTAACAGAAATTTAGAAAGTGATAAAGTAACATAAGAAAATAATGTGGCAGAAGATTCAACATTTAGCTGCTGTTGTTTAGGGCAGTATTCAGTAACACTTGAAATATGTTCTTGTCTCCTTCCTGCCTCAACTTTGATGAACTCCAAACCTTGTTTATTTCAGTATCAGTGCATCAGTTTGTATTTTAACATCCAGCCTGAACTTGCCCGACAGTGAATACTTGCATGACAAACACATTCTAGTTAGTTCTGCTTTACTGACCTAAAAGTTGAGCAACCCTGGAAAAATAAGATCAAATTTGTCAAGTACAATTACTTATCTTCTCCTCGGCCCAGTGAGTTCAGAACCGGCCAAGTTCTTGACTAATCTTTATCATAGTCTACAGCTGCTGGTAGCCAGTGAGGAAGGAATAATTTACATTAAACTTTGGAACAGACCTTGGCATTTCACCCATAAGTCATTCTGAGATGAATGGGGAATTTGAACTGCCCTAACCCATTGGAAAACGGTGAGAATGGAATGGGACACTCAGCAGCTGGCCTCCACCTTGATCCCACCAACTGCAATTTTAAATTTCAGACGCAAAGGATAATGACTCAATTTTAACCGTGGCCTGAGTGGGTAAGCAAGCCGGGGCTTTGCCAGCACTCAGAGGGCAGGTTTGGAGGCAGATCCACTGTCAAAATGTAAAAGGTGGACAGTGGGTCCCGATCTTGCCGTGAACCCGCCTCCGTATCAATTTCCTAAGTCTGCCTGCGCTTTACAGACCCGACACTAAGCGACGGGTGAGCCAATTGAAATAGTTAAGAGGTTGTTAAAAGGTACTAAAACAGCATTTTAACATCTACGTACCATTTTCCTAGCATTTTGAGGAGTTACACAGCGCTCGGAGATCACGTCAGGTAAGTAATTCTGGTTTTCAATGACTCTCCATTCCTCTCAATAGGTGTAAAAGTTACCATTTCACAGCTGTTCACTTTCCAATATTAGAAGCTGCAGCCTTCAGGATTTGGAATATACTTTTTAGCTTTCTGAAGGTTGGAGGTGTTTGGAGTAAACTCTCAATCTGTTGTAACCTCCTTGGAGCAACCTCTCTCACCATTGACAGATCGTTTCTGTCATCTCAACTTCACCTGCCATCTATTCCAGCGGCATTGGTGCCCTTAAAAAAATCTCACCTTGGTCCTCAGAATCCCACCACGATCAGCCCCAACACCAGCACACCATGCACACCAAACTTCTCTGCAATCACCTGATACTGCACAGGATTGTAAGGGGAGGTGGTGTGTTTGGGGTGTGTTGTGGTCTCTATGAGGGGGTCAGGTTCCCTTCTGACCAACTTGAGCGGTTTCGAATCGCTCCCCCTCCCTTGGGTTCTGTACTCTGGATTTATTTGGGGGGTGTGACAAAAATGCAGAGGACACTGGTTTGATGCAAAGAACTTTGGTTTTATTACAGTCAAAGTAATACAGGCTTATTACTCTAGTCAGAAAATACACGGCCAAACTTACAATCCTTCTAATAAAGGACAGTACAAGGAAAGGTACAAGGTCAAACTTATAATCACTCTAATAAAGTACCATACACTACACATTCAAAGGGGATTGCAGAAAAATTATATCTCCCACCTCCCAATACCTAATTCTAGCTAGGTTAGACTCCAGGGCAGGCAGGGACTTATGCTTACCAATCCTTCTAATAGTTAATGGTAGATGGTGATGTTCTTCCTTCCTTCAGGACTTCAAGACTTCAAGACTGGAGAGGTTAGTTTTACACTGTCCCATTGGCTTCTCTCATTGTCTTGATGAGGTAGTAGCAACCACCTCTCTCCCCCAACAACCTCTGTTGAAAACAGGGACCAGTTATACGATTTCAGTGTTCTAATCTTGCCGTGCATTCTGTTCACAATCCTTTGTATAATTTTGGCGGGCTTGGTTTTTCTTTGTAATATTTTGTTGGGCTCGTTAAAGTTGATATGTCTTGGGTGAGTTGATCTTCGAAAAACTGTTTCCTAACGGAAATATTAGTTTGGTAATTGCAATGTCCTTTTGTGTTTAGTCTTTCGCATACAGGCTGGATTGGGTCTCTTTGTGATGTATATGCTGAAAATGGTTTGTCCAGACCCATGTTGATGGGGAGCTATCTCTGGGTGATACTGTGATGGTAATGTCTCTTGTGGAGGAAGATTTCCAAATACTCATTCTTCCAGACAGATTACCTCAGTCCTCACACCCAGACAGTTCCAATAATCAAGTGGGCTGCCTTTGTTCCCTAGGTCCGTCCACAGGCTTGAATTTGTCTTGTAAAAGTTCATAACTCTATTAAAGTTTGTAGTTTCTTCCATAAGCACTTTAGAGTTCCAAACTTTTCAGTAGATAGTCCCAAATTAAATTTCCTTTCGAATGAGCCCAAACACAGGGGGGGGGGGGGGGCGGGTTCTGGTGAATTTTGCTCACTGCAGTCCCCCCTGTTGACACTCTACACTCCTTGAGTGTCATTCAAGGTTAGCAAAATTCATGCTCCCGCGAGTCAGCCTTTCCTGCATTTATACTAGTTAAACATTACCCTGCATCCCCCGTTGAAATGCAATGCAATATACAGGCGAATACAGTTGTTACAATTCAGTTACAGCATAGAGGGGGTATGATGTCCCTCTTTTACTCGGTTTCCACAGTAAAATAATGGTATACAGTCATATACAACTTCAAGTAAAGTAAAACAAAGTACATCGTCAAAACACATTCTCAAATCTCATAAAAGGTCCATAGTCAAACATGTTTTAAGTTCAGTAAAATAAAGGTACATAGTCAAAACATTTAAGTAACACTCTTACAGCACTCGCGATGTTACGGTTTACAGCAGGTAAAATCAAACACAAATTAAACATGGTAGTAAGGTGTCACTCCTCCCTGCGCGATTCCCAAGTTCGGCCAAGGAGCGTACAGCACTCTTTGGTGCCTGACCTGACGGCCTCTGCGTTTCACTCGGCAAGTTATACACCATAAATAAACTATAATCGTGAGCTGACAAATAACTAAAGTGTGGAAAGCGATTTGGATCCAGACTGGGACCTCTATATTTCTGAAAAGGTCCCACCAAGGCGGAATGGTGATCTCAAGAATCTTTTCCCTATCTCAATGGTTTTCTGTTCTAGAGTATAGGAGTGTTTTTGTGAGATAATTACAGCTTTTAGCAGAGCGGTAAGATGTTTGGGTAGAGGGGGAATTGCATAGCCAAAATGTACAACATAATCCTGCAGGTTTGTAATGTTTTCCTTCACAGTGAGGTGGACAGTGGAGGGTTCAGGAATGGGGACAATCCGTTCCTGGGCCACTTGAACTGATGCCTCAGGTTTAAAGCAAAAAACTGCTGTCACTTACCAGAAGTGTCCATGTTGGTAGTGGGGCGCACTGGTGGTGACACAATATGTCCCAGCCCCTATGTATGTTACCTGTGGAGGGACATGGTCTTGTGCCATTACCTCCATGGTACAGTTAATAGGCTGTGCACCAGCAGCTTTAAACCCACACTGTGACTTTGAATGGGCACTTAAGTACTGGGGACACAGTATTACATGTGCACCCCGGCTCCGGCACCCGGAGAGGTCAGTACCCGTTACAGCGTGCTCCCACTTTATGACATCGGGTGGGACCGCTGCGAAACGAATGTGTGCACCTCCCTGAATAACTCCAATGTTCTCCACCCGGTATACCGGTGCGGGTCGGGCTGTCCCACCCATGACCGGCATCCTTAATACTATCCCCATAATAGTGTGGTTAGATTTCCCACAGTCTACTGGGACAGGGTAGTGAATTGCTGTACGGGTCGAGGGCTGCGAGGTGCTTGTTCCTGATCCAAGAGGGGATTACACCTTGTCTTAAATCCTCCAGATTGTTGCGGCCCTCACCCGACAACTGTAGGGGAGGATGAAAACCCCCTCATTTTACCCAGAAGGAAAAGGGCTGTGGGATCAGTCTGTGCTGTGAATTGCAACCGATAACAGTTTGATCTTGGCAGAGCAGTGATTGGACGGGGGAGGAGGGCCAATGGTGAGACAGAGTTAGCCCGAAGCATGGGGTTTCCAAGCCAATGGGAGAGCACTTGCTCGAAAACTGTGGGACTGACTCACAGCCATTATCGGACTATTGTCTTCCCCATGTTTACACTATGGAAGGAAATTATGCAGATCTTCAGAAAACTAGGGAACCCAAAACAAACCAAGGGCCTACACAATGGCTACAGGAGGCCAACCCAACTAACACCTACTCAAACCTTGAGTAGGTTAGAAAAACTGAATTGAAGGAAACTTATGCAGACCTTTAGAAACCAGGGAACCCAAAACAACCCAAGGGCCTACACAATGGCTACAGGAGGCCAACGCAATCAACACCCACTCAAACTTTGAGTAGGTTAACATCAGTGGAAAAAACCCGCAATAATCTAAAACTGCTGCATTTTTCAAAATCACAAAGCCCACCAATGGGAAGAATCGATTTCAGCAGGAGAGGCGGACTGGATAATCTGGCTATAAAAAGGGGTTTCTGACGTAGTGTGGGTGGTTCCCTGCCATCGTCATCCAACAACCAGCAAGACTCTCGACACTGAAGGAAAACCAGTTTCCGAAGACATCGAAGATAGAAGAAACAAACCACTAGACTGCAGAAGGCACAGTAGTGAGTATAACCTCTGGTCCCCAGAACTCCCAACTCAGTTAGGCCAGGAAAGGTGGGAGGTTGGGCATTGTACTGCTAAACTTGTGTAAAGATTTTCGTTGTGTCCGTTTAGTGGGATTTAGGGGGATTGTTTTGTTGGTGTATTGCTGTTTGTTGAGATACACCTTGTCAAATAAATTAGAAGCCTAAAGTTCCTCTTGGAATCACCTTGTCTCAGTTCTATTGTATTACATCTCCTGATCGTGAGTCTTATGTCAGAACATTGTAAGGGACGCTAGGAGCGCCTCGAAAACGCTCAACTGTGTGTCACAGGCTAGGGAAGAAGGGGTTAGGACTGTTTGACACTCACAGGTGCCTCACAGGCTAGGCATAAGCTGTGGGGACGCACGAGTCTCAAAACCCCCTTCATAAGCTGTGGACACAATCTCTCCAGGGGTGCTCTTGCAGCACTCAGGGTATCTCATAGGCCAGGCATAAGCTGTGAGGACAGAAGCCCAGAGAGAGACACCCAAGGCACAACAACACTCCCTGAAAACCCCTTACACAACCATGCCCCATACAATACGCACACCTCGTTCTGTGCAGCCTGGTCAGAAGCGTTTCTGTCCTCCCGTATAAGTGCATTCACTGTCTGTGCATGTTTTTCCAGCTCAGCCACTATTTCTTTTAAATGGACAGTCATAGCCTGGTCCTCGTGTAGTTCTGATCCTACTACAGTGTTCTCCTGTTTCAGGATTTTTCTCAATTGGGTTTTTAAACTGTTTATCTGTGTTTACAGCTCTATGTCATCTTGGCTATTTATTACAGAGGATCCTGTATTGTAGGTCGTGAAAACGTTGTTTATGATTCCCCTTCTAGGTCTCCCTGAGCCCATGGTTTCCCTAGCGTTTAGGGTGTATAGGTCTGCTTTGTCTACATTTCCAAAGTCTAACTCATAACATTTCTGGAACATGTCTCTGAGAAGGGCCTGGTCTCGCAGCTCTGTTTCCTTCGGACACCATGCAGGCAGGTGTACCTCGGTAAGGTTTAATATTACTGAAGCTACTGCATAATGTAGGCCCTGATATAACGCCTTTTTGGTCGGTACCAGTTCTAATCCGTTCCCAGGTCCCTTGGTGGTGGTAGGACACCTTTCTATTACTGTGCGTATTGGCGGGGTTGTCGGTAGGAGTTTCTTAATGTGTGCTCTTAGTTCGGTGCCGTTAATTGGGAGTGGGGAGTGTGGGACCGTACACCCGTGTAGGCTAGAGTCCCACCCCATCCCTTCCCCTTCATCTTGCCATTGCCTGGCGAAGGCGATCGATATGCCTGTGGGACAAATACTCTCTGATCCCCACATGCAAATATGAATTCCTTGTTCGGATTCCCATCATTTGTCCCAACACACTTTTACTCCTCCCCGTGTCCCCGTGATGGTGCGGTACGTATCATTACTGAGTCTTTCCCAATTCCTGGTCCCATGCGTCCTTGCTGAGTTTTCTGAGCCACCACCATCTTCCCAGGGGAATGTTCCCTTTGCAAGTCAAACACACACGCTTTCCCTCCGTAACACTGACTCGGGCAGCGATGATCCGTATCCTGGGGCATGGGAGTGAGGCCTCCCCGTAGGTAAAACCTACCTGGCTGGAGTAGTGGGTAGAATTAGATCCCAGCCACTCTGGCCACCTTCCCTCGTGGGCGTAAACAGTGAGTTCTTCTACATCTCGAGGGCCACCTCCTGAGGTTACGATCGGTGCTCTTCCTCCTGAACACCCGTAAATGAGGGATTCTTCCACGTCTCCTCGGTCGCTGCTGCTCATCCTTATCAGGGCAAGCAGGAGCAGGATCCTTTCCATATTGTTCTTTTTCCTGTAGGGGCACATAGAACAGATTGTCTAGCCCTGAGAAAGCTCTCTGGCTTGACAAAGGTGACTGAGTTCCAAATTTGGGCTCATAGTCTTTAATTGACTGGCTGTCTTATTCAGTTCCTTGTGGACTGATTCCTGCTTTGAACTTTATCTCACAGTCGTTCTGCTTGCTATCTTACCGGTGCTTCCTTAATAGCCATACCAGTAGATTCTTCTTACTCCCGGGTATTACCCGGCATGTGCTTCTTTTAACAGCTGCACAGATAGATTCTTTTCCTTACCCCAGTTAACTACTACATATATACTTATCATTACACAGATTAATCTTACACTATTCTAAACTTATTCACTAAACATACTTCAATTCATATTGCTAAACATCCTTAAATTCACATCGTTATATATGTACATCTGCCATCTGTCTCCGGGTGGCCAGGTTAATTCCTGCCTTCTCTTTTTCTTCTTCTCCCGCTGGGTGTCCAGCGAGGTATGTGATAGGTCGGTCTACACCGTCTAACCCTAAGTACCCTGACCGGACGTAGGTTTGAGTCCCACACTGTAAGGGTTTCTCGGGGAGTGTTGTTCTGCCTTGGGTGTCTCTCCCTGGGCTTCTGCCCTCACAGCTTATGCCTGGCCTGTGAGGTACCCTGAGTGCTGCAAGAGCACCCCTGGAGAGACTGTGTCTACAGCTTATGAAGGGGGTTTTGAGACTCGTGCGTCCCCACAGCTTATGCCTAGCCTGTGAGGCACCTGTGAGTGACAAACACTCCTAACCCCTTCTTCCCTAGCCTGTGACACACAGTTGAGCATTTTCGAGGAGCTCCTAGCTTCCTTTACACTGTTCTGACATAAAACTCACGATCACGAGATGTAATACAATAGAACTGAGACAAGGTGATTCCAAGAGGAACTTTAGGCTTCCAATTTATTTGACAAGGTGTATCTCAACAAACAGTAATACATCAACAAAACAATCCCCCTAAATCCCACTAAACGGACACAACGGAAATTTTTACACAAGTTTAGCAGTACAATGCCCAACCTCCCACCTTTCCTAGCCTAACTGAGTTGGGAGTTCTGGGGACCAGAGGTTACACTCACTACTGTGCCTTCTGCAGTCTGGTGGTTTGGTTCTTCTACCTTCGGTGTCTTCAGACACTGGTTTTCCTTCAGTGTCGAGAGGCTTGCTGGTTGTTGGATCACGAGAGCAGAACCACACACTGGGTCAGAAACCCCGTTTTATAGCCAGATATCCAGTCCGCCTCTCGTACTGAAATCGATCCTTCCCATTGGTGGGCTTTGTGATTTTGAAAAATGCAGCAGTTTTAGATTATTGCGGGTTTTTTCCACTGATGTTAACCTACTCTTTAAGGTTTGAGTAGGGGTTGATTGCGTTGGCCTCCTGTAGCCATTGTGTAGGCCCTTGGGTTGTTTTGGGTTCCCTAGTTTTCTGCAGGTCTGCATAATTTCCCTCCAATTCAGTTTCCTCCAACCTACTCAAGGTTTGAGTAGGTGTTGATTGGGTTGGCCTCCTGTAGCCATTGTGTAGGCCCTTGGGTTGTTTTGGGTTCCCTAGTTTTCTGCAGGTCTGCATAATTTCCCTCCAATTCAGTTTCCTCCAACCTACTCAAGGTTTGAGTAGGTGTTGATTGGGTTGGCCTCCTGTAGCCATTGTGTAGGCCCTTGGTTTGTTTTGGGTTCCCTAGTTTTCTGAAGGTAAGCATAATTTCCCTCCATAGTGTAAACATGGGGAAGACAATAGCCCGATAATGGCGATGAGTCAGTCCCACAGTTTTCGAGCAAGTGCTCTCCCATTGGCTTGAAAGCCCCATGCTTCCGGCTGACCCTGTCCCACCATTGGCCCTCCCCCGTTCAATCACTGCTCTGCCAAGGTCAAACCATCTCGGTTTCAATTCACATTGCAGCACAGACAGATCCCACAGCTCTTTTCCTTCTGGATAAAATGAGGGGGTTTTCGTCCTCCCCTACAACACCATCGGGGGAACGTTCCCTTCGGTGCTGCAGCACACCGCTCCTTTGCGGGTGGCTACCTCTGTAGAATTTACCAATATTTCGCAAAGATTCCTGGTACCTTTCCCCTGCAGAGGAGAAGAATCCCTTTCTGGACTTTTAAAATGGAAGGAAAAACTTCAGGACACAAATTAGTTTAAAGGAGCAGATGAGGCCTGCAGGGGATAAAACGGGATGCATTCATGGAGACCCCACTCCCCCCCCCAGTGTTTGGACTCATAGGAATGGGAATTTAATTTGGAACTCGATGAACATTTTGGTATCCTAGGAAAAACTCTGAGTAAGATACCTAAGAGCTTTATAAATTTAAGATCTCTCAAAGAATATTTTTGGAACAGACTGCCAGAACAGAAGGTGGGACTTTACTCAGGAATTGGGAATTGGAGCTAATTTAATTTATCTGGGAGAATGAGTCGATCGATAACTAACAAGAACTGTGAGACATAAAAATTCGCTCCCTAGGACATAAACGCAACAAGAGCTATCAGGCTAATCACCGGAGACCATTATTGGCAGGCATGTGTAAATAGGCCCACAGAAATCACGGGCCCAGCCAAACGGCCCAAGAGTTTAAACACTGCCAACAATGCCAACCGGTGATTTTCCACATTAACACATCATAACCAAATTACTGCTGAACGAACCCGACAAATTCTGACAAAGAAGCGAGCTCAAAACTAATGAGCAGCTCCCTTGAAACAAAGAGCTGGGCCAGACTTGGTGGGAGATAAGGAAGCCTTTTTGGGGTATATCTATTCCCAGTTTTACAAGGAAAAGGATGCAGACACAAGCAGCCGGAGCTGGGAAGTGAAGGAATGGAGTAGTGGAGAAAACTACAAGAAATCATCAAGGACCGACCGAGCACGAGACCCACGAAATGGAAGGTTGTCAGCAACCAAATTGACAACCCGGGCCACCACAACCAGCGAAACGACCGACCGAAACCAACTCAGCAAAAACCAAAAAATCGACATTTATTTCCACTCTACAATTTACTTCTGAACGACCAACGGGTGAGAAATTACCAAAAAGGACTAACAAAAACTATCCCGAACCAAAGAAAGTGGGTACTTACCCCATACATCCAAAACGCAATTTACTGCATCAACGGACACACCCCAACTGAAGACTACGCAGTCCGAAGTCCTCTCCTCCGTCTGGGGTACGGTTCACCTGGAAAGCCAAGTGCAGCGAAACCGCGATTCACCGGCAACTGTCTAAAGGGATTGGTGAGCATAGCCCCTGAACCCCCAGAGCTATAACTTAATTAGTGAGGGGAATTGGGAGGGGGTCGGTTGGGATAACTTGTGTAAATGTATCTGCATTCTCTTCTTTAACCCGTTTAGAGTTTAAGCTGTATTCTTTTCCCCACAGGCTGTATTTTGACATTTTATTCAATGTGTTGTACCTCTCTGTGTGTGTTAATAAAGGTGTGCCTTTTACTTCTTTTTAAACACAATAAAGTCATACCTGCTTCCTACCTTGAAACCGGTTGTCTGTCCAAGTCTGTCACAGTCCCTTCATAATTCCAGTGTCTCGAACCAAGGGTGTGGGAGCAATTGGAAACCGCTCATATAAGGTCAGAAGGGAAAGCTGACCCCCTGAAAACCACCACTTACACCTGGTTCGTTTCTTCCCCTGGGGGTTCTGCCTGGTCAAGGGCTACGGGCTGGGGACTCTCACTTGGTGGCTGGTCCACCACTATCTCTTCTGGGGGTTCCTTGTTGCCCGAGGCTACTGGCTGGGTGTCCCTGCTCACGGGCTGGTCTCTGACCTGAGGTGCCCATTTGCAGCTGGTCCCTCTCCCAGGGCTGAACAATTTAAATTGGAGCGCTGGTGACCACGGTGTCTTTGGCCGTGGTGTGCAGGGAGTCCTTCTTCAGGCTCCGGCTGCTGGAGGTGCGTCCGAGTCCCAAATGATTGGGAGTACAGCTCCTCTGGTAACACAGTTCACCGCTCCTCTAGGTACAGTCTGTGGGTCTGCCACATCCCCTGTGGGATTGCTACAGACGGGGGTTGTTGGCTGGGGGCCCCTGTCTTTAGTGCGGTTTACAGGTTTTGGCTGTCCCTTATGTTTAGCTGCTGCCCCTGGGTTGAAAAGTTTGCACTGATTTATGTGGAACGACTTTGTTCGGCGGGGCAATTTTATGGCATATACCATGGGGCTTGCCTTGTCGACAATGTGGTACGGTCCCATGTACAGTGCCTCAAAGACCCCTACTCTAGCATAGTTCTTTACCATAACCTGGTCCCCTATTTCCCATTCATGGTGCTTGCAGGGTTCGAGCAGCAGTCGGTTGCTCCGATGCTGTTTTCCCATGTTGTTAGCAGCCTGCCAGTGAATCTGTTTAAGATGTTCAAACAGATTCCTGACAAAGCTGTCCCGGTTCGCTTCCCTAAGCTGACCTTCCGTGAGTACCGGGGCTAACACATGGTTGGGGGTTCGCATGGCTCTACCGGTCATGAGCTCGTACTGGGAGTATCCCGTGCTCTTTGATTGGCTGGCCGGGATCCCCATGAGGACTAGTGGTAGGACCTCTACCAACCCTTTGGGTGAGTCCCCTGTCTCTTTGTGCAGCCTTTCTTTGATAGTGCCACAGGCCCGGATGACTGCGGGTTGTGGGTGACATGCCATTTCCCTTTGATGCCGAGTGCCTTAAGGGTCTCCTGCATTAACTGCCCAGTGAAATGACTCCCTTGGTCGGACTCCACGTATTGTGGTAGTCCCCATCGGGAGAACACTTCTCTGACCAGGATTCCAGCTGTTCCCAGGGCAGTGGCTGTTCGGCATGGGAAGGCTTCCACCCATTTGGTGAATATATCCACTAATACTAGGCAGTACTTGTAACCTCCCTGGGCAGTGAATAGGGGCCCGATGTAATTGATCTGGATCGACTGCCAGGGTCCCTCTACCCTCCTGATATGTCCCATAGACACCTTTCTTTTATGGGGGTCAGGGTTGTTGGCCGCGCACACCAGACAGCTAGCACAGAACTCGAGGACGTCTTCCCTGAGTCCTGGCCACCACCCTGCCTGTTCCACTTGTTGCCAAGTGGTCTCAGGTCCGGGGTGTCCTGCTCCTGGACCCTCGTGGGCCAGCTGGAGGAATTCTCTCCGGTGTTGTTGCGGTACTACCCATTGCTCCCCCCGAACAGCATGCCTTCTTTAATGGCAATTGCTGCGGTGCCGTACAGGCCATCTATCCTTTCCCCTTTTGCTAGCATGTTCAGGACAGTTTTGAGGACGGGGTATTAGGTCTGGACCATGTTTAGGCCCGGGGGCAAAGCTATCCCTGCCTTCCCTGCTGTCCCTATCCTGCCCCTGACTGCTGCGATGGGTCCTGGGTTGTGCGGATCCCAGAGCTTGCCCTTGCGGGCACCTTGCTTAGCTAACATGTCAGCCTGCTGGTTTCCCTCGCTATGGGGTTCCGTGGTGGAATGTGCCTTCACTTTATGTATATAGACCTTCCCTTCCTCCCCCACGGCTGTCATGATCTTTTCCAGTAAAGGCTTAATTGCCAGGCATCTCCCGTATGCGGACGTGTATCCGCGACGCGACCAGATAGCCAGGTACTCCGTACACGAATTGCATGTGAACATACTGTCCTAGCAAATCGTGTATGGGGCAGGGAATTCTTCAGGGTGTGTGAGCACGTACACCACTGCAGACAGTTCAGCGTGCTGGGCGCTCATAGTACTGGGGAGTTTAATCGCCAGGGCAATGCCTGCCTCGGGGTCATAAACTCCGCAGCCTGTGAGTCGTTCACCCGCAGATACCATGCTTGAACCGTCCACATAGATCTGTCGGCCTGTGGGGTGTATACCAGCCCGAAAGCCTATGTTAATTTCCCATACCCCTTCTACGGAACACCAGTGGGCTGTCCCTGAATAGATCATGTTGGCTGCGAGTCTTGGCTCACAGAGATCCTTTACCCTTAGGTCCATCTGAGAGAGGAGTAGGGTCCAGCGAGCAATGCAGCCACTGCTCACCGTACCGCCCTTAGTTCTCCTGTCCAGGAGCATTTGGGTGAGCATATGGTGGGTAAGGAGTGTGATGGGGACCCCCCACTGTAAATATCAGTGATCTTTTCACAGCCCAGTGTGAGTGGCTAGGAGCTGCCGCTCACAGTTGGAGTATCCCTTCTCCTCGTCTGTGAGTATCCTGGAGGAGTAGACCACTGGTCTCAGCCAGTCATGCCGCTCTTGGAGCAGTACTGCGCTCAGGTTGTCCCCACTGGCTGCTACCTCCGGGAAAAACTCTTTACCCCCATCGATAGCCCCGAGAGCTGGCGCAGTCTGCAGGTCTTTCTTGAGTTGGATAAATGCTGCCTTGCAACCTTTGTCCCATTCCCACTCCACTCCCTTGTGTACATTAATGATTTAGACGAGGGGATTAAATGTAGTATTTCCAAATTTGCAGATGACACTAAGTTGGGTGGCAGTGTGAGCTGCGAGAAGGATGCTATGAGGCTGCAGAGTGATTTGGATAGGTTAGGTGAGTGGGCAAATGCATGGCAGATGAAGTATAATGTGGATAAATGTGAGGTTATCCACTTTGGTGGTAAAAACAGAGAGACAGACTATTATCTGAATGGTGACAGATTAGGATAAGCGGGGGTGCAACGAGACCTGGGTGTCATGGTACATCAGTCATTGAAGGTTGGCATGCAGGTACAGCAGGCGGTTAAGAAAGCAAATGGCATGTTGGCCTTCATAGCGAGGGGATTTGAGTACAGGGTCAGGGATGTGTTACTACAGTTGTACAGGGCATTGGTGAGGCCACACCTGGAGTATTGTGTACAGTTTTGGTCTCCTAACTTGAGGAAGGACATTCTTGCTATTGAGGGAGTGCAGCGAAGGTTCACCAGACTGATTCCCGGGATGGCGCGACTGACATATGAAGAAAGACTGGATCAACTGGGCTTGTATTCACTGGAGTTCAGAAGAATGAGAGGGGATCTCATAGAAACGTTTAAAATTCTAACGGGTTTAGACAGGTTAGATGCAGGAAGAATGTTCCCAATGTTGGGGAAGTCCAGAACCAGGGGCCACAGTCTTGGGATAAAGGGTAAGCCATTTAGGACCGAGATGAGGAGAAACTTCTTCACCCAGAGAGTGGTGAACCTGTGGAATTCTCTACCACAGAAAGTTGTTGAGGCCAATTCACTAAATATATTCAAAAAGGAGTTAGATGTAGTCCTTACTACTTGGAGGATCAAGGGGTATGGCGAGAAAGCAGGAATGGGGTACTGAAGTTGCATGTTCAGCCATGAACTCATTGAATGGCGGTGCAGGCTCGAAGGGCCGAATGGCCTACTCCTGCACCTATTTTCTATGTTTCTATGTTTCTATGAGTCGGAGCAGAGGGGCTGCTGTGGCTGCATAATCCTCAATGAAATCTCTGCAGTACCCGGTTAGCCCTAGAAAAGATCTTACTCCTGTTGCTGTGTTGGGGGCGGGTAACTTCTGCACTGCTTCCCTTCAAGCTATCTCAATGGCTCTCTTGCCAGCTCGCACAGCCAGTCCCAGGAATTTTACTTCCTTCAGGCCGATCTGTGCCTTTTTGGGGTTTACTTTAAATCCTTCTTCTTTCAGCAGCTCCAGCAGTTCAGCCAGCAGTGGGCCATTCTCCTCCCCCTCATCGGTGAACAGGACCAGGTCATCTACATACTGTACTAATTGCTGGGGTCTGCTGAAACTCTTTAAACAGTTGGCCATACACTGATGGAAAATACTGGGGCTGTTGTGGAAGCCCTGAGGGAGACAGTTCCAAGTGTATTGCTGTCCTTTAAAGGTAAAAGCAAACTTGTACTGATCTTCCCTTCTTAAAGGTATGGACCAGAACCCGTTGGAAATATCCAGCACCGTGAAGGTGGTCGCAGAGGCTGGGATACTTCCAATGAGATCGGCGATGGCAACAACGTGGGTGCACAGGCGGGGATGTTACGGTTGAGTACTCGATAGTCCACTGCAGTCCTCCAGGAGTTGTCCGGTTTCTTAACCGGCCACAACGGAGAGTTCACTTGGGTAGCTATTGGTCTCAATACCCCCTGTTTAACCAGTGAACCCAAGGCTGGTTCCATGTCTGCCTGTGGCTCCCTGGGGAAGTTGTACTGTTTCTGTGGTCAGGTCATGGGGTTCCCATCTATACTAACCTTGACCCCATTTATTCTCCCACAGTCATGTTTGTGAGTGTCAAAAGCTGCAAGGTTTTTCCTCACATATTCTTGATATTCTGCAGGGGTGTTATTGACCAGTGATTCAAGGTTGTAACCCTCCTTTGGTTTCATGGTGCACACCGTCCCTTTTCCCTGTTTTCCCGGGATAACCATCACCTCACTCTCCTGTCCCGTACAGACTGACCCCTAAAGACAGTGGTTTCTTAAATCCACTCGGATCCCATGGCCTAGGATGAAGTCAGCCCCCAGGATCCCTCTCCCTTCCTGCTCCCACTTCATCAAGACACAAGTTCACTTAGTGTGGAGTGTACCTAAATGAATGGAGAGCGGAACGGAGAATGAGCCAGTCTGTTCAGTGCCTGTGAAACCCACCAAGCTGTAGGGGACCCCATTTGACAGAGGTGAGGTGGCGGGGTTAGCTGCATAGACAAGGGTGTTTGAGGCGCGGTGTCCAGCAGGTAAGTCCCTTTCAACTTTTTCACTTCCATCTGTACGGTCGGTCTCCCCCAAGCATCATACTCGAGGGAACACAGTGAACAGGCTGTGTCTGTCCTAGTCACGGTTTTGGTTGGGAGGGGGCAGATGGGATTTCGGTACCGGTGGCGGTGGCTACCTTTCCAGGGCCATCTAACATGGCTCGGAGCGCAGTTAAGAAGGTCTCAAATGAATGGGGAGGGACTGGCTTATCCGTCTTGGACTTTTGGGCAGAGGCTGGAGAATTCTTTCCTGCGCTATTCTTCCAAGGATTTTTACAATCCTTTCTCCAGTGCCCACTCTTTCCACACCCAGGTATGTTTTGTATCGGAGGAGTTGCCTCCCTCATGGCACTATTCCCTCTTGCCTTGGTTAGGTCGGATTTCGCGAACCCTTCCCTTTTGTGGGTGTTCTTCTGTCCCTCTGCCGTTTCTGTAAGCTAGGGTCAGTTGCCTAAGCACTCCCTGTTCTGCGTCTTGGGGATCTCTGGGGTCAAACCAGGCCTCAGCCTTAGGTCTTATTCTGAGTAAACTGTTAGCGACTAGACTTCGGAGCCAGTGTGCTAATTCGTCCAGGTTTAAGTGATCCCTGTCTATGTCCCCACTACAGGCGCTTTTGTACACAGGCCACAGTCGGTCTGCGAAAGCCTGTGGGGTTTCCCCTGTGAGCTGCACCATTTTCTCTACTCTAGAGAAGGGACTCCCATCATTGCAGCCCATAGCTTCTAAAATGTCTTTCTGGATGGCAGCAAGTATTTTCTGTCCTCTTTTGCTCTCAGTAGAGAGGGACTGGTACAGTTTGCTGTCTAGAGATAGGAGAAGCATCTTTGCCATTTCTGCATCATCGCACCCTTTAATATCCCCTGCCTGTTCCACTTCCACAAAGTGAACCGAGGGGTCTCCCTTTGGAGTTAGCTTTCCCAGGTGGCTTATCATAGCCCTAAGCTGGTGGGGAGTGTGGGGGACCACAAACTGACTTTCCAGGGGCCCTGGACCCCCGTTAAGGGTGGGCGGGCCAAACTTCTGTTGCCGGACCGGGCACATTGGCCCTGGTTCTGGCTCTCCCTGGTCTGGCTCGCCCCCCTCTCTTCCCTGCAGCCAAGCCGAGCTGAAACTCGGTGCTACAGGTGGTGGTGGTTCACTATCCCTGTCCGCCCCGCAACTGATTTGCCCCTCCTGCTGCTGAACCGGTGTAGTCACCGGTGCCACAGGTAGTGGCCAGGTAGTTTCTTACTTATCTTCCTGGTTTCCCTGGGAGTACCCGGACTTATTAGGCATACCATGCCTTTTGCCTTGGACAGGGCAAGATTTAAACTTTTAATCTGTTGCTAGCAGGGACCGTGGTCTCCCGATTCAAACCCATTAGTGCTAGCTACTTCATACGCTGCTTGCACATCTGTTAATCTTTCCTGGAGCTCTTTTACTTGTAGATTGAGGCGAGTGCTTTCCTCCCTCTGTGACTTTTCACTACTTTTGGCCTCAGTAACCTGACATTGAAAATAATCCTGACTGTTTTTAAACCTTTCCATTATTTGGGTCCTTTCCTGTTTTAGCTTACGGAGTTCTCCTGATAATCTTTCTTCTGACAGGAACCCTTTCCTGATAGTTCTCTGCGCATTCTCATAACTCTGCCTGTAATGTTTCATTCATTGTGTCTAGTAATTGGACCTGTTGCTGTGGACAGACCAACCAAATTGCTTTCTCTACTGCTTCTTTGTGACCTTTACACTGGGCTGCAGCGTCCGCTGGACGCTCAGCGCGCAATAGACTAAGCACCCATTCTTTAGTTACATTGACCTTCTTGTACACATAGGAGGAAATCCTCTCTTCCATTTTGGTGCTTTGCCCCAAACCAGCACTCTGTACATCACACCATGTGTACTAGAGTCGTGCCAGGTCGCCATTTTGTAAGGAGGAGGGTGGCTGTTTGGGGTGTGTTATGGTCTCGATGAGAGGGTCAGGTTCCCTTCTGACCAACTTGAGCGGTTTCGAATCGCTCCCCCTCCCTTGGGTTCTGTACTCTGGATTTATTTGGGGGGTGTGACAAAAGTGCAGAGGACGCTGGTTTGATGCAAAGAACTTTGGTTTTATTACAGTCAAAGTAATACAGGCTTATTACTCTAGTAAGAAAATACACGGCCAAACTTACAATCCTTCTAATAAAGTACAGTACAAGGAAAGGTACAAGGTCAAACATAAAATCACTCTAATAAAGAACAATACACTATACATTCAAAAGGGGTTGCAGTAAAATTCTACCTCCCACCTCCCAATCCCTAATTCTAGCTAGGTTCAACTCCAGGGCAGGCAGGGACCTTTGCTTACCAATCCTTTTGATCGTTAATGGTAGATGATAATGTTCTTCCTTCCTTCAGGACTTCAAGACTTCGAGGCTGGAGAAGTTGGTTTTACACTGTCCCAATGGTTTCTCTCCTTGTCTTGATGAGGTAGTAGCGACCACCTCTCTGCCCCACCAACCTCTGTTGAAAACAATGACCAGTTATATGATTTCAGTGTTCTAATCTTGCCGCCCAATCTGTTCACAATCCTTTGTATAATTTTGGTGGGCTCGTTAAAGTTGATATGTCTTGGGTGAGTTGATCTTCGAAAAACTGTTGCCTGATGGAAATATTAGTTTGGTAATTGCAATGTCCTTTTGTGCTTAGTCTTTCGCATACAGGCTGGATTGGGCCTCTTTGTGATGTATATGCTAAAAATGGTTTGTCCAGACCCATGTTGATGGGGAGCTATCTCTGGATGATACTGTGATGGTAATGTCTCTTGTGGAGGAAGATTTCCAAATACTCATTCTTCCAGACAGGTTACCTCAGTCCTCACACCCAGACAGTTCCAATAATCAAGTGGGCTTCCTTTGTTCCCTAGGTCCGCCCACAGGCTTAAATTTGTCTTGTAAAAGTTCATAACTCAATTAAAGTTCATAATTTCTTCCATAAGCACTTTAGAGTTCCAAACTCTTTGGCAGATAGTCCCAAATTAAATTTCCTTTCGAATGAGCCCAAACACAGGAGGGGTTCAGGTGAATTTTGCTCACTGCAGGATGCAGGGCATCAGCACCTGACCAATTGCTGTCCAGGAATTCAGGGATGGCCTCACCATGGCCACTTGACGCTGTACACCCTGGCTGCCACATGATGTGCCAGGCTGGCACCACCCCACACCAACACTGTAAAGCATCCCTGCAATGCCCCAGCCATTCCTTTCACACTCATCACCGTTGTGGGGGGTACCGTTAGGTCTCATCATTCACTACAACTCACTAAGCACTTCCAAAGGAGCTCACAGATCTATCCAAGAAGGCAAAGCATTGAAAATAAAGATTTCAATGTTTGACAACACATTAAAAGAAATTTTACATGAACATTGGCTCAAAGACCCAAGTGCCTACCTTGTGTTTTGTTAGTTGGTATGATTGGACAAGAATGAGAGTGAGTGTGGGGGTGGCTAGTGAGAAGGGGATGTGGTAATATAGATAGAGAGGGATGGGTGGTGAAGGGTTCCCAAAAATTCCCATGAGCCCCTCTCCCTGAAAATTAAAGAAAATCTCCTCTTGGACTGTTAAAAATGAGCTTTGGATTTTTCAAGTGGAAATTAAGTTTTAAAAGGAAAAAAAAAGGCAAAAGGAGTCCAACCTCATGGAACCCGCACCCCCCCCACCCCCCCAAGTGTTTGGACTTTTTGAAAAAATAATTCAAAATGGACCTAAATTACAGAAGCCTGAGATCCCCTAAACATCTATGGGAAGGAGCATATCAATTTTAAGATTCTACAACATATTGGCTGCGAAAAGAGTTACCGAATACAGGAGGTGGGGCTAACCTCTGTGAAGCAAAATCATGTATTAAGGATCCCAGACTGTCTGGGGGAACTATGCAGCAACAATTCACCCCCTAAGAGATAATCAAATTACAGCCATTATCTAAACTACAGAACTCATCCAAAATATGTAAGAAGTCAATTACCCAATCAAGCACAATGGAAATCATGAGCCTAAATAGATGGCCAGGAAACTGGACAATCCTAAAACAATGCAAAACCAGTGATAGCACATTAGCACATCCTAATCGAGTTACTGCTGACTAGCCCACCAAAACACTGACAAAGGAGACATTTGAAAATCAATGGACAGAACAGTTTAAACAAAGACCAAGAACTGATTTGGGGCGAAGATAAAGAAGCCTGTTTTAGTATAATTGAAGGCCTATTCTGGCAGTTAGGTGTGCTTCTAGAGACACTATTAAGGTAGTAGTCTCGTTTAACACCAGCCTCGAAAAGTGGGACCCCGAAACATCGGTGAAAGGAATCTCTAAAACCCAGAAGGACAGCACCACAACAGCAAACAGGTTTTCAAAACGATTATCAGAAAGTTTCGGACCATCGCGACCAATCAAACAGTCAACCGGAACCAACCCGACAAAACCGAAGAAAAAAACGAAGATTTTTCCACTCTACAAGCTGGTCCTACACTACCAAGGGGTACAGACTACAGAACCTGGACAACTAAGGTGAACCCCAGAGTTTGGAACAGGACCAGGACAACTAAGGCGAACCCCGGAGTTGGAACTGTCAAAAAGGGAATTAGTGAGCATGGTCCCTGAAACCCCAGAGTTCTAACCTAGCTAGATAGTGGATCTGGGCGATTGGGTTTTTTCTTACTGTTCCTACCTGTTGATGTTCTTGTGTATTTTCCCATTCCAGGTTTAGTGTATAAGTATTTTGGGAGGTGGGAGGACTGTGTTCTTTTAACCTGTTATATGTGTTATGTGTTCTTCCCAAATATAGAGCATTTGAGTTGCCATTTCTCCCTATTTACTGTGATTATTAAAAACATGCCTTTTTACTCTGCTTGAACACAATAAAACCAGTTTTGCATCCTACCCAACTGACTCTGTCTCAGTTTCTCACAACCCCCAAATCAGTCCACAGGCTAGAATCCAGGGTCTCGGGCACCTCGAAAACGCCAAGGAGTCAGAGAAACCTGACCAAAACACCACCCCCCACAGTGGAGGTACAAGGTAAGTTGTTGTGAGTGAGGATGTGCAGGGATCGGGTAGGGAAGGCAGAGTGATGGGGCTGTGATGAGTGGCACAGCAGGATGAGGTTAAGTGTGGTTCTCCCCTTTGTAGAGCTTGTAGAAGAATGCCCGCTCCTCCAGGCTGCACAAGGAAAGCGGAAATGCCTTGGGAGATTTTATTGCATTAAAGGCACTATATAAATGCATGTTGTTGTTGTCCTCACAAGGCATTACAGCAAAGATGTGATTGCACTCGAGAGGGTACAGAGGATATTTACAAGGGTGTTGCCTGGACTGGAGAATTTTAGCTATGAGGAAAGATTGGATAGGCTGGGTTTGTTTTCTTTGAAACAGAGGAGGCTGAGGGGAGACTTATTGAGGTGTATAAAATTACGAGGGGCCTGGATAGAGTGGATAGGAAGGACCTATTTCCTTTAGCAGAGGGCTCAACAATCAGGGGGCATAGATTTAAAATAATTGGTAGAAGGTTTAGAGGGTATTTGAGGGGAAATGTCTTCACCCAGAGGATAGTGGGGGTCTGGAACTCACTGCCTGAAAGGGTGGTAGAGGCAGAAACCCTCACCACATTTTAAAAGTACTTGGATGTGCACTTAAAGTGCCGTAACCTACAGGGCTACGGACCAAGAGCTGGAAAGTGGGATTAGGCTGGGTAGTTCCTTGTCGGCCGACACGGACACGATGGGCTGAAACAGCCTCCTTCCGTGCTGTAAATTTCTATGATTCTATGATTCTATGGTCTACGATCCAGCTTCAAGGGTGCCTCCAGCTCCCACACAGCATGGCGGGCGAGAGTCAGGATCAGTTGTAGTCTGAACGTTGGCCCCACCTCCTCGCAGGCCAGAGGTAATGTGACCCCCATGGAGGCTGTGGAGTGGCTGCACCTCCTCAGGCAGCATCAACTCCCCTTCAGCATCTACCAATCATGGGGTCCTGTGCTGGGCTGTCCCGGCACTTGCCTGCAGACTCAGGCCTGCCCCTTGACTTTCCTCTCCCTTCATGTTTCCCTGTCACATTTTAGTCCTTTCCTCCTTGGCCAAATCTGCGTATGGGTTGAAATGTCTCTGAACTTGTCGAGAAACGTTCCGGATTTGTTGCCTCCATCTTATGGCACTCCTCTTCGCTTTACATTTTTCACTTAGATGCCAGTTTTTGTTCATGAAATTGGTCGGAGCTGGTTGTAGAATGCGTAGTGCACGCAGAGTTCCAAGGGCAATGGGAACGACGTTTTGGAATTATTTTGATGCTCTGGAGGAGCAGGTGTGCCACAAACATTTATCTGGGCCACTGCTGGTCAGCCTTAAACCTGCATACTTTGTGGGGACACCCATTTGGCAGCCCCCAAAGCACACCGTTCCCCTGGAATCGCGGTCACCTCTTTGCCCACCGGTCAGGGTGACTAACTCCACCAACCTCGTGTGGGGGCCATTCAGAGAAATTGGGACACCTATAGAAGATGCAGGAGGCAGAGGAAGGAAAGGCTTGCAGGAAATGGGGCGAAGAAAAAGTGAAGGAAAGAGTCAAATGTTATCAGAGATATACAGACAGCACAATGAGAAACACTTATGGCCATTATACAGAGACAGAGCGAGGGAGGAAAGAATGGCGACAAACAGAATGACAGAAAGATGGACACAGAAACATTGAGTGAATAAGGAAATATCAAACAGTTACAGGATGTGAGCAAAACCACAAGGGATCAACTCGTAGATGGGTGAAGACCTGTAAATGATTTCTTTGAAAATCATATCAGTGGTCTTGAGGGTACATCAAGACCTTTTCTGATTAGCAGCGATGGAGTACTGGATAGATGGCCATATCATGGCCCCCCGACCTGCGAGAGAACAGCTCCGCAGGTCGGGCTATAAAAGAGCTGGAGTGGCGTACCACTTCAACCTCCAGCGCGAGCTGCTCCAAGTATGCAATGATTTTGACATCATCAAAATCCTGGTCGTCATTTTGGAGCGTGGGCAGGAACATCGGCAGGGCCCAGATACAGAGGAGTGTAAAGGTCGGGGCGGATGAGCGGCGAGTGTGTGTGGCGAGATGCGGTGAATGTTTGTGGCGGAGGAGCAGCGAGAGATCGTGGCGGAGGTACAACAGATGAGGGTACCAGAAGAGCCGAGGGCCCAGGGGCAGCACGGGCCAGCCCACACTGCGATATGTGTGCGCACTAGGTCCGTGCAGCAGAGCAGGTCTCCAGTCGCCACTGGATAAAGGCCTAGCTCTGTCAAGCCCGTGTGGTGGCTGGTGTGCCATGGTCACCACACATTAAAAAAATCCATGCACAGGCATCTTCCACCCCCTCAATTGTAGTTCAGGACTGGAACATCGGGTCCTTCATCGAAACACCTGTGAACTCATGGAAGCAAGTCATCCTCGCTCGAGGGACCGCCTATGATGATGATGATGACTGGATAGAACAAAGTTTATAAAACATAGGCAGGCAGGTTAGCAATTGGCTGGCCAGCATGTCATGCTGGAATAATGTTCAAAAACACATTGGCCTTGAAATCCGATAGCGCCGTGCCCATTTTTCAGGTGCTAAATGGGCACCTAAGCCTCCTATATGGCAGGCAAGAAAAAAACGCTCATTACGAGCCAGAAGTGCGCCGCCTGCCATTTTGGCATAGCCAGAAGCATAGGCGTCCAGGGCTTGCACCTGAAACAGGCGTTAGGACCTTTGCGTATGCCCTCTGTGCAATATTGGTTTGCCTTGAGGCAATGGGGAGGAGATATATTGTGGTATTTGATGTTTCCTGTCACTGCAACCAGCTAATCAGACCAATGTGGTCTTTTCCCATGCTTGACTTTCTTCAGATTCAATTTCCCTTAGGGTGGACGCCTCCCAAATCGTGCTGGCTAAAGCAGCACTATGAATCAAGGAGGTATTGCTTTTAATAGCACGTCAATTTCATGTGCTCAGTTAGTCGAATCTCTGAATCAGAGGACTGTGGCTTCGAGCCCTATGCAGGGTTTGTTCATGTAATCTAGGTTGACACAGGCTGATGATATACACTGACATGTCAGTGCTAAGGGGGTGCTGCACTGTCAGAGTCAAAACCTAGATCTTGTTCAGGTGGATGTAAAAAAAAATCCCGTTGTCCTATTTCAAGATGTGTAGGAAATTGTCCCAGTTAACATTCTATACTTAGCCAGCACCAAAGACTGGTCATCTGTCTCATTGCTGTGTGCTGGATCGAGCTCTGCACAAAATGTCTGTTTCATTTGCCTACATAGCAACAGTGAATGCACTCCACAGGTAATTGATAGGTTAGGAAGTGCACTTTGCGCTTAGGAACATTGGAGTTACGTGATACAGTGCTACAACTGCATTCTTTCTTTGACTTTTACCAAATGGTTTTTCATTCAGTTGAATAGTTTCTGCATGTTGTTTTGGTTTGGAGATTGCGAAAAGGGTATTATAGAGAACTGGGATGAAGAGAGTTAGTTGTTCAATGATTCAGACCAGTCTTCTAACAGGAGGCAATTTAAGTGACACTATTCAACATTTATATATTTAGAAGATAATAATAAAACTATCACCTCAAGTGGGTAAGGTCATAAAAGTATTGACGGAATACAGAGTTATGTGGCAAGTTGTATAGAATATAAAAGTCGAGATTTAATTGTGAATCTATTCAAAACCTCAGTATGACCACAGTTGGAGTAGAGTGTGCAGTTTTGGGATCCACACGAAAGGCAAAGATGATGAGGCAATAGAGAGGGTGCAGCACAGATTCATAATCTTCATCATGGGCAGTCCCTCAAAATCGAGGAAGACTTGCTTCCACTCTAAAAGTGAGTTCTTAGGTGACTGAACAGTCCAATATGGGAATTACAGTCTCTGTCACAGGTGGGGCAGACAGTCATTGAAGGAAAGGCTGGGTGGAACTGATTTTCCGCACGCTCCTTCCACTGCCTGCGCTTGCTTTCTGCATGCTCTCGGCGACGAGACTCAGACTATTATCTGAATGGTGACAGATTAGGAAAAGGGGAGGTGCAAAGAGACCTGGGTGTCATGGTACATCAGTCATTGAAGGTTGGCATGCAGGTGCAGCAGGCGGTTAAGAAAGCAAATGGCATGTTGGCCTTCATAGCAAGGGTATTTGAGTACAGGGGCAGGGAGGTGTTGCTACAGTTGTACAGGGCATTGGTGAGGCCACACCTGGAGTATTGTGTACAGTTTTGGTCTCCTAACCTGAGGAAGGACATTCTTGCTATTGAGGGAGTGCAGCGAAGGTTCACCAGACTGATTCCCGGGATGGCGGGACTGACCTATCAAGAAAGACTGGATCAACTGGGCTTGTATTCACTGGAGTTCAGAAGAATGAGAGGGGACCTCATAGAAACATTTAAAATTCTGACGGGGTTAGACAGGTTAGATGCAGGAAGAATGTTCCCAATGTTGGGGAAGTCCAGAACCAGAGGTCACAGTCTAAGGATAAGGGGTAAGCCATTTAGGACCGAGATGCGGAGGAACTTCTTCACCCAGAGAGTGGTGAACCTGTGGAATTCTCTACCACAGAAAGTTGTTGAGGCCAATTCACTAAATATATTTAAAAAGGAGTTAGATGAGGTCCTTACTACTAGGGGGATCAAGGGGTATGGCGAGAAAGCAGGAATGGGGTACTGAAGTTGAATGTTCAGCCATGAACTCATTGAATGGCGGTGCAGGCTAGAAGGGCCGAATGGCCTACTCCTGCACCTATTTTCTATGTTTCTATGTTTCTATGCTCTTCCTCCACTTAGGATGGTCTTTGGCCAGGGACTCCCAGGTGTCGGTGGGGATGTTGCATTTTATCAGGAGGCTTTGAGGGTGTCCTTGAAATGTTTCCTCTGCCCACCTGGGGCTCGCTTGCCATGTAAGAGTTCCGAGTGCTGTGCTTGCTTTTGGAGTCTTGTGTCAGGCATGCGAACAATGTGGCCCGCCCAACGTAGCTGATCGAGTGTGGTCAGTGCTTCGATGCTGGGGATGTTGGCCTGATCGAGGATGCTAACGTTGGTGCATTTGTCCTCCCCAAGGGATTTGCAGGATCTTACGGAGACATCGTTGGTGGTATTTCTCCAGCAATTTGAGGTGTCTACTGTATATGGTTCACATCTCTGAGCCATACAGGAGGGTCGGTATCACGACAGCCCTGTAGACCATCAGCTTGGTTCACTGGCGTGCTGCCTAGTGTGAGGAAATAGCAAAACGAAGAAAGAGGAGAGCACAGGCTGATTTTTAGAGATGTTTGAAATCATGAAGGGATTGGACAGGGTAGGCATGATCAGATGCTATGAATTTCCTCAGGGCTTCTGCTGATTGGTCGGTGTAACTTTGGAGGAGATCAGTGGGAAACCCGGTTTAAGCAGGTTTCTGACGATCTTCCACTGAAGCCATGGTGGCTGATCGGGAAAATCCCCAAGGAATGCTCTTGGGACTATTTCCTATGGCTGAGGAGACTAGAATGTGGGAACATAGATGTAAGATTAAATGTAAGTGATTTGGAAGAGAGAGCAGGAGAAACCATTTTATACAGAGGCTTGTGAGGTGGTGGAATGCCCTACTGGAGTTAGTGAGTTAAGCAGAGACCATATCAACATTTGAGAATAGGTTCACTAGTTGGTGAAGGAAAGGGGAGTAAAGGAATATGGGAATATGGTTGGCTCATGGGTTAGAACTGCTGCTTATGAGATGATTAAATACCAACATGGACAGGTTGAACTGAATGTCTGGTTTCTCTACTGTAATTTCTATGTAACGTGTGCAAATATTGGCAAAGGTGTAGCATGTTGGTTTTTCACTCTACTCTGATTCTCAGACCTCGCAACTTATAGTGGGAAAGGACAACACATGGCACAATATTTAGGCTTAACCCAGTGTCAGTTTTATTACAAAACAAAAACTAGACTTCTGAGAGAAATTGACTTAAGACATACAATCACCAGCCCTGGCTGTAGCTATTGTAGGTTCGTGGTCATTGATTCGGTGACCTGTTGGTTCTTCTTCTGGCCATTCTCTGCAGTGCCTGTTCCTTTCCTTCTGTGCCTGCCTGCTGCCTCTTCCCCTGTTCTTCCTGCTGCTTCTGCGTAATCTGTTTGTGTGTCTGTGTCCGTATATTTATATCCAGCTTTTGAATAAGTTTCCTGCTGGGGCGAGATTCGATTATCTATCTGATTAACTGGTTGGTGATGAGTTTGAATGGCTACTAATTTGCACACTGAGTCGACAATGCAAAAGATATTTCCTTATGCTGAATGCTGTTTGACAAAAATTTGCATTCCATGGGGTCCTTTGTTATCTGGTCTTATTACAGACTCGATGTCTCCAGTGGCTGTTTTCCCCACCCTGGTCAATCAAGTTCAAAGCCTCATGTAACAACTCCATTGTTGTTATGCATGAAGTCAGTTTTATGTCCTTGACCACAGAATGTTCTTAATTGTCCAGCCTAATTCAAAAAGCTTGGATCAACCAATGTTTTAGTTCATGGTCTGCGTTTTTCTGAAGATTAGTAACCTTACAAAGGTTAAGGTTCTAGTTTGCTGATTACAGGAAGCGCTATGTGCACTTTATACAAATGATGCAAAGCCACTGGTGTTTTAATGGGCCAACAATCATGGTCTCTATGGGCGCGTACAATGTGCGCATGCACCTGTAGAGTGCCGGTTCTCCCCTCGCCCCGCCCCTGCCCCCAAAGCAGCCATCGGTGCCTCCTGGGAGCCCTTGTGGTGCCTCCTGGGAGCCCTTGTGTCACCTCACTCATCTCACTGGAGAGACAGGCTTCTAAATGTACACCAGGTCACAACACAGCCAAGGAAGAGGGAACCCCTGGCGTAGGGAGACCTCGCCCTGTGCTCCACCCATCCGTGTCAGTGACCTTGTCTGAGGAAGCTGGAGGCCTCCTCCCCAAAGAATGGCCTCTCTAAGCCCTGGCAGAGTTTCCGGCCTCTCTAAAATGGCAGAACAAATTGGGGTGAATATTTTTAACCTTCTGTTCTGCCATACAACAGATTCAGTGACAGGTCGGGAATGTGTCGGGTTTACAAAATGCTACGTGTCAAGTGCGATTAACGGCATCAGTTTGTATTAGCTTGACTGGTTTCATGAGCATCACTTGAGCATCACTGTCAGATGTCCATTATTTAGGTTCCCACACATCTCGCTGTCGGGAGGGGGGTTTCGGGAGAATCGGAACTCAGCAGGATAAAATCCAATTAGTTTTGACCAAGCAAGTTGTGTTTTGTCAGAAAGTTGGGACTTGGTTTGAAGTGTTTCCAGTTCATGTAGTTCAGCCCATGTTAAACGGGACAGAAAGACTTTCTGCATGGTCACATAATTGGTCAATTAAGGTAATCATTAGAGGCCCAATCTAGTCCATGTCAGGCTTCAGTATTTTCACTTGTGCAAAATTTAAACTAAATGAAACATGATCCAACTATTGCATCAATTGCATAAAGGATGGGGGAGTATTTTTCCCTAAAATATAATACACCGTTCAGAACATAGCGCATTTTTCTTCTATTGCATATCATGATGGGGTAGCTCCAAACACTGAGAGGTGCCCAAACCACCTCAGCACGATTACTGAACTGCATTACATGGAGGATTGGGCTGGTTTCCCCATTCTTTGCACTGAGGGTGCTAATCTCTGGATGCAAATCACAGGAAACCCATGGCATGGGCTCTTTGCCTCCATTCGTGGCTCTGGGTGATACTTAACTGAACATTGATGGGAGTGAGCACATTGTGGTAATTATACTCCAGTGTCTTCTCCTTGCTTTATTATTCTTTGATGGGATATTCCAGAGGCTCTGGAAATAAAATCAGCTAGTTATTACCACAACAAATTGAGTGTTTATTCAGACATAACACCGGGATTCTTGAAAGAAAGAAAAAAAGACTTGCATTGATATAGCGCCTTTCACAACTACCGGACATCCCAAAGTGCTTTGCGGCCAATGAAGTACTTTTGACGTATTGTCACTGTTGTAATGTGGGAAATGCGGCAGCCAATTTGCGCACAGCAAGCTCCCACAAACAGCAATGTGATAATGACCAGATAATCTGTTTTTGTTATCTTGATTGAGGGATAAATATTATCCAGGAAAGCAGGGATAACTCTTCTGCTCTTCTTCAAAATAATGCCATGGGATCTTTTACATCCACCTGAGAGGGCAGACAGGGCCTCAGTTTAATATCTCATCAGCACTGCACTAGAGCTTCAACCTAGATATTTTGTGCTTGCGTCCCTGGAGTGGGACTATGAACCCACAACCTTCTGACCCCAAGGCAAGTGTGCTGCCCACTGAGCCACAGCTGGCACTAAGCCTTTGGTCCTGAGGCCCTCAGCTGCTCTCCGATCTAATTGAAGAGGTGCAGACAACGAAGGTGCAGGATCCAGAAGGTTTGCCTTTTTCTTCCAGGGAGTTGCACAGCAGCCCTTCTGTTTGCTGTTCTTTGGCAGCAAGCATAAGGATCTGACATTGGGGGCCTTTGTAGCTGCAGCAGGCTTTCACGCCTGACTCCCAGGTGCAAGTTCCTGCCAAGCAATGGGCCTGCGTCTGGCAAGTTCGCCATGCAAATGGCTTGAGTCTGCAAATCCAGGTGGATTCAGATCAGGCCAAGTATTGTGTGTTTTGGGCACATGCCGCTTAATGCACATCTAGACTGGGTGGGGAAGGAGGGAGGGGAAAATTGGCCTTGATAACTATAATGTATGTGCTTCATGGGTTCATTGCTTAAGAAATCAGAGCAACACATTGCTACTAAGAACTAGTTGGGTTTATCAGCAAAAGGTTTATCAATCACACTACACATTACCAGTTCATCCAGAAATGGAGGAGTGCAGAGATCTTGGAGAGTTGTCCAGCTGGGTGATATTCCAAGAATCCATTCTTGGCTCCCTCTTCTTCATCTATATGCTGCCCCTTGGCATCATCATCTGCAGATATGGGTCACATTCCATATGTGGGCCACTGACCCTCAGTTATACTGCTCCACAACCTCTCTTGACCTGTCCACTGCAGCTCAGCTGACCGACTGCTTGTCCAACAGCCAACCTTGGATGAGCCATAACTTCCTCCAGCTAAATATTCGGAAGATCAAAGCCATCGTATTTGGCCCACTCACCACTGACTCCACCTCTCTCCCTGGTCACTGTTTCAGGCTGAACCAGACCATTCACAACCTCGGAGTCCTGTCCAACCCTAAGCTGAGCTCCTTCTCCATCACAAAGACCACCCAGTTCCATTTCTCTACTGTCATCCACCTCTGTCTCTACTGCAGCCCATTTGCTGCCGAAACCTTTAGCCATTCCCTTTGTCACTTCCAGACTCATCTATTCCAATGCTCTCCTGGCCAACCTCCAACATAGAATCCTAAAACCTTACAGCACAGAGGGAGGCTGTTCAGCCCATCATACTAGGCTCTTAGAAAGTGTTATCCAATTTAGTCCCACAGGAAATGTCATCCCTCCATAAATTTCAGCTCTTCCATAATTCTGATGCCCATATCTAATTCCACAATAATTCCTGTTTCCCACCATCCTTGTCCTCTCTGGTTCCAGTGCCTTGCGTTTGAAATTCATATCGTTGTGCTTGAGTCCTTCCATGGCCTTGCCCTTCCATATTCCAGTCACTTCCTCGAAACCTACAATACCACCCTTTCCACCATCTTCTGACTCTGACCTTCTCTCTATTTCCCTGCCTTCACCTCACCATTGAGAGCTGTACCTTCAGGTGTAGGTCCCATATTCTGGAATTACCTTCAGATGTAGGTCCCATACTCCGGAATCACCTTCAGGTGTAGGTCCCATACGCTGGAATCACCTTCATTTATTTCCTCCCATTCCCCCTTTAAAACTCTTTAAAATCTCTTTGACCAAGCTTTTGAACACCCCTGTTAATATCTCTTTTTTTAATTTTATGTTAATTTTTTCCATTGCATCTTGTGAAGTGGCTTGGATTTTTTAAATGTTAAAGATGCAATAATATTTACATATTATAAAGGATGTGCATTACACATTCTACCCAGATCAGTTTTTCTTTACTCTTTGGCAACTTTTGGGTCTTTAAAAGTCAATGATTTGTTTGTTCCTCGGCTCTGTGGCATGTGTCCTTCCTGTAGCCTTTCGTATTTTGTAATTCTTAATACTTAGTTAACATTCTTTGCTCCAAACCCTTTGATGGGTTTCAGCTGTTGGTGGTTAGCAATGTTGTGTTTATGAATAAATCTCAGTATTAAAGTGGAAGGGGGGATTATTTTCACGGCACATAAGAACATAAGAAATAGGAGCAGGAGTAGGTCATTTGACCCCTCGAGCCTGCTGCACTATTCAATAAGATCATGGCTGATCTGATCTTGGTCTCAACTCCACTTCCCTGCCCGCTCCCCATAACCCTTGACTCCCTTATCATTCAGAAATCTGTCTATCTCCTCCTTAAATATAGCCAATGACCCAGCCTCCACAGCTCTCTGGGATAGAGAATTCCATAGATTTACAACCCTCTGAGAGAAGAAATTCCTCCTCATTTCTATTTTAAATGGGCGACCCCTTATTCTAAAACTATGCCCCCTAGTTCTAGATTCCCCCATGAGGGGAAACATTCTCTCTGCATCTACCCTGTCGATCCCCCTCAGAATCGTATACATTGAAAAACAATGGACATTCTGCACTCAAATTGGTTTCTATTATTTACTGCCAGCACAGACCACTGGATTTGCTCCCCGATAGGTAGGTTGGCATTGGGACAAAACATCCACCTGCCCACATGATACCACTTCTAACCCACTGAGTTTTACCGGAGCATCTCATTATCTGTCCAGGACAGGTTTCGAGTGGTAAAACCTCTCCTGTTTGGATTTCCGCCACTCAAAAGAAGCAAAGTTTAGTGGCACTATAGCATCAAGGATACTGCCGCTGATTAAAGGTCTACATATTATTTTGGAGACAACAATAGCAAAGGGCAACAATGACTCAAGAATAGGGAGCCTTGGAAGAGGGGATTTCAGTTGCAGGAAGGGCCCCGGGTTTCCAGATACATTGGGTGACGTTTTACTTACTGAAATAAGGGAACAGCTCCTGGGGACTAAGACAAGGAAGCCTCATAATAGAGTTGTGCAGACATGATAGAGGAAGGTGGCTGGATTGTCACTGCAACCTCCACGCCCCCACAGACCGTCGCACGGAGCAGAAGGAGGTCTGATGACGATGGCCAGGCACGGACTGCTCCCAAATCGCTGCTGGCACTCCCATGGGCTGGGCCTCCACATTTCCACCGATCTGCGGGAGAGCAGATTAAAGAAGATGGCCAACTCCTCCAAAGCCCTATATCTCCATGCTCTCCGTTGCGGAGCCCAGAGTCTGCACACCAGCTGTTTGAGATTCTACCAAAGCTGCAAAGCGTGCAAACAATGGAGTCACGATGTGGGGACCCGGCTGCAGCATCCCTGGAGGTGGCCACGTTACCCAGGGTAGCGTGGCAATATCCTGCGAGGGATGACACCGCAGTCTGGCAGTGGGTTCTTGCACACTCTCAGCCATTGCTTTCATTATCCCCCGTCTCGGCTGCCCCCAAAAGTTTATCACCATCCTCCGCCTGCTCCACGACGACATGCAAGCCGTGATCCCAACCAACTGATCCACCACAGACACAATCCACGACCGGACCGGATCGCGCCAACCCTCTTCTCGATCTTCCTCGCTGCAATGCTCCACCTCACGCTCAACAAGCTCGTCGCTGAAGTGGAAATAAACAATAGAACCAATGAGAACCTGTTCAACCTTCATCGCCTCCAGACTGGATCCAAGACCATCCCAACCTCTGTCGTCGACCTACAGGACACGGATGATGCTTGCGTCTGCGCACATTCCGAGGCTGAACTCCAAGCCATCATCAACATTTTCACCGAAGCGTTTGAAAGCAAGGACCTTACACTAAACATCCGTAAGGTAAAGGTCCTCCACCAACCTAACCCCACCACACAGCACAGCCCCCCCAGTCATCAAGATCCACGGCGTGGCCTTGGACAACGGGGACCACTTTCCATACCTCGGGAGCCTATTATCAGCAAGGGCAGACACCGACGATGAGTTTCAACACTGCCTCCAGTGCGTCAGCACAGCCTTCGATCGCCTGAGGAAAAGAGTGTTCGAAGATCAGGTCCTCAAATCTGGCACCAAGCTTATGGTCTACAGGGCTGTACTGATACCCGCCCTTCTGTATGGCTCAGAGACGTGCACCATATACAGTAGACACCTCAAAGCACTGGAGAAATACCACCAATGATGCCTCCGCAAGATCCTGCAAATCTCCTGACTAACGTCAGTGTCCTTGATCAGGCCAACATCCGCAGCATCGAAGCACTGACCACACTCGACCAGATCCGTTGGGCGGGCCACATTGTCTGCATGCCCGGCACAAGGCTCCCAAAGCAAACGCTCTACTCGGAACTCCTACACAGCAAGCGAGCCCCAAGTGGGCAGCGGAAATGTTTCAAGGACACCCTCAAAGCCTCCTTTATAAAGTGCAACATCCCCACCGACACCTGGGAGTCCCTGGTCAAAAACCGTCCTGAGTGGAGGACGCTGAGCATCTCGGGTCTCGTCGCCGAGAGCATGCAGAAAACAAGCTCAGGCAGCGGAAGGAGCGTGCGGCAAACCAGGCTCCCCACCCACCCTTTCCCTCAACCACTGTCTGTCCCACCTGTGACAGAGACTGTAATTCCCGAATTGGACTGTACGGTCACCTGCAAACTCACTTTTAGAGTGGAAGCAAGTCTTCCTCGATATCGAGGGACTGCCTATGATGATGATACTACAATTCTGATTGGATGACTTGCTCTCCTCTATTGGAAATATTGCTGGAATGGTGAATTTGTCGTATCGTCGTGTTGGATGATGTAGCAAAGAGACAGGTGGACATTGCTACATTTGTGGAGGGGGTTAGAGGGTAGGAGATAATTGGACCAGGGTGAGCAGACGTACTTTAGTCCCCATCTTAAAATCATACATTCTATTCTAATTTTTGTAACGAACCACAGTGTAAAAGTTGCCCCGATTTTAACCAGGTCACGTGTTTTACACTTGCACAGTTACAACGGAGAGTAAAATTGGACAAGGTGGAAAGCAGGCGTTCAACCAGATCCCACCCCATTCCCAGTTCGGGGGGAGGTGAGGGGGGTTTAAAATCGGGACTACGCTTGATCCACTTTACTTTGCAGTTTAGTGCTTTGGATACAACTGTTTACTAGTTTTATATCTGCCGAGGATAGATAATTAAATCTGTAACTGTTTGAAATTTGCAGTCATTGATTCTGTTCACTTAGCCACTTACTATTTAATTAAGCTGTTTGGCAGTTATAGCCTAAGTCACAATCTAGTGAAGTATTTATTTTATCACCTTCTGAAATTGAAATTGCCAAAGACCATGTGAGCGCTCACAATTTAACTTGTGATTGAAAAATAGCAACTACGGCCCCCCGATCAATCCATGGACAAACACACATTCTGTATTGTAGGGAACCACAGCCCCAATCACAGGCCCTCTCCACACTGGGACCCACGGCCCCAATCATAGACCTTCTCCACATTGGAACCCACAGCCCCAATCACAGACCCTCTCCACACTGGGACCCACGGCCCCTATCACAGACCCTTTCCACACTGGGACCCACAGACCCAATCACAGGCCCTCTCCACACTGGGACCCACAGACCCAATCACAGGCCCTCTCCACACTGGGACCCATGGCCCTTATCACAGGCCTTGTCCACGCTGGGGCCCAGAGCCCCAATCACAGACCCTCTCCACATTGGGACCACGGCCCCTATCACAGACCCTCTCCACACTGGGACCCACGGCCCCAATCATAGACCTTCTCCACACTGGGACCCACAGCCCCAATCACAGACCCTCTCCACACTGGGACCACGGCCCCTATCACAGACCCTCTCAACACTGGGACCCACAGACCCAAACACAGGCCCTCTCCACACTGGGACCCACAGATCCAATCACAGGCTCTCTCCACACTGGGGCCACGGACCCTATCAGACTCTCTCCACACTGAGACCATGGACCCAATCACAGGCCCTCTCCACACTGGGACCACGGCTCTAATCACAGGCTCTCTCCACACCAATAGCTCCCCGGGATTGTATTGATGAAGCATACTATAGTTGAATTGCCTTCTCTTCTGTTGTGTTTTTGCCCAGTCAGACAATCTAGGCCACACTCTGAATTAATTCATCACCAGTTCATGTAAGATTGAGACAACTGCTTTCCCTGCAAGAGAAATACATCCGTTCTTCTCAGACAAAATAATGCTTAATAAATTGTAACAGACATTTAACCTCTACAGTGATGTCCCCTCCAGGGAAAACGTGTTCTATCAATTGTTTACAAATTACACAGTATTCTTCAGGACACGCTTTTCACATCTTATTATATTGAGTAATTTTGCCTTAATCCTGTGAAACAGCATTCATTCTGAGTCTATTTTACTTTGACCTTATGTTAAAATGTTGCTGTATCTTTTCTTATCCCTTTATTTACAATGATTTAGGCCAGTTTTCACCTTGATCTAACCAGAAGTTGGGGAGTGAGCCTTCACAGTGTGCCCGAATGCAATGCAGCTGTACGTACAAAATTGACGGAGAGGAAACAAGCTGCTGGTCCATCAAGCCTGTCCCACATTTCGCGATGCTATTAGCACTGTGATTCCCAAAATCTCCCACCCCATCTGCAGCGTGCAATCTCCTGGGAGAGGCAGGGGGAAAAAAGCTGAAAAACTCAAGCCAATCTTGGAAATCCCTCTCCAACCTCCCAAGGCGATCAGAACAAGTGCAGGAGACCATAGTGACTGTAATTTATTTCACGTAGTAACTCACATACCTTATGCTCTCCGTCCCAGGTAACTTGTTGGTTGAGGGATAAATATTGGTCAGGACATCAGGGAAAACTCCCTGCTCTTCTTCAAAATAATGAGTTGGGATCTTTTACATCCAGCTCTCCTTTGAGCATTTGCTTGAGCCGGTAACTTTGTTCTATAGCTCTATGATCCTCTGGGAAGAAGAGCCTATACCCATGACCCTTACTTCTCCTTAACGTATCTAGTTGAAATAATCTCTCTCTGTGAACACGATCACGGCCCTTCCTAATTATATATTATCCTCGAGTCTGCACTTATCTAAAGTCAATAGGCCCAGTTTTTAAAGCCTATCGGGGTAACTGAGGTGTTTTGATCCGGGTTTAATTCTTGTGAACCTCCTCTGAACCTTTTCCAAAAGATCCCTATCAGCCACCATGTCAGGGAACCAAAACTTGACACAGTACTCTAGGTGAGGTCTAACCAAGGTCTCATACATAGTACACCTCCCCCCTCCCTTGTGTTTCTGGTTTCAGGGGGGTCTGCATGTGTGTGTGTGTGTGCATGCAGAGAATGCCTTGTGAATGGGACTGGGTGAACAGTTATATATTCCGCACCTTTCATGATCTCAGGACGTCCCAAAGCATCTGACAGCCAATGAAGTACTTTTGAAGTGTAATCACTGTTGTACTGCGGGAAATGTGGCAGCCAATGTTCACATACCAAGATCCCACAAACTGCAATGTGATAATGAACAGATAACTTGTTGGTTGGTCAGGGAAAACTCTCCAGCTCTTCTTCAAAATAATGAGTTGGGATCTTTTACATCCATCTGAGAGGACAGAAAGGAAAGTGTGTCTTATTGTGGGTCTTAAAGGTCAGGAGCAACTTAAAGGGAAAATCACTGACCTGTGTGCAGTCAGCTGAAGCAATGTCTGGCACCATTCTTCCATAATTCGACCAGCAAGATTGTGGAGTGCAGGGCTTGCCTAGATTTGGCAAACTTCATAAATGCCAAAATCTGCAGAAGAGATGGCAACAGTGCCACAAGAAATTCAAGGGCCTCCACAGGGAGAGGCAAGATAAAGGGGTGGAAATTTGGTTTGTTACCGCCACTGTTTGAGCCCTGGAGGGGCGGTAATGGTGGTGGTAATGATTTCCGGGCGGGCGGCCAACTTCCAGTGCCGGGTTTGCAGGGTGCGGAGCAGTACTGCCCGGGAGAGGCGAGCCAGTGTGCAACATCTCCGGTTGCGATACCGTTCTGCAATTTGGCTGCAGCGGGACCCGTAGCGCCTCGCAGCGCCTCCTGGTGGGACCGCCTTGGAAAGCGGGCAGTCTGAGCTGTTCCGACCGCATTGAGGGAAGGAATGTTTACCTTAGATAAGTGCGATTGTTTTTTTTTTTTGCGATTTATGTTTATGTGGGGTGAGCAAGGTATTGGGAATGTTTTCTGTGTTTCCTTCCCCAGCGAAGCCTCTCTCAGAGCGCTCCGAGGCCGGCTGTTTAGCTCAGGATTTTCAGTTGCTCACCTGGCTTAGCGCCCTGAGAGAGATGCGGAACGCCTCCCTTCGCGCTCATCCCTACATTTAGAAACCAGCTGATGAATTTTGCAGCAGTCGACGCAAATCATTTCCCGACGCAAAATTTACCGTCCGGCCACCATTAGTGCCCGAATTAGCCTCAAACCGAATTTCCGCCCCAAAGTCTCGGAACACCAGGACATATTCATGCACAGTTCCAACTATTATCGTCATGAACTTTTCCGCCCTCCCATTCATCCCTTCACTTTGCTCTAGTTTCCTGTGGGTGCCCATCACACTGCACTGGGCACTTCCCAACACCTCCCTTGCCCATTGCTATCACCACCAGTGGAAGGCTACCCAGGAAAACCTGCTGCCAGCTGCATGCTATCGTGACGGAGGTGCGGCGAGAGATTGTGTTGGAGGTGTGGCGAATGAGGGTACAGGGCCCAGAAGAGCCAAGGGCCCAGGGGCAGCACGGGCCAGCCCACACTGCGATATGTGTGCGCACTAGGTCCGTGCAGCAGAGCAGGTCTCCAGTCCTGCTGGTTAACCCTTGTCATTGGATAAAGGCCGAGCTCTGTCAAGACCGTGTGGTGGGTGGTGTGCAACGGTCACCACATGTTAAAAAGATCCACGCACAGGCATCTTCCACCCCTGGAGTTCAGGACTGGAACATCGGGTCCTTCATTGAAACATCTGCAAACTCATCCCCTTTGGTGTGGAAGCAAGTCATTTTCGTTCGAGGGACCGCCTATGATGATAATGCTAGTGCCTGCACAATACCAATGGACCATACTCAGGAGACCACACTGACCACATGGATGCAGGGAAATTACATGCCTTCAATGTCAGATAAGCAATGCATGTTTCTGCTTCTATAGAGCACAGCATACCATGAGAAGCACATAACCTTGCATCACTGAGCCCTTTTATGGAGAAGATCCTCCAAATCCAGTGACAGAATTTGGTTGGGATAGACAGGAGATAATAATAATAATAACTTTTATTTATATAGCGCCTTTAACGTAGGAAAATATCCCAAGGCGCTTCACAGCTGTGTTATAAGACAAAATAGATACATTTGACACCAAGCCACAAAAGAAGAAATTACGGCAGATGACCAAAATCTTGGTTAAGGAGGTTGGTTTTAAGGAGCTTCTTAAAGGAGGATAGAGAGGTAGAGAGACAGAGAGGTTTAGGGAGGGGGTTCCAGAGCTTAGGGCCAATCAGCTGAAGGCACGGCCATTGATGGTTGAGCAGTTATACTGTGGGATGTTCAAGAGGGCAGAATTTGAGGAACACTCTGACAAAGTGGACACAGAAAGGATGTTTCCACTGATGGGGGAGACTAGGACTAGAGGGCATCATCTTAGAATAAGGGGCCACATGTTTAAAACAGAGATGAGGAGGAATTTCTTCTCTCTGAGGGTTGTAAATCTGTGGAATTCACTGCCTCAGAGAGCTGTGGAAGCTGGGACATTGAATAAATTTAAGACAGAAATAGACAGTTTCTTAAACGATAAGGGAATAAGGGGTTATGGGGAGCGGGCGGGGAAGTGGAGCTGAGTCCATGATCAGATCAGCCATGATCTTATTGAATGGCGGAGCAGGCTCTAGGGGCCGTATGGCCTATTCCTGTTCATATTTCTTATGTTCTTAAGTTATTATTTCTGTTTTAAATGGGCGACCCCTATTCTGAAACTATGCCCCCTAGTTCTTGATTCCCCCACAAGGGGAAACCTCCTCTCTGCATCTACCCTGTCAAGCCCCCTCAGAATCTTATATGTTTCAATAAGATCACCTCTCATTCTTCTAAACTCCAAGGAGTACAGGCCCAATCTGCTCAATATTTATTCATATGACAACCCCTTCATTTCAGGAATCAACCTCACCCTGGTCCGGATGTGGATTGGGTCTGTGATGGATCCGGGTGCAAGGATCATGGTCTGCATGTCGTCGTGGAGCAGGCGGAGGATGGTGACGTACTTTGGGAGCATCCGAAACGGAGGCGGACGCTCCATAGACCCTCACAGTTGACAGTGTCAAAGGCCTTTGTAAGGTCGAAGAAGGCCATGTATAAGGGCTGGCGCTGGTCCCTGCATTTTTCCTCCAGCTGTCGCGCTGCAAAAATCATGTCCGTTGTGCCCCGGAGGGGACGAAATCTGCACTGCGATGCCGGGAGGAACTACTTGGCCAAGGGGAGAAGACGGTTGAGGAGGATTCTAGCGACGACTTTCCCAGTGGCTGATAGCAGGGAGATTCCTCTGTCATTGCCGCAGTCAGACTTGTCCCCTTTTTTAAAGATGGTCACGATCACTGAATCTCTAAGATCTCCCAGCATGCTCTCCTCCCTCCAGATGAGAGAGATGAAGTCACGTATTCGTGCCAGTAGTGCCTCTCCGCCATACTTCAGTGCCTCAGCAGGGATTCCATCCGCTCCCGTAGCCTTGTTGTTTTTAAGCTGTGTTATGGCTTTTTCTACCTCGTGCAATGTTGGGGTCTCACTGAGGTGGTGGCGGGTCACATGCTGCGGGATGGAGTCGAGAACACTCGAATCAAAGGCAGAGTCTCGATTGAGGAGATTTTCAAAGTACTCCTTCCAGCGGGCCCTGACTGCCTCAGTGTCCTTCATGAGTGTTTCCCTGTTCTTGGCCAGCAGTGGGGTGGGGCCTTGGGAGTTTGGACCATAGGTGGCCTTGATTGCGATGAAGAACCCTCGCACATCATGGCTGTCGACCAGCTGCTGTATCTCCTGTGCTTTCTCCATTTACCACCTGTTCTTTAGCTCCCAGGTTTTTTGTTGGACCTCAGCCTTTAACCATCTGTAATGCTGTTTTGCTGCTCCCGAGTTGGGTTGTTGTTTTGTAGCAACACTGACTGGGAGGGGGTTTGCAGGGAGACTGTTGCTGTACCTGCTCAGTTGTTGAGGAGCATTGTGCTTTGTGTGTGGCTCTGATTGTCTCACTGTGGTGCTGTGGTGCACTGCCTCGCTCCCACTCTGCTCTGCTGCCTGACAGACCAGAACGTTTATCCTGTGGCCCCCTTCTCTTAAAATATAAAGTTGCGCATTTCAAGGATGTTTTAAAGGTCGCGCTCTCCCCATGGCTGAATTCGGTATGAGCAGTGTGTAAAAAAATTGTAAGTTTTCAAGTCTAATTCCTGAATGTGCTCAGTGCTCTGAGCCAGGCAAGGGAATAGCAGCCAAGAGCCTGGTAAAGACAGTTCTCAGCTTGGCTATTATCTTCCCCAAAGGCGACCAGTCTACACAATCAGCATCAGTCAAACCACCCGCAGGTAGATTTGCAACTTGAGTGTGTTACAGGAAGGTGGCTGGCACTGTCAGAACTGTATCCAGTTAGGGACAGTTCGTTGGACAGTGGAGGGGGGTGGTGTAAACAAGAGAGGAAACACAACACGACCAAATAACAGACTCTCACTGGGATCTGTTTGTTTGAGAGAACGTTCAAGGTCATTTCAAATTCCACATGGGTTTCTATCACAGAATGGATTCAATGGCAAAATGTTAAAAACATAGCATGACTCACAGCCCATTTCTTGTAAAGAGGGAAGTGAAACTTGGCATTGGTGCTTGATGAACTTCAGGATCAGGACAAACCCTGGCGCTGGTTTGAGGGGCTCTATCACAGAGCTGTCTGCCAGTTCCAACAGCTCATGCAGGCAGCGTGAACCTCCCTTTTTTTGGAAAGGATTAATTTTAAATTGTGTAATATCTCCTCCGGCTTCAGTTCCTCACTAAACTTTCAGACTGCATTCAAGGTAAGATCCAGCAAACCCGAATCCTTCAATTATTTCAATAAATACATTTTTATACTAACACTGCTAAATTGAAATGTTCGTCAGTGATTAGAGCTCTGTAAGATGCAACTGGGGTTAACTGTTTGTTTGGTGAGTGTTTGGAGACAATTATTTTTGTTGATAGGACAGTGTTGAACCAAGTATTGTTCAGAATTATTGTTTCTGAAATTTTTTTTTGCTTTATGCATGTGGGCTTAAATTCTTCTTGTAATCAACTAGTTATAAAAACTTTACAACCTGAAACTTGTTCCAAAAATATCTATTCCTGACACAGAAGGAACTGACTCCAAATTTGCAATTATCCAATATTTTCTTTCAGACTGTTTGTATCCTCACCTTATTGCTGACTTCATATTTATTCCCCTTGCTGCTGTCCTGGGCAGGGAAGGAGGGTGTTCTTGTGTAGGGCTATGGTTCCACAGGCACAAATGGCTCTCCACTCTATCAGCAAAGTTGCCATTCTTCCTGCATGAGTTGCAATGCTGAGTGCAGACAAGCTGTTTGACTGTGGAAGGCTTCACAGCCTCGACCTTGCCGCACCCCTGCCTGCATATTTGCACATTCCTGCACTGGCTAATGGCTAGTGATTGGGAATTGGAATACCGGCTGATTTCCCCCTCTCTAGCCCAGGGGCAGTGAGACCTATACAGACGTGTTGTCTATTACAGGCATGTAGTGTATTACAGGCATGTGGTCTATTACAGGCATGAGGTCTATTACAGGCATGTGGTCTATTACAGGCATGCGGTCTATTACAGGCGTGAGGTCTATTACAGGCGTGAGATCTATTACAGGCATGTGATCTATTACAGACGTGTGTTCTATTACAGGCGTGAGGTCTATTACAGGCATCTGGTCTATTACAGGTGTGAGGTCTATTACAGACGTGTGATCTATTACAGTCGTGTGGTCTATTACAGGCATGTGGTCTATTACAGGCGTGAGGTATATTACAGCATATGGTCTATTACAGGTGTGTGGTCTATTACAGGCATGAGGTCTATTACAGGCGTGAGGTCTATTACAGACGTGTGATCTATTACAGTCGTGTGGTCTATTACAGGCGTGAGGTCTATTACAGGCGTGAGATCTATTACAGGCATGTGATCTATTACAGACGTGCGTTCTATTACAGACATGAGATCTATTACAGGCATGAGGTATGGTCCATTACAGGCATGTGGTCTATTACAGACGTATGGTCTATTACAGGCATGTGGTCTATTACAGGCATGAGGTCTATTACAGGCATGTGGTCTATTACAGGCATGTGGTTTATTACAGGCATGAGGTCTATTACAAGTGTGTAGTCTATTACAGGCATGAGGTCTATTACAGGCGTGAGGTCTATTACAGACATGTGGTCTATTACAGGCATGTGGTCTATTACAGGCGTGTGGTCTATTACAGGCGTATGGTCTATTATCGGCGTGTGGTCTATTACAGGCGTGAGGTCTATTACAGGTTTGTGGTCTATTACAGGCATGAGGTTTATTATAGGCATGAGGTCTATTACAGGCATGTGGTCAATTATTGGGTAGTGCAATGAATGTATGCACCTGTGAGTATGCTCACAGGTTTGTAGAGCTGTTGTTGATCCACCGGTACGCGCGCGGCCTTCCGCGAGAGGTGGGCGCTGGAGGGACTGGAGTGCATTATCACCCCCGGCAACCAAATTTTAATTTGATTTTATATGTTTTAAAGTTTAATTTGTTTTAATTGCTGGGTTTTTAGTGTCCCCCTCCCCTTTTATAGGGGGTACTTGTAAAATATATTATTTTAAAGCCCAAAAAATAATCTAAAAAAACCCACAAAAAAACAAAAAAAAACAAAAAATGGCATGTGGTCCATTATAGGCGTGTGGTCCATTACAGGCGTGTGGTCCATTACAGGCGTGTGGTCTATTACAGGTGTGTGGTCCAATACAGGCATGAGGTCTATTATAGGCATGAGGTCTATTACAGGTATGTGGTCCATTACAGGCGTGTGGTCTATTTCAGGCATGAGGTCTATTACAGGTGTGAGGTGTATTACAGGCATGTGTCTATTACAGTCATGAGGTCTATTACAGGCATGTAGTCTATTACAGGTGTGTGATCTATTATAGGTGTGAGGTCTATTACAGTCGTGAGATCTATTACAGAGGTGTGGTCTATTACAGGCATGAGGTCTATTACAGATGTGTAGTCTATTACAGGTGTGTTGTCTATTACAGGTTTGAGGTCTATTACAGGCATGTGGTCTATTACAGACATGTGGTCTATTACAGACATGTGGTCTATTACAAGCATGCAGTTGTCTCCACCTGTAATATATTTGCTTTATTTGATCCTTGCTTAAGAATTCATAGCAACACATCGCTATTAAGAACTAGTTGGTTTATTAACAAAGGTTTAACAATCACACTACACATTACCAGTTCATCCACCAGGCTCACAACTGCATACCTCATCGTGGATCCCCTGAACCCAACTGGCTGGGCTTTTATTGAGTCTTGTGAACATCACATGACTGGCTAAGCCACTCCCAACTCAACAGTTCTACAACTCTTTTGGGGGGACCGAGTGTCCCCCAGTATCTGGGGGACACTCCAAACATTTTTCAACTGCCCCTTTTTAAAAGAAATTTTTTTTTTTTTTTGGTTTTTTTGTGGGTTTTTATAGATTATTTTTTGGGCTTTAAAATAATATATTTTACAAGTGCCCCCTATAAAAGGGGAGGGGGACACTAAAAACCCAGCAATTAAAACAAATTAAACTTTAAAACATATAAAATCAAATTAAAATTTGGTTGCCGGGGGTGATAATACACTCCAGTCCCTCCAGCGCCCACCTCTCGCGGAAGGCCGCGCGCGTACCGGTGGATCAACAACAGCTCTACAAACCTGTGAGCATACTCACAGGTGCATACATTCATTGCACTACCCAATTCCCGTCTCCAACTTCAGTAGTGATGCTTTACACTGCAGCTCTAAGGAGAGGAACCTACCCCTCTGGCATTTTATTAATTTCCTTTCGAAGGAGAGCAGTGACTATCGTGCAGCTGTTCGTTCTGTGTTTCTCACACCTGATAACAGAGTGAGCCTGTGCTATGATAATCCATGGTATAATCACCGGTATAGGACGGGTCGATGACTCCGTGTGTTGGTGTATTAGTGTACAATGCCGTGATTATGCTGACATTTCCCGAAGTGGTGAAACCCTGGTGCCTGACTTTAACTGTCTCCACCTGGCGGAAACTGGGTAGAGGGGCTGTTAAAATACTGGGTGTCACTTACCCCTTCCTTCTCGCCGTCCCCCGATATTAACCTGCTCCTTTGGGACACCCCCAGGAAAGAAGCGGGATCCGATTTTAAATATGCAGATCGGGTCTGATGATGTCAACAGGATCCTGAGGCCTGAGCTGGGTGGGGTGGGGCTGGGGGCTGGGGGCGGGGGGGGCGTGGGAGGGGTGCGTGTCGGCTTGCCCCGCCCTACCCCAGGCAACACATGGAACCGGATCCTGTGCCACGCATGTTGGGAGGGAGATCCTGGGCCAGAAGAGACCAGAAGGTACATTCAAAAGTTATATTTCTGGTTTCCTGGTGGGGGCAGGAGTGCCAAGGTGTCAAGTCAGCATTCTATTCAGGAGTCCTGTCTGGCCACCCATCTGTAGAATGGCCCCTATTGGCAATCTGCATGCCCCACCGCCATGAATCATCCACATCCGGCAGTGCTGGGAGTCATGTCACTCTGTCCACATCACAAACTCAACACCACCAATATTCCTGTCCAGTGGAACTGTTACCATACGGAGGTTACTGAGGGAGGGTCCTGTGCACATAGGGTAGAGTGCAGAGTAGTATGCAGATCACACAGGGCAGAGCAAAAATTCACCTGGCAAGGCACTCACATCACTACATTAGAATGTGACTGAGCGTTATCTGGATTAAGCTGCCTTGTATGACTTGTTGAATCACACGGTACTGGTGACACCATTGAGATAGCAATGGTTCATGGGTCTCTTACGTCTTCTCACACCCCACCCACAAAATGTTTGCAGACGTTTTTGTTCATGAGGATGGTAGCCCTCTTAAATACCGATCGTTCTGTTACAATTATTTCCATGTGCTAATCTCATTCTCTGATGATTTACAGTTAGACACTGTAACTGTTTAGAGTGTTTGGCAAAATTACCCCCAAGGTGTATCTTAATGTCTACATCCGGAAGGAATCCAAGATTCAAGAAAGATTGAAACTCCCTTCAGTAATGAATTAGTTGCAGCACTTGTTCCGATTCTCTATCGACATCTCCATAATAACATGCTCGGAAATAGTGTACAGGAAAAAATGAATAGCTGACATAATGTTTGCTTCAAATACTGAAAAGTCTGATTTACTTACAGAAATATATCTTTGTGTTTTTACAGCGTAGTCTGACATGGCAATGTCACATCGAGTGAACCAGGCGGGTCTGTTGCTGCTCTTGTTAGTGGCGGTGTCAGCTGCTCAAGATACCTGTACGGCCTCTTCTGGCATCCATGGGTTTCCCGGCCATCCTGGAATGCCTGGGACACCTGGCACAAATGGCAGGGATGGAGCACCTGGGAGGAAAGGAAAACCAGGTAATTCACAGACTTTCAGGTCTCCAGAGCTCATCCAGTCAAAATTATAATACTGGAGAATCTAAAACAATCACACCAGGGCAGCTCATCAGAAACGTGTGATACCTGAGCATTGTCTGAGGTCCTATTTCCACCTCCGTAACATTGCCCGTCTCCGCCCCAGCTCATCCGCTGCCGAAACCCTCATCCATGCCTTTGTTACCTCCAGACTTGACTATTCCAACGCACTCCTGGCTGGCCTCCCACATTCCACCCTACGTAAACTAGAGGTGATCCAAACCTCTCCACCTCTCTACCTCTCTTTCCTCCTTGAAGACGCTCCTTAAAACCTACTTCTATGACTAAGCTTTTGGTCGTCTGCTGTAATTTCTTCTTACGTGGCTCGGTGTCAAATGTATTGTTTTGTCTTATAACACTGCTGTGCAGCACCTTGGGACATTTTACTGCGGTAAATGTACTATATAAATAAACGTTGTTGTTGTTGTTCATGTCTGGTAAGCTGTCTCAGTTAGGAGTAAATGTGATGTGATATACTGGTCCTGAGGGGCCTGCAGTGCTGGTGATGGCCACCGACTGCTGGCCAAAAACTTTCAGCCCAAAGATCTCCATGGGACCTGAAAAACAAAAGGCTGATCTCTCAGTTGTCAGCTTGCTGCCTGTCCCTCTCAGTGCTTGCTACTGGGCACCTGCCCAGCGCATCTGCTGAATGTGAGCTGCAAGGTGCCAGTTTGCCCCTGTTGCAGGCACAAGGACCTGGCCCCTCCCATCCCCCCACCACCCCCAATCCATGGAGGTTCACGAGAAATCCCTGGGCAAAGGAAAAGGGGAGATCCAGTAGCACGTCTTTCCCTCGTCCTCATCTCTGTGTTCAGAACTAATCACTTCCCAGGTGCAAAAAGGTAGCAAACCGGCCCCATTAGCGTTAACCTGGAGCCCCGGTCCAACCCGACTGGAAGCTTCACTCCATATTCTCAACATGTAGAGATGTAACTTTCACATCAACATCTAATAAAGAATGAGTCTGAAATATACAGAAGAAATAGGAGCAGGAGTAGGCCACACGGCCCCTTGAGCCTGCTCCGCCATTCAATAAGATCATGGCTGATCTGACCTTGGTCTCAACTCCACTTCCCTGCCCACTCTCCATAACCCTTGACTCTCTTATCATTCAAAAATCTGTCTATCTCCACCTTAAATATATTCAATGACTCAGCCTCCACAGCTCTCTGGGGCAGAGAATTCCACAGATTCACGACCCTCTGAGAGAAGAAATTCCTCCTCATTTCCATTTTAAATGGGCGACCCCTTATTCTGAAACTATGCCCCCGAGTTCTAGATTCCCCCACGAGGGGAAACATCCCCTCTGCATCTACCCTGTCAAGCCCCCTCAGAATCGTATACGTTTCAATAAGAGCACCGCACGTGATGATTGCTGTCAGTTAATTCAGTCACCCACTGTACGACTTGTGATGTTGACAGGTCCCGCTGGGTCAGCTAGTTTGGATGGTAATAAAGGCCAGAAGGGTGAGCAAGGCCTCGAGGGCTCAACAGGAAAAGTGGGCCCTGATGGTGAAGGAGGAGAACAAGGAGAAAAGGGTGTTGCGGGGGAAAAGGGTGAAAGAGGAGAGGTCGGAGACCACACGAGTACCCTGAAGTCGGCCTTTTCCGTGGCCCGGCACACAACTGCCAGCCCCAAAAAAACCTTGCCAATAAAGTTTGATAAATCGATAACTAATGATCAGCAGAGCTATTCATCGAGACGTGGAAAATTCCTGTGTAAAATACCAGGTCTGTATTACTTCACATATCATGCAACTTCCAAGGGGAACCTCTGTGTCAACATCATGCTGAATACAGAAAAGAAGATTGGTTTCTGTGATCAGGCGTACAGCAGGTTCCAGGTCAGTTCAGGGGGCGTCGTCCTTAAACTGCAGAAAGATGAAGAAGTCTTCCTTCAAACGACAGAGTCCAATTCGATGCTGGGAGTGGAGGGAGCTGACACTGTCTTCAGTGGATTCCTCATATTCCCAGATTAAAACACCAGCTGGGAGATGACATGCCACCATAGATGAACGTTGCGTGTTTGATCAGAGTTGTATCGATAATAGAGCTGTTAAGATTTGTAGTGAAAAACTAAAAGATTACGAAATGACACCATATGATACCAGCATACACTTAACACACGAGTCTGAAATTCCTCTCTGCCTTATTTTAACAAGAGTGTTAACCCATTTAACATATAAAGGTTAATGCCTTTGACGTGGAGAAAATACCGACGAATGTGTTACCGTTTGTAGAATTACTGTCTCTTTTGCCTCACATATTGCATCATTTCAAGGTCTCAGCAACTAATGAGACCGTAACAATTCTGCTTTATTTGTTCATTTATGTAGCTGCCAATTTGATAGTTTAAAAGGAATGTATAATGGGTTCAAAATTTAACATATAAAGGTTAATGCCTTTGACGTGGAGAGATTTCCGACGAATGTGTTACCGTTTGTAGAATTACTGTCTCTTTTGCCTCACATATGGCATCGAAATTGCAGAAGATTGTGCGCCATGCATGGCCAAATTTCATATGTGTGCTCTCACCACAAACGCAGTAAGATTATTAAATCAGCCCCACACTCAGTTTGCCTTTGGGCTTCACTGTAATGATATAGTTTGAGCATAGATAAATGTATCTTTACTTCTGTAAATGTAAAACGCATCAACTTCAGTATGCAAATTAGCAACTTTGCCTTAGCAATCAGTATCCGACAATGTATCAATTTAATCAACTGGTTTGAAGCAGCCGGCTCCATACAGAGAGCCTGAAATTGGTTATGTAAGCAAAGGCTTCTATATATATGTTTTTAAAACTTAAATAAAAAGTATCATTTTATTCAGTCTTGGATTATAATGAATGCAAAAACAAGTTCAAACGAAACCACTACTGCTATGTTATGGAGGGGAGCTGGATACATGTAGGACCACTCCCCAGATAATGCCCGCATGCAGCAAGACCTGGATGACATTCGGGCTTGGACTGATAAGTGGCAAGTAACATTCGCACCATACAAGTGCCAGGCATTGACTATCTCCAGCAAACGAGAGTCTAACCATCACCCCTTGACATTCAACACCAAATCGCCAAATCCCCCACCATCAACATCCTGGGGGTCACCATTGTCCCGAAACTTAACTGGACCAGCCACATAAATACAAGAGCGGGTCAGAGGCTGGGTATTCTGCAGCGAGTGTCTCACCTCCTGACTCCCCAAAGCCATCTACAAGGCACAAGTCAGGAGTGTGATGGAATACTCTCCACTTGCCTGGATGAGTACAGCTCCAACAACACTCAAGAAGCTTGACACCATCCAGGACAAAGCAGCTCACTTGATTGGCCCCCCATCCACCACCTTAAACATTCACTCCCTCCACCACCGACACACTGTGGCTGCAGTGTGTACCATCTACAAGATGCACTGCAGCAACTCGCCAAGGCTTCTTCAACAGCACCTCCCAAACCCGCGACCTCTACCACATAGAAGGACAAGGGCCGCAAGGGTATAGGAACACCACCACCTCCAAGTTCAACTCCAGGTCACACAAACCATCCCAACTTGAAAATATATCGCCATTCCTTCATTGTCCTCGCTAACAGCACTGTGGGAGCACCTTCACCACACGGACTGCAGCGGTTCAAGAAGGCGACTCAAGGGCAATTGGGGATGGGCAATAAATGCTGATCTTGCCGGCGATGCCCACATCTGAGGAACCAATAAAAAAAATAGACAATGGATACAAATTGCCCATCAGCCCCAAAGAACTGACACATCAGGAACGACCTTGCTTTCTAAGCTCATAATACATGAAGACAAGTGTTTCCATGGGCTTTGTACCTTGGACTGTGGGTATAAGCATCATTCCTTCACCCTTTCCTTGTATTAGAGAAAAATAAAAACAGGAGCCATGAAATGCTGTTATTTTGGTGGGTGTAATCGAAAATCCAGGGGAGCAGGTAGAGAGATAGGCATTTGGGGTGGAATTTGTTTCCGGTAGGTTCCCGCCTCTCTCTGGGCCCATTGATGAATTCTGGCGCAAGAGGGTCTTTCTTCTGCCCCTCCCTCCCTCTCCCACTCCCAGGTGATGTCAGGACAAGTGGGATGCTGGGCTCCCCCAGAATGCCACCAGTTCCAACTGTTGTACGGCCAGTGGCAAGTTCGCCTGCATGAGCAGGCATAGCCGGTGTACAGAAAGTTCTATATCCAATACTCACATCAAAGCCTGAATAATGAGGGCACAATATTAGTGAGGCTTTAATGGGGGAGAGTGATCCTGGAGCATTGAGGAAATGCATTACAAATGATACATTCTGATTAATTTTACACACCACAATTAATAGATTGTTAATAATAAAAAGATAAAAAATTAGACCACTAAATCATCAATAGTTACTTCAAAAGACACTTTCTCGCGTTGAGCCCCTTCCTCTGTCCACAGAGGAATTCTACCGCCTTGGGATCAACTTCACGGAGAAACTGTATCCCATCCAACTTCCCACCCCCTCACACACACTGTACCCCATCCAACTCCCCACCCCCTCACACACACTGTATCCCATCCAACTCCCCACCCCCTCACACACACACTGTACCCTATCCAACTCCCCACCCCCTCACACACACTGTATCCCATCCAACTCCCCACCCCCTCACATACACACTGTACCCCATCCAACACCCCACCCACTCACACACACTGTACCCCATCCAACTCCCCACCCTCACACACACTGTACCCCATCCAACTCCCCACACCCTCACACACACTGTACCCCATCCAACACCCCACCCCCTCACACACACTGTACCCCATCCAACTCCCCATCCTCACACACACTGTACCACATCCAACTCCCCACCCCCTCACACACACTGTACCCAATCCAACTCCCCATCCTCACACACACTGTACCCCATCCAACTCCCCACTCCCTCACACACACTGTATCCCATCCAACTCCCCACCCCCTCGCACACACAGCACATCATCCAACTTCCCACCCCCTCACACACACTGTACCCCATCCAACTCCCCACCCCCTCACACACACACTGTACCCCATTAAACACCCCACCCCCTCACACACACTGTATCCCATCCAACTCCCCACCCTCTCACACACACACTGTACCCTATCCAACTCCCCACCCCCTCACACACACAATGTACTCCATCCAACACCCCACCCCCTCACACACACTGTATCCCATCCAACTCCCCACCCCCTCACACACACACTGTATCCCATCCAACTCCCCACCCCCTCACACACACACTGTACCCCATCCAACACCCCACCCCCTCACACACACTGTATCCCATCCAACTCCCCACCCCCCCTCACACACACTGTACCCCATCCAACTCCCCACCCCCCCTCACACACACTGTATCCCATCCAACTCCCCACCCCCTCACACACACTGTATCCCATCCAACTTCCCACCCCCTCACACACACTGTACCCCATCTAACTCCCCACCCTCACACACACACTGTACCCCATCCAACCCCCCACCCTCACACACACACTGTACCCCATCCAACTCCCCACACTCACACACACACTGTACCCCATCCAACTACCCACCCTCACACACACTGTACCCCATCCAACTCCCCACCCCCTCACACACACGGTACCCCATCCAACTCCCCACCCCCTCACACACACTGTACCCCATCCAACACCCCACCCCTCACACACACACTGTACCCCATCCAACTCCCCACCCTCACACACACTGTACCCCATCCAACTCCCCACCCTCCCTCACACACATTGTACCCCATCCAACTCCCCACCCTCCCACACACTGTACCCCATCCAACTCCCCACCCTCCCACACACTGTACCCCATCCAACTCCCCACCCTCCCACACACACTGTACCCCATCTAACTCCCCACCCCCTCACACACACTGTACCCCATCCAACTCCCCATCCTCACACACACTGTACCCCATCTAACTCCCCACCCCCTCACACACACAGTACCCCATCCAACTCCCCATCCTCACACACAGTGTACCCCATCTAACTCCCCACCCCCACACACACACTGTACCCCATCCAACTCCCCACCCCCCCACACACACACTGTACCCCATCCAACTCCCCACCCTCCCACACACTGTACCCCATCCAACTCCCCACCCCCTCACACACACTGTACCCCATCCAACTCCCCACCCCCTCACACACACTGTACCCCATCCAACTCCCACCCCCTCACACACACTGTACCCCATCCAACTCCCCACCCTCCCACACACTGTACCCCATCCAACTCCCCACCCCCTCACACACACTGTACCCCATCATACTCCACACCCACTCACACACACTGTACCCCATCCAACTCCCCACTCCCGCACACACACACTGTATCCCATCCAACTCCCCACCCCCTCACACACACTGTACCCCATCCAACTCCCCACCCCCTCACACACACACTGTACCCCATCCAACACTCCACCCCCTCACACACACTGTATCCCATCCAACTTTCCACCCCCTCACACACACTGTACCCCATCCAACTTCACACTCTCACGCACACACTATACCCCATCCAACTCCCCACCCCCTCACACACACTGTACCCCATCCAACTCCCCACCCCCTCACACACACTGTATCCCATCCAACTCCCCACCCCCTCACACACACTGTACCCCATCCAACTCCCCACCCCCTCACACACACTGTATCCCATCCAACTCCCCACCCCCTCACATACACACTGTACCCCATCCAACTCCCCACACCCTCACACACACACTGTACCCCATCCAACACCCCACCCACTCACACACACTGTACCCCATCCAACTCCCCACCCTCACACACACTGTACCCCATCCAACTCCCCACCCCCTCACACACACACTGTACCCCATCCAACACCCCACCCCCTCACACACACTGTACCCCATCCAACTCCCCATCCTCCCAAACACTGTACCCCATCCAACTCCCCACCCCCTCACACACACTGTACCCAATCCAACTCCCCACTCCCTCACACACACTGTATCCCATCCAACTCCCCACCCCCTCGCACACACAGCACACAGCACACCATCCAACTTCCCACCCCCTCACACACACTGTACCCCATCCAACTCCCCACCCCCTCACACACACACTGTACCCCATCCAACGCCCTACCCCCTCACACACACTGTATCCCATCCAACTCCCCACCCTCTCACACACACACTGTACCCCATCCAATACCCCACCCCCTCACACACACACTGTACTCCATCCAACACCCCACCCCCTCACACACACTGTATCCCATCCAACTCCCCACCCCCTCACACACACACTGCATCCCATCCAACTCCCCACCCCCTCACACACACACTGTACCCCATCCAACACCCCACCCCCTCACACACACTGTATCCCATCCAACTCCCCACCCCCCCTCACACACACTGTATCCCATCCAACTCCCCTCCCCCTCACACACCCTGTATCCCATCCAACTCCACACCCCCTCACACACACACTGTACCCTATCCAACACCCCACCCCCTCACACACACATTGTACCCCATCCAACTCCCCACCCCCTCACACACACTGTACCCCATCCAACATCCCCCCCCCTCACACACACTGTATCCCATCCAACTCCCCACCCCCTCACACACACTGCACCCCATCCAACACCCCACCCCCTCACACACACTGTATCCCATCCAACTCCCGAACCTCTCACACACACACTGTACCCCATCCAACACCCCACCCCCTCACACACACACTGTACTCCATCCAACACCCCACCCCCTCACACACACTGTATCCCATCCAACTCCCCACCCCCTCACACACACACTGTATCCCATCCAACTCCCCACCCCCTCACACACACACTGTACCCCATCCAACACCCCACCCCCTCACACACACTGTATCCCATCCAACTCCCCACCCCCCCTCACACACTGTATCCCATCCAACTCCCCACCCCCTCACACACCCTGTATCCCATCCAACTCCACACCCCCTCACACACACACTGTACCCTATCCAACACCCCACCCCCTCACACACACATTGTACCCCTTCCAACTCCCCACCCCCTCACACACACTGTACCCCATCCAACATCCCCACCCCCCCTCACACACACTGTATCCCATCCAACTCACCACCCTCACACACACACTGTACCCCATCCAACTCCCCAAACTCACACACACACTGTACCCCATCCAACTCCCCACCCTCACACACACTGTACCCCATCCAACTCCCCACCCCCTCACACACACTGTACCCCATCCAACTCCCCATCCTCACACACAGTGTACCCCATCTAACTCCCCACCCCCACACACACACTGTACCCCATCCAACTCCCCACCCACCCACACACACACTGTACCCCATCCAACTCCCCACCCTCCCACACACTGTACCCCATCCAACTCCCCACCCCCTCACACACACTGTACCCCATCCAACTCCCCACCCCCTCACACACACTGTACCCCATCCAACTCCCCACCCTCCCACACACTGTACCCCATCCAACTCCCCACCCCCTCACACACACACTGTATCCCATCCAACTCCCCACCCCCTCACACACACTGTACCCCATCCAACTCCCCACCCCCTCACACACACACTGTACCCCATCCAACACCACACCCCCTCACACACACTGTATCCCATCCAACTTCCCACCCCCTCACACACACTGTACCCCATCCAACTTCACACTCTCACGCACACACTACACCCCATCCAACTCCCCACCCCCTCACACACACTGTACCCCATCCAACTCCCCACCCCCTCACACACACTGTACCCCATCCAACTCCCCACCCCCTCACACACACTGTATCCCATCCAACTCCCCACCCCCTCACATACACACTGTACCCCATCCAACTCCCCACACCCTCACACACACACTGTACCCCATCCAACACCCCACCCACTCACACACGCTGTACCCCATCCAACTCCCCACCCTCACACACACTGTACCCCATCCAACTCCCCACCCCCTCACACACACACTGTACCCCATCCAACACCCCACCCCCTCACACACACTGTACCCCATCCAACTCCCCATCCTCACAAAAACTGTACCCCATCCAACTCCCCACCCCCTCACACACACTGTACCCAATCCAACTCCCCACTCCCTCACACACACTGTATCCCATCCAACTCCCCACCCCCTCACACACACACTGTACCCCATCCAACGCCCCACCCCCTCACACACACTGTATCCCATCCAACTCCCCACCCTCTCACACACACACTGTACCCCATCCAATACCCCACCCCCTCACACACACACTGTACTCCATCCAACACCCCACCCCCTCACACACACTGTATCCCATCCAACTCCCCACCCCCTCACACACACACTGTATCCCATCCAACACCCCACCCCCTCACACACACACTGTACCCCATCCAACACCCCACCCATTCACACACACTGTATGCCATCCAACTCCCCAGCCCCCTCACACACACTGTATCCCATCCAACTCCCCACCCCCTCACACACCCTGTATCCCATCCAACTCCACACCCCCTCACACACACACTGTACCCTATCCAACACCCCACCCCCTCACACACACATTGTACCCCATCCAACTCCCCACCCCCTCACACACACTGTACCCCATCCAACATCCCCACCCCCCCTCACACACACTGTATCCCATCCAACTCCCCACCCCCTCACACACACTGTACCCCATCCAACACCCCACCCCCTCACACACACTGTATCCCATCCAACTCCCCACCCTCTCACACACACACTGTACCCCATCCAACACCCCACCCCCTCACACACACACTGTACTCCATCCAACACCCCACCCCCTCACACACACTGTATCCCATCCAACTCCCCACCCCCTCACACACACACTGTATCCCATCCAACTCCCCACCCCCTCACACACACACTGTACCCCATCCAACACCCCACCCCCTCACACACACTGTATCCCTTCCAACTCCCCACCCCCCCTCACACACACTGTATCCCATCCAACTCCCCACCCCCTCACACACCCTGTATCCCATCCAACTCCACACCCCCTCACACACACACTGTACCCTATCCAACACCCCACCCCCTCACACACACATTGTACCCCTTCCAACTCCCCACCCCCTCACACACACTGTACCCCATCCAACATCCCCACCCCCCCTCACACACACTGTATCCCATCCAACTCACCACCCTCACACACACACTGTACCCCATCCAACTCCCCACCCTCACACACACACTGTACCCCATCCAACTCCCCAAACTCACACACACACTGTACCCCATCCAACTCCCCACCCTCACACACACTGTACCCCATCCAACTCCCCACCCCCTCACACACACTGTACCCCATCCAACTCCCCATCCTCACACACAGTGTACCCCATCTAACTCCCCACCCCCACACACACACTGTACCCCATCCAACTCCCCACCCACCCACACACACACTGTACCCCATCCAACTCCCCACCCTCCCACACACTGTACCCCATCCAACTCCCCACCCCCTCACACACACTGGACCCCATCCAACTCCCCACCCCCTCACACACACTGTACCCCATCCAACTCCCCACCCCCTCACACACACTGTACCCCATCCAACTCCCCACCCTCCCACACACTGTACCCCATCCAACTCCCCACCCCCTCACACACACTGTACCCCATCCAACTCCCCACCCCCTCACACACACTGTACCCCATCCAACTCCCCACTCCCGCACACACACACTGTATCCCATTCAACTCCCCACGCCCTCACACACACTGTACCCCATCCAACTCCCCACCCCCTCACACACACTGTACCCCATTCAACACCCCACCCCCTCACACACACACTGTACCCCATCCAACTCACCACCTTCACACACACTATACCCCATCGAACTCCCCACCCACTCACACACTCTGTACCCCATCCAACACCCCACCCCCTCACACACACACTGTACCCCATCCAACTCCCCAACCTCACACACACTGTACCTCATCCAACTCCCCACCCTCACACACACTGTACCTCATCCAACTCCCCACCCTCCCACACACTGTACCCCATCCCAACTCCCCCCCCTCACACACACTGTACCCCATCTAACTCCCCACCCCCTCACACACACTGTACCCCATCTAACTCCCCACCCCCTCACGCACACACTGTACCCCATCCAACTCCCCACCCCCTCACACACACTGTACCCCATCTAACTCCCCACCCCCTGACACACACTGTACCCCATCCAACTCCCCACCCTCACACACACACTGTACCCCATCCAACTCCCCACCCTCCCTCACACACACTGTACCCCATCCAACTCCCCACCCCCCCACACACACTGTACCCCATCCAACTCCCCACCCTCACACACACTGTACCCCATCCAACTCCCCACCCTCCCACACACTGTACCCCATCCAACTCCCCACCCTCACACACACTGTACCCCATCTAACTTCCCACCCCCTCACACACACTGTACCCCATCCAACACCCCACCCCCTCACACACACACTGTACCCCATCCAACTCACCACCTTCACACACACTGTACCCCATCGAACTCCCCACCCCCTCACACACTCTGTACCCCATCCAACACCCCACCCCCTCACACACACACTGTACCCCATCCAACTCTCCACCCTCACACACACTGTACCTCATCCAACTCCCCACCCTCACAAAGACTGTACCTCATCCAACTCCCCACCCTCCCACACACTGTACCCCATCCAACTCCCCACCCTCACACAGACTGTACCCCATCAAACTCCCCGCCCCCTCACACACACTGTATCCCATCTAACTCCCCACCCCCTCACACACACTGTTCCCCATCCAACTCCCCACCCTCACGCACACACTGTACCCCATCCAACTCCCCACCCCCTCACACACACTGTACCCCATCTAACTCCCCAACCCCTCACACACACTGTTCCCCATCCAACTCCCCACCCTCACACACACACTTTACCCCATCCAACTCCCCACCCTCCCTCACACACACTGTACCCCATCCAACTCCCCACCCCCCACACACACTGTACCCCATCCAACTCCCCACCATCACACACACTGTACCCCATCCAACTCCCCACCCTCCCACACACTGTACCCCATCCAACTCACCACCCTCACACACACTGTACCCCATCTAACTCCCCACCCCCTCACACACACTGTACCCCATCCAACTCCCCATCCTCACACACACACTGTACCCCATCCAACTCCCCACCCTCCCTCACACACACTGTACCCCATCCAACTCCCCACCCCCCCACACACACTGTACCCCATCCAACTCCCCACCCTCCCACACACTGTACCCCATCCAACTCCCCACCCCCCCACACACACTGTACCCCATCCAACTCCCCACCCTCACACACACTGTACCCCATCCAACTCCCCACCCCCACACACTGTACCCCATCCAACTCCCCACCCTCACACACACTGTACCCCATCCAACTCCCCACCCTCACACACACACCGTACCCCATCCAACTCCCCACCCCCTCACACACACTGTACCCCATTCAACACCCCACCCCCTCACACACACACTGTACCCCATCCAACTCCCCACACCCTCACACACACACTGTACCCCATCCAACACCCCACCCCCTCACACACACTGTATCCCATCCAACTCCCCACCCCCCCTCACACACACTGTATCCCATCCAACTCCCCTCCCCCTCACACACCCTGTATCCCATCCAACTCCACACCCCCTCACACACACACTGTACCCTATCCAACACCCCACCCCCTCACACACACATTGTACCCCATCCAACTCCCCACCCCCTCACACACACTGTACCCCATCCAACATCCCCCCCCCCCTCACACACACTGTATCCCATCCAACTCCCCACCCCCTCACACACACTGCACCCCATCCAACACCCCACCCCCTCACACACACTGTATCCCATCCAACTCCCGAACCTCTCACACACACACTGTACCCCATCCAACACCCCACCCCCTCACACACACACTGTACTCCATCCAACACCCCACCCCCTCACACACACTGTATCCCATCCAACTCCCCACCCCCTCACACACACACTGTATCCCATCCAACTCCCCACCCCCTCACACACACACTGTACCCCATCCAACACCCCACCCCCTCACACACACTGTATCCCATCCAACTCCCCACCCCCCCTCACACACACTGTATCCCATCCAACTCCCCACCCCCTCACACACCCTGTATCCCATCCAACTCCACACCCCCTCACACACACACTGTACCCTATCCAACACCCCACCCCCTCACACACACATTGTACCCCTTCCAACTCCCCACCCCCTCACACACACTGTACCCCATCCAACATCCCCACCCCCCCTCACACACACTGTATCCCATCCAACTCACCACCCTCACACACACACTGTACCCCATCCAACTCCCCAAACTCACACACACACTGTACCCCATCCAACTCCCCACCCTCACACACACTGTACCCCATCCAACTCCCCACCCCCTCACACACACTGTACCCCATCCAACTCCCCATCCTCACACACAGTGTACCCCATCTAACTCCCCACCCCCACACACACACTGTACCCCATCCAACTCCCCACCCACCCACACACACACTGTACCCCATCCAACTCCCCACCCTCCCACACACTGTACCCCATCAAACTCCCCACCCCCTCACACACACTGTACCCCATCCAACTCCCCACCCCCTCACACACACTGTACCCCATCCAACTCCCCACCCTCCCACACACTGTACCCCATCCAACTCCCCACCCCCTCACACACACACTGTATCCCATCCAACTCCCCACCCCCTCACACACACTGTACCCCATCCAACTCCCCACCCCCTCACACACACACTGTACCCCATCCAACACCCCACCCCCTCACACACACTGTATCCCATCCAACTTCCCACCCCCTCACACACACTGTACCCCATCCAACTTCACACTCTCACGCACACACTACACCCCATCCAACTCCCCACCCCCTCACACACACTGTACCCCATCCAACTCCCCACCCCCTCAGACACACTGTATCCCATCCAACTCCCCACCCCCTCACACACACTGTACCCCATCCAACTCCCCACCCCCTCACACACACTGTATCCCATCCAACTCCCCACCCCCTCACATACACACTGTACCCCATCCAACTCCCCACACCCTCACACACACACTGTACCCCATCCAACACCCCACCCACTCACACACACTGTACCCCATCCAACTCCCCACCCTCACACACACTGTACCCCATCCAACTCCCCACCCCCTCACACACACACTGTACCCCATCCAACACCCCACCCCCTCACACACACTGTATCCCATCCAACTCCCCACCCCCTCACACACACACTGTACCCCATCCAACGCCCCACCCCCTCACACACACTGTATCCCATCCAACTCCCCACCCCCTCACACACACACTGTACCCCATCCAATACCCCACCCCCTCACACACACACTGTACTCCATCCAACACCCCACCCCCTCACACACACTGTATCCCATCCAACTCCCCACCCCCTCACACACACACTGTATCCCATCCAACTCCCCACCCCCTCACACACACACTGTACCCCATCCAACACCCCACCCATTCACACACACTGTATCCCATCCAACTCCCCAGCCCCCTCACACACACTGTATCCCATCCAACTCCCCACCCCCTCACACACACTGTATCCCATCCAACTCCACACCCCCTCACACACACACTGTACCCTATCCAACACCCCACCCCCTCACACACACATTGTACCCCATCCAACTCCCCACCCCCTCACACACACTGTATCCCATCCAACTCCCCACCCCCCCTCACACACACTGTATCCCATCCAACTCCCCACCCCCTCACACACCCTGTATCCCATCCAACTCCACACCCCCTCACACACACACTGTACCCTATCCAACACCCCACCCCCTCACACACACATTGTACCCCTTCCAACTCCCCACCCCCTCACACACACTGTACCCCATCCAACATCCCCACCCCCCCTCACACACACTGTATCCCATCCAACTCACCACCCTCACACACACACTGTACCCCATCCAACTCCCCACCCTCACACACACACTGTACCCCATCCAACTCCCCAAACTCACACACACACTGTACCCCATCCAACTCCCCACCCTCACACACACTGTACCCCATCCAACTCCCCACCCCCTCACACACACTGTACCCCATCCAACTCCCCATCCTCACACACAGTGTAACCCATCTAACTCCCCACCCCCACACACACACTGTACCCCATCCAACTCCCCACCCACCCACACACACACTGTACCCCATCCAACTCCCCACCCTCCCACACACTGTACCCCATCCAACTCCCCACCCCCTCACACACACTGTACCCCATACAACTCCCCACCCCCTCACACACACTGTACCCCATCCAACTCCCCACCCCCTCACACACACTGTACCCCATCCAACTCCCCACCCTCCCACACACTGTACCCCATCCAACTCCCCACCCCCTCACACACACTGTACCCCATCCAACTCCCCACCCCCTCACACACACTGTACCCCATCCAACTCCCCACTCCCGCACACACACACTGTATCCCATTCAACTCCCCACGCCCTCACACACACTGTACCCCATCCAACTCCCCACCCCCTCACACACACTGTACCCCATTCAACACCCCACCCCCTCACACACACACTGTACCCCATCCAACTCACCACCTTCACACACACTATACCCCATCGAACTCCCCACCCCCTCACACACTCTGTACCCCATCCAACACCCCACCCCCTCACACACACACTGTACCCCATCCAACTCCCCAACCTCACACACACTGTACCTCATCCAACTCCCCACCCTCACACACACTGTACCTCATCCAACTCCCCACCCTCCCACACACTGTACCCCATCCCAACTCCCCACCCTCACACACACTGTACCCCATCTAACTCCCCACCCCCTCACACACACTGTACCCCATCTAACTCCCCACCCCCTCACGCACACACTGTACCCCATCCAACTCCCCACCCCCTCACACACACTGTACCCCATCTAACTCCCCACCCCCTCACACACACTGTACCCCATCCAACTCCCCACCCTCACACACACACTGTACCCCATCCAACTCCCCACCCTCCCTCACACACACTGTACCCCATCCAACTCCCCACCCCCCCACACACACTGTACTCCATCCAACTCCCCACCCTCACACACACTGTACCCCATCCAACTCCCCACCCTCCCACACACTGTACCCCATCCAACTCCCCACCCTCACACACACTGTACCCCATCTAACTTCCCACCCCCTCACACACACTGTACCCCATCCAACACCCCACCCCCTCACACACACACTGTACCCCATCCAACTCACCACCTTCACACACACTGTACCCCATCGAACTCCCCACCCCCTCACACACTCTGTACCCCATCCAACACCCCACCCCCTCACACACACACTGTACCCCATCCAACTCTCCACCCTCACACACACTGTACCTCATCCAACTCCCCACCCTCACAAAGACTGTACCTCATCCAACTCCCCACCCTCCCACACACTGTACCCCATCCAACTCCCCACCCTCACACAGACTGTACCCCATCAAACTCCCCGCCCCCTCACACACACTGTATCCCATCTAACTCCCCACCCCCTCACACACACTGTTCCCCATCCAACTCCCCACCCTCACGCACACACTGTACCCCATCCAACTCCCCACCCCCTCACACACACTGTACCCCATCTAACTCCCCACCCCCTCACACACACTGTTCCCCATCCAACTCCCCACCCTCACACACACACTTTACCCCATCCAACTCCCCACCCTCCCTCACACACACTGTACCCCATCCAACTCCCCACCCCCCCACACACACTGTACCCCATCCAACTCCCCACCATCACACACACTGTACCCCATCCAACTCCCCACCCTCCCACACACTGTACCCCATCCAACTCACCACCCTCACACACACTGTACCCCATCTAACTCCCCACCCCCTCACACACACTGTACCCCATCCAACTCCCCATCCTCACACACACACTGTACCCCATCCAACTCCCCACCCTCCCTCACACACACTGTACCCCATCCAACTCCCCACCCCCCCACACACACTGTACCCCATCCAACTCCCCACCCTCCCACACACTGTACCCCATCCAACTCCCCACCCCCCACACACACTGTACCCCATCCAACTCCCCACCCTCACACACACTGTACCCCATCCAACTCCCCACCCCCACACACTGTACCCCATCCAACTCCCCACCCTCACACACACTGTACCCCATCCAACTTCCCACCCTCACACACACACCGTACCCCATCCAACTCCCCACCCCCTCACACACACTGTACCCCATTCAACACCCCACCCCCTCACACACACACTGTACCCCATCCAACTCACCACCTTCACACACACTATACCCCATCGAACTCCCCACCCACTCACACACTCTGTACCCCATCCAACACCCCACCCCCTCACACACACACTGTACCCCATCCAACTCCCCAACCTCACACACACTGTACCTCATCCAACTCCCCACCCTCACACACACTGTACCTCATCCAACTCCCCACCCTCCCACACACTGTACCCCATCCCAACTCCCCACCCTCACACACACTGTACCCCATCTAACTCCCCACCCCCTCACACACACTGTACCCCATCTAACTCCCCACCCCCTCACGCACACACTGTACCCCATCCAACTCCCCACCCCCTCACACACACTGTACCCCATCTAACTCCCCACCCCCTCACACACACTGTACCCTATCCAACTCCCCACCCTCACACACACACTGTACCCCATCCAACTCCCCACCCTCCCTCACACACACTGTACCCCATCCAACTCCCCACCCCCCCACACACACTGTACCCCATCCAACACCCCACCCTCACACACACTGTACCCCATCCAACTCCCCACCCTCCCACACACTGTACCCCATCCAACTCCCCACCCTCACACACACTGTACCCCATCTAACTTCCCACCCCCTCATACACACTGTACCCCATCCAACACCCCACCCCCTCACACACACACTGTACCCCATCCAACTCACCACCTTCACACACACTGTACCCCATCGAACTCCCCACCCCCTCACACACTCTGTACCCCATCCAACACCCCACCCCCTCACACACACACTGTACCCCATCCAACTCTCCACCCTCACACACACTGTACCTCATCCAACTCCCCACCCTCACAAAGACTGTACCTCATCCAACTCCCCACCCTCCCACACACTGTACCCCATCCAACTCCCCACCCTCACACAGACTGTACCCCATCAAACTCCCCGCCCCCTCACACACACTGTATCCCATCTAACTCCCCACCCCCTCACACACACTGTTCCCCATCCAACTCCCCACCCTCACGCACACACTGTACCCCATCCAACTCCCCACCCCCTCACACACACTGTACCCCATCTAACTCCCCACCCCCTCACACACACTGTTCCCCATCCAACTCCCCACCCTCACACACACACTTTACCCCATCCAACTCCCCACCCTCCCTCACACACACTGTACCCCATCCAACTCCCCACCCCCCCACACACACTGTACCCCATCCAACTCCCCACCATCACACACACTGTACCCCATCCAACTCCCCACCCTCCCACACACTGTACCCCATCCAACTCACCACCCTCACACACACTGTACCCCATCTAACTCCCCACCCCCTCACACACACTGTACCCCATCCAACTCCCCATCCTCACACACACACTGTACCCCATCCAACTCCCCACCCTCCCTCACACACACTGTACCCCATCCAACTCCCAACCCCCCCACACACACTGTACCCCATCCAACTCCCCACCCTCCCACACACTGTAACCCATCCAACTCCCCACCCCCCCACACACACTGTACCCCATCCAACTCCCCACCCTCACACACACTGTACCCCATCCAACTCCCCACCCCCACACACTGTACCCCATCCAACTCCCCACCCTCACACACACTGTACCCCATCCAACTCCCCACCCTCACACACACACCGTACCCCATCCAACTCCCCACCACCCTCACACACACTGTACCCCATCTAACTCCCCACCCCCTCACACACACTGTACCCCATCTAACTCCCCACCCCCTCACACACACTGTACCCCATCTAACTCCCCACCCCCTCACACACACTGTACCCCATCTAACTCCCCACCCTCACACACACTGTACCCCATCCAACTCCCCACCCCCTCACACACACACTGTACCCCATCCAACACCCCACCCCCTCACACACACTGTACCCCATTCAACTCCCCATCCTCACAAACACTGTACCCCATCCAACTCCCCACCCCCTCACACACACTGTACCCAATCCAACTCCCCACTCCCTCACACACACTGTATCCCATCCAACTCCCCACCCCCTCGCACACACAGCACACAGCACACCATCCAACTTCCCACCCCCTCACCACACTGTACCCCATCCAACTCCCCACCCCCTCACACACACACTGTACCCCATCCAACGCCCTACCCCCTCACACACACTGTATCCCATCCAACTCCCCACCCTCTCACACACACACTGTACCCCATCCAATACCCCACCCCCTCACACACACACTGTACTCCATCCAACACCCCACCCCCTCACACACACTGTATCCCATCCAACTCCCCACCCCCTCACACACACACTGCATCCCATCCAACTCCCCACCCCCTCACACACACACTGTACCCCATCCAACACCCCACCCCCTCACACACACTGTATCCCATCCAACTCCCCACCCCCCCTCACACACACTGTATCCCATCCAACTCCCCACCCCCTCACACACCCTGTATCCCATCCAACTCCACACCCCCTCACACACACACTGTACCCTATCCAACACCCCACCCCCTCACACACACATTGTACCCCATCCAACTCCCCACCCCCTCACACACACTGTACCCCATCCAACATCCCCACCCCCCCTCACACACACTGTATCCCATCCAACTCCCCACCCCCTCACACACACTGCACCCCATCCAACACCCCACCCCCTCACACACACTGTATCCCATCCAACTCCCGAACCTCTCACACACACACTGTACCCCATCCAACACCCCACCCCCTCACACACACACTGTACTCCATCCAACACCCCACCCCCTCACACACACTGTATCCCATCCAACTCCCCACCCCCTCACACACACACTGTATCCCATCCAACTCCCCAGCCCCTCACACACACACTGTACCCCATCCAACACCCCACCCCCTCACACACACTGTATCCCATCCAACTCCCCACCCCCCCTCACACACACTGTATCCCATCCAACTCCCCACCCCCTCACACACCCTGTATCCCATCCAACTCCACACCCACTCACACACACACTGTACCCTATCCAACACCCCACCCCCTCACACACACATTGTACCCCTTCCAACTCCCCACCCCCTCACACACACTGTACCCCATCCAACATCCCCACCCCCCCTCACACACACTGTATCCCATCCAACTCACCACCCTCACACACACACTGTACCCCATCCAACTCCCCAAACTCACACACACACTGTACCCCATCCAACTCCCCACCCTCACACACACTGTACCCCATCCAACTCCCCACCCCCTCACACACACTGTGCCCCATCCAACTCCCCATCCTCACACACAGTGTACCCCATCTAACTCCCCACCCCCACACACACACTGTACCCCATCCAACTCCCCACCCACCCACACACACACTGTACCCCATCCAACTCCCCACCCTCCCACACACTGTACGCCATCCAACTCCCCACCCCCTCACACACACTGTACCCCATCCAACTCCCCACCCCCTCACACACACTGTACCCCATCCAACTCCCCACCCTCCCACACACTGTACCCCATCCAACTCCCCACCCCCTCACACACACACTGTATCCCATCCAACTCCCCACCCCCTCACACACACTGTACCCCATCCAACTCCCCACCGCCTCACACACACACTGTACCCCATCCAACACCCCACCCCCTCACACACACTGTATCCCATCCAACTTCCCACCCCCTCACACACACTGTACCCCATCCAACTTCCCACCCCCTCACACACACTGTACCCCATCCAACTTCACACTCTGACGCACACACTACACCCCATCCAACTCCCCACCCCCTCACACACACTGTACCCCATCCAACTCCCCACCCCCTCACACACACTGTATCCCATCCAACTCCCCACCCCCTCACACACACTGTACCCCATCCAACTCCCCACCCCCTCACACACACTGTATCCCATTCAACTCCCCACCCCCTCACATACACACTGTACCCCATCCAACTCCCCACACCCTCACAAACACACTGTACCCCATCCAACACCCCACCCACTCACACACACTGTACGCCATCCAACTCCCCACCCTCACACACACTGTACCCCATCCAACTCCCCACCCCCTCACACACACACTGTACCCCATCCAACACCCCACCCCCTCACACACACTGTACCCCATCCAACTCCCCATCCTCACAAACACTGTACCCCATCCAACTCCCCACCCCCTCACACACACTGTACCCAATCCAACTCCCCACTCCCTCACACACACTGTATCCCATCCAACTCCCCACCCCCTCACACACACACTGTACGCCATCCAACGCCCCACCCCCTCACACACACTGTATCCCATCCAACTCCCCACCCTCTCACACACACACTGTACCCCATCCAATACCCCACCCCCTCACACACACACTGTACTCCATCCAACACCCCACCCCCTCACACACACTGTATCCCATCCAACTCCCCACCCCCTCACACACACACTGTATCCCATCCAACTCCCCACCCCCTCACACACACACTGTACCCCATCCAACACCCCACCCCCTCACACACACTGTATCCCATCCAACTCCCCACCCCCCCTCACACACACTGTATCCCATCCAACTCCCCACCCCCTCACACACCCTGTATCCCATCCAACTCCACACCCCCTCACACACACACTGTACCCTATCCAACACCCCACCCCCTCACACACACATTGTACCCCATCCAACTCCCCACCCCCTCACACACACTGTACCCCATCCAACATCCCCACCCCCCCTCACACACACTGTATCCCATCCAACTCCCCACCCCCTCACACACACTGTACCCCATCCAACTCCCCACCCTCACACACACACTGTACCCCATCCAACTCCCCAAACTCACACACACACTGTACCCCATCCAACTCCCCACCCTCACACACACTGTACCCCATCCAACTCCCCACCCCCTCACACACACTGTACCCCATCCAACTCCCCATCCTCACACGCAGTGTACCCCATCTAACTCCCCACCCCCACACACACACTGTACCCCATCCAACTCCCCACCCACCCACACACACACTGTACCCCATCCAACTCCCCACCCTCCCACACACTGTATCCCATCCAACTCCCCACCCCCTCACACACACTGTACCCCATCCAACTCCCCACCCCCTCACACACTCTGTACCCCATCTAACTCCCCACCCCCTCACACACACACTGTACCCCATCCAACTCCCCACTCCCGCACACACACACTGTATCCCATTCAACTCCCCACCCCCTCACACACACTGTACCCCATCCAACTCCCCACCCCCTCACACACACACTGTACCCCATCCAACACCCCACCCCCTCACACACACACTGTACCCCATCCAACTCCCCACCCCCTCACACACACTGTACCCCATCCAACACCCCACCCCCTCACACACACACTGTACCCCATCCAACTCACCACCTTCACACACACTATACCCCATCGAACTCCCCACCCCCTCACACATTCTGTACCCCATCCAACACCCCACCCCCTCACACACACACTGTACCCCATCCAACTCCCCAACCTCACACACACTGTACCTCATCCAACTCCCCACCCTCACACACACTGTACCTCATCCAACTCCCCACCCTCCCACACACTGTACCCCATCCCAACTCCCCACCCTCACACACACTGTACCCCATCTAACTCCCCACCCCCTCACACACTCTGTACCCCATCTAACTCCCCACCCCCTCACGCACACACTGTACCCCATCCAACTCCCCACCCCCTCACACACACTGTACCCCATCTAACTCCCCACCCCTTCACACACACTGTACCCCATCCAACTCCCCACCCTCACACACACACTGTACCCCATCCAACTCCCCACCCTCCCTCACACACACTGTACCCCATCCAACGCCCCACCCCCCCACACACACTGTACCCCATCCAACTCCCCACCCTCACACACACTGTACCCCATCCAACTCCCCACCCTCCCACACACTGTACCCCATCCAACTCCCCACCCTCACACACACTGTACCCCATCTAACTTCCCACCCCCTCACACACACTGTACCCCATCCAACACCCCACCCCCTCACACACACACTGTACCCCATCCAACTCACCACCTTCACACACACTGTACCCCATCGAACTCCCCACCCCCTCACACACTCTGTACCCCATCCAACACCCCACCCCCTCACACACACACTGTACCCCATCCAACTCTCCACCCTCACACACACTGTACCTCATCCAACTCCCCACCCTCACAAAGACTGTACCTCATCCAACTCCCCACCCTCCCACACACTGTACCCCATCCAACTCCCCACCCTCACACAGACTGTACCCCATCAAACTCCCCGCCCCCTCACACACACTGTATCCCATCTAACTCCCCACCCCCTCACACACACTGTTCCCCATCCAACTCCCCACCCTCACGCACACACTGTACCCTATCCAACACCCCACCCCCTCACACACACATTGTACCCCATCCAACTCCCCACCCCCTCACACACACTGTACCCCATCCAACATCCCCACCCCCCCTCACACACACTGTATCCCATCCAACTCCCCACCCCCTCACACACACTGCACCCCATCCAACACCCCACCCCCTCACACACACTGTATCCCATCCAACTCCCGAACCTCTCACACACACACTGTACCCCATCCAACACCCCACCCCCTCACACACACACTGTACTCCATCCAACACCCCACCCCCTCACACACACTGTATCCCATCCAACTCCCCACCCCCTCACACACACACTGTATCCCATCCAACTCCCCACCCCCTCACACACACACTGTACCCCATCCAACACCCCACCCCCTCACACACACTGTATCCCATCCAACTCCCCACCCCCCCTCACACACACTGTATCCAATCCAACTCCCCACCCCCTCACACACCCTGTATCCCATCCAACTCCACACCCACTCACACACACACTGTACCCTATCCAACACCCCACCCCCTCACACATACATTGTACCCCTTCCAACTCCCCACCCCCTCACACACACTGTACCCCATCCAACATCCCCACCCCCCCTCACACACACTGTATCCCATCCAACTCACCACCCTCACACACACACTGTACCCCATCCAACTCCCCAAACTCACACACACACTGTACCCCATCCAACTTCCCACCCTCACACACACTGTACCCCATCCAACTCCCCACCCCCTCACACACACTGTACCCCATCCAACTCCCCATCCTCACACACAGTGTACCCCATCTAACTCCCCACCCCCACACACACACTGTACCCCATCCAACTCCCCACCCACCCACACACACACTGTACCCCATCCAACTCCCCACCCTCCCACACACTGTACCCCATCCAACTCCCCACCCCCTCACACACACTGTACCCCATCCAACTCCCCACCCCCTCACACACACTGTACCCCATCCAACTCCCCACCCTCCCACACACTGTACCCCATCCAACTCCCCACCCCCTCACACACACACTGTATCCCATCCAACTCCCCACCCCCTCACACACACTGTACCCCATCCAACTCCCCACCGCCTCACACACACACTGTACCCCATCCAACACCCCACCCCCTCACACACACTGTATCCCATCCAACTTCCCACCCCCTCACACACACTGTACCCCATCCAACTTCCCACCCCCTCACGCACACTGTACCCCATCCAACTTCACACTCTCACGCACACACTACACCCCATCCAACTCCCCACCCCCTCACACACACTGTACCCCATCCAACTCCCCACCCCCTCACACACACTGTATCCCATCCAACTCCCCACCCCCTCACACACACTGTACCCCATCCAACTCCCCACCCCCTCACACACACTGTATCCCATCCAACTCCCCACCCCCTCACATACACACTGTACCCCATCCAACTCCCCACACCCTCACACACACACTGTACCCCATCCAACACCCCACCCACTCACACACACTGTACGCCATCCAACTCCCCACCCTCACACACACTGTACCCCATCCAACTCCCCACCCCCTCACACACACACTGTACCCCATCCAACACCCCACCCCCTCACACACACTGTACCCCATCCAACTCCCCATCCTCACAAACACTGTACCCCATCCAACTCCCCACCCCCTCACACACACTGTACCCAATCCAACTCCCCACTCCCTCACACACACTGTATCCCATCCAACTCCCCACCCCCTCACACACACACTGTACCCCATCCAACGCCCCACCCCCTCACACACACTGTATCCCATCCAACTCCCCACCCTCTCACACACACACTGTACCCCATCCAATACCCCACCCCCTCACACACACACTGTACTCCATCCAACACCCCACCCCCTCACACACACTGTATCCCATCCAACTCCCCACCCACTCACACACACACTGTATCCCATCCAACTCCCCACCCCCTCACACACACACTGTACCCCATCCAACACCCCACCCCCTCACACACACTGTATCCCATCCAACTCCCCACCCCCCCTCACACACACTGTATCCCATCCAACTCCCCACCCCCTCACACACCCTGTATCCCATCCAACTCCACACCCCCTCACACACACACTGTACCCTATCCAACACCCCACCCCCTCACACACACATTGTACCCCATCCAACTCCCCACCCCCTCACACACACTGTACCCCATCCAACATCCCCACCCCCCCTCACACACACTGTATCCCATCCAACTCCCCACCCCCTCACACACACTGTACCCCATCCAACTCCCCACCCTCACACACACACTGTACCCCATCCAACTCCCCAAACTCACACACACACTGTACCCCATCCAACTCCCCACCCTCACACACACTGTACCCCATCCAACTCCCCACCCCCTCACACACACTGTACCCCATCCAACTCCCCATCCTCACACGCAGTGTACCCCATCTAACTCCCCACCCCCACACACACACTGTACCCCATCCAACTCCCCACCCACCCACACACACACTGTACCCCATCCAACTCCCCACCCTCCCACACACTGTACCCCATCCAACTCCCCACCCCCTCACACACACTGTACCCCATCCAACTCCCCACCCCCTCACACACTCTGTACCCCATCTAACTCCCCACCCCCTCACACACACACTGTACCCCATCCAACTCCCCACTCCCGCACACACACACTGTATCCCATTCAACTCCCCACCCCCTCACACACACTGTACCCCATCCAACTCCCCACCCCCTCACACACACACTGTACCCCATCCAACACCCCACCCCCTCACACACACACTGTACCCCATCCAACTCCCCACCCCCTCACACACACTGTACCCCATCCAACACCCCACCCCCTCACACACACACTGTACCCCATCCAACTCACCACCTTCACACACACTATACCCCATCGAACTCCCCACCCCCTCACACACTCTGTACCCCATCCAACACCCCACCCCCTCACACACACACTGTACCCCATCCAACTCCCCAACCTCACACACACTGTACCTCATCCAACTCCCCACCCTCACACACACTGTACCTCATCCAACTCCCCACCCTCCCACACACTGTACCCCATCCCAACTCCCCACCCTCACACACACTGTACCCCATCTAACTCCCCACCCCCTCACACACTCTGTACCCCATCTAACTCCCCACCCCCTCACGCACACACTGTACCCCATCCAACTCCCCACCCCCTCACACATACTGTACCCCATCTAACTCCCCACCCCTTCACACACACTGTACCCCATCCAACTCCCCACCCTCACACACACACTGTACCCCATCCAACTCCCCACCCTCCCTCACACACACTGTACCCCATCCAACTCCCCACCCCCCCACACACACTGTACCCCATCCAACTCCCCACCCTCACACACACTGTACCCCATCCAACTCCCCACCCTCCCACACACTGTACCCCATCCAACTCCCCACCCTCACACACACTGTACCCCATCTAACTTCCCACCCCCTCACACACACTGTACCCCATCCAACACCCCACCCCCTCACACACACACTGTACCCCATCCAACTCACCACCTTCACACACACTGTACCCCATCGAACTCCCCACCCCCTCACACACTCTGTACCCCATCCAACACCGCACCCCCTCACACACACACTGTACCCCATCCAACTCTCCACCCTCACACACACTGTACCTCATCCAACTCCCCACCCTCACAAAGACTGTACCTCATCCAACTCCCCACCCTCCCACACACTGTACCCCATCCAACTCCCCACCCTCACACAGACTGTACCCCATCAAACTCCCCGCCCCCTCACACACACTGTATCCCATCTAACTCCCCACCCCCTCACACACACTGTTCCCCATCCAACTCCCCACCCTCACGCACACACTGTACCCCATCCAACTCCCCACCCCCTCACACACACTGTACCCCATCTAACTCCCCACCCCCTCACACACACTGTTCCCCATCCAACTCCCCACCCTCACACACACACTTTACCCCATCCAACTCCCCACCCTCCCTCACACACACTGTACCCCATCCAACTCCCCACCCCCCCACACACACTGTACCCCATCCAACTCCCCACCATCACACACACTGTACCCCATCCAACTCCCCACCCTCCCACACACTGTACCCCATCCAACTCACCACCCTCACACACACTGTACCCCATCTAACTCCCCACCCCCTCACACACACTGTACCCCATCCAACTCCCCATCCTCACACACACACTGTACCCCATCCAACTCCCCACCCTCCCTCACACACACTGTACCCCATCCAACTCCCCACCCCCCCACACACACTGTACCCCATCCAACTCCCCACCCTCCCACACACTGTACCCCATCCAACTCCCCACCCCCCCACACACACTGTACCCCATCCAACTCCCCACCCTCACACACACTGTACCCCATCCAACTCCCCACCCCCACACACTGTACCCCATCCAACTCCCCACCCTCACACACACTGTACCCCATCCAACTCCCCACCCTCACACACACACCGTACCCCATCCAACTCCCCACCACCCTCACACACACTGTACCCCATCTAACTCCCCACCCCCTCACACACACTGTACCCCATCTAACTCCCCACCCCCTCACACACACTTTTCCCCATCTAACTCCCCACCCCCTCACACACACTGTACCCCATCCAACTACCCACCCTCCCTCACACACACTGTACCCCATCCAACTCCCCCCCCACACACACTGTACCCCATCCAACTCCCCACCCTCACACACACTGTACCCCATCCAACTCCCCACCCTCCCACACACTGTACCCCATCCAACTCCCCACCCTCCCACACACTGTACCCCATCCAACTCCCCACCACCCTCACACACACTGTACCCCATCTAACTCCCCACCCCCTCACACACACTGTACCCCATCTAACTCCCCACCCCCTCACACACACTGTACCCCATCTAACTCCCCACCCCCTCACACACACTGTACCCCATCTAACTCCCCACCCCCTCACACACACTGTACCCCATCTAACTCCCCACCCCCTCACACACACTTTACCCCATCTAACTCCCCACCCCCCCACACACACTGTACCCCATCCAACTCCCCACGCTCACACACACACTCTACCCCATCCAACTCCCCACCCCCTCACATACACTGTACCCCATCCAACTCCCCACCCTCCCTCACACACACTGTACCCCAACCAACTCCCCACCCCCCCACACACACTGTACCCCATCCAACTCCCCACCCCTCACACACACACACTGTACCCCATCCAACTCCCCACCCTCACACATACTGTACCCCATCCAATCCCCCTCACACACACTGTACCCCACCGAACTCCATCCAGGGCCATTATGCCACAAGAAATATCGAGAAAACTGTTGGTATGCTGAAGCAAAGGCTCAGCTGCTTGGACCATTCTGGAGGAGCGTTGCCGTATTCCCCTGAGCAGCTGTCCAGATTGATCGTCAGCTGTATGCTACAAAATTTCGCTGTCATGAAGGACCAATCTTTACCACCAGCTGGGCAGCAACAAGTACAGGGATAGCAGCAGCAGGAGGAAGAGGAGAAGGGGAGTAGGAGGAGAGGATAAGGAGGAGGATGGGGGGGATGAGAGGAGTAGGACGAGAGGAGAAGGAGGAGGAGGAAGAGGATGAGGAGGACAAGGTAGAGGAGGAGGGGAGGAGGAAGAGGAGGATGATGAGATGAGGAGGAGAGGAGGGAGGAGGAGAGCAGGAGTAGGTGGAGGAGGACGAGAAGAGGAGGAGGAAGAGGAGAAGGAGGAGGAGAGGAAAATGCTGGAATCTATTTTTAAGGACGTGGTAACAGGACATTTAGAAAATAATAATAGGATTGGGCAGAGTCAACAAGGATTTATGAAAAGGAAATCATGTTTGACAAATCCATTAGAGTTTTTGAGGTTGTAACTAGCAGAATTGATAAGGGGGGACTAATGGATGTGATGTATTTGGATTTTCAGAAGGCATTCGATAATGTGCCACACAAGAGGCTTTTGAACAAAATTCTTTGAGTGGGCCGAGGTTGTGCAGGGGTCAGCCTGTTGCCTCAAGTTGTGGGTGACCTTCTCCTACAAGAAAGAAGGGAGTATGTCAGTGAGAGTTTTGTAAGGTGTTTGGAGAATGTGGCTGAATGTAGCTGATAGTCTGTGTATAATGTATCAGTTATGAATAAGTGAGGGCTGTAATAGTGGTAAGTGCATGAGTATGATGAGAATGAGGTGTCATGAGGTGTGGTGCAGTGATTATAGGAAAGTGAAGAGAAGCACTGGAGGGGAGTCTTGTGAGTGCTTGTGAATCTTGTGATCAGTGAGTCTGTAAGTGGTGAAGGTATGAGCACAGTGTAAGCGAGCAGTATTCCTACCTTAACAACTCAAATGAAATCATTGAACTTCTTCCAGCATTGCAGCAATGTCCTGGGTGCTGGCTTCCTGTAAAATGATAATGTAGAAAGATATGAGGTGATACGTTTTGGGAGGAAGAATAAGGGCATGACATACAAGCACCATTTTCCTGGGTGGACACAACTTAAGGTTAACCTGTGTATCAGAAAGATCTGGAGTATCTACATGGATTAGAATGGGCTCATATTCTCTGGAGGTTAGAAGAAACATATAAAATTGTTACAGGGATTGACAGGGTAGATGCTGAGATGCTATTTTTCCGAGCTGGAAAGTCTAGGACTAGGGCCCACAGTCTCAGAATAAGGGGTCGGCCATTTAGGACTGAGATGAGGATAAATTTCTTCACTCAGAAGGTGGTGAATCTTTGGAATTCTAATCCCCAAAGGCCTGTGGATGCTCAGTTGTTGAGTATATTCAAAGCTGAGATCGCTAGATTTTTGGACACAAAGGGACTCAAGAGATATGGGGGATAGAGCTGGAAAGTGCCATTGACGTAGAATATCAGCAATGATCTTATTGAATGGTGGAGCAGGCTCAAGGGGCCGAATGGCCGACTCCTGCTCCTTTTTCTAATTTTCTTATTTGCCCGATGCACTCATCTGAATGGACGGGGTGGACTTTGCACGCTCATGGAGGTGAACAATTGGAGCAGGCCACCCAGGTGACCAGGAGGTCCTGGAGCCTTGCAGACTCAAAGCTGATACAAGGGTGAGATGGCACCCAGAGTTCCTGTAACAGGTGCAAACCATGGGTGAACTGCTCCGAGAACAACCCAGGACTACAACTTCCTGACCTGCCACTGTCGGTCTTCAGAGATTGGCTGCTATTGTCAAGAATGGCATCATGTTAGGAAAAGGGGAGGTGCAACGAGACCTGGGTGTCATGGTACATCAGTCATTGAAAGTTGGCATGCAGGTACAGCAGGCGGTGAAGAAGTCAAATGGCATGTTGGCCTTCATAGCTAGGGGATTTGACTATAGGAGTAGGGAGGTCTTACTGCAGTTGTACAGGGCCTTGGTGAGACCACACCTTGAATATTATGTACAGTTTTGTTCTCCTAATCTGAGGAAGGACATTCTTGTTATTGAGGGAGTGCAGCGAACATTCACCAGACTGATTCCCGGGATGGCAGGACTGACATATGAAGAAAGACTGGATCGACTAGGTTTATATTCACTGGAATTTAGAAGAATGAGAGAGGATCTCACAGAAACATATAAAATTCTGACTGGATTGGACAGGTTAGATGCAGAAAGAATGTTCCCGATGTTGCGTAAGTCCAGAACCAGGGGTCACAGTCTAAGGATAAGGGGTAAGTCATTTAGGACCGAGATGAGGAGAAACTTCTTCACTCAGAGAATTGTGAACCTATGGAATTCTCTACCACAGAAAGTTGTTGAGGCCAGTTCGTTAGATATATTCAAAAGGGAGTTAGATGTGGCCCTTACGGTTAAAGGGATCAGGGGGTATGGAAAGAAAGCAGGGGTGGGGTACTGAGGTGAATGATCAGCCATGATCATATTGAGTGGTGGTGCAGGCTCGAAGGGCCGAATGGCGTACTCCTGCACCTATTTTCTATGTTTCTATGTTTCTAAGACATGCCTTTATTTATGACTTTTTGAATAAAAAGCAAATGGCTTTGCTGCTTCAGTGCTTGTTGCTTTTACTGCTTCATACTTAGTGATGGAGACCGTGTTTGGTACTAAGCCACACCCCCTTTGCACTATGCCTTATTTGGCAGTAAATGAGAGGCAACAATCACAAGCCCCCCCCCATCCCACCCACCGCCCCCACTCCAGCCCTCGACCCCAACAGCTGTTGAAGTGTTCACCCGGCCCTTCTCCTCAGCCATAAATAATGTTATGAGTGTTCCCTCCCCTAACGATACGACTAATCCACCTACTCGGAATAAAAAGAGAAACCTCACCCTCAAATAATCACCATTCTCTTCTTCTCACATTGTCTTCGGTCCCTGCCACAAAGTGTTTTCTAGCCACGGACTCCATCCCTCTCCCCTGATACTGTCTAAGACTGAAGCAGACTACTCACAAGCTCAGCCTCCTGTTTGACCCTGAGCTGAGCTTCCGACCCCATATCCTTTCCATCACCCAGACCGCCTACTTCCACCTCTGTAACATCGCCCGTCTCTGCCCCTTCCTCAGCTCATCTGCTGCTGAAACGCTCATCCATGCCTTTGTTACCTCTACATTCATCTATTTCAATGCTCTCCTGGCCGGCATCCCAACTTCCACCCTCAGCTCATCCAAAATACAGCTGCATGAACCCCAACTCGCATTGTCTCGCTTAACTATCACCTCTGCAATCACTGACCTACATTGGCGCCCAGTATAGAAGCACCTCAATTTAAAACTTCTCATCCTTGTTTGAAAATCTTCCTGTGGCCTCTTCCAGATCTACAACCCTCTAAGATCTTCACACTCCTCCTTCTGGCCACTTGCCCATCTCTGATTTACTTCACTCCACCATTCAGCTGCCGAGGCCTTAAACTCTGGAACTCCCTCCCTAAAGCTCTATGCCTCTCTATCTCTCTCCCCTCTTTTAAGACGCTCTTTAAAACCTACCTCTTCAACCAAGCTTTTGGTCACCTGTCCTAATATCTCTTTATGTGGCTTGGTGTCACATTTTGTCTGATAATGCTTCTGTGAAGCACCTTGGAACACTTTACTATGTTAAGGGCACTATATAAGTCTTGCTCCAACTATATAAGGTATTGGTGAGGCCACACCTGGAATACTGCGTGCAGTTTTGCGTTCCATATTTAAGAAAGGATTTACTTGCTTTGGAGGCAGTTCAGAGAAGGTTTATTAGGTTGATTCCGGGGATGAGGGGGTTGACTTTTGAGGAAAGGTTGAGTACGTTGGGCCTCTACTCATTGGAATTCAGAAGAATGAGAGGTGATCTTATTGAAATGTATAAGATTAGGGGCCCAAGTTTCCACACGAAAAAAAACGGGCGCCCCTCCGAGTTGGGCGCCCGTTTTTCGCAACTAAAACGGCGCCGGAAAAAAAACGCGCGTTTCTGGAGCGCTTTGCAGCTCCTTGTCTGTTTGGCGCGGCGCCCAGGGGGGCGGAGCCTACACTCGTGCCGATTTTGTAAGTGGGAGGGGGCGGGTACTAGTCAAATTAGTTTTTTTCCTGCCGGCAACGCTGCGCGTGTGCGTTGAAGCGTTTGCGCACGCGCAGTGTGAAAAAAACATTGGCACTCGGCCATTTTTGTAGTTCTTTGTAGCTGTTTAATTTTTGAAAAATTTTTAATAAAAGCACATTGCCATCAGCACATCAGCACTTGCAGCCTTCTCACTGTCTCCTTCCCCCGCCCCCCCCCGCGGGAAAGAACGGGCGCCTCCTCCCCCCCCCCGCGGGAAAGAACGGGCGCCTCCTCTCCCCCCCCCCCCACAGGAAGAACGGGCGCCTCAGGCTGACTGCAACATTCTTCGTGCCTGAAGCACTTTCACACAGGTAGGAAGATGGTTTATTTAATCTTTTCTTTGCTTATAAATGTTTATTCAGGTTGGATTTATTTGTATAATATTTGTAGAAGTATAAATAAGGATTTACTGTAGAATTTAATGAGTTCCCTTCCCCCCCTCCTCCCCCCCCCCACCTCGTTCTGGACGCCTAATTTGAAACCTGCGCCTGATTTTTTAATGTGTAGAACAGGTTTTTTCAGTTCTACAAAAATCTTCACTTGCTCCATTCTAAGTTCGTTTGGAGTACGTTTTCACTGTGGAAACTTTGAAATCAGGCGTCAGTGGCCGGACACGCCCCCTTTTGAAGAAAAAATTCTGTTCCAAAATAGAACTGTTCTACCTGACTAGAACTGCAGAAATAAAAATGTGAAGAATTGCGATTTCTAAGATAGTCCGTTCTCCACCAGTTGCTCCTAAAAATCAGGCGCAAATCATGTGGAAACTTGGGCCCTATGAGAGGGCTTGACAAGGTGGATGCAGAGAGGATGTTTCTACTGATGGGGGAGACTAGAACTAGAGGGTATAATCTTAGAATAAGGGGCCATCTATTTAAAACAGAGATGAGGAGGAATTTCTTCTCTCAGAGGGTTGTAAATCTGGAATTTGCTGCCTCAGAGAGCTGTGGAAGCTGGGACATTGAATAAATTTAAGACAGAAATAGACAGTCCATGATCAGATCAGCCATGATCTTACTGAATGGTGAAGCAGGCTCGAGGGGCCGTATGGCCTACTCCTGTTCCTATTTCTTATGTTCTTATGTTCTTATAAATACAAGTTGTTGGTGTTTATAGTCATTACCATCCCAACAGAACCATAGCAGCTTGCGCCACTCACTAGGTGGCCACTTCACCACAGTCTTGGGTTGAAGAGTAGGATGAGTCCATCTCTACACAGTGACTTTCTCTGTGCTGCCAGACAGCTTGTCCAACATATGCTCTTGGATAAGTCATAAGTCATTCCTTTATCTCAACACCGGGAACATAAGAACATAAGAACATAAGAATTAGGAACAGGAGTAGGCCATCTAGCCCCTCGAGCCTGCTCCGCCACTCAACAAGATCATGGCTGATCTGGCCGTGGACTCAGCTCCACTTACCTGCCCGCTCCCCATAACCCTTAATTCCCTTACTGGTTAAAAATCTATCCATCTGTGATTTGAATACATTCAATGAGCTAGCCTCAACTGCTTCCCTGGGCGGAGAATTCCACAGATTCACAACCCTCTGGGAGAAGAAATTCCTTCTCAACTCGGTTTTAAATTGGCTCCCCCGTATTTTGAGGCTGTGCCCCCTAGTTCTAGTCTCCCCGACCAGTGGAAACAACCTCTCTGTCTCTATCTTGTCTATCCCTTTCATTATTTTAAATGTTTCTATAAGATCACCCCTCATCCTTCTGAACTCAAACAAGTAAAGACCCAGTCTACTCAATATATCATCATAAGGTAACCCCCTCATCTCCGGAATCAGCCTAGTGAATCGTCTCTGTAACCCCTTCAAAGCTAGTATATCCTTCCTTAAGTAAAGTGAACAAAACGGCACGCAGTACTCCAGGTGCAGCCTCACCAATACCCTATACAGTTGCAGCAGGACCTCCCTGCTTTTGTACACCATCCCTTTCACAATGAAGGCCAACATTCCATTCGCCTTCCTGATTACCTGCTGCACCTGCAAACTAACTTTTTGGGATTCATGCACAAGGACCCCAGGTCCCTTTGCACCGCAGCATGTTGTAATTTCTCCCCATTCAAATAATATTCCCTTTTACTGTTTTTTTTACAAGGTGGATGACCTCACATTTTCCGACATTGTATTCCATCTGCCAAACCTTAGCCCATTCGCTTAACCTATCTAAATCTCTTTGCAGCCTCTCTGTGTCCTCTACACAACCCGCTTTCCAACTAATCTTTGTGTCATCTGCAAATTTTGTTACACTACACCATGTCCCCTCTTCTAGGTCATCTATGTATATTGTAAACAGTTGTGGTTCCAGCACCGATCCCTGTGGCACACCACTAACCACCGATTTCCAATCCGAAAAGGACCCATTTATCCCGACTCTCTGCTTTCTGTTAGCCAGCCAATTCTCGATCCATGCTAATACATTTCCTCTGACTCCGCATACCTTTATCTTCTGCAGTAACCTTTTGTGTGGCACCTTATCGAATGCCTTTTGGAAATCTAAATACACCACATCCATCGGTACACCTCTATCCACCATGCTTGTTATATCCTCAAAGAATTCCAGTAAATTAGTTAAACATGATTTCCCCTTCATCAAGCGTCTGCTTGATTGCACTATTCCTATCTAGATGTCCCGCTATTTCTTCCTTAATGATAGCTTCAAGCATTTTCCCCACTACAGATGTTAAACTAACCGGCCTATAGTTACCTGCCTTTTGTCTGCCCCCTTTTTTTAAACAGAGACGTTACATTAGCTGCTTTCCAATCCACTGGTACCTCCCCAGAGTCCAGAGAATTTTGGTAGATTATAACGAATGTGTCTGCTATAACTTCCGCCATCTCTTTTAATTCCCTGGGATGCATTTCATCAGGACCAGGGGACTTGTCTACCTTGAGTCCCATTAGCCTGTCCAGCACTACCCGCCTAGTGATAGTGATTGTCTCAAGGTCCTCCCTTCCCACATTCCCGTGACCAGCAATTTTTGGCATGGTTTTTGTGTCTTCCACTGTGAAGACCGAAGCAAAATAATTATTTAAGGTCTCAGCCATTTCCACATTTCCCATTATTAAATCCCCCTTTTCATCTTCTAAGGGACCAACATTTACTTTCGTCACTCTCTTCCGTTTTATATATCGGTAAAAGCTTTTACTGTTTTTATGTTTTGCGCAAGTTTACTTTCGTAATCTATCTTTCCTTTCTTTGTTGCTTTCTTAGTCATTCTTTGCTGTCGTTTAAAATTTTCCCAATCTTCTAGTTTCCCACTAACCTTGGCCACCTTATACGCATTGGTTTTTAATTTGATACTCTCCTTTATTTCCTTGGTTATCCACGGCTGGTTATCGCTTCTCTTACTGCCCTTCTTTTTCACTGGAATATATTTTTGTTGAGCACTATTAAAGAGCTCCTTAAAAGTCCTCCACTGTTCTTCAATTGTGCCACCGTTTAGTCTGTGTTCCCAGTCTACTTTAGCCAACTCTGCCCTCATCCCACTGTAGTCCCCTTTGTTTAAGCATAGTACGCTCGTTTGAGACACTACTTCCTCACCCTCAATCTGTATTACAAATTCAACCATACTGTGATCACTCATTCCGAGAGGATCTTTTACTAGGAGATCATTTATTATTCCTGTCTCATTACACAGGACCAGATCTAAGATAGCTTGCTCCCTTGTAGGTTCTGTAACGTACTGTTCTAAGAAACAATCCCGTATGCATTCTTTAAATTCCTTCTCAATGCTACCCCGTGCGATTTGATTTGACCAATCGATATGTAGGTTAAAATCCCCCATGATTACTGCTGTTCCTTTTTCACATGCCTCCATTATTCCCTTGATTATTGTCCGCCCCACCGTGAAGTTATTATTTGGTGGCCTATAAACTACGCCCACCAGTGATTTTTTTCCCCTTACTATCTCTAATCTCCACCCACAATGATTCAACATTTTGTTCATTAGAGCCAATATCATCTCTCACAACTGCCCTGATATCATCCTTTATTAACAGAGCTACCCCACCTCTTTTCCCTTCTTGTCTATCTTTCCGAATTGTCAGATACCCCTGTATGTTTAATTCCCAGTCTTGGCCACCCTGCAACCACGTTTCAGTAATGGCCACCAAATCATACCCATTTGTAATGATTTGTGCCGCCAACTCATTTACTTTGTTTTGAAAACTGCGTCGTTTCTGTGAAGTGTTTTAATACTCGTGTTTAAATCATGATTTTTAATTTTGACCCCTCCTACAGCCCCTTTATATTCAAACATATTGTCCCTTCCTATCACCTTGTGGTTTACACTTACCCCAGTGCTACACTGCTCTGTTGCCTCCTGCCTTTTGCATCCTTTCTTTGGGTTCTGTTCATCTGAGCTCTCACCAACTCTTACTAGCTCAGAGCCCTCTCCTGGTTCCCATCCCCCTGCCAAGCTGGTTTAAAGCCCTCCCAACCGCACTATCAAAACCACCCGTGAGAACATTGGTCCCGTCTCTGTTGAGGTGTAACCTGTCCGACTTGTACAGGTCCCACCTACCCTAGAAGCGGTCCCAATTGTTCAGGAAACTAAAGCCCTCCCTCCTACACCAATGCCCCAGCCACATATTTATCTGAATATCCTTCCTATTTCTACCCTCACTAGTACGTGGCATTGGCAGTAATCCCGAGATTACCACCTTTGAGGTCCTGGCTTTCAATCTTACTCCTAGCTCCCTAAACTCAGCTTTCAGGACCTCACCCCTCTTTCTACCTATGTCGTTGGTACCAATGTGGACCAACCACTGGCTGTTTCCCTTCCCTCCCCAGAATGCCCTGCAGTCGCTCAGTGACATCATTGACCCTTGCACCAGGGAGGTAACACACCATCCTGATGTCACTTTTGCTGTCGCAGAAGCGGAGTCTAAAACCATTATTTTTGCTCACTGCAACAAACTCCCTTGCCTTGTAACTGATTTCACCCACTCTCCTGCCACTGACTCAGGCTGAACCAGACCGTTTACAACGTCTGATGGATGCATTGCAGCATCGGTTTACCGAGCAAAATTGTGGACAAATTGGAGCTTATGGAAGGTGAAGGACAGGAGAGTGTTGGAATGATTGAGTCTGAAGGTGACAAAGGCATATACAAGGCTTTGAGTGAAGATGGGGATGAAGTAGGAGCTGAGGAGGGTGATGTTAGAGAGAGAGACCTTATTGGAGAGGATAAGGGGTTCTAAAGCTCAACTCAGGGTTGATTGGTGACTCTTGTGGTTGCAGGGATCCTGAAAATGATTAAATCCCAACTCCATCACACTGTCCTTCCTGACTTACATTGATTCCACAGACCCCAAAGCATTACATTTCAAATCCTCATCCTCAACTTCTCCATATCACCTTCTGAGACAATTTACAGCTCATGCAACCCATTTGTCGTTCATTTCCTGAGTTTAAATGCTCATTATGAGTTAAGTTTTATTGCCTGCCTCCTAAATTCCAAAGAGATTATAGCCACTAAACTGCTTTTCTGCATCAGTGCAGTGACACACTCAAAGACTTCCGGTAGATTATTGTGGCAAAGCCTATTCTTTCCAAGATAAGTTGATTCTTTGGGTAATCATCCTCAGCAGTAGGTATGACCAAGCAGTTGGCTCTGTTGCTATGGGAAAGAGCCAATCATAAGCAAGATGAAGAGACTTACGGGGAGAAATGTGGCATGTTAGCACCCCCAGATAGCGCCTGGCGGGGACACTAAGGAGGCACTCAGGCAGTAGCATCATGGCGGGACGAATTTCGCACCGTATGGCAAATTTGCCAGCCCGTAGTGCCGGCGATAACATTTGGCATCTTTCGCCATGCAGATTGCGATGTCAGCGAGTGTGCAAAGCTCGCTGGGTGCCCGATCTGTAAACTTCAGTAGCGCCCCCTGTCTTACCACCTCGCGCTGACAGCGCCAGGGAGCGCAGGCGTGAACCAGTGGCTGGCGGGGCGGTACTTAAAGGGAGGCGCCCCAGCTGTCGAGGAACTTCCGTTCCAAAGCTCAGTTATGAGTGGCAGAGAGCGCAGGATGTATCAGCAGCCAAGTAAATGCTGCTTCTTCCCTGGAGTGTTGCGGGCGGTCAGAGAACTTTGCTTTTCACCCCACAGCATATCGCCGTTCTGTACTCCCCGAGTCACTGGGGGCTGGTATGCAGAGTCCAGTGACCCTCCCCTTTAGCAGCTGGAAGCTGCCTTCACCAACGCTCACTCCCGATTACACAACACCTCATATTCGCTACTGCTTGGAGCCGAACGCCACTCAGCTGCGCCATCGGTGTCTGATTTAGCGCCCCCCCTGCATTCTTTGAGTTCTGAGACTGAATTTAGCGGGCAGTGAGATTGATTAGCGCCTTGTGCTAAACTTCCAACTTCTCAAAGGGTAGCACACCAATCAGGGCGATAGCGAATTTGTAGCCCCTAATGGTCACGGGGGGGGGGTACGGCAATTAGAGAACAGTGCTTCACCGAGGAGTCTCTGGCCATCTCTTTCCAGATAACTCCTTCAATGCGAGCAATGAATGCTTTACTATCTGAGGCCAGCCTCATTTCTGGTCTTGTGATGGAGGCGAGGTTATTGATGAAGCAGCTGAACCCAAATTGAGCATTGGTGAGCAGGTCATTAGTGAGCTGCACTTGATAACACTTTCAACAACACCTTCCATCACTTTGATGATGATTGAAGGTAGGCTGATGGGGCGTTAATTGGCCAAATTGGATTTGTCCTGCTTTTTGTGGACAAGACAAACCTGGGTAATTTTCCACTTTGTCGGTTAGATGCCAGTGTTGAAGATGTACTGGAACAGCTTGGCTAGAGGCGCGGCTAGTTGTGGAGCACTAGTCTTCAGCACTACAGCCGGGATGTTGTTGGGGTCCATAACCCTTGCTGTATCCAGTGCGCTCAGCTGTTTCTTGATATCACGTGGAGTGAATCGAATTGGCTGAAGACTTGCTTCTATGATGGTGGAAATCTCAGGAGGAGGCCAATATAGATCATCCACTCAGCACTTTTGGCTGATGAAGGTTTCAAACTCTTCACATTTATCTTTTATACTCATGTGCCTGGCTCCGCAATCATTGTGGATGGGGATATTCATGGAGCCTCCGCCTCCCATTATAAAATCATAGAAATTTACAGCACGGAAGGAGGCCATTTCGGCCCATCGTGTCCGCGCCGGCCGACCAAGAGCTATCCAGCCTAATCCCACGTTCCAGCTCTCAGTCCGAAGCCCTGTAGGTTACGGCACTTCAAGTGCACATCCAAGTAACTTTTAAATGTGGTGAGAGTTTCTGCCTCTACCACCCTTTCAGGCAGTGAGTTCCAGACCCCCACCACCCTCTGGGTGAAGAAATTTCCCCTCATATCTCCTCTAAACCTCCTCCCAATTACTTTAAATCTATGCCTCCTGGTTGTTGACCCCACTGCCAAGGGAAAAAGGTCCTTCCTATCCACTCTCTCCAGGCCCCTCATAATTTTATACACCTCAATAAGGTCTCTCCTCAGCCTCCTCTGTTCCAAAGAAAACAGACCCAGCATCTTCAATCTTTCCTCATAGCCAAAATTCTCCAGTCTAGGCAACATTGTTGTAAATCCCTTCTGCACCCTTTCCAGTGCAATCACATCTTTCCTGTAATGTGGTGACCAGAACTGCACGCAGTACTCCAGCTGTGGCCTAACCAGTGTTTTATACAGTTCAAGCATAACCTCCTTGCTCTAGTATTCCATGCCTCAACTTGTAACGGCAAGTATTCCATATGCCATATACCTTATCTCCCTGGCCTGCTACCTTCAGGGATCTGTGGACCTGCACTCCAAGGTCCCTATGTTCCACTATACTTTTCAGTGTTGTACCATTTAATGTGTATTTCCTTGCCTTGTTAGACCTCCCCAAATACATTACCTCACACTTACCCGGATTGAATTCCATTTGCCACTGTTCTGCCCACCTGACCAGTACATTGAAATCTTCCTGCAGTCCGTAGTTTTCTTCTTCATTATCAACCACACAGCCTATTTTAGTGTCATCTGCAAACTTCTTAATCATACCGCCAACATCTAAGTCCAAGTAATTGATATATATCACAAAAGTTAGTTGTTTCATTATGCACCATCATTCATGACTGGATGTGGCAGGACTGCAGAGCTTTGATCTGATCCGTTGGTTGTGGGATCGCTTAGCTCTGTCTATAGCATGCTGCTTTCATTGTTGAGCATGCATGTAGTCCTGTGTTGCAGCTTTGCAGGTTGGCACCTCATTTTTAGGTATGCCTGGTGCTGCTCCTGGCATGCTCTTCTACACTCCTCATTGAACCAGGGTTGGTCTCCTGGATTGATGGTAATGGTAGAGTGAGGTATATGCCGGGCCATGAAGTTACAGATTGTGGTGGTATACAATTCTACTGCTGCTGAGGGGTCACAGTGCCCCATGGGTGCCTAGAGAGCTGCTAGATCTTTTCTTAATCTATGCCATTTAGCATGGTGGTCGTGTCACACAACATAATAGAGGGTGTATGGCTCAGAGACATGGACCATGTACAGTAGACACCTCAAGTCGCTGGAGAAATACCACCAACGATGCTTCCGCAAGATCCTACAAATCCCCTGGGAGGACAAACGCACCAACATTAGTGTCCTTGACTAGGCCAACATCACCAGCATTGAAGCACTGACCACACTTGATCAGCTTCGCTGGGCAGGCCACATTGTCCACATGCCAGACACGAGACTCCCAAAGCAAGCGCTCTACTCAGAACTCCTTCATGGCAAATGAGCCAAAAGTGGTCAGAAGAAATGTTACAAGGGCACCCTCAAAGCCTCCCTGATAAAGTGTAACATCCCCACCAACACCTGCGTGTCCCTTGCCCATGACCGCCCGAAGTGAAGGAAGTGCATCCGGGAGGGCGCTGAGCGCCTTGAGTTTCATTGCCGAGTGCATGCAGCAAGCAAGCGCAGGCAGCAGAGAGATCATGCGGCAAACCTGTCCCACCCTCTCTTACCCTCAACGACTATCTGTCCCACCTGTGGCAGGGACTGTGGCTCTCATATTGGACTGTCCAACCACCTAAGGACTCATTTTAAGAGTGGAAGCAAGTCTTCCTCGATTCCGAGGGTCTGCCTATGATGATGAATGGAGGGTATCCTTATTGTGAAGATGGGATTTTGCTCCCACAAGGACTCTATTGTGGTTACTCCAACCAATACTGTCATCTGAGATGAGGTATTGAGATACATCTGCGACAGATAGATCGGTGAGGACGAGGTCAACTAGGTTTTTCCCTCACATTGGTTCTCTCATGTGATATATTAACAGACCACAAGCACACACAGCTTCCTACATGGCAGGCAGCTCTCGCGGAAGCCTCTGGAAATCTGCCTGGTCCTGTTTAATTATTAACTGTGTAATTGCAGTACACAATACATCCACATCCATAGTGTGGAGCTACAAACATTACAAGCTTACAGACATTACACTTCTCCCTCCTTAATGAAGAAGTTATTATAACTAACATCATACATAACTTTCATGTTTATACATAACACAGGATATAAACTTATTTTTTTCCATATTTACATATTTAACTTTACCACTTGTTTTCTATTTCGAAGAGGATACCTTCACTCTCAAACAGAACCTTCCAAACATGGTGTTGAATCTAAACTCATTCGAGACTCATCCTGAGGAACGTTTTCCTCCACGGAATTTCCTTAATTTTCATTTGAACTCACTCTAACTTCAGGCTCTTTGTTTTCCTGACTCGGACTCAGACTTTCATTCTGATTCTCTCCTGGATTTGTTTCAAGTACATTGGATTTAGGATTTGCTACTGGTGTATCAAAACTATCTGATGAGTCAGAAATAATTGAATCATTCCCACCTTCAACTCCTTCCATGTCTCTCGGTAAAATATGATCAATATGAACTGTCATGTATGTAACCTCTATGTAACACCACTGCAATACTGTATAGACTTAAGAAATGCTCACCTTGACCACAGGGGGTGAACTTGTGGGAGACACGCCTTACCTGGTCATCCAGGTATATAAAGGGAGGTCCCACGCAGGGTCATCACTTCTTGGTCCTGTGAATAAAAGTTCAGGTCATAGAGTGACCTTGTCCATAGAATGTGCCTTGTGTGGGTTTTGTGCCATTGAGCAAGGACATTACATTGGCGACGAGAAACATAGAAACATAGAAACATAGAAAAATAGGTGCAGGAGTAGGCCATTCGGCCCTTCGAGCCTGCACCGCCATTCAATAAGATCATGGCTGATCATTCCTTCAGTACCCCTTTCCTGCTTTCTCTCCATACCACTTAAATCAATGCCCCACGAGAATGGCCACCGGTAGCACAGAGGAACGGTACTGTGTTGGTGAGGACTGGGACGATTTCATTGAGAGGCTCTAGCAAAACTTTGTCATGAAAGAATGGCTGGGAGATGCAGCAGCCAACAAGTGAAGGGCCCATCTGCTGACCAGCTGCGGACCTAAGACTTACGCGCTCATGAAGGACCTATTAGCACCCGAAAAGCCGGCGGACAAAACCTTTGAAGAGCTCAGCAAACTAATCGTTGAGCACCTCAAACCGGCGAGCAGCATACACATGGCCCGACACAGTTTCTATACCCACCGACGTCGTGAAGGACAGAGCATACCGGACTTCATTGCGGACCTCCGGCGTTTGGCCAGCATCTGTAAGTTCACAGACACCTGCAGGGGGGAGGTGTTAAGGGATTTCTTTATTGAGGGCATCGGTCATGCAGGGATTTTCTGAAAGTTAATTGAGACCAAGGACTTGACTTTGGAAGCGGCGGCGTTGATGGCTCAGACTTTCATGTTGGGGGAGGAGGAAACCAAAATAATATACGCGCGCAATTCTGCCTCCAATGCAGCGGGGGATCAGGGAGTCAATATCATAAACGCGACTCAGAGCCCCGCAGGCAGGCAAGGGCAGTTCGACACACCACAGGCAGCAATAGACCCCAGAGTAGGTTTTCAACAGAGACAATAGCAGGCTGAATGGACATTTACGCCATCACAGTGGACAATGCGGTCCGGGATGGGGCCATTGACACCCACTAACAGGGTACTCAAGAGCAGTCAAAGAGACAATAAGCGAGGAATGCCGGGTCATAGCTCCTTTGTTCACAACAATGGGAATCTCATCTCATGCTGGAGGTGTGGGGGCAAACACTCTGCCAGGACTTGCAGGTTTCAACAATTTGTCTGCAGAAATTGCAACCTCAGTGGCCATTTAGCTCGAATGTGCAGGAAGCCTGTAACCAGGCTAATTTACGAGGCGGATGGACCAGAAGAGGGGTCTGTGAGGCAGGATGACTCTTGGGGCAAATCAATGGATGCTGAAGTTCAGCGGGTTCATGTGGCAAACATTCACAGCTCATATACCAAAACGCCACCAATGATGATGAAGGTTTTATTAAATGGTATCCCTGTTCGCATGGAGCTGGACACGGGGGCTAGCCAGTCACTCATGAGCGTTCAACAATTCGAAAAGCTATGGCCACTCAAAGCCAGTAGACCCAAACTAGAACGCATTGAGACACAACTACGGACGTATACCAAATAAATCATTCCAGTACTAGGCAGTACAATGTCGGCGGTCACACACAATGGATCGGTGAACCGGCTGCCGCTCTGGATTGTCCCGGGCAATGGTCCCGCACTGTTGGGGAGGAGCTGGTTAGCTGAGATGAACTAGAAATGGGGGGATGTGCACACAATGTCATCTGTGGAGCGAAGTTCGTGCTCACAAGTCCTACAACAATTTGAGTCACTATTCCAACCTGGTGTCGGGACATTCAAAGGTACCAAAGTAGTGATACGCATCACCCCCAGACGCCAGACCAATGCACCACAAAGCCAGAGCGGTGCCATATGTGATGCAGGAGAAAATTGAGAGTGAACTGGACCGTTTGCTGAGAGAGGGCATCATCTCGCCCGTTGAATTCACCCGACTGGGCGAGCCCCAACGTTCCTGTCCTAAAAGAGGATCTGTGGCGACTGCAAGGACGCTATCAATCGGGTGCCCCTACAAGACCAATACCCGCTTCCGAGAGCCGAGGATCTTTTCGCCCCGCTGGCAGGCGGCAAGCTGTTTACCAAATTGGATCTCACTTCAGCCTACATGACCCAAGAACTGGCCGACGAATCTAAACTACTGACCACCATCACTACGCACAAGGGACTATTCATTTACAACAGGTGCCCGTTTGGCATTCAATCAGCGGCCGCGATTTTACAAAGAAACATGGAAAGCCTGCTCAAATCCATTCCTAGAACAATCGTATTTTAGGACGACATCTTCATCATGGGTCGTGACACCGAGGAACACCTCCACAACCTGGAGGAGGTGCTACGCCAACTGGACCGGGTAGGCCTGTGACTTAAGAAGTCTAAATGTGTGTTTTTGGCTCCCGAGGTTGAGTTCCTGGGCAGGAGGGTTGCTGGAGATAGGATTCGGCCCACTGAATCCAAAACAGAGGCAATTCAACGAGCGCCCAGGCCCGGCAACACATCGGAGTTGCGTTCATTTCTGGGACTCTTGAACTATTACGAGAACTTGCTGCCGAACTTAAGCACGTTGTTGGAGCCGCTTCACGTGCTTCTGCTAAACGGTTGTGATCGGTTTTGGAGAGACTGTAAAGAACGGGCTTTCAATCAGGCGCTGAACCTACCTTGTTCAAATAAGTTATTGACCCTGTACGATCCCTGTAAGAAATTGGTTCTGACATGTGATGAATCATCCTACGGGGTCGGGTGCGTGTTGCAGCAGAGTAATGCTGAGAGCCAACTACAACCTGTGGCTTATGCTTCCAGGTCGCTCTCTCAAGCAGAACGGGGATATGGGATGGTTGAGAAGGAGGCACTCGCGTGTGTCTATGGTGTAAAAAAAAATGCATCAGTACCTTTTTGGCAGGAGGTTCGAATTAGAAATGGACCACAAGCCGTTAACATCCCTGTTGTCAGACAGCAAGGCTGTCAATGCCAACGCGTCAGCTTGCATACAGCGATGGGCTCTCACGCTGCCTGCTTATGACTACTCCATCCGGCACCAGCCTGGCACCGAAAATTGCGCTGACGCGCTCAGTAGGCTTCCACTGGCCACCACCGAGGGGGCAGCGGAACAAAGTGCTGAGATGGTCATGGCCGTTGATGCCTTTGACAGCGTTGGCTCCCCCATCACAGCCCACTAGATCAAAATCTGGACAAACAGAAATCCTCTCCTATCTCTGATTAAGAAATGTATCCTAACTGGGAATTGGTCGCCCACACATGGAGCATGCCCTGAGGAGGTCAGACCGTTTCACAGGCGGATGGATGAGCTCTCTATCCAAGCCGACTGCCTACTATGGGGCAGCCGGGTAGTCATGCCCCAGAGCGGCCGGGAGGCATTCATCAGTGAACTCCACAGCGAGCATCCAGGCAATGTGCTGATGAAGGCCATTGCCCGGTTACATGTTTGGTGGCCGGGAATTGATTCAGACCTGGAACACTGTGTTCGCAGGTGCACGACGTGTGCCCAGCTGGGTAATGCCCCCAGGGAGGCCCCGCTCAGCCCGTGGCCCTGGCCCACCAGGCCATGGTCATGTATTCATGTAGACTACGCAGGCTTGTTCATGGGAAAAATGTTTCTCATTGTGGTAGATGCGTACTCGAAATGGATCGAGTGCATCATTTTGAATTCGTGCACGACATCCACCACTGTGGAGATTCTACGTGCGGTCAATGCAACCCATGGCTTGCCGGACATCCTTGTTAGCGATAATGGCCCATGTTCCCAGTGCAGTCAGGGTAAGTCACAACTGGGAACAAAGAAATGGCAGACCAATTGAACAAGTACTTTGGTTCGGTATTCACTAAGGAGGACACAAACAACCTTCCGGATATAAAAGGGGTCAGAGGGTCTAGTAAGAAGGAGAAACTGAGCGAAATCCTTATTAGTCGGGAAATTGTGTGGGGAAATTGATGGGATTGAAGGCCGATAAATCCCCAGGGCCTGATGGTCTGCATCCCAGAGTACTTAAGGAGGTGGCCTTGGAAATAGCAGATGCATTGACAGTCATTTTCCAACATTCCATAGAATCTGGATCAGTTCCAATGGAGTGGAGGGTAGCCAATGTAACCCCACTTTGTAAAAAAGGAGGCAGAGAGAAAACAGGGAATTATAGACCGGTCAGCCTGACATCGGTAGTGGGTAAAATGATGGAATCAATTATTAAGGATGTCATAGCAGCGCATTTGGAAAGAGGTGACATGATAGGTCCAAGTCAGCATGGATTTGTGAAAGGGAAATCATGCTTGACAAATCTTCTGGAATTTTTTGAGGATGTTTCCAGTAGAGTGGACAAGGGAGAACCAGTAGATGTGATGTATTTGGACTTTCAGAAGGCTTTCGACAAGGTCCCACACAAGAGATTAGTGTGCAAAGTTAAAGCACATAGGATTGGGGGTAGTGTGCTGACGTGGATTGAGAACTGGTTGGCAGACAGGAAGCAGAGAGTAGGAGTAAATGGTAATTTTCAGAATGGCAGGCAGTGACTAGTGCGGTACCGCAAGGTTCTGTGCTGGGGCCCCAGCTGTTTACATTGTACATTAATGATTTAGATGAGGAGATTAAATGTAGTATCTCCAAATTTGCAGATGACACTAAGTTGAGTGGCAGTGTGAGTTGCGAGGAGGATACTATGAGGCTGCAGAGTGACTTGGATAGGTTAGGTGAGTGGGCAAATGCATGGCAGATGAAATATAATGTGGATAAATGTGAGGTTATCCACTTTGGTGGTAAAAACAGAGAGACAGACTATTATCTGAATGGTGATAGATTAGGAAAAGGGGAGGTGCAACGAGACATGGGTGTCATGGTACATCAGTCATTGAAGGTTGGCATGCAGGTACAGCAGGCGGTTAAGAAAGCAAATGGCATGTTGACCTTCATAGCAAGGGGACTTGAGTACAGGGGCATGGAGGTGTTACTACAGTTGTACAGGACCTTGGTGAGGCCACACCTGGAGTATTGTGTACAGTTTTGGTCTCCTAACTTGAGGAAGGACGTTCTTGCTATTGAGGGAGTGCAGCGAAGGTTCACCAGACTGATTCCTGGGATGGCGGGACTGACATATCAAGAAAGACTGGATCAACTGGGCTTGTATTCACTGGAGTTCAGAAGAATGAGAGGGGATCTCATAGAAACGTTTAAAATTCTGATGGATTTCGACAGGTTAGATGCAGGAAGAATGTTCCCAATGTTGGGGACGTCCAGATCCAGGGGTCACAGTCGAAGGATAAGGGGTAAGCCATTTATGACCGAGATGAGGAAAAACTTCTTCACCCAGAGAGTGGTGAACCTGTGGAATTCTCTACCACAGAAAGTTATTGAGGCCAATTTACGAAGTATATTCAAAAAGGAGTTAGATGTAGTCCTTACTACTTGGGGGATCAAGGGGTATGGTGAGAAAGTAGGAATGGGGTACTGAAGTTGCATGTTCAGCCATGAACCCATTGAATGGCGGTGCAGGCTCGAAGAGCGAATGGCCTACTCCTGCACCTATTTTCTATGTTTCTATGTTTCACGAGCTACGAATTCCGGGAGTTCATGTCTGGCAATGGCATCAAGCATGTCAGGACGGCACCGTTCAAGCTGGCTTCCAATGGCCAGGCGGAACGTGCGGTCCAAATCATTAAACAAGGCATGCTCAGGAATCAAGACCCTCCCTTCAATGCCGCCTATCGCGCCTCCTGCTGGCCTATAGATCCCGACCGCACTCACTCACAGGGGTCCCACCCGCTGAGCTACTTATGAAACGAACACTCAAAACTCGGTTGTCCCTCATTCACCCAGTCCTGACCAACATAGTTGAGGGCAAGCGCGAATCACAAAATGAGTTCCATGACTGTAATGCGAGGGGAAGATGTGTAGAAATAAATGACCCCGTATTTGTCCTCAATCACACCGTGGGGCCCAAATGGTTTGTGGGTACTGTAATAGACAAAGAGGGGAATAGGGTCATCGTGGTTAAACTTAACAATGGGCAGATATGCTGTAAGCATCTGGACCAAGTAAAAAAAAGGTTCAGCATGGACACTGAGGAACCCGAGGAAGATCATGAGATGGTGCTCACACCACCGCCAGTGAACGAGCAACAAGAGCATTCAGCAGCATGCACAGTCCCGGCGGTCAGCCCGGACAGGCCGGAATCACCACAGGTGACAGACACTCACGCCAAGGTTCAACAACCAGAGCCCCAACTGCGGCGCTCCACAAGGGAGCGTAGACCACCTGAAAGACTAAACCTATGATCCCAATAAGACTTTGGGGGACAGGTGATGTCATGTATGTAACCTCTATGTAACACCACTGCAATACTGTATATACTTAAGGAATGCACACCTTGATCACAGGGGGTGAACTTGTGGGAGACACTCATTACCTGGTCATCCAGGTATATAAAAGGAGGTCCCATGCAGGGTCATCACTTCTTGGTCTTGTGAATAAAGGTTCAGGTCATAGAGTGACCTTGTCCATAAAATGTGCCTTGTGTTGTTTTTGTGCCATTGAGCAAGGACATTACATGAACAAACCTAACCTGTCCATTATTAAACATCTTTCCCAAATATGTGCAAGGACCACATATCTTCACCACTCTTCCTGGTAACCACTTTAACCATTTATGGTGATGGTTCTTCACTCTCACCTTCTGGTTTAATTTCACACTTCTCTCTTTTACTCTACCTCTATCATGATTCTCTTTCTGTCTTAATCATGTCTCTTCTACGGACTGTGCCAAATTTGGCTTTAACAACGAGAATCTGGTTCATGGCTGTCGTTTGAGAAACAATTCTGCTGGTGTTCTATCAGTAGTTGTATGAGGAGTACTTCAATATGTAATCAAAAAATTTGCCAATTTGTGATCCAATGACAACTGTCGTTTCCTTTGCTTTGGTTCTAACATTTGTTTTATGAGGGCACCTTTTACAATTTGTACAGTATGCTCTGCTGCACCATTCGAAGCAGGATGGTATGATGGAATCTTGGTCTGTTTCACACCATTTTTGCTCGTGAATTGTGCAAATTCTTCTGAATGAAATTGTGGTCCATTATCCGAAACAATTTCTTCAGGGAGGCCAAATGAAGAAAATAATTTTCCCTAAAATGTCCAATGTTTTACTTGTTGTTATTTTCCACATCGGAAACACTTCAACCCACTACGAATGGCTATCAATCACAATGAACAATTGTTGTCTTTCTAACTCAGCAAAATCAATATGTAGCCTTTGCCACACCCTGGGAGGCCATTTCCATGGCTGTAATGGTACTGGTGGTGGTTGCTTGCTTAACAATTGACATGTCATACACTGACTCACGATGTACTCTATATCTTTATCAAGACCTGGCCACCATAAAAAACTGCGTGCAAAACTCTTGGTCAAGCACATTCCCAGGTGCTGGTCATGGAGGTCTCCTAATAATTTGGACCTGAATTTCTTTGGTATAACCGCTCTTGCATCCCACATGATACAATCTTTATCGACTGATAAATCATTCCTACGAATGAAGAATGGATGTGTATCTTTGTCTGTTACCTGGTTTGGCCATCCATTTGCAATATACTCATACACCTTTGACATCACTGGGTCACGTTTGGTTGTTCTACCAATCTCTTCAGCTGTGACTGGCAGTTCATCAATGTATGAAAAATAAAACACTTCTTCCCTATCGGGTGTAACTTGTGATGGGGAAGGCAATCTAGACATTGCATCAGCATTACTGTGATCAGCTGATCGTCTGTATTCAATATCATATGTATATGCTGACAAAATCAAAGCCCATCTCTGCATTCGGGCTGCAGCCAATGTTGGAACTGGGGACTTTGGATGGAGAATTGTTGTTAGGGGCTTATGGTCCGTAACGATGGTAAACTTATGACCATACAAGTATTTGTGAAACTTCTTGACCCCAAAAATTAATGCCAAAGCTTCCCTTTCAATTTGCACATAATTACTCTCACTGGCAATGAGAGTGCGTGAAGCAAAAGTAATTGGTCTCTCCTCCCCACTACGTGATACATGAGAGATTATATCTTTATATTTCACCGGTACGGTGATACGACCTATCATAAGAATTTTCTCTCCCGAAGTAGCCTCGCTGCCCTATCTTGGATTTCTCCAGTTGGAAATCACATAATTTGTCGCGATATAGTGACTCCGGTACTACACTCAAGGATGCACCTGTGTCAATGTGCATTGGTATCCTGAATCCCGCAACATCTATGTGGATTTTGATGCTTTCAGAATCGCTGTCCGTTAACCTCGTGATCCTGATGACATGTAAGTCTAACATCTCCTCGTCCTGTTGTTGTTCTTCCATGCTATGTAGTCGCTTGTGATTTCTACTCATAGCTTTGAACGCTGGACTCATAGCTTTCAAAACTGGTTTACCCTTCAGTCGGCATGCCTTCGCCAGATGCCCAGTCTTTCTGCAGAAGAAACACTCTGCCTTCACGAATGGACAACTTTGAGCAATGTGTTGTCCCAGGCACCTATTGCACGACTTTGACGTTCTGTTAGAATTTCCAGTTTCTGAGACTTTGGGCCCCCACCGTCTTTTACTTTGAACCTGAAGGTGATTTACCTCGGTTGACTGATGACCATAATTATTATTTAATTCTCGGGCATATTGTTCGGCCATGCCCATCGACCTCGCTGTCTGACAAGCAATCTCAAAAATCAATTCATCCGTCGTCAATAACTTCCTTCTGATCGCATCATTTTTCACCCCACAAACAAAATGATCCCGTAATGCTCAGTTTTGAAAGTTTCCAAAATTACAGTGCATCGAAGCTTTTTTAATGCTACGATGTAATCAGTGATACTTTCATCAGCCTTTTGATTCCGTATCCCAAAACGATAACTTTCAGCAATTTCTAACAGTTTGGGGTTATAGTGCTGCTCCAGCTTCATTAAAATCTCTTTAAGCGTTGTGTCCTTTGACTCGTCAGGCACAAGGAGATTTACAAGGGTTTCGTATAATGCCGGACTCGCCTCCAATAAGAAGATCGCTTTCTTACATTCCAACACAGCCCGGTTGTGAACTGCATTGTCTGGAACTTCAATTATGTTATTTGCAGTGAAATACATTTCTAGCCGATCCACATACGTTTTAAAACATTCCCGGTCGTGTCTATATTTCCCCCAAAAATGCGATTACACCTGCCATTTTAATCTCTAGCTGTTCACACTGTGTGCTGTATTTTACCTCGGATTTTGTAGCTTTTTCCAAAGACAGAAATTTCCAAAGTCTCGCTGTCGGCTGGCTGAATCCTTCTCCAACAAAATTTAAGCTTTAAATCATCCTAAAGATCCCATCTCGCCACCAAATGTGATATATTCACAGAGCACAAGCACACACAGCTTCCTACATGGCAGGCAGCTCTCCGGAAATCTGCCTGGTTCAGTTTAATTATTCACTGTGCAATTGCAGTACACAATACGTCGACATCCATAGTGTGGAGCTACAAACATTACAAGCTTACAGACATTACATCTCACTACCTGTAGCAAGCCATTATATCCTTCAGTTCTCCAGCTCAGTCAGTAGTGGTGCTACCGAGCCGCTCTTGGTGATGGGCATTGAAGTCTTCCACCAAGAGCTCATTCTGTGCCATTGCTACCCTCAGTGCTTCTTCAAAGTGGGATTTAGCATGGAGGAGTACTGATTCGTTAGCTGAGGGAGGGCGGTAGGTGGTAATCAGCAGGAGGTGTCCTTGCCCATGCTTGACCTGAAGCCATGAGACTTCATGGGTCCGGACTCAATGTTCAGGACTCCCGGGGCCACTCCCTCCCGACTGTATACTACTGTGCTGCCACCCCAGGTGGGTCTGTCCTGCCGGTGGGACAGGACATACTCAGGGAAGGTGATGAAGGAGTCTGGGACATTGGCTGGTAGGTTTGATTCTGTGAGTATGACTATGTCAGGCTGTTGCTTGACTAGTCTGTGGGACACCTCTCCCAATTTTGGCACACATCTCCAGATGCTAGTGAGGCGGACTTTGCGGGGTCGAATTGGCCGAGTGTGTCTTTGTCGTGTCTGAATCTGATGCCGAGGTCGAAGCTGAGTGGTCCATCCTGTTTTATCTTTATTATACTTCTTTGTCATGGTTTGGTATAACTGAGTGGCTTGGTGGCCATTTGAGAGGGCAGTTAAGAGAGAACCACATTGCTGTGGGTCTGGAGTCACATATAAGCCAGTATGCACTGATCCACAGAGATAATTATTGACATCAAACATTCTGCTAATGTGGCAACACTCTGAAATAAAATGTAAAAACCCAGCAAGTTGTTCTGTCCACTGAAGGATGAAATTGACTGAGCCAACACAGAGCCTGAGCCGAGATTTGACAGAGGAATGTTTCCGACTGTCACAGTTAATCCTCCACTTGCCTGTGGGGAGCCCCAGCATTGCTAGGTATGGGGAATGCCAGAGAACGATCTATATAATAGACATGATGGTGAGCTTCAGCAAAGCAATGCAGAGTTCAGTGGCACTATGCGACATGGTGCGGGGTAATACACCACAACCCAAAGCACAATTTGTAACTGAAAGTAAACTAGAGTTGGTCCCAGGTCCGGTCTGTGTATTAGTGACCCAATGAGCCACTGGTGGATACTTTACAGCGCATTCATTGAGGTCGTGTTGCACTCTAATTTATTTCAAAGTGTGAGTTACAAAACTGATTTAATTTGAGCCCTGAAGCAAATCTCAGAGAGACATTTACCCTATTAATCTGAGAGTTTGTTGGCAACTTTAGAAGAGTATTCCGAGCATAATTAAAGGACATTGCACCAATATAAACATGTCGCAACTTGTATTACCTGAAAGAAAAGAAAGACATAGATTTACATTGCTCCTTTCATGACCTCAGGATGTCCCAAAGTGCTTTACAGCCAATTAAATGTAATGTCGTCACTATTGTAATGTAGGAAATTCAGCAGTCAATTTTCACACATCAAGCTCCCACAAACAGCAATGTGATAATGACCAGATCATCTGTTTTTGTTACGCTGTTGAGGGATAAATATTGGCCTGGACACCGGGATAACTCCCCTGCTCTTCTTCGAGATAGTGCCATGGCATCTTTTACATCCACCTGAGAGGGCAGACTTTGTTTAACGTCTCAACCAAAAGACAGCATCTCTGACAGTGCAGCACTCCCTCAACACTGAAGTATCAGCCATGATTTTGTGCTCAAGTCACCAAAGTGGGATTTAAACCCAGGACCTTCTGACTGAGAAGGGAGTGTGCTACCTCCTTAGCAGTGGCGGACACAATCCTGAATACCTCATGCCAGATGGAAAAGCTCAACATTATTATTCTGGACATTGTTCAGTTGGGAGCCACAAAGCCTATTGATGGTTTACATCAATGTGCTCAAACTATCAGCAATACTGCTCAGAAAAAGTTGTGAGGCAGAACATGGTTACTTCAGAACACTGCAACAAACTCTACAAATGTTTTAATAACTTCTGATAAGTTGATAAATAAGATTGCCAGTATTTTGTGAATCAATCCATGTTTTGTCCGTATGTTTCATGTCACTGTCAAAAACAATGAACTCAGTGAAATAAAAAAGTTGGGCTTGAACTTGACATGTTTTTCTTATCCTTAGTTTAAGTTAAATGATAAATGTTTCACAAACAACATCAATGCCAACAATAATAAAAAGTAAGAAAAAGGGAACTGAAAGTTGGCATTGATGGAGTTCAGAAGAATCAGGCTGAAAACCAGCCCAATTACATCACACTTCCAGTATGACCCTCCCTCTCTCCCAGAAGCTGCATGTTAACCAAGAAAATTCAGAACCTTCTAGGCTCCGTTAAAGTCTGCTTCTTAGTATTCTCCTTCAAGAGACAATAAGGTAAGAACTTAATCTACTGGATACAATTCTGCGGAATAAAGCTGTTGAAATAGTAACATATTTTATGGCATGGATATTTTGAAGTGTATCATGATTAGAAAGTTGAAAAAAAATTAACCCCTTCACCACTAAATCCTTAGCAGAGGGGTTAATAACTGGGGTAATAGATTTAAAGTAATTGGTAGGAGGTTTAGAGGGGATTTGAGGAGAACTTCTTTCACCCAGAGGGGGGGTCTGGAACTCACTGCCTGAAAGGGTGGTAGAGGCAGAAACCCTCACCACATTTAAAAAGTACTTGGATGTGCACTTGAAGTGCCGTAACCTACAGGGCTTCGGACCGAGAGCTGGAAAGTGGGATTAGGCTGTTTAGCTCTTTGCCGGCTGGCTCAGACATGATGGGCTGAATGACTTCCTTCTGTGCCTAAATTTCTATGATTCTCTATAAACAATTCTAAACAGGTTCTCCTGTGAAACATTAAAGTAACATTCGAGAAATGTAGAGCAGAGAATATTTTAGGATTTATGTTAATTGTTGAATAAAGTGAAACAACTTCTAACAGCAATATTAAAGAGTTTGACATTAAAATGCTTTGCAATCTTTAGAGAGTTAAAATATAAAAGCTGTCACATCACTGAACAATTTTAATAGATCCGTACTCTGCAAAGAGCCAGATAGCTGACTTCAAAGAAATGGGATCGCAATCTTTTATTGTCACTGTCTCTCCACAAGCTCCTTGCTGGAGGCTGTCATCAGCATGTACGTAGTTTTAGAAATGATTCACGTTGCTAAAAGACAGCCTGGAAGAGCAGAGCATGAAATACTGTGACATCAAACAATTAGTGACTTCAAACTCTCTAGTGATTAATAATGATAAATTAGTGCTAATTTTTACAGAGTCAGATTGTACTTCTCACTGTTTCCTGCAAACACACAGTCAGAATGTACATGTAACTGTATCCTGACAACACACAGTCAGACTGTACTTCTCACTGTATCCTGACAACACACAGTCAGAATGTACACGTCACCGTATCCTGACAACACACAGTCAGACTGTACTCCTCACTGTATCCTGACAACACACAGTCAGCCTGTACACCTCACTGTATCCTGACAACACACAGTCAGACTGTACACGTCACTGTATCCTGACAACACACAGTCAGACTGTACACGTCATTGTATCCTGACAACACACAGTCAGACTGTACTCCTCACTGTATCCTGACAACACACAGTCAGACTGTACACGTCACTGTATCCTGACAACACACAGTCAGACTGTACTCCTCACTGTATCCTGACAACAAACAGTCAGACTGTACTCCTCACTATATCCTGACAACAAACAGTCAGACTGAACTCATTAAATTCATTATAATCTCGTGTTTTATGTAAAAAGAGATGTCTCAAATACATTTCTTACAGTTCTGTTCACCATATTATGAAAAGGATATAGAGGCACTGGGGAGGGTGCAAAAAATATTTACAAGGATGATACCAGAAATGCGAGGTTATACCTATTAGAAAAGGAGCTTTTTCCTCCAGAAAAGAGAAGGCTGAGGGGTGACCTAATAGAGGTCTTTAAAATTATGAATGGTTTTGATAGAGTGGATACAGAGAGAATGTTTCCACTTGTGGGGAAGAGCATAACTAGAGGTCATCAATATAAGATAGTCACCAAGAAATCCAGTAGGAAATTCAGAAGAAACTTCTTTACCCAGAGAGCAATGAGAATGTGGAACTTGCTGCCACAGGGAGTGGTTGAAGCGAATAGTATCGATGCATTTAAGGGGAGGCTAGACAAGCATATGAGGGAGAAGGGAATAAAGGGTTATGCGGATAGATTTAGATGAGGAAAGACGGGAGGAGGCTCGAGTGGAGCATAAACGCCTTTATGGACTGGTTGGGCCAAATGGCCTGTTTCTGTGCCATATATCCTATGTATGCTCCTCACTGTTACCTGTCAACGCACAGTCAGACTGTGAACCACAGTGTACCTCACAACACACCATCAGACTGCACTCTTCACGATTTCTTGTAAGAACACAGTGTGGCCAAAATTGCCATTTCCTTAAGGCCTGTTCCCGCTGCAAATCGGCGGCCAGGCTGCGGAGTGAAGTGGTCTCCGACTTGTGTTAGAATGGCCGCTGCTAGCCCAATTTCCCTCCTGAGTTTTCCCAGCAGTGTCCCAATCACCGCTTTACCGGTCCGCTGCTGCTGATTCATGCACACTGCCGATCTAACCCCACGACGGCGATGGAAAATCTTCGACCCGCCCGGCAGTGCCAAAACAACCTTCTCGCGGTGGTCCAATGAGACTGTGGCCTTCTGCAACAGCGGTGTGGCTTCCCTTAAAGGGGAGGACACACTGCTGCTGCCGCCCAGATTTTTATTTGTTGGCCGACTGCCATGTCACTCCGACAATTATGCCCCCGGGTTCAGCCGGGCCGCCAACAGGAATCCTGGCACGCACCACTTCTTGGGTGCCAGGCCGCTGGCCCGGCCGAAACCCTCCCTGGTGATCCAGTGGGTCGAAGTTTTACAAGCGCGGGGGCTCCCCCCTTTAATTGAAGGGGAGAGCCGTGGCGACGCGGTGCCGTGATGACATCATTGCGGCGGTGATTCTGCTCCCTCCCCCAACCTCCGCCCCTCAGTTGGGTCTAGCCACCGCCCCCATTATGACCGACCTCCGGAGCGAAACAAAAAAAAAAACGAAGAACGCAATTTCGCGAAAGAGTCGACCTGAACCGCAGCTGCGTTAAAAACCACCAAAATGGGTGCGTGCTTGCGCCCCGTTTCAGGTGGGGGACAATTTGTACCCCAGTCAGTCTGCACTCGTCAATGTGACCTCCTAAAACACACTCAGAATCTTCACCTCCGCTCCCTCAAGTCCAAGGAACACAAACTTCAACACATATGGCGGACAACTGGTTTAACCATTCATTGCCAGATCTGGCCGGACCACATCAAGTATTATCAGGTCCTGCGTCCTCTACCAAAACCGTTCACTACTCCAGGACTTTCCTGGAATGCAATGATCACCCCCCTCGCTTTTTTCCTTTACTACAACCCGCCTTCTTAATGCCTTCTCCCCACCTCCACCTCACCTCCAACAACAAGGGCAAGGGGCTCATAGATTTCTTTGTCACTAAAATTGAGACCATCCATTCAGCTGCCTCTGCTGCTTTGCCCCTGCCCTAGCCCTGAACTCACACCTTTCTCCAGTTTCTCTCCGATCGCCCCTCGTGCCCTGTCCAAACTCATCTTGTCCATGAGACCCACTTCCTGCTCCCTTGACCCTATTCCCACCAAATCACTGACCACCCAACTTCCATTTCTGGCTCCCATGTTAGCTGTTATTGTTAACGGATCTCTCTCCTCAGGTCCTGTTCCCCTTCACCTTCAAATCTGCCATCATCAGCCTCTCCTCAAAGCAAATCAACCCTTGACCCCACTGTCCTTGCAAACCACTGCCCCTATTTCCAACCTCCCTTTCCTCTCAAGGTCTTTAAACCGCACAAATCCGTGCCCGTCCTTCCTGGAACTTCATGTTTGAATTCCTCCAATCCGGTTTCCGCTCCCGCCACAGTATCGCAACAGCTCTTATCCAAGTCACAAATAACATCCTATGCGACTGTAACCAAGGAAAACTATCCCTCCTCGTACTACTTGACCTGTCCGCGGCCTTTGACATGGTTCATGACATCATCCTCCTCCAACGCTTCCCCTCCCTCGTTTATCCCTATTCCCCACCCTCGGTCTCCCCACCTTCAGTCTCCCCTCCCTCAGTCTCTCCCCTCCCTCAGTCTCTCCCCTCCCTCAGTCTCCCCTCCCTCAGTCTCTCTCTTCCCTCAGTCTCCCCTCCCCTCCCTCAGTCTCCCCTCCCTCAGTCTCTCGCCTCCCTCAGTCTCCCCTCCCCTTCCTCACTCTCCCCTCCCTCCGTCTGCCCTTCCTCAATCTCCCTTCCTTCAGTATCTCCCCTCCCTCAGTCGTCACATCCTCACTCTCCCCACCCACAGTCTCCCCTCCCTCAGTCTCTCCCCTCCCTCAGTCTCCACTCCCTCAGTCCCCCTCCCTCAGTCTCTCCCCTCCCTCAATCTCTCCCCTCCCTCAGTCTCTCCCCTCCATCAGTACCCTCTCCCTCAGTTTCCCCACACTCAGTTTCCCCTCCCTCAGTCTCTCCCCTCCCTAGGTCTCTCCCCTCCCTCAGTCTCCCCCCCCCTCAGTCTACCCTCCCTCAGTCTCCCCTCCCTCCGTCTCCTCTTCCTCAGTCTCCCCTCCTTCAGGCTCTCCCCTCCCTCAGTCACCACATCCTCACTCTCCCCACCCTCAGTCTCTCCTCGCTCAGTCTCGTTTCATCTCCCTCAGTCTCTCCCCTCTCTCAATCTTCCCTCCCTCACTCTCCTCTCCCTCACTCTCCTCTCCCTCACTCTCCCCTCCCTCAGTCTTCCCTCCGCCAGTTTCCCCTCCCTCACTCTCCCCTCCCTCAGTCTCCTCTCCCTCAGTCTCCCCCCCTCAGTCTCCACACCCTCAGTCTCCTCTCCCTCAGTCTCCCCTCCCTCAGTCTCCACACCCTCAGTCTCATCTCGTCTCCCTCAGTCTCTCCCCTCCCTCAATCTTCCCTCCTTCACTCTCCTCTCCCTCACTCTCCTCTCATTCACTCTCCTCTCCCTCACTCTCCCCCCCTCAGTCTTCCCTCCGCCAGTTTCCCCCTCCCTCTCCCCTCCCTCAGTCTCCTCTCCCTCAGTCTTCCCTCCCTCAGTCTCCACACCCTCAGTCTCCCCTCCCTCAGTCTCTCCTCCCTCAGTCTGCCCTCCCTTAGTCTCCCCTCCCCTCCATCTCTCCTCTCCCTCAGTCTCTCCTCCCTCACTCTCCCATCTCTCAGACTCCCCTCCCTCAGTCTCTTCCTTCCCTCACTCTCCCCTTCCTCGGGTCTCCCCTCCCTCAGTTCCCGCTCCCTCACTTTCCCTCCCCCTGGTCGTGGGAGGCCTCCTGGTTCTTGGAATTTCTCGCACACCGGCTGCTGCAGAGAAACCCTGAGCAAAACTCCTCAGCCAGAGGGACCCAGCCTTTGTGAGGTAAATGCAGTGACATTTGCAGGTGTCACGTGACCAGGGCGCCTCTAAACCTCCAGATTGCCTCCAACAGGAGTTGGTCACTGAAAGGCAGACTATCGTCCTCACAGTTACCTGTCAGATTCACAGGGGCAGAATTGACAGAAATACTCATATCTCAATTAAAACTAACAGACCCCAAGAGGATAATTTTAACTCCCAAAATGGGTGGGCTTGGGTCGGGTGAGAAGTTAACATTTTTTAAATTTCAGATCCGTCCCTAAACCCCTCAAACGCACACACTTGCGGTTTTAATGGAGTCGGGACGAGGGGTGGGTGATCAATCTGCTCGCAGGAGGTGGCTCGTTCGGTAAAACTTTTTAAGGAGACTGCGGCCTCCATTTTAACAAGCTTTTTACTTTTAATCCCTACCGGCTGAGTTTCTCGGGCCTCAGGAGGCCCGGCAGGTAAAAGGAGGTGAGACGGACTGGATGCACCAGGTCAGAGGCTGCACAGCACTGCTTGTGCACCAGGAGGAGCAGGAGTGATTCCCCCACCGGCCCCCCGGCCCAAGCAGCTTACCTGCTTCCAGCTCCACGATCACCGACTGCCCCAATCTCCTCCCACAACTCTCCCCCTGACCACCATCTGCCCCCATTCCGACCACACTCTGTCCCTGCCACACAAACTCTTCCCCCTGACCACCATCTGATCCCCCATAACCACCATCGGCCCCCCAACCACCATCGGCCCCCCAACCGCAATCTATCACCCTGACCACAATCTCTCTCCCACACACCACAAGCACCCCACCCCACCGCGACCACATTCTCTCCCTCCCTCTCTCCCTGCTCTCTGCTCCTCAGCTGTGATCTTGTGCCACAGGCCTGTCAGTCTGTCAATCAGGGAAACCTGCAGAAAATATCTCAAGGACCTCCTGTAGTTGATATCTGCAGGACATCCTGCGTCAAAATCCTGGAACTCCCTCCCTAACAGCACCGTGGGAGCGCCTTCACCACACGGATTGCAAAGGCGGCTCACCACCTCCTTCTCAAGGGCGATTGGGGATGGGCAATATATGCTGGGCTTAACAGCGACGCCCACAGCCCAGGAACAAATAAAAAAATCCTGGAAACACATACTCCTCGCCCCACTCCGAGCGCCGGCCCCTGTAAATATTGGGGTGCAGGCGCCTATGGCCCCCAGTCTGGGAATCACTGCCTAACACTGGCTATAGTTAAATCAGCACCGAGTCATCATCATCATAGGCAGTCCCTCGAAATCGAGGAAGATTTGCTTCCACTCTTAAAATGAGTCCTTAGGTGGCTGCACAGTCCAATACGAGAACCACAGTCCCTGTCACAGGTGGGACAGATAGTTGTTGAGGGAAGGGGTGAATGGGACTGATTTGCCGCACGCTCTTTCCGCTGCCTGCGCTTGGTTTCTGCATGCTCTCGGCGACGATACTCGAGGAGCTCAGCGCCCTCCCGGATGCACTTCCTCCACTTAGGGCGGTCTTTGGCCAGGGACTCCCAGGTGTCAGTGGGGATGTCGCACTTTATCAGGGCGGCTTTGAGAGTGTCCTTGTAGCGTTTCCGCTGCCCACCTTTGGCTCGTTTGCCGTGAAGGAGTTCTGAGTAGAGCACTTGCTTTGGGAGTCTCGTGTCTGGCATGTGAACAATGTGGCCTGCCCAGCGGAGCTGATCAAGTGTGGTCAGTGCTTCAATGCTGGGGATGTTGGCCTGATTGAGGATGCGAATGTTAGTGCGTCTGTCCTCCCAGGGGATTTGTAAGATCTATCGAAGGCATCGTTGGTGATATTTCTCCAGTGACTTGAGGTGTCTACTGTACATGGTCCAAGTCTGAGCTATACAGGAGGGCGGGTATTACTACGGCCCTGTAGACCATGAGCTTGGTGACAGTTTTGAGGGCCTGGCCTTCAAACACTCTTTTCCTCAGGCGGCCGAAGGCTGCACTGGCGCACTGGGGGCGGTATTATATCTCGTTGTCGATGCCTGTTCTTGTTGCACCGAGTGCACAGTCACACACTGACCACTAGATGGACCAACAGACAGAGAGAAATGATGGAGAGAAGTTCAATTGCAAATTATCTCTCTTTGTGTAAAACCACAGATATAAATTGATTTAGGCCGCAAAATTGGGAAGTCTCGCACCAGCTGTTAAGGCCGGTTTTGCAGAAAATATGGCGGCCGCCTTGCTTTCGCCCACTTGCGGCACGGAATGTGGCAGCCGTCATTTTGGGAGGCGGGCAGCGCTGCCATTGCCCGAGCTGGCCACCCACATATAAATGATGCAGATCGTGAAGTCAATCGTCACCGCTCGGGGTACCTCCCTCTCCAAACCACGCACAGATAAACATGCATGCAGCAGCAATACAGAGAGGCCTCCAGCGTTTCCTAAAGGGAAACACACTTCTTTCAGGTCAGTTTACATTTTAGTTTTTGGAACATTTTTTTACATTTTATTGGAGTGGAGGCTAGGTGCAATACATTAAAAACATTGAAGGGAGGTGCTGCTAGACACTTGCAAGGCTTTGGTTGTTAAAGAAAGGCATCTGCTCCCAGTCCTGGGTGCTCCAGTTGCAGTGCCCCTTGGGCTGCAGCAGGACATGGAGATGGAGTAGAGGCAGCAAAGGGAACAAGCTGCTCGCAGAGGGAAGAGGAAGAGGAGGAAGCAGAAGATGAGGAAGCGGCCGGGAAATCCGGAATGGAATCATCCGCTTGCGGTCCCAGTGAACACAATCCCAATTCCCCTTTCAACTTTAGTCCCAGACCTTCCCTTCCCTCTGGTACTGACCATCGCAGTGTCCTCTTGGTCACAATAAAAGCCCCCACAAAGCAAACCTTCCAATCCAATTTTATCCATGTATGCATCCAATATTAAAACAAGAAATCAACTAATCACCCTTGTGCATTCACTCAGTTACTGTCTTGCATCTGCCTTTGCCTATCCTACCGAAGTCACACCAAGGCTTCTTTGGCAGCACCTCCCAAACCCGTGACCTCTACCACCTAGAAGGACAAGGGCAGCAGGTACATGGGAACACCACCACCTCCAAGTTCCCCTCCAAGTCACATGCCATCCTGACTTGGAAATGTATCGGCCGTTCCTTCATCGTCGCTGGGTCAAAATCCTGGAACTCTCTCCCTAACAGCACTGTGGGAGCACCTTCAGCACACGGACTGCAGTGGTTCAAGGCGGCTCACCACCACCTTCTCAAGGGCAATTAGTGATGGGCAATAAATGCTGGCCTTGCCAGCGATGCCCACATCCCGGAACAATTTTTTTGTAAAGTGCTACCCCAGTGGCTGCAGCAAGGCCGGTGGGAGGCTGCTGACTTTCAGTGGGGGACACTGCAGATGGTCTTGTTGGTCGATCTCGAGGAGCTGGTGGCTGGGAGCGTAAAATCGAGCCATGGTGTTTCTTCTTCTTCACTCTCCTCTCCCTCTTCTTGGTCAACCACTGTCTGGGCAGGTTGTATTTCTGGGGTGTGTGAAATGAGGAAGGTACAAGGTTAGGGTTATGAGAAGCAAGAGGTGAATGCTTACACCATGTGAAGCTTGTACATCAGAAGAGATTGTGGGATGAGGGGGAAGTGGGATGTGAGAAGGAGGATACCGTGTGAGGATACTGGCATCTTGTATGCTTCCTGCCCCGCCATTGGCCAAGGGCCCAGCCATGCCCCTGCCAAGAAAGACCAGCACCGTCTCCTCCAAGGGGGTGAGGTGAAGCTAGGAATGGTGCTTGGTAGAGATTGGTGTTTGGTAGAGATTGTTGGTAGGTGAGTGATGGGGGTGCTGGGGGTCGTGCATTGAGCTGTGTGTGAGGCTAGTGATGCAGTTGGTAGGAGACGGCTTTTGAAGATGCATTCACTTGACCTTGACGATTCGTCTGAGGTCATGAGACTTCTTTGGGCACTGGAGCCAGGTCCTGGGGCCTCGGCAATCTGGTCCCACATCCTACTCACTGGAGAGCCTCCTGGCCCCCTGTGGGTAGAGGATCTCTCTTCCAGTGTTCACCCTCTGCACAAAGCTGGAGTGCTGCTTGTGAGATTTGAGTATCCATTCCCTGGCCTGTTGAGCCATTTCTATTAGCACTTTTACCATTTTTAAAGTGCAGAAGGCAGTTCAGCTTTCAGAAGTGCAGACTGCCGAGTTCTGAAGGATTTTCAATTTTGATTTCTCAGAAGGCAGTTGAGCTTTAAAGGCCAGAGCCTGTCTTGTAAAGGAACAGGCTAGCTTTCAGTAAAGGCCGCCCCACTCCAGCGACGCGGCATTGGCCCCCCCCCTGCTGAGCATACAGCCTATCAGCAGTGCGATCGTCGTTGGACTGTAAAGTAGCAGGCAGCACCAAATTAAGATGCTGCCCACGCTTTCTAAGCAGGCGCGCCTCTAGGTGCTCGCACCTGTTTTTGGGTCTTATCGAATTTTACCCCCACAAAACTTTAAAATGAGACATAGTTGCACGTACAGTTTTGGTCTCCTTATTTAAGGAGGGATATACTTGCAATGGAGGCAGTTCAGAGAAGGTTCATGAGGTTGATTCCTCAGATGAAGGAAGGTTGAACAGGTTGGGCCTATACTCATTGAAGTTTAGAAGAATGAGAGGTGATCTTATTGAAACATAGAAGATTCTGAGGGGGCTCGACAAGGTAGATGAGGAGAGGATGTTTTCCCTCGTGGGAGAATCTAGAACCAGGGAGCATAGTTGCAGAATAAGAGGCCGCCCATTTAGAACTGAGCTGAGGAGGAATTTCTTCTCTCAGAGGGTCGAAATTCTGTGGAATTCTCTGCCCTAGAGAACTGTAGAGGCTGGGTCATTGAATATATTTAAGGTGGAGATCGACAAATTTTTGAGCGATAAGGGAGTGAAGGGTTATGGGGCGCGGGCAGGGAAGTGGAGCTGAGTCCAAGATCTTATTGAATGGCGGAGCAGGCTCGAGGGGCCAAATGGCCTACTCCTGCTCCTATTTCTTACGTTCTCATGTCTATTTTGTTCAATGTAATGCTGCCGAATGCTTTGTCTTTCTAAGTATGTACATAAGTTTGTTTTGTGCTGTGTTGAGATCTCCATGGTTTCTGGCCTGTTCTGGCTGCTCCTGTTTCAGATCCGACAGACTGTCTCCAAACACGCCATGGGTCCCAATCGCATTTCCCTGATGCTGCTGTTGGCGGTGCTGGCTTCATTGGTTGAAGGTTTTGACACCAATTCTGGAGTCCCTGGGATACCCGGGTTTCATGGAATACCAGGAATACACGGCAAAGATGGCAGAGACGGCCCAAAAGGAGCGAAAGGAGACCCAGGTAAACAAGCCCTGTGGTCTTCATATTATAGAGCGAAGATTTAGTGTGTTATTCCACTGTAAACAACGCACTTTTATAACTTTTAAAGAGAGAGCCAAGTTTACAGAGCAGAAGGAGACCATTTGGCCATTCGTGTCTGTGTCGGCATTTTGCTGAAAATTAATCTCACTGTCCCATACCCCAACAATAGCTTGTACCTTCCCCTGCTCCAAATATTTCCTAATTTTTTTCCTTTCTGAGATTCACCAGGCCGGGGTACAAGGACTGGGAAGGGATTGATTGGCTGGGTCGGAGATTGGTGGGACCCAGAGATGCTGGATCTCTGGCCAAAGGGTTTGCAGTGGGAATTGGCGCTGGGAGCAGGCACAGGCTGGGAGAGTGACATGGCCTGTGGGAATTCCCGCTGCTTCCCCCACCTCCTTAGCTCGGAGCAATCTGGATCCAGGCAGGACGCTGGCGTCCAGGTCAAAAGGAGGGGCTGTGCGTGGGGTCCACAGAGGTGGCCAGACCTGGGCCTTGATATGGACCTCAGGAAGGCTGCAGGCTGGCACCCGCTCGTTTATAAAGGGAACACCTTCCAGTGTCCTTGGCGCTCTCAGGCTGTTGCACTGTCTCTCCGCGATTAGCTTTCCAGTGAAGCCGCTTTCACCGCCCGCTCACTCCCTGTGGATGCCTGAGATGTGACAATATTGGCGAAGTTACCTGCCAGAATAATGACATTACATGGCCCTGTCCTGCCAAGACCCCGCTATCAGTGTACTGGTATCAGTCACAGTGATAATCAACCTGTCAGATTATCTATAAAAAACAATCTGGTTCACTAAAATCCTTTCGGAAACCTGCCATCCTTGCCCGGTCTGGCCTCCATGTGACTCCACACCAATGTGGTTGAATCGCAACTTACCTCTGAAGTGGCCCAGCAAGCCACTCAGTTATGAGGGACGGGCAATAAATACCAACCTTACCAGCGGTGCCCACAACCCCACAATTAATAACAGATCATCATCATCATCATAGGCAGTCCCTCGGAATCGAGGAAGACTTGCTTCCAATCTAAAAGTGAGTTCTCAGGTGACTGTACAATCCAATGTGGGAATTACAGTCTCTGTCACAGGTGGGACAGACAGTGGTTGAAGGAAAGGGTGGGTGAGGAGTCTGGTTTGCCGCACGCTCCTTCTGCTGTCTGCGCTTGATTTCTGCATGCTCTCGGCGACGAAACTCGAGGTGCTCAGTGCTCTCCAGGATGCTCTTCCTCCACTTTGGGCGGTCTTTGGTCCGGGATTCCCAGGTGCCTGTGGGGATGTTACACTTTATCAAGGAGGCTTTGAGGGTGTCCTTGAAGCATTTCCTCTGCCCATCTGGGGCTCGCTTGTCATGTAGGAGTTCGGAGTAGAGCGCTTGCTTAGGGAGTCTCGTGTCGGGCCTGCGGACAATGTGGCTCGCAAAACGGAGCTGGTCGAGTGTGGTCAGTGCTTCGAGATGATGTAATAAAACATACTCCGATAGGGTCAGGAGTGCAGGCCAGCGCTGGATATTGAATCTGCCGTCATTATGGCAGTGAGGTGGGATCGGGAAACTTTGCCCCCACAGTCTATGCCCCACCTACCACCTGTGACAGCACATTCCATGCTGTAACAACGCTCTGCAAGAAGAAATCTCTCCTAGCCTCTCTCCGCACTCACAGTCAAAGTGCTGTGGTTCCTCTGCACTTTAGAACATAAGAAATAGGAGCTGGAGTAGGCCATTCGGCCCTTCGAGCCTGCTCCAGCATTCAATAAGTTTGGCCTCAACTCCACTTCCCTGCCTGCTCCCCATAAACCTTGATTCCTTTAATCACAACATTGCTTGTGAAGATCCTTTGGGTATAAGTATCACCAAGACCTATCAGATAATTCTACTTCTATAAATCGAATCTCGTATCTGGAGTGCCTAATCCCAGTACACTCCTGTATCTGGAGTGCCTAATCCCAGTTCACTCCTGTATCTGGAGTACCTAATCCCAGTTCACTCCTGTATCTGGAGTGCCTAATTCCAGTTCAGTCCTGTATCTGGAGTACCTAATCCCAGTTCACTCCTGTATCTGGAGTACCTAATTCCAGTTCAGTCCTGTATCTGGAGTACCTAATCCAAGTTTACTCCTGTATCTGGAGTACCTAATCCCAGTTCACTCCTGTATCTGGAGTGCCTAATTCCAGTTCAGTCCTGTATCTGGAGTAGCTAATCCCAGTTCACTCCTGTATCTGGAGTGCCTAATCCCAGTTCACTCCTGTATCTGGAGTGCCTAATCCCAGTTCACTCCAGTTATTGCCACTCAAGGTGATGCTGAATCTATACCATATGTTCTTCAAATCTTCACTCAGTACAGGTCTGAGGTGCATCCTTGCAGATGACTCATGGATCATTGGCAAGAGGCCGAGAGCAGGATCCCATTCTGTCCTTTCTACGGGGAATATTGTGTGGTCTTAGAAACTCTTCAGAGATTGAGGGAAAAAGTCCTGTCAGAATTCCTACATAGCTGATTCAAGGCGAGATATCAAGAAGTACTCTTTGCCCAAAGCAATCCCAACTGTGGACTGAATGAGCCAATCGCAGCTGTTCAAATGCTGTTAATATCCTGCCATCGTGGGTTTGCTGCACTTCCCAGCTGTCTGGTTACATCAGTTCGAGGGAAGGACTGTCTGAACTCTGATATACCCGGAGCAAGGACATTCACAATTGCCAAACCAAGAAGATGGAACAGAGTCTTTGCATTGTAAGAATCAAACACTTCCGTGTATATAACGCTTCATCACATCACAGAAACCTCTTAAAGTTCTTCACACTAGGAATCTGTGGGGGTTTCTTCTCTCAAAATGATTACTTTGTGCTTTTTGACAGGGATCCCTGGCTTAGCTCTCAGTCAGGGTGAAATCGGTGATAAGGGCGATCCAGGAATCACAGGCCCAACCGGAAAAAGAGGGCGCAGGGGGTCGCCAGGAGAAAAAGGAGACGCAGGCAACGTGGGAGAGAAAGGTGAGATCGGGAGATCGGGAGACCACAAGAGCACGCTGAAATCGGCCTTTTCTGCAAAGCGAGGTGGGTTTGAATACCCTCCAAGGGACTCGCGCATCAGATTCAGTAAAATCATATCGAACGACCAAAATCACTATGACAGCAACACAGGGGTGTTCACCTGCAACATAACCGGCTACTATTACTTTGTATACCATGCGACATCGGATAATAACTTGTGCGTTAGCCTCAACAAGAACGGAGTGAAGAAAGCTGGCTTCTGCAATCATGGAAATTTCGTTCAGGTCAGTGCAGGAGGGGTTGTGCTTCATCTGCGGATCAATGACAAGGTTTGGCTCGAACCAACAGATTACAATGCCATGATGGGGAAAGAAGATCATGACAGTGTCTTCAGTGGATTTCTCCTCTTTCCAGATTAAGAATTCAAAGAATAAAAAGATTTTTGGCTGAATGCTCGGCTGAAAATGATAAAAGATTGTCTTTATTATAAGTATAACATTTGCCTATTAAAGCTGAAACAAATAATCTCAGCATCCTTCTCTAATTCATGTTATGTGTTGCCAGTTTAAGAGTTGTTACCTGTTTGAATACTCACCACCGTGAATGATGTCAGTGCTGCAGAATGGAATGATTTAATCTCCCCGACCTACACTGGCTCCCAGTCCAGCAATGCCTCGATTTCAAAATTCTCATCCTTGTTTACAAATCTCTCTTCCCTATCACTGTAACCTCCATCAGCTTAACGCCCACCCCCCCACAGCCCCCGGAGATGTCTGTGCTCCTCTAATTCTGGCCTCTTGGGCATCCCTGATTATAATCACTCAACCATTGGTGGCCTTGCCTTCTGTTGCCTGGGCCCCAAGCTCTGGAACTCCCTCCCTAAACCTCTCCGCCTCTCTACCTCTCTTTCTACTTCAAGACGCTCCTTAAAACCTACCTCTTTGACCTAGTTGTTGGTCATCTGCCATAATTTCTTTTTATGTGACTCGGTGTCAAATGTATTTGTTTTGTCTTGAAACACTCCTGTGAAGCGCCTCAGGACGTTTTACTACATTAAAGGCACTATATAAATACAAGTTGTTGTTCTCTGATTGGTGAAGTGGCCAAGTGTAATGCAAGCTATGTCTTGGCACCCAAACAAAGCCCCTTAGAAAGCACTGACTATTACTGGTGCAATAACTTACTGCAAGGGAGAGGGTTACATGGAACCAACTCAATGAGTGGCATCGCGGCACCTGGAAACTGCAGGTTGCATACTTCTGATGTCGAGCGTTGCATTATGTTTGAGCGCTGTTATTTGTGCTTACCGCTTCCATCATTTACTACAGCGAAGTTAAACTAACTTCATTGATACAGATGATGAGCCTGTCCCAGGGAGTGGAGATGGCAGCATTACTCTCAATAATTCAGCCCATGATTCAGTGCATCACACGTATGATGCAATCCAGTGTCACTGTGTCAGATCCAACCCTATTCTCACTCAGAAGCTTGGGTATTAATTGTAATGTGAAAAGATGGATCTCTGCACTCCTCCTCCTGCTCCCCCACTTGGGTCCCACTGAGATGGTAGAAATTGACACTCACCTGGTGTGAAAGGTGAAAAAACATATTGCTGTTCCAGTCACTCTAGCAACTTGGCCTGGAGGCTAAAATCCCACACAGATCAAAAATACTGATTGCCCATTATACAATCTTTCATTCAAATATATCACATTGCTGTTTCTGGGAGCTTGCTGTGCGTAAATTGGCTGCCGTGTTTCCTACATTACAACAGTGACTACACTCCAAAAGTACTTCACTGGTTGTAAAGCGCTTTAAGACGTCCGGTGGTCACGAAAGGCGCTATAGAATTCCAAGTCTTTTTCTTTAAAAAAATTCTTTGTTCGACACTTAGAAACCCCCATTGTTTCTGCTGCCCTTCAGTACTAAACTTGACAGTCATATTCATAAAAGATCACGTCATTCACACATCAATGGTGACATTTATGGTATGGCTGCCTCCTTTGAAAGGCAGATTCAGACTAGTGATTTCATCATGGAATCTGTAAGAGGCAATTTTATTTCAAATCTTATAGTCTAAGTCAATTCTAAAATGTGGTTAAATTAATGTACTGACTTCAGCATACACATAGTGAGACACATTGTTAAATGGATAAATCTGTGGGTTGTTTACTAATACACACTAAGATATTTCAGTACGAACCCCTAGGAATCTATAAACTGGCCTGAAAAGTCTAGTCGGCCCATTTAGGAGTTGTTCCTCTTTACTGCAGTAATCCTTACTCTGCGACATGTGAGAAACAGCCAGAAGGTAAATAATTAATTGTTGATTCTTGTATTTCCAATGCTTATAACCGTCACCTGTTTCTGCATATAACATGTACACGGACTCGCAACTGAATTATTAGAGAAAATGTTCAATAAATGTGTCTTACAGCGAGGATTTTGTTCATTGCCTGATAATTCTGGTTCCAACTCAAAGTCACTTCAGTGATGTCAGCTTCAAGCGAAGTTAAGTCATGAAATTAGCCCATAAACTGCTGAATAACATCCACATGGGACTAATTGGAGTCTCAAAATGCGTACAGCAATGATATGCCAAGGTGAGTGATTGCAAGGAATGTGCCAATTGATCAACATGTGCCTGTCACTCATACTCTCACGTCTCACTCTACCTTTTCACAAATAAGTAATTAGTAAAAATGTTAGAATGATATTTTCTCACAATGTGCAGTGTACTGCGATTCACTATAAGGAATACTCAGTGGTCGGCTGACACAGCAATATGCGTGGATATTCTCAGAGCTAAAGAGCAGGTCCCAATGGGAGATCTGTCATTCTCTTAAAAGAAAATGTGCACATGTTCTTTATATTGCCAGATATCAAAGAATTGGGCACCAGAGGGACAAGGATAGCGAAGGATCAGACAGAAGCTAATGTTGCACACTGTCTAACTTAGCTGAAGATGTTAGTCGGCAAGGATGATGCCTTCAAACCCAGAGGTACAGAGGTGTTGATAGAAACCAATATGGACGGCATTGGTCTTGCCAACATTCAGCTGGAGGGAATGTTGGCTAACACATACATTCCAAGAGTGTCTCAGAAATTTACAGGAAGTAGCGAGGTAGAGCTGGGTGTGATCACTATAGTCAAGGAAACAGGTTCTATGAAGTCTCTCTGGAGATCCTGCTGGATGAGGTGCAGGATAGGATGAAAGTCCTGTACCTGGGTACTGGGGAGAGGGTGCCTAAGCATGAGGCCAAGCCACAACAACAACGTCAGTGATCCCGGAGGGTTGTCGGGCTGGAGAAGGTCACAGATATAGGGAGGGGCGAGGCTAGGGGGGGATTTGAAAATAAGGATGAGTATTTTAAAATCAAGGCATTGCCAGATGTTGTCAGGTGGAGCCAATGTAGGTCAGCGAGTACAGGGGTGATGGGTGAACGGGACTTGGTGCGAGTTAGGATACAGGCAGCAGAGTTTTGGATGAGCTCAAGTTTATTTAGGGTGGAAGATGGGAGGCCAGCCAGGAGGGCTTCGAATAGTCAAGTCTAGAGGTAACAAAGGCATGGATGAGGGTTTCAGCAGCGGATGAACTGAGATAAGGTCAGAGTAGGGCGATGTTACGGAGTGGGAAATAGACATTCTTGGTGATAGTGTGGGTATGTGATCGGAAGCGCATCTCAGGATTAAATATGACACCAAGGTTGCAAACGGACTGGTTTAGCCTCAGATAGTTGTCAGGGAGAGGGATGGAGTCCATGGCGAAGGAACAGACTTTGTGGTGGGGACTGAAGACAATGGCTTCAGTCTTCCCAATGATTAGTTGGAGGACATTTCTACTCATCCAATGCTGGATGTCGGACAAGCAGTGTGACAAATCAGAGACAGTGGAGGGTTCGAGAGAAGTGGTGGAGGTGAAGTTGGGTGTTGTTAGTGTACATGTGGAACCTGACATTGGCCCAGAAATCCCAGCCTCCCCGGGTCCGTACGGAGTGTGTACAGGGTGTGTACATACCCAGGAAGGCATCGGAAAAGCCAGTTTTCAGCGCACAATGCACAGGCGCTGAAAACTGGCTTTTCCGATCTGTCAAGGTCCAGCTAGACAGATCCTCCACATCTCGGCAGCCAGGACATTCGCATGGACAAGATTGCGGTAGTTACCCATATCTTGCCTAGCGGATGCCCTGAAAACTCTTGCGTCTGATAAAAGCATGCGCATAGCCTACTTTTACAGGTGTAAGAGTTTTAAAAGATTCAAAAACATAATAAAATAAACTTTTTAAAACCCTGCCCACTAAGGTAAGTTTATTTTAAACCATAATTAAAAAAACTTTCTTAAAAATCGGAAAAAAATATATTTTTTATAAAACATTAATAACTTTAATTTAAATGAATATTAAATATGTTGTATAATTTTTATTTGTGTTTGGGTGTTTGGGGGGGTTTCTCTATCATTATAATCGGAACTCCTACTTACAGAGTTCCCATTATTATGAATGAGAAAATACTGTACCTGGATTGGCTGCCCAGTGCCATGTGATTCCAGCTCCAGCATACGGATGTCCTGATGTGCATGCGCTGCGATGCGCAGGGAGAGGAGGCCTCGGAACCGGGATCGCTGGTGGGCGCAGCAGATTCAGATAGGCGCGCATCTTTTTTCCCTTTTTCTGTCGTTCGCTCGCGGGAAGACCTCGACCGGGATTTTTGGGGCATTGTGTTTTCAGATGAGGGGTAGCATGTAGATGAGAAATAGGAGGGAGCCAAAGATCAATCCTTGGGAGACTCCAGAAGTAACGGTGTGGGAGTAGGAAGAGGAGCCATTGCATGAGATTCTCTGGCCTGGAGGGAAATGGCAGAGGTGGTCAGCTCCAGAAGCATCACTTCTAATATCTGGACAATGTTGGAAAAGTCCAAGTCAATGCAAATTAAAATCTCGAGAGATGCATAATGGCCAACTGAATCATTATCGCCTGATTCACTGTATTGTATAGGGTCAATCACATAGGGTTAATTATGATATTCCGACATTTACAGTGTGTTTTCTGCTTCATGCCTCATGGAATGTTGTTGATGTAGAGAGAGAGAGAGACCTTGATGTGCACACCAGCTTGTTTATGGGATGATCGGCGCCTCGCGGTTTCATGCTTTGTGGAAGAACAGCTGGGGCATCACAGATTAGGAGTTGGCCATAAGCCACATGCACCCATGTTTGTTCAATAGTATAAAGGAATGGAACTGTCCAGTAGCTCTTTGAACTTCACCTTGTACCGTGATTCACGAGCAGTGCCGGGACCCCCAAGGCTCCTGACCAGCCATCGTTGCAGAATTCCCGACGGGCAGAAGGCCATGAGCTTTGTTGCATCTTATCATACTTCTCTTTTCTTCGTAAACTGTATTATGTTTCTTTTCTCTCAGTAAATGGTGTTTTATCTTTACTTCATTTGTCTTGTCTCTTATTTAACATTCATCCAGATCCCGAACCTGGGTCTATTATTATCGATCCAAAACATTTTGGCGTAGTCGGCAGGATCTGGTAAAATGTTTAAGAAAAGACAAGAAGCAGTCTCCTCCTGCGGGAGAGAAGTACAGAATACCAGGGTGCAGCATGAGGGATGAGGGTTTTGGCTCTCTTGCCAATGTGCTAGGCCGGTTTGGATCCCTGCAACATTGGGATACGCCGTTATTGGAACAGAGCAAAGATAGAACCGTACCCCACGCGGTACTGTCTCCCCTGGAGGAGGCGGGCTTCCCACAGGAGAAAAATAGTCCCCCACAAATGAGATGGGTTTTGTTGACAGCATTAAGGGCGGTGTGTAAACAACTTAAGGAAAGTGAGGCAGAAAACCTACAGTTAAAAACAGCTGTTAAGGTTTTGGAAAGTCAAAACTCGAATCTGACTGAAGCGGTCCGCACTGCACAAGAGCGGGCGGATAAAGTCAATGAACAATCAGAAACTTTAATATGCCGTCTGGTGACAGTACAAAATAAAAAGAAAGCCAGACGACAGAAATTACAGATAGATCGGTCAAAGGTACGTGCATTGGTAGCTGGACCCACTTCGGATCCGGCTTGTTGGGACGTAGACATCTGGTACTCCTCTGACTCAGAATATGAGTGGACAGATGTGGAGGGGGGGGAACGGGTGGAAACTAAAGACCCTCCCCCATATGCTCTGAGCATGAAGCTAGACCCCTTATGACAAATAAGATGAAATAGCAAGATGGGGAACAGCCGGTAACCAATGGAGGGGTGCGTGACTTCACCACTAGTGAGTTACAAGAAATAGGGTCTCCGATTTCGCCAAAAACCCGGGGAATCATTGTCAGAATGGCTAACCCGGATTTGGGACCAGGGAGCATCAGGCGTAATACTTAACCCCGAAGAGTTAACAAAAATGGGGACTATGACTACGGATCACCTTATCACAGCAGTGCTACGGAATGTCCAGGGCACAGGTTCGCTATGGGAGATGGTTACTATAGGGGTCCGGCAAGACTATCCCTCTGCCGTTGATTGGGAAGCAGGCTGATGAAGAGTGGCCCTCCTATGATGAGGGGTGCGCTACTCGCATTATTGGGACCAGCCCAAGGGCAGCAGGTGGGGCACGCTTGTCTATTGTTAGGACAGTTAGGGGATGCAGAAGATAGTGTGCGAGAGTTGAGAATGGCTAAGGTAGAGGGGGATCGGGACCAGCGACAAGGTTCGACCTCTGGGAAAGGTACAGAGTCAGGAAAGACAAAAAAAAGAACTACGCGGAGGGACATGTTCGCGGCTTTACTGAAGGCAGGGGTCCCCAAGGAAAAAAATTGATGGAATCCCAACAGGAGCGATGTATTCTGTGTGGAAGCAACACTGTGTCCCGGGAACAGGGAAGGGTGAAAGGAGGGAGGTAAGGGAGACTAAATCGGATAGCGATAAGTCTGTGGATGCGTGAGAAACCACCTCCCGCTAGCCTATACCCCAACGTAGAAGAGCTGTGGAAGGCTAGTAATCCCCTCGATTAGGTGTGTGGCCAGGATCCGGGAATACTCCCCGTTAGAACCAGATCAACCCAAGCTCCTGGGGACCTGAGGCCACACATTCCAATTACGATACATTGGCGGTGGGGATCATACAAAGAGATGTTGCTTTACTAGACACAAGGGCAGAAGTTACTATTATCCATGGAAATCCTAGGAAACACACAGGGACCCGTATGATGATTAATGGGTTCGGAGGGGCAGAAACGGCGTTGGGAAATGGGCCTCCGCGCTGGGTAACGGTCTTAATATCGGCAGTAAAGGAACATATTAATGGGATGGACCTTTTAAAGGGAACCACACACAACACCTCGTTTGGGCGATTCTCATTCGAGATACGGGCGATCACTGTGATTGCAGGGGAAGCAAAGTGGGAACCAGTGGTAATACCACAGCCATCGCGTATAGTGACTATGAAACAGTACCGAATACCTGGGGACACAAAGAAACAGGGAAAACCATATAAGGGCTCTTAGAAATGGGTATCATTAGACATGCGGTGTCCCCCTGCAATAGCCCTGTTTGGCCTGTGCAGAAACCTGACAAAAGTTGGAGGATGACTGGACTACTGACAACTGAATAAATTTGTCCCTCCCCTGGCAACCGCTGTCCCAGATGTAGTAACTATAACAGAGCGGCTGTCTGAAGAAGGTGCGGAGTGGTATGTGGTAATCGACCTGGCCAATGCCTTTTTCTCCATTCCAATAGCGGAAGAATCCCAGGACCAGTTTGCATTCACTTGGGAAGGGAGGCAATACACGTTTAAACACCTACCTCAAGATTACCTACATAGCCCTACCCTATGCCACAGGTTGGTGGCCCGGGACCGAGACATGTGCACGTTGGCTCCTAATGTCTCACTGGCACACTATATCGATGATGTACTAATAAGGGGTCCCACCGAGGCAGTGGTGTCAGAAGCCCAAGCTACTTTAGTCCAACATATGCGAGACAGGGGCTGGGAGATAAATCCAAAGAAGGTACAGGGCCCTAGCCAGACTGTCCAGTTTCTGGGGATCCAATGGTCTCGGGGTGAGCGCTTCATACCCGAGCCTGTGAAGAATAAAATTCAAGAAATGGCCACCCCCACGAATAAAACTGACACACAGCGGTTTGTGGGACTATTGGGTTACTGGAGGAGACACATACCTCACCTCACGATGTTATTAAAACCGTTGTATGCCGTAACACGTAAAAAGGCTCACTTCGAGTGGGGAAAGGAACAACTGGTGGCTTTTGATGCAGCCAAAGAAGCCGTAGCTCAAGCTTTACCCCTAGCCCCGCGAGTGCCTGGGCAGCCTTTTGAGCTACAGGTATCCATTACCAATGATACTGCAGTATGGAGTTTGTGGCAGGTTCAACATGGCACACGTATACCGTTAGGGTTCTGGTCTAGAAAATTGACAGATGCTGCTACTCGTTACACTCCATTTGAGAAACAATTATTAGCATGTTATTGGGCCCTAACAGAAACAGAAGGACAGACAGGGGACGACAAAGTCAGTTTAAAACCAGGCCTACCCATATTATCCTGGGTTCTCTTAGAAAATGAGACACACAAGGTCGGGCGAACGCAGCAAAGCTCTATAGTGCGCTGGAAATGGTATATCACAGACAGAGCAAGTAAAGGAAAAGAAGGAATCACCCGACTACATGAGCATGTGGCTGAATACCCAAAGCAGCGGAGAGTGAACTTACGCAGTCGTCTGCCAGTTTAACCCAAGAGTCACCGATCTCCTGGGGCGTGTCTTTTGAACAGTTAACACCTGAAGAACGTAGCCATGCCTGGTTCACAGATGGCTCAGCGGTCTGGCGAAATGGTCTTCGGCGATGGCGAGCCGCTGCCCTCAATCCAAAAACCCAGACAATTGTGCATGATGAGGGCGTGGGAGGCTCCAGCCAGCTAGCAGAACTAGCAGCTGTAGTCCTTGCGTTAGAAGAGGAACAGCAACAAGTACACATATATACTGACTCATGGGCGGTAGCCAATGGCATGGCGAGCTGGATGCGAAACTGGCATGAACATAACTGGCAAATAACTAGGAAAGACTTGTGGGGAAAGCACCTATGGGAACAAATATGGTCCAAAGCCCAGAAGATGAAAATAACTGTATATCATGTGGATGCTCACATGAAAAACACTTCAAAGTCCTCTGAACATAATAACACCGTTGATAATATAGCCCGGGTACGGGCTGTCAAAGAGGCGGAAGAGGAAGAATATGGCATAGGCAAGTGGGCCCACCACAAATCTGGACATTTGGCCATGATACAATGGGCATGAAATAGGGGGTTACATTTGAATACGGATGGTGTTAAACAGATCATAAACACCTGTGAAATTTGTCAAAAGGTGAAGCATTTTCCCCTACAATGACATCCCGGTGCCCATATTAAGAGACGGACTCAACCAGCACAAATATGGCAAGTTGATTATGTAGGACCTTTACCATTGCAACAACGGTTCCAATATTTGCTCACTGCTGTTGATACCTATTCTGGACTTTTGATAGCTTATCCAGTGACTAAAGCGAATCAACAAAGTACGATTAAAGGACTGCAGAATTTAATCACATACTATGGTGAGCCAGCAGAAGTACAGTCTGATAATGGGTCGCACTTCACTGGTCAAACAGTGCAACAGTGGGCGGTAGACAACGGGATCCATTGGATGTTCCACATACCTTACTATCCTCAAGCTGCAGGGTTAATAGAACGCATGAATGGACTACTTAAGCAACAGATTAAAATATTAACTCCCACTAACACATTGCAAGGGTGGTTAAAGGTCTTAACCACAAGCAGTGCCCAATCTGAATCACCGACCATTGCGGGGGGGAACTCCCATAAGCCACATGTTAGGCAAAGTTAGTGTCCCTACTATTGAAAAAGAAATTCAGACTCAGGACACAGTTTGTGAAGGAGAAAAAGTGTGGGTGCAGTACCCCCAGAAACCCTTACAAGCAGGGGAAATCTTAGCGAAAGGAGAAGGAAACACTTATTGGGTGCTCCTGACTGGTCAAGATATTCCTCTCTGTGTTGACAAGGGTAAATTGACTAAACGGGGCTGAATTAATATAATTATGCTTCCTCCCACAGAAATTCTGCCCAAAATGGCGACTTACCAACCCATGCTGGCAAGTCTCTGTGTCTCGTTATCTGTGACTGTGCTACTTCCATCCTCAAACAAGCATGGGATGGCCGTACAGGGTGGCGGTTAGCTAACACTGATAGTACACAAGACAATTTTACCTGTCCTTCCGGGCAAGCCTGCACTATAGGACACTGGAGCGTCACTTGTGACGCATGCGGGTACTGGGGAGGCCCAGTGCAGGTGCTATTAACAGTAAGCACGAGGGCCAACATCACGTTATCAATCAAGTGGCAAAAAGATATGACAATGATATGCAATGTGCACTCCAATGTGTCGTTATTGCACAACGGCCCGCAACATTATATCAAGCAATGACACTATGTCAGACGAAATTAAGTTAAATGCGTCTCTATGGTATGGATGTACAAATAAGAACATAAGAACATAAGAACATAAGAATTAGGAACAGGAGTAGGCCATCTAGCCCCTCGAGCCTGCTCCGCCACTCAACAAGATCATGGCTGATCTGGCCGTGGACTCAGCTCCACTTACCCACCCACTCCCCATAACCCTTAATTCCCTTATTGGTTAAAAATCTATCGATCTGTGACTTGAATACATTCAATGAGCTAGCCTCAACTGCTTCCTTGGGCAGAGAATTCCACAGATTCACAACTCTCTGGGAGAAGAAATTCCTTCTCAACTCGGTTTTAAATTGGCTCCCCCGTATTTTGAGGCTGTACCCCCTAGTTCTAGTCTCCCAGACCAGTGGAAACAACCTCTCTGCCTCTATCTTGTCTATCCCTTTCATTATTTTAAATGTTTCTATAAGATCACCCCTCATCCTTCTGAACTCCAACAAGTAAAGACCCAGTCTACTCAATCTATCATCATAAGGTAACCCCCTCATCTCCGGAATCAGCCTAGTGAATCGTCTCTGTACCCCCTCCAAAGCTAGTATATTCTTCCTTAAGTGAGGTGACCAAAACTGCACGCAGTACTCCAGGTGCGGCCTCACCAATACCCTGTACAGTTGCAGCAGGATCTCCCTGCTTTTGTATTCCATCCCTCTTGCAATGAAGGCCAACATTCCATTCGCCTTCCTGATTACCTGCTGCACCTGCAAACTAACTTTTTGGGATTCATGCACAAGGACCCCCAGGTCCCTCTGCACCGCAGCATGTTGTAATTTCTCCCCATTCAAATAATATTCCATTTTACTGTTTTTTTTCCCAAACATTTTCACATTTTCCGACATTGTATTCCATCTGCCAAACCTTAGCCCATTCGCTTAACCTATCTAAATCTCTCTGTGTCCTCCACACAACCCGCTTTTCCACTAATCTTTGTGTCATCTGCAAATTTTGTTACACTACACTCTGTCCCCTCTTCCAGGTCATCTATGTATCTTGTAAACAGTTGTGGTCCCAGCACCGATCCCTGTGGCACACCACTAACCACCGATCACTGGTGCCTCCGTAATCACTGGTAGGGGGATTATGGGCCACTTTTGGTCAATGCGTGTAGTTAAGCATTCTAAGAGCCCCATGGATCATTTGCAACGATTACACTCTACATGTACACCTGTGCTTACTTCCCCACCCATATTAAATCTCACACTACAATTCCGGTATGCGGACAAGCCGTCTGACACTTGTACTATAACAACAATTAAAGCAAATCCGAAAACATCAGTGAGACAAAGGCGTGATATATTAGCCACAATATTAGGAGGCGTAGGAACAGGAATAGGAGCATTAAACTCTATGGATATCGAGACCTTACAAAACAAAATACAAAAGGTAGGGAGACTCACTGGAGATGTAATTCAATTGTGAAATGCATGGGTCAGAGGTCTCACAGGACAGATGTTTTCTAGCTGGCTTCGGACGTAATGCGGTGGGAACACACAGATAAAACTGCTGAAGAGATAGGGAGTGTCACCGGGCGACAACAAGAATTCAATCAACACACACAATGCATGTTTGAAGAAGTAACCCGGCAACTATTAAGGGCCGAGTTAGAACGTATTGCCATGTCAGGGCATGCAAATAGTTGGAACAAAATATTCCACTTCGGCAATAGAAATCTAGGGGTAAAATCTGATATGCAACATACACATTGTGATGACCAGGGGTGTAACTTTACTATGAGAATAGTCAATATCACAAAAACCAACATTTGGTGCCAGTTTATAGTGCTTCCCCACCTGTATGGCCAAAATCTGTGGATACCCGAGTTCAAGGGTTGATGCTAGCAATCGAACTCACCAGTCTCAAGATTGTCAAATTTTACATGAAATTGGACGGAATCATGTTTGTATTACTCGTGTCTATCTCATTTATCTTGACGGCGCCCGTAAAGATCCTCCTTTAAATGCTGGCTTTAAAGATGTGTATACCATATATGACCTTCATTGGGATAATGGAAAAATGTTGTGTGCCATCACACCGTCCTAAGCTTTACTAACCTTCCTCCCACTGTAGACCTAACTCGTTTAGCTCAATTTCTAAAAGCTAACCAAAAGGTCAATGACGAATTGAGCAAACGAGGGCTTACTCTTCATACTCTGCAAGTTGCTATGAGTTACAGTGAAGGCGCCTTGGCCAGAGTTGCGACAACGGTCACTGACCTTATGGTACACCATTGGTGGGACATCTTTTACGGATGGTCCCCCAAAACATCCGCCGCTTTGAAGCTGTTAATACATCCTATCGTTGTTTTACTTGTCGCGTTATTACTGATATTACCGCTTGTATGTATTCTTTGGTGGAGATTGCGGGCGTTGCTTGCGCATACTCAACATGTAACTGAAGCATTATGCCTTCAACTCGATTATATTACTTAGAATGTCTAAATATCAAGGGTGGATTGTATTGTATAGGGTTAATCACATAGGGTTAATTATGATATTCTGACATTTACAGTGTGTTTTCTGCTTCATGCCTCGTGGAATGTTGTTGATGCAGAGAGAGAGAGAGAGAGAGACCTTGATGCGCATACCGTCTTGTTTATGGGACGATCGACGCCTCGAGGTCTTATGCTTTGTGGAAGAACAGCTGGGGCCTTACAGATTAGGAGATGGCCATCAGCCACATGCACCCATGTTTGTTCAATAGTATAAAGGAACTGTCCAGTAGCTCTTTTAACTTCATCTTGGACCGTGATTTGCGAGCGGTGCCGGGACCCCCAAGGCTCCTGACCAGCCGTCGTTGCGGAGTTCCCGACGGGCCGAAGGCTGTGAGTTTTGTTGCATCTTATCATACTTCTCTTTTCTTCGTAAACTGTATTATGTTTCTTTTCTCTCAGTAAACGGTGTTTTATCTTTACTTCATTTGTCTTGTCTTTTATTTAACATTCATCCAGATCCCGAACCTGGATCTATTATTATCGATCCAAAACATTCATACAAAGTCCAAATTACCCCTAGTGTTCTTCAATGCAGAATCTAGGCCATGGTGAAAGGGTAACAAGGATTGTCAATGCTGAGTGGCTTTTTGTCACTTTTAAGGCAAGGGGATTGAGGAAGTCACTAAAAGTGCTGCTTTATCAACTTCTCTCAGGTCTTTCCAACAACAAAGCATTCTGCTGCCCCTCTCCTTCGTGATTCTCGCTCACCTTCATCCTATTCTTCCTCATCCGACACGCCCTCTTCTTGTTGCTGAGTGATGTTCCTGCTAATCCAATGACTCTGACTGTACCTGAGCTCCTTAGCAATGGTGTAGTTGCAGAAAGATGTTATCTTCATCAACAACAACAACAACCTGTATTTAGATGGTGCCTTTACCGCAATGAAATGTCCCAAGGGCCTCCACAGGAGTGTTATGAGATAAAAAATTTGACACCGAGCCGCGTAAGTAGAAATTAGTGCAGGTGACAAAAGCTTGGTCAAAGAGGTCGGTTTTAAGGAGCATCTTGAAGGAGGAAAGAGAGGTAGAGAGGCGGAGAGGTTTAGGCAGGGAGTTCCAGAGCTTGGGGCCCAGGCAACAGAAAGCACGGCCACCAATCGTTGAGCGATTAGAATCAGGGATGCTCAAGAGGGCAGAATTGGAGGAGCACAGACATCTCGGGGGGTTGTGAGGCTGGAGGAGATGACAGAAAAATGGAGGGGCGAGGCCATGGAGGGATTTGTAAACAAGGATGAGAATTTTTAAATCAAGGTGTTGCTTAACAGGAAGCCAATGTAGGTCAGCGAGCACGAAGTGAGCAGGACTTGGTGCGGGTTAGGACACGGGCAGCTGAGTTTTGAATCCCCTCTAGTTTACGTAGGGTAGAATGTGGGAGGCCAGCCAGGATTGCGTTGGAATATTCGAGTCTAGAGGTAACAAAGGCATGGATGAGGGCTTCAGCAGTGGATGAGTTGAGGCAGGGGCGGAACCCACAAGTCCCACTCCAGGAACTTAAACACAAAAATCTAGACTGACACTACAGTGCAGTGCTGAGGGAGTGCATGTGTGGAGGGATTATCCCTTGCCCCTGAGCAACCATTCTCTGACGTTGCCAGGATGGCAATTTTGCCGGATGAAGGTGTTGTTGCAGTTGCCAGTGAAATTGACCCAAACATTCATTATCCTTCCACAGTGACCGCACTCCAGTTGTATCTTGATGAAGTGGAAGCCTTCCCTGTACAGAAAAGCTCCTGGGTTGCCTTCTGCTGCCCTGATAGTTCCATGTGTGAAGTCTATTATGCATGCCCTAGACACAAGGCAAGCCAGCCAGTGCTGCAAAGCCTGCAGCTCTCTCATTCTGACTGTTGTCGTCTATATGAAGGTGATTTATTAGTTTGCTCTGGCAAGGAGGTTATTGGTGACCTGCTTAGTACAGCTGAGCATTGCAAACCTTCTGACTCAGAGGTGAGAGGGTGGCATAGGGTTATGTTACTGGGCCAGTAATCCAGAGGCCTAGACTGGTGATCCAAAGACATGAGTCCACCACGGCAGCTGGGGAATTTAAATTCAGTTAATTAAATTAATCTGGAATAAAAAGCTAGTGTTGGTAATGGTGACCATGAAACTACCGGATTGTCATAAAAACCCATTTCCTTTAGGGTGTCAGCTGTGGCTCAGTGGGTAGCACTCTCTCACCTCTGAGTCAGAAGGTTGTGGGTTCAAGTCCCACTCCAAGAACTTAAACTCAAAAATCTAGGCTGATGCTCCAGTGCAGTGCTGTGGGAGTGCTGCACTGTCAGAGGTGCCGTCTTTCAGATAAGACATTAAACCGGGGCCCTGTCTGTTCTCTCAAGTGGATGTAAAAGATCCCATGGGACTATTTTGAAGAAGAGCAAGGGAGTTATCCCCGGTGTCCTGGCCAATATTTATCCCTCAATCAACATAACAAAAAAGAGATTATCTGGTCATTATCACATTGCTGTTTGTGGGAGCTTGCTGTGCGCAAATTGGCTGTCGCGTTTCCTACATTACAACAGTGACTACACTCCAAAAGTACTTCATTGGCTGTAAAGCGCTTTGAGATGTCCAGTGGTCGTGAAAGGTGCTATATAAATACAAATCTTTCTTTCTTAACTGCTCCTTAATCTAAAGGAATGAAGCAAAAAACAGCATCCACGATAAGCAGTGAGTGCTTATCAGGGTAAGTTCGGAGAAAAAAATAAGAAAGAAATGTTTTCCAAGCTTAGAATGGCCTTGGAAATCACAATAGCTCACAGAACCTAATGACCTGACTGCCTGCGGAGTGCCCCTTTAAATATTGCTTCCAGTCCTGTCGATAAGTTTCTGAGACCAGTCCTGCGAAGTTTCACTCAGTGGGTTGGCCGCAGGAATTGCTGACCCACACGATTAAAGTAGGGATGGGATCCCAATCACATCGTGGGGGGCCTGATTTGCATTTATTTATTTATTTTGCAACATTTCAGTTGACCATTTAAAATGGCGGTCAGTGGTTGCCGGTGGGAACAGGGCGGTAATTCAATGTTTGATATTTTAACTACTTGCTTGCCCCGTTCCTGCCAGGAAAGGTTGGGTTAAAATCGGGGCCTATATCTGTGAATGATGTCACTAAGGGGCAGCAAATAAACAAGGGGGTGGGGGGGGTTGCGAAGATGGATCCTCGGAGGACTCCTGCAGTGTTGGTGCAGTGGTGGGTAGAGAAACATAACACTCAAACATAACTCATTCCCAAATCCTTCCTGTGTAGGAAAAAAGTGATTAAAGATCCTGAAACATGACATTGACACCCCAAGTGGACAGGTCGATGATTGGAGCGTGGGCAGGTTCAGCAAGAGCGACGAGGTCGGGGCGAAGGAGCGGCGAGAGATCGTAGAGCAACGTGATCGGGGCCTCGGAGAGGTGTGAGTTCGGGGCCCAGGAGAGGCGAGGGCCCAGGGGCAGCACGGGCCAGCCCACACTGCAATATGTGTGCTCACTAGGCACGTGCAGCAGAGCAAGCCTCCAGTCGTCCTGGTTAACCCCTGTCACTGGACCAAAACCTAGGCCTGTCAAGCCCGTGTGGTGGTTGGTGTGCAGCGGCCACCACACGTTAAAAAAATCCACACACAGGCATCTTCCACCCTTCAGGATGTAGTTCAGGATCTGGAATATTCGGTCCCTCATTGAAAGACCTGTGAACTCATATTTTTTTGGCGTGGAAGCAAGTCATCCTCGCTTGGAGGGACTGCCTATGATGTTGATGATGATGGACAGTAGGAAATCAATCAGAACCTGCCTTATCATAGAGTCACAGAAACTCATGGTGCAGAAGGTGGCCATTCGACCCATCGTGTCCATCTCTGTGATGGCAAACTGGAGCCAGACTGTGTGCATTCCTCTTGGGGGATCTTGGGCTTATTGCAAGATGCAGGATGAGCAGGAAATGTCCCAGCACCTGCACAGTGGAGGTGCAGCACTGATGGGGCCACCCTGGGCCTCCTCATTCCCAGGGGTAATTGGAGGTGTCTTGCACATACAGCCAGTAGTCAGCGTGTTGCTCAACAGCCGAAAGGCCTCAAGACCAGCTCTCAACTGAATTAGAAAACACGCAATCAGCCAAAATGCTGCACGGAAGATCACAGCCTGCATCAGAGGAGGAGCTGGTCTCTGAACCACAGACCTGGGCTGTTGCATCGCTTGCTGACTGCGGATTGGTGCGTTTAATCCTTCAACTCAACGCAGCTCCCATCGAGAACAATCAGGTCTCTGTGTGAAGGGCTGCAATAGATTATCTCCTCCAATTTTTAATTTCAAATGTATACACTTACTTGACATACTTGAATGCATGCTCTCTCCTCGCCCCCCCGCCCGCCCCCCCCCCCCTCCCACCCCTCTTCCAATCCCTTCAGTAACTCCCTACCTTGGTATTTATTAAATTGTGCTGGCAATCTCGTTGGTATTGTTTGATAATTGCATGCATCCCGGTTACGAGTGGCATGGTGACACTGTGGTATTCCGGACATCACAGCCATGGGATGAATCATGCTGCCACTCACACTGATTCACCCTTGGACTTCAAACAGAAAATGGCCTTCACTGGGAGAGCTCTGAGCAGTGTCGGAAATAACAGACACACGGCTGCAGGCTGCAGCATCGCTTTAAAAACAAGTGGCCCTCAGCACATAGCCAGCGACCGCTGAAAGAGTGAGCTTGTTATGCCAGTCAGGTTGCCGAGTGGTATAGAGCTCACACAGCCAGCTGGCAGCTCCCTTCTGTTTATTCGCTGATTCCTCTCTCATTGTTTCTGCAGGTCAAAGGACTCATCTGTGGCAAATGATGTTTTTATGTCACTGCTCTGCAGACCAGAACCATCTGCTTTCTTGTTAATTTGCATGTCAGACATGAGACACAAAGCGTTCCTTGTGATTATTTCCCCCTGCATTTTAACAGCAAAGTGAGAACGCAGAATAATTTACCATCGGAATTAAAGTGATCATCCAGCCAGTCTTCTCTGTCACCTCTAAACTTTTATACAAAAAAAAATAACTCTGTAAATTCAGCCAACAGTAGTAGGGATATCATCCCATTCATATCTTTTACAGAATGTTCTTTGGATTATCCGGTTGTGCCCTCCTGATCTGGTCACGGTGAGGAATTGTGAATGGTTCTCACCGGGAATGACACTGGGATGTACTTCCATTGGATTTGCATCTTTGCACCATATGTGTGTGTGTGTGTGTTCAAAATAAAGTATTTGAGGCACGTTTAGTCAGGATTTCAAATTCCTTTTTAATTTTGTTTGAATTGTGAAACTTGTTTTTTTTTAAATTGTTGACTATCTTAATAATATTAAAATAATACATGATGGTAAACTCATTAAGATATGTTCCAGCCCTTGGGAGTGACCAGTTTAAGGCGCAGTCTGGGGAGCTGCTGTTTAACAGCGGCCTGATCCTCACTCACACACACTGCCATGACTCACCAGGAGCTGAAAGAGCTGAGTTGCTGGGACACTGATTGCCTCAGTGATTAACGACCGCAGTTGGAGCTCAGTGATTGGGGTTAATCCTTGTAGGACTGCGCTGCATGTCACAAGTGAGAAGAGCAAAGGAAGTAAAGACAGCACTCTGACTGATGATGGATCGACAAGGCTTGTGGCCTGACTATCGATGGGTGCTTGTGCCAGTCCCACAGGTGAGAAGCTGGGTAGATTTGAACCATCCATTGAGATTCGGAGCCAGCACAATTCAGATTCACGAAAAAGGCCGCACAGAATGAGGAGGGGATTCTACTGCACGAACCTCACCTCTCAATGAGGAAACTCCCACGAATCAGCCAGGAGACAGTTATCAGTGGCATCTGTGGCTTAGTGGGTAGCGCCCCCTCAATTGGAGTTCAGGACTGGAACATCGGGTCCTTCATTGAAACATCTGTGAACTCTTGTGGAAGCAAGTCACCCTCGTTTGAGGGACTGCCTATGATGATGAATGGGTAGCACACTCGCCTCTGAGTCAGAAGGTTGTGGGTTCAAGTCTCACGCCAGGGACCCTCAGAATTTTGTACACCTTAATAAAATTTCACCTCAGCCTCCTCTGTTCCAAGGAAAACAATCCCAGCCTATCCAATCTTTCCTCATAGCTAAAATTTTCCAGTCCTGGCAACATCCTCATAAATCTCCCTCTGTACTCTCTCTCGTGCAATCACATCTTTCCTGTAATGTGGTGACCAGAACTGTATGCAGTACTCTAGCTATGGCCTGACTAGTGTTTTATACAGTTCAAGCATAACCTCCCTGCTCTTGTATTCTATGCTTAGGCTATTAAAGGAAAACATTCCATATGCCTTTTTAACTATCGACCTGTCCTGCTACCTTTAAGGAACTGTGGACATACACGGCTTCTGTTCCTCCACACCTCTCTGTATCCTCCCATTTATTGTGTATTCCCTTGCCTTGTTGCCCCTCCCAAATGCATTACCTCCTACTTTTCTAGATTTAATTCCATTTTCCACTTTCCTGCCGAACTGACCAGTTGATCGATATCTTCTTGCAGTCGAGAGCTTTCCTCCTCACTGTCAACCACACGGCCAATTTTTGTATCATCTGTAAATTTCTTTTATCATGCCCCTTACATTTAAGTTTACATTATTAATATATACTCCAAAAAGAAAGGGACCAAGTACTAAGCCTTCGGTTATGGGAAAAAAGCTGGGACGTGGGATAAAATTGGATAACTCTTTCAAAGAGCTAGCACATACATGCCAGGCCGAATGAACCCCTTCTGAAATGTAAGATTGTATGATTCTATGAAAACTGGGTCCATGGTGACTTTGGGTATATCTCTGCATGAACCTCAAACATATAAAATGGCGCATGAGAATTCTGGACTTGGCCTGCTCAAACAAGCTTCTTAAAGGGGTTAAGTTGCTGCAAAGATTTATTTTCACCACTTTTTGCTGAATTTGCTTGCTGCATTAGTTGGTTTTGCTGGGTATTTTGCCATCTTTGCATTTTTACACTTGATTGCAATTTTCTATTTAAGTTGCACCATAGAAAATGGAGATGGAATTCTTTGGGGGGCGGGGGGTGCGGTTTGCAAACACACTACATGATTTAAATAAAGAGGGGCACCTCAGAGACCAACAATTGCAGGCTTAACAACATCTAAACCATTCGGTCTGCACCTGCCTCCGTTCCAGGACACTCATTTACATACCCTTCCACCCAGAGTTTCTTCATAGGAACATAGGAATTGCTAGATGATAAAAGGCCACGGTCCATCTATTTTGCCTTCTACCATCCTGCAGGCGCATTTCTGTCAATGATTCTTCAACAGACCCAGGCATGAGGCGAGGATAAATCAATCATAGGCAGTGCCTCGAAATCGAGGACGACTTGCTTCCACTCTAAAAGTGAGTTCTCACGTGACTGAACAGTCCAATACGGGAATTACAGTCTCTGTCACAGGTGGGAAAGACAGTGGTTGAAGGAAAGGATGGGTGGGGAGTCTGGTTTGCCGCACGCTCCTTCCGCTGCCTGCGCTTGTTTTCTGCATACTCTCGGTGATGAGACTCGAGGTGCTCAGCGCCCTCCCAGATACTCCTCCTCCACTTAGGGCGGTCTTTGGCCAGGGACTCCCAGGTGTCGGTGGGGATGTTGCATTTTATCTAGGAGGCTTTGAGGGTATCCTTCAAACGTTTCTTCTGCCCACCTGGGGCTCGCCTGCCACGTAGGAGTTCCGAGTAGAGCGCTTGCTTTGGAAGTCTTGTGTCGGGCATGCGAACAATGTGGCCCGCCCAACTGAGCTGGTCGAGTGTGGTCAGTGCTTTGATGCTGAGGTTGTTGGCCTGATTGAGGATGCTAATGTTGGTGCGTCTGTTCTCCCAGTGGGGGATTTGCAGGATCTTGCGGAGACATCGTTGGTGGTATTTCTCCAATGATTTGAGGTGTCTACTATATATGGTCGGGTGATGGAGAGCTTTGGGAACCACAGGTCCAAAGTCACCATTCCCTCCATTTCACAAGTCGGGTATATCTAACACTGATAATGAGACAGCCCATGTTAGTCTACAATAGGCACTGGTGGGATGGCTCTGAGGAGACCAGGGCTCCATATGCACGGCTGCTGACAAACCAATGAGAAAAACTTCAGCTCCTGAGGAGATTCTTGGGCTGGATGCCTGGGCATCTGTTTGCCATTCCACATTCCCCATCTCCATCACTAACCAAACACTGCTGTTCAGATTCAGCAAAAGGAAAGAGTGTGTGCAAAAGATTAATTGTGTACATTGCTTGAGATGGCCTCTCCCGGAGGAGCTTGGAGTTCCCATCCTAGGTTTGTGCCATGCTTGATGGGCTCCACAGTAGATATGCACAAGAGTGACCCTTAACTTAACTCCTGCTACCAACAACCGTCTGCCTCCTTTACAGCCAGGTATAAGGGAGCTGGGCTGCTGCACTGACTGCTTTGGTGACCTCTGTCAAGTCCACGAGCATCTCTGCCTTCACTGGAGGGTGACGTTTAGCGAGAAATAGGCCCGCCTTCCGTTGATGTGCAACCTGCAATCAGAGCCTGCAACTTTTTATATCAAACGGAGCAGTGTCTGCTGGGCCGTTGGGAGCAATTAGTCTCATTTTCTGCCACATCTACAACTTCCCCTGTAATGACCTCCTGCAGCTCTCTCAGGGCTCCGGCCCGACAGGATTAGCAAGCGTGCCTTTCATGTGCCAGTGGTCTGTCTAGATTAGGGGGAGGGACTCAAATCACAAAATTGTGACAGACCTGTCCGATTTTTGCCAGTTTCACAATATTGGGGTTGAATGCTCACTATACTGGCAGGGTCCGAGACCCTAACTATACTGGCAGGGTCCGAGACCCTAACTATACTGGCAGGGCCAGGACCCTCACTATACTGGCAGGGTCCGAGACCCTAACTATACTGGCAGGGCCCGGACCCTAACTATACTGGAAGGGCCCGGACCCTCACTATACTGGCAGGGCCCAGACCCTCACTATACTGGCAGGGCCCGGACCCTAATTATACTGGCAGGGTCCGAGACCCTAACTATACTGGCAGGGCCCGGACCCTCAAAATACTGACAGGGCCCAGACCCTCACAATACTGGCAGGCCCCAGACCCTCACTATATTGGAAGGGCCCGGACCCTCACTATACTGGCAGGGCCCAGACCCTCACTATACTGGCAGGGTCCGAGACCCTAACTATACTGGAAGGGCCCGGACCCTAACTATACTGGCAGGCCCCAGACCCTCACTATACTGGCAGGGCCCAGACCCTCACTATACTGGCAGGCCCCAGACCCTCACTATACTGGCAGGGCCCAGACCCTCACTATACTGGCAGGCCCCAGACCCTCACTCTACTGGCAGGCCCCAGACCCTCACTATACTGGCAGGGCCCAGACCCTCACTATACTGACAGGGCCCAGACCCTCACTATACTGACAGGGCCCAGACCCTCACTATACTGACAGGGCCCAGACCCTCACTATACTGGCAGGGCCCAGGCCCTCACTATACTGGCAGGGCCCCAGACCCTCACTCTACTGGCAGGACCTGAGACCCTTACTATTCTGGTCGGGCCCAGACCCTCACTATACTGGTAGGGCCCCAGACCCTCACTCTACTGGCAGGACCTGAGACCCTCACTATTCTGGTCGGGCCCATACCCTCGCTATACTGGCAGGGCCCAGACCCTCACTCTACTGGTAGGGGCTGAGACCATCACTATTCTGGTCGGGCCCAGACCCTCGCTATACTGGCAGGGCCCCAGACCCTCACTATACTGGCAGGGCCCCAGACCCTCACTATACTGACAGGACTCCAGACCCTCACTATACTGACAGGACCCCAAACCCTCACTATAATGATAGGGCCCCAGACCCTCACTATACTGACAGGACTCCAGACCCTCACTATACTGGCAGGGCCCCAGACCCTCACTATACTGGCAGGGCCCCAGACACTCACTATACTGACAGGGCCCCAGACCCTCACTATACTGACAGGGCCCAGACCCTCACTATACTGACAGGGCCCCAGACCCTCACTATACTGACAGGGCCCAGACCCTCACTATACTGGCAGGGCCCAGACCCTCACTATACTGACAAGGCCCCAGACCTTCACTATACTGACAAGACCCCAGACCCTCACTATACTGACAAGGCCCCAGACCCTCACTATACTGACAAGGCCCCAGACCCTCACTATACTGACAGGGCCCAGACCCTCACTATACTGGCAGGGCCCAGACCCTCGCTATACTGACAGGGCCCCAGACCCTCACTATACTGACAAGGCCCCAGACCCTCACTATACTGACAGGGCCCCAGACCTTCACTATACTGACAAGGCCCCAGACCCTCACTATACTGACAGGACCCCAGACCCTCACTATACTGATAGGGCGCCAGACCCTCACTATACTGACAAGGCCCCAGACCTTCACTATACTGACAGGGCCCAGACCCTCACTACACTGGCAGGGCCCAGACCCTCACTATACTGACAGGGTCCAGACCCTCACTATACTGACAGGGCCCCAGACCTTCACTGTACTGACAGGGCCCCAGACCTTCACTATACTGACAGGGCCCCAGACCCTCACTATACTGACAGGGCCCCAGACCCTCACTATACTGACAGTGCCCCCGACCCTCACTATACTGACAAGGCCCCAGACTCTCACTATACTGACAGGACCCCAGACCCTCACTATACTGATAGGGCCCCAGACCCTCACTATACTGACAGGGCCCCAGACACTCACTATACAGACAGGGCCCCAGACCCTCACTATACTGACAGGGCCCCAGACCCTCATTATATTGACAGGGCCCCCGACCCTCACTATACTGACAAGGCCCCAGACCCTCACTATACTGACAGGGCCCCAGACCTTCACTATACTGACAGGGCCAAGACCCTCACTATACTGACAGGGCCCCAGACCCTCACTATACTGACAGGGCCCCCGACCCTCACTATACCGACAGGGCCCCAGATCCTCACAATACTGGCAGGGCCCAGACCCTCACTATACTGGCAGGGCCCAGACACTAACTAAACTGGCAGGGCCCCGGACCTTCACAATACTGACAGGGCCCAGACCCTCACAATACTGGCAGGCCCCAGACCCTCACTATACTGGAAGGGCCCGGACCCTCACTATACTGGCAGGGCCCAGACCCTCACTATACTGGCAGGGTCCGAGACCCTAACTATACTGGCAGGGCCCGGACCCTAACTATACTGGCAGGGCCCCGGACCCTCACAATACTGACAGGGCCCAGACCCTCACTATACTGGCAGGCCCCAGACCCTCACTATACTGACAGGGCCCAGACCCTCACTATACTGGCAGGCCCCAGACCTTCACGATACTGGCAGGGCCCAGACCCTCACTATACTGGCAGGCCCCAGACCCTCACTATACTGGCAGGGCCCAGACCCTCACTCTACTGGCAGGCCCCAGACCCTCACTATACTGGCAGGCCCCAGACCCTCACTATACTGGCAGGGCCCAGACCCTCACTCTACTGGTAGGGGCTGAGACCATCACTATTCTGGTCGGGCCCAGACCCTCGCTATACTGGCAGGGCCCCAGACCCTCACTATACTGGCAGGGCCCCAGACCCTCACTATACTGACAGGACTCCAGACCCTTACTATACTAGCAAGACCCCAGACCCTCACTATACTGACAGGACCCCAGACCCTCACTATACTGATAGGGCGCCAGACCCTCACTATGCTGACAGGGCCCCAGACCCTCACTATACTGACAGGGCCCAGACCCTCACTATACTGGCAGGGCCCAGACCCTCACTATACTGACAAGGCCCCAGACCTTCACTATACTGACAAGACCCCAGACCCTCTCTATACTGACAAGGCCCCAGACCCTCACTATACTGACAAGGCCCCAGACTCTCACTATACTGACAGGGCCCCAGACCCTCACTATACTGACAGGGCCCCAGACCCTCACTATACTGACAGGGCCCCAGACCCTCACTATATTGACAGGGCCCCAGACCCTCACTATACTGACAGGGCCCCAGATCCTCACTATACTGGCAGGGCCCAGACCCTCACTATACTGACAGGGCCCCAGACCCTCACTATACTGACAAGGCCCCAGACCCTCACTATACTGATAGGGCCCCAGACCCTCACTATACTGACAGGGCCCCCGACCCTCACTATACTGATAGGACCCCCGACCCTCACTATACTGACAGGGCCCCAGACCCTCACTATACTGACAAGGCCCCAGACCCTCACTATACTGACAGGGCCCCAGACCCTCACTATACTGACAGGGCCCCAGACCCTCACTATACTGATAGGGCCCCCGACCCTCACTATACTGACAGGGCCCCAGACCCTCACTATATTGACAGGGCCCCAGACCCTCACTCTCCTGGCAAGGTCCCGGACCCTCACTTTACCAGCAGGGATTGAGGTTAAAGATGATTGGCTTTGGTTGTCCAATGGGCGATAATGGGGCGCTAACAGCTCTGTGCCCGGGCACGGTGAGAGTACTGACACCCTCTAAATTACCCTGGAGGTTTGCGGCGGCAGTAACCCCTAGCGCCACGATCTCCTGCACCCAGGAGATCGTGACTTCATTGTGCTGTGCATCGCCCCGGTAGCGACTTGATCCCGGATTTGGGTTCTGCCCCCTGCAGCATCGTCGGACGACAACACCGACAGCTGCAGGAGGCGTTGTTCGGGAGGCCGGGCGCTAGGGGAGCGCTATTTAAAGGGGTTGATGGTTGTGTATAGTGAGGGTCTGCATTTTCTTCCGCTGTGATCGATCAGCCCTGTGCTCTACTAGAGTGCTTGGGGCTGATCATCGCGGATTGCGGCTGCTGTTGGCGATGAGAGACCTCGTTTCAATGCAGAGCCTGCAGCGATGGCCTTGCCCTTTAAGGGAGGGAAGGAGCCCCCAATCTCGGCAGCACTGCCCTCGACTTTAGGCAGCACTGCCGCGCTATCGCCCGTGCTGCCAGCTTCAGTGCTCCAAGGGAAGTGGTAGCGCTCGATTAACACACCCTTGTTGTCTCGTTATCCATGGGAAAGTACACTGCAGCTGCGACACCCAGCTATAGAGTTGAGGAAGGAACCAGGTTTGATTCGTGGTTTATGCTGAGGTAGCTGACCTTAAGTGACTCGCAGTGAACAATTCACGGTTTTGTATTCCTCGGATTGGAAAGCAAACACTGGGTCGGGATTAGCGTCCGTACAATGGACACTGGAGGGGAACACCAGAGGGCAGTGCAACCACAACTGACAGCAGTCCCTGCCGGGGAGGAGAGATGGGGCGGGGGCAGGGCGAATTGTAATGTGGATTCTTAGCATTGTCGTATTCTGTCCGCTGGGCATTGGACTGATGGCAATTGTGAAATTCAACGAGCAGCTTTCCAATACTCTATCATTTGTCCAATACCCGAACTTTCAAACTGAAACACTATGCAGTAAATCTTGCCCCCGCACTTGTACACACACAGACACACACAGGCATATACACACACACACACACTGGCATGTACACACACACACTGGCAGACACATGCAGGCACATACACACACACACACACACACACACATACACACACACACACAGGCACACACACACACTCACACACATGCACAGGCATACACACACACGCGCACGCATGCCCACAGACACACACACAGGCACATACACAGGCACACTCAGACACGCACACACAGGCACACTCACACACACACACAGACACGCACTCATGCACACACACACACGCGCACGCATGCCCACAGACACACACAGACACACACACAGGCACATACACAGGCACACTCAGACACGCACACACAGGCACACTCACACACACAGACACGCACACACAGGCACACTCACACACACACACAGACACGCACTCATGCACACACACAGACACACACGTGCACGCGTGCCCACAGACTCACACACACAGGCACACACACACACACACACACACACACTTTTCACAATAACTGACACTGTAGTTTTGTGGAGATTCTGATTAGATTGTCTATTAAGAAACTGAATGCAGATTCAATGCAGCCGTGTGATAAGATTAATATTATGTGCATGGAAATGTGCTTTAAAAGTTGACAGTATACACAACCACATTGTTGATCTGCTGACAGGTGCCTGCGTGGGAAGGAGGAATAATCAGCACCGCTCGCCATCGCATGTCCTGATTGCAGAGCTTGACAGTTTTATTCCGAATTTTTTAATGTTTTGGATCATGAAGAAAGACATTTCTCATTTAACAACACATTTAAGATTCTGAATCCTCCAGTGGAGCGATAACGTGGATAATAGGAATGGATTAAGATTCACATGCCAGCAGTCTCACTCTGCACAGTTCAAAGTTATTGCCTTTCTGATGAATTTATGAGAGTGAATTTCCTTAACGGAATACCACATGTCTGGTGTAGGCAAGGAAGTTAAAAGCGGCTCCAGATATGTGCTGGAGTATTATGGGCAAAGATTTCAGCATTGCAGGTGTAAATTAAATAAGATCGTGATTGTCACTAAGGCGGTAATTCAATTGAGAAGTTCTGATAATATCATAAATTGAGAGTCACTGTGCATCGGGAGAGCTACAGATTGAAGCGGGTATAAATTAATCTTCAGAGTTAGAGCAAAGCAGGCGATAGCGAGTTTTCACTCTGCTTTACACCACCTCCTGAATGTCATCTGTGTTCATTTTTGAAAGGCTTGCTTGAAAGCTAGCCCGATGCCATGTGAATTCCTAGCCCACAATCACAGTGCAGTGTGAAGCCTTGTGTTGCACAGCAGTACATTAAGCATGGACCCCCTGCGATGCAAGGTGGCACTCAATAAACTCGCAGGAAGAACAGGAAATGGGGGGATCACACAGCAGGTCGGTCAGCACCTGTGACGGGAAAGGACAGGTTCATGGTTCGGTTGCAATTCTTCAGCAGCTCCGTGGCTCTCTGTTGAGTGCTTCCAGTATTTTCTTTCTGACTTTTAGCATTTTTTGACTGTCCTGAATAAACCAGTCGCTGCAACATTGAAGCAATTGCCATTATGAATAGCCTCCATACACGTTATGGCAGATGGATGTCAGTTATTGACAGTAATCTGATCCTCGTCTATTGATGAAGTCACTTGAGTTTCTCTCTCATGGGTCATGACATCAATAGGATCCTTTAAGTGAATTAACGTGCAGTAATTCTGACAGCCATTCTGTACCCTCTAGTTACACTCTGCACTATCCAGTGCACCACATAACAACAACAACTTGTATTTATATAACACCTTTAACGTAGTAAAACATCCCAAGGCGCTTCACAGCTGTGTTACAAGACAAAACAGATAAATTTGACACCGAGCCACATAAGAAGAAATCACGGCAGGTGAACAAAAGCTTGGTCAAAGAGGTAGGTTTTAAGGAGCGTCTTAAAGGAGGAAAGAGAGGTAGATATATATATATATGTCATTCTCTCTATTATTAGGTACGCTTGAGATAATAAACTTTTAAATCTTTAAAACCTTCCAAAACAAATGAATCCATGAAGAGTGAGAAGTGAACAGCACAAGTGGAGCTTGTGTGTAGCGTCCTTTTATAATGTTTCATCATGAGGGTGAGAATTAGATCATTTGCAATATGTTGAGGAACTTTTGAGGTAATTATTGAAATCCAACATAATGGACCTTAGGCGAAGGCATCCTCCATAGACATATCGTGGACCGTGCTGGTACAGCTTTCTACTGCAGTTATTTTTAATCAATTTTTCTTACCAGAGGTGACAGCGTGTTGGGAGGATTGATTAACTGTCAAGGGCCACGACACATTTCCATTTACTGAATGCAGTCCAAGGGAAGGGAGACATTGCCTGGGCTGAAAGCAGCATTCACGCCAGATAACTGGGAAAGGCCCCAAGCTACCTGTTTTCACATGGGATTCTGATCTCTATTTGATAAGATAACTAACAATAAAAGATATAATTGATTTTTATGGTTTTGTGATAGCTTGGAGGTGAGGTCAAATCAATAGTCCTTCAGGCAAACTTTATTGCTGCAACAGTATAAAGGCACCAAATGGGCTGAAATCATTGGAATGAAAATCAGAAGGGTTCCACAATGGGTCATTCCACAATGGGTGGTTGCACAATGGATGGTTGCACAATGGGTCGTTCCACAATGGGCGAATCCACAATGGGTCGTTCCACAATGGGCGAATCCACAATGGGTCGTTCCACAATGGGTCGTTCCACAATGGGTCATTCCACAATGGATGGTTCCACAATGGGTCGTTCCACAATGGGTCGTTCCACAATGGGTCGTTCCACAATGGGTCATTCCACAATGGGTCGTTCCACAATGGGTCGTTCCACAATGGGTCGTTCCACAATGGGTGGTTCCACAATGGGTCATTCCACAATGGGTCGTTCCACAATGGGTGGTTCCACAATGGGTCATTCCACAATGGGTCGTTCCACAATGGGTGGTTCCACAATGGGTGGTTCCACAATGGGTCGTTCCACAATGGGTCATTCCACAATGGGTGGTTCCACAGTGGGTCGTTCCACAATGGGTCGCTCCACAATAGGCGGTTGCACAATGGGTCATTCCACAATAGGTCATTCCACAATGGGTGGTTCCACAATGGGTGGTTCCACAATGGCTCATTCCACAATAGGTCATTCCACAATGGGTGGTTCCACAATGGGTGGTTCCACAATGGCTCATTCCACAATAGGTCATTCCACAATAGGTCATTCCACAATGGGTCATTCCACAATGAGTTGTTCTACAATGGGTCGTTCCACAGTGGGTGGTTCCATAGTGGGTCGTTCCACAATGGGCTGTTCCACAATGGGGGGATCCACAATGGGTTGTTCCACAATCGGCCATTCCACAATGGGTCATTCCACAATGGATCATTCCGCAATGGGTCATTCCACAATGGGTCGTTCCACAATGGGTTGTTCCATAATGGGGGTTCCACAATGAGTGGTTCCGCAATGGGGGGGCTTCCAAAATGGGTCGTTCCGCAGTGGGTCGTTCCACAATGGGTGGTTCCACAATGGGCGGTTGCACAATGGATGGTTCCACAATGGGTCAGTCCACAATTGATCATTCCACAATGGGTCGTTCCACAATGGGTGGATCCACAGGTGGGTCATTCCACAATGGGTCATTTCACAAATGGTCGTTCCACAATGGGTGGATCCAAAATGGGTGGTTCCACAATGCGCCATTCCACAATGAGCGGTTCCACAATGGGTGGATCAACAGGTGGGTCGTTCCACAATGGGTCATTCCACAAGGGGTCATTTGACAATGGGCGGATCCACAGTGGGTCATTCCACAATGGGTCATTCCACAGTGGGTGGTTCCACACTGGGTCATTCCACAATGTGTCGTACCACAATGGGTCATTCCACAATGGGCGGATCCACAGTGGGCTGAGCCACAATGAGTTGTTCCACAATGGTTGGTTCCACAATGGGTCACTCCACAATGGGTCATTCCACAATGGGCGGATCCACAATGGGCTGAGCCACAATGGGTCGTTCCACAATGGGTGGTTCCATAATGGGTCACTCCACAATGGGTCATTCCACAATGGGCGGATCCACAATGGGCTGAACCACAATGAGTTGTTCCACAATGGTTGGTTCCACAATGGGTCACTTCACAATGGGTCATTCCACAATGGGCGGATCCACAGTGGGTCGTTCCACAATGAGCGAATCTACAATGGACGGGCAATTTTCTCTGCCAGATTACTGTCCAGGCAATGAAGATGAAAATATACCTTGGGCTAGACTTTCCACTAGGTGCCTGAGGCTGAAGAAAATGGGCCTTGTTCCAGCGATGTGGGACGTCTCAGCCTTGCTGATCGCTGTTACAAAGCCCATTATTTTTTTGCGATTTTCCACTCAGCCTTACCTCAGTGATGTCAAATGAGCCCATCGAAAACGGAAGACAAAGAAAAAAAAAGCTTCGCTAGCAACGCTATTCTGCACCTGTGTGGGATATTTTTTTAGGCTGACTGTCTTTGCCACGTTTTGGGAGGTCAGGGTTCATCACACATGTTCAGAATGCACATGGAGGGTCAGGGAGAGAGAGTGGAGATAGATTGAGAGAAAGAAGGCAGAGAAGCAGAGGAGAGAGAATTTGTTTTTGGAGTTGTTTGTATCAAAAAAAGTTATTTTGTGTTAGAAAAATTTAAATTATTAGTGTTGAAGAGGCCTGACATAGAAACAATTAGAGTGCACTTGAATATTACATTTAATAAATTTTATATTAAAATGGAGGGAGATTATGAAAGGAAAAGGGCAAAACCCTTCAGTGATGAGGTGAACGAGGCCCTGGTCAATGCTGTGCATGCCAGGTGAGACGACTTGACAAAAGGTGGGCATGGGAAACCTCCACCCCGTGTCTGCAGAAAAATTTGGCAGGAGATTGCAGACGTAGTAACATCTGCATCCCACGAGGTGAGGACACCTGACCAATGCCGGAAAAGATGGACTAGCTTGTTGGCAGCAGCAAGAGTAAGTTGCATGTTATATTTAAAATGTAATATGTAATATTTTAATGAAGCATGCAAATTTTGATTACAACATTGAATTTCCTGCATTAAATTTAAGTTTTTCTTTCTTTATTGTATTAATTAATTAATTTATGCATCCGAACAGTAAGTTGCATTTTTCATTTATAAAATATTGTACTGATGCAATGCAAATCGAACATTGCATCTCCTGCATTGAATTTAAGTCTGTCAGTCTTAAATGTTTATTACCAAGTCCATTAGCTTATGCCATGCCATGCTCTCTTCTCATTTGCAGAAGAAGATATCTATCAACCATGTGGAACAGAAGAGGATGGGGGGGCGGCTCTGCTCAGCTGCAACCATTGTCAGAAATTGAGGAGCTTGCGGTCGCACTGGTGGGACATGACAGCCATGGTCTTTAAAATCTTAAAATCTTAGTTACGCATGTAATGCCCTGTAATTATAATGCAATATGCAATATACTTGTGATGTACTCTTGATGTACGAATGATACCATGGCAGCCCTGGTGCAGCCCTTGTGCATATGGGGTAGTGAAAAGTATTGATCTGTAACGTCTCCTAGTAATGATCACCGTTATGTTCGAATAGGTTGTTTAAAAATGTCATTCGTGCTTTTAATGTCAACCTGAGAAGGTAGTGGTACTGCAGCCGTCCACTGCACCTGTACCGTCAAAAACCACCTTAGAGGAGGAAGAGGGGGAACATTTTAGTGAGCAGGAAGAGGAAGAGGAAGAGGAAGAGGAAGAAAGCTTTCCTCACCAGGAGGAGGACGAAGAGCAGAAGGAGGAGGATGAGGAGGAATTGACCATTGTTGTGTGGGGGGGATGAACCTGCGGTCAGCTCTATTGAGAGCGATGAGGCACCAGGACCAAGCCATGTGCAGCTGGCGACGCCAAGGCGCAACATTTTGCACACACCGACCCCACAGAGGTCGGGTCAGCGAGGCGAGCAATCGCCTACCTCGGACGGCCAGACGGAGTGCTAGATATCCCTGTGCAGGGAGACGGTCGCTATTAGTCGCGATCTTATCCAGGGGTTCGAGGATTTCTCCATGAACTGGAGCCAGTTCTCAACAACCTGGAGCTAGTTCAACACGAACTTCTCCAACTGGTCTTCCGTGCAAACGGAGGTAGCACGGGAGACCTTGGAGGCAATTCGTGAACAGACCGCCGCAACCAATGCCCTTCGGCACGCGTTGCTGGCTGGACACGGCGCTGCACCCCAAGGTGTCGTGTCGGTTCGGAGTGAGACCCCTAGCACTCAAGCGAGTACGGAGGACACAGTTCCTCCTGACTTGGAAGTGGAGCCTCAAGCTTCTGCATCCACTCCGTCACCTCCATCATGGCAGGAAGCCTTGCCGTCCCACGCTGCACAATGAGTTCGTGTCAGTCTGCGTGGACCAAAACGGGCAGGTGGGGTAAAAACACGGGGTGGGAAAGGACCTGGAGGGAAACGTGGCCGCAGGTAGGGAGGGGGGTTTGTTTTTCAATTTAATTATTAAATTGTTAATATTTTTACAAGTTTGGTATTTTGTTCATGGTTATTTGGGGTTGGGGGAGGAATTTTGAATAATTTGTTGTTTTAATTAAAAAAATTTATTGAGTTTAACAATTGTTGTGCCTTCTCTCTTAGTTACATTAAGCATAACATATTTACAGTTGTTCATCATTATTTGTTCAGTCTTTTATTTTAGCCTCACTTTACTTAAGCTAAGCATTAATGCAGAGGCCAGGCCAGTGAGGGCAAGGCAAAAATGAAACTCCACGCAAATGCAACTTTTGCTTAACCGTAACTGTAAATGCAAATGTGAATATCCACAATGTAAGTTCATGCAAAACGTTCATAAATGAGCTGCTGATGCAACAGCTTAGCAGCCGTGTAACTACCACTGGCTACTGGTCTTCGGGAGGGGGTTGGTGGTACCGGGGCTAGATCACCAGGCTGATTGCCCTCCCCTAGGTCCTCATTTGCCTCCTCTTCTGCCTCTTCCTCCTCTTCATCCTCACCGACTAGCTCTTCCATCTCCCCTCCTTCTGGAGGTGGACCTGCAGCCCCATCTGGCATTACCTGTCCTCTCCTTATAGCTAGGTTATGCAACACACCACAATAAACCCAGCGACCCAGTCAAGGTGCTACTGTACGCTGCCACTAGAATGATCCAGGCATCTGAAGCGCTGATTTAGGACTCCAATTGTTTTTTCAACGATGTTGCGTGTCGCTATGTGACTTTCATTGTAACGCTTCCCTGCTTCAGTGACGGGATTACGCAGAGGGGTCATCAGCCAATTGGCAAGGCCATATCCCTTATCCCCCAGCAACCAACTGTGACCTTCTGGCTGATTGAGAATCAGGTCAGGGATAGCACTCTCACACAGGATGTGTGCATCATGGATGCTGCCAGGAAATGTAACATTTAATGTCTTGATTATTTGGTTGTGGTCGACAACAAGCTGCACATTCAGGGAGTGGAGCCGCTTTCTGTTGCGAAACACCTCCGCGTTCTTTAAGGGGGCTTTCAGGGAAATGTGCGTGCAGTCTATTGCTCCCTGTACCTTGGGGAAGTGTGATATTCTGTAGAAACCCAAAGCCCTCTCGGTCTGTGCCTCCCTGGTCATTATGAAGTCCATCCTGCGGGCTTCAGTCACCTGCCGAATGCAGCAGTGCGTGGCGTGCTGAGAGATATGGCAGATGTCACCAGCTGAAGCCTGAAAAGATCCCGATGCGTAGAAGGCTAGGGCAGCAGTAACTTTCACCTCAACGGACAGTTCAGTTCTGATGGAAGGCTGCAGATCACCCTTGACGAGCTGGCAAATCTCATCGCTGACCTCCTTCCGGAAGCGCAGCCTCCTAAGACACGCGTTTTCAGACAAGTTGAGGTAAGATTGCTTTTCCAAGTACCTTCGTTGGCTGTACGCTCGCCTCCTCTGTCTCTGTCTATGCATTACTCTGCCACCTCTTCGCTTGATCCTTTCAGAAACCAGCGTGTGAGCAGTTACAAGTAATGGCAGAGAAAGCATAGGCCCCATCACTATCAATAATTACTTTCACTAAATTAAATTAATCTCTCTACTCTCTGCTCTCTACTCTCTCTACACTGTATACCAGTCAGTCTAATAGGCCCCAACAATATCAATAATTCTTTTCACTATCGATAAAAGCACTTTCCACAAAAAAATGCCTATACAATAGCTACTATCAATGTATATATACCATAATATAATATTCTGAGTTGATCTATCAATAAATAACTCTCTAAATAACTCACAACTATCTAGCTCGTTTTTTTCAGTTGCCTCCACCCTTCCTCCGATCTTCAAAATGGCGTCCGTTATGCCCATTTCCTTCTGTAAAGCCCGGGAAAAGCAACTATTTCTCAGTGATGTTTTCGGCCTTCCATCAGCCGGCGATGTGCCGAAAGTTGGGATGGGCCTTGTGTCGGCGATCAGTTCGGTGATCATTTCGGCGAAGTGAGACGAAACTTGGGAGCCTATTTTTCCAGCGATGTTTTAGAAACAGAGAAACATAGGGCCCAAGTTTCCACATGATTCGCGCCTGATTTTTAGGAGCAACTGGTGGAGAATGGACTATTTTAGAAATCGCAATTCTCCACATATTTTTTTCTGCAGTTCTAGTCAGGTAGAATAGTTCTAGTTTAGAACAGAATATTTTCTTCAAAAGGGGGCGTGTCCGGCCACTGACGCCTGATTTGAAAGTTTCCACAGTGAAAACGTACTCCAAACTAAAGTAGAATGGAGCAAGTGAAGATTTTTGTAGAACTGAAAAAACCTGTTCTACACATTAAAAAATCAGGCGCAGGTTACAAATTAGGCGTCCAGAACGAGATGGATGGGGAGGGGAGGGAAGGGAAGTCATTAAATTCTATAATAAATCCTTATTTATACTTCTACAAATATTATACAAATAAATCCAACCTGAATAAACATTTATAAGCCAAGAAAAGATTAAATAAACCATCTTCCTACCTGTGTGAAAGTGCTTCAGCCAGGGAGAATTCTGCAGCCGTTCGTGCCGCTGAGCGGGAGAGGGAGAGAGAGAGAGGGGAGGGAGAGAGAGAGAGAGAGTGGGAGGAGGGAGGGATAGAGAGAGGGAGGGAGAGAGAGAGAGGGGAGGGAGGGAGAGGAGAGAGGAGGGAGAGGGGAGGGAGGGAGAGGGGAGGGGGAGGGAGGGAGAGGGGAGGGAGAGGGAGGGAGAGGGGAGGGAGAGAGAGGGGGGGCGTCGGGGAACAGGAGCGCGGGTCGGGTCGGGGCGGGGGGTGGAGCGGGTGTCGGGTCTCGGGTCGGGGCGGGGGCAGCGGGTGTCGGGTCGGGTCTGGTCGGCGGGAGGGGGGGGGGAAGCAGGTGTCGGGTCAGGTCTGGTCGGCGGGGAGGGCGGGGGGGAGCGGGTGTCGGGTCGGGTCAGGCGGGGGGGGGAGCGGGTGTCGGGTCTCGGGTCGGGGCGGGGGGGGGGAGCGGGTGTTTGGTCAGCGGGGGGGGGGAGCGGGTGTCGGGTCTGGTCGGTCGGGGAGCAGGAGCTGGCCGTGGGAGGAGCCTCATTCACGCAGCCCCAGTGAGGCCATTGGGCCAGGGCGAGGGGCTGCGTGCTTCGGGCCCCTCCCACACAGTTCGGCGCCTGGAGCTGCTGCACTTGCGTGCCCACTGTAGCGCGCATGTACAGAGGTCCCGGCACTGTTTTCAGCGCCGGGACCTGGCTCCGCCCCCCCCCACAGCTCGTGCCGGCTGCGCCGAGAGCCAGAGGACCTGTAAGTAGGTGGAGAATACCGAGGATTTTTTTAGGCGCCGTTTTAGGTGCGAAAAACGGGCGCCCAGCTCGGAGGGGCGCCTGTTTTTTTTCTTGTGGAAACTTGGGCCCATAGAAACATAGTTTACATTTTTTGGTGAAAATGGGCGATAGAGGTCTGTTTGGGCCATAGATGGTCCATAGATGAGCGATGTGAACTGGAATATCTAGCCCCTTTTTTCTCGTTATTTGTTTAAGTTCACTTATGCCTTTTCTTTAAAAAAATTAATTTCCCACCTACCCCTGAAGACACTGGCTCACACTGGGGTGAAGTTCCATGGGTGCTGGCCATCCTCCAGTACCGTGTCGAGGTGGACAATCTTCCTGCGGGTGCCAGTAGGCTATTGTGACGTGGGAGGCATCACAATCGGACCGATCCTATCCTCATCCACCATCCAAGCAGCACTTTTACTGCAGGAGTCCCTGGACAGACACCAGGCGTGGAAACCCTGGCTTGCGTTGACTGTCTGTAGCTCAGAGGTGCTGAGGCCAGTGGTAGAGCTGAATTGTAGAGATTACTGGACTGATAGGATTGATAATTTACCTTATAGGTCATTTAACAGTCTGGTAGTTATCTAAGAGTTAATAGATCGCAAGCGCAGGGCATTTCTGAGTCTTAAACAACAACCCAACTCGGGAGCAGCAAAGCAGCATTACAGATGGCTCAAGGCTGAGGTCCAACATAAAACCCGAGACCTAAAGAACAGGTGGTGGATGGAGAAAGCACATTAGATACAGCAGCTGGCCGACAGCCATGATGTGTGAGGATTCTTCATCGCAGTCAAGGACACCTACGGTCCAAACTCTCAAGGCCCCACCCCACTGCTGGCCAAGAACAGGGAAACACTCATCAAGAACACCGAGGCAGTCAGGCCCACTGGAAGAAGCACTTCGAAGATCTCCTCAATCAAGATTCTGACTTTGACTTCAGTGTTCTTGACTCCATCCCGCCACCACCTCAGTAAAACCCCAGCACTGCACGAGGTACAAAAAGCCATAAGACAGCTTAAGAACAACAAGGCTACGGGAGCGGATGGAATCCCTGCTGAGCCACTGAAGTATGGCAGAGAAGCACTGCTGGCGCAGATATATGATCTCATCTCTCTCATCTGAAGAGAGGAGAGCAAGCTGATGGATCTCAGAGATGCAGTGATTGTGACCATCTTTAAAAAAGTGAACAAGTCCGACTGTGGCAACTACAGAGGAATCTCCCTGTAGTCCCGGCTAGAGTCCTCCTCAACCGTCTTCTCCCTGTGGCTGAGGAGCTCCTCCCGGAGTCACAGTGGGTACCTGTTCAACATTCGCCGTCTCCAGGCCAGGTTCAAGACCACCCCAACCTCTGTCGTCTAGCTACAGTACGCGGACGACGTCTGCGTTTGCACACATACAGAGGCTAAACATGGTTGACGTATTTACTGAGGCGTATGAAAGCATGGGCCTTACGCTAAACATCCGTAAGACAAAGATCCTCCACCAGCCTGCCCTCACCGCACAGCACTGCCCACCAGTCATCAGGATCCATGGTGCAGGCCTGGTCAACGTGGACCATTTCCCACACCTTGGGAGCCTCTCATCAACAAGTGCAGACATTGACGACAAGATTCAACACCGCCTCCAGTGCGCCAGTGCAGCCTTCGGCCACCTGAGGAAAAGAGTGTTTGAAGACCAGGCCCTCAAAACTGCCGCCAAGTTTATGGTCTCATCATCATAGGCAGTCCCTTGGAATCGAGGAAGACTTGCTTCCAGTCCTGAAGTGAGTTCTTTGGTGGCTGAACAGTCCAATACGAGAGCCACAGACTCTGTCACAGGTGGGACAGACAGTCACTGAGGGAATGGATGGGTGGGATTGGTTTGTCGCACGCTCCTTCCGCTGCCTGCATGCTCCCGGCGTTGTGACTCGAAGTGTTCAACGCCCTCCCGGATGCACTTTCTCCACTTAGGGCGGTCTTTGGCCAGGGATTTCCAGGTGTCAGTGGGGATGTTGCACTTTATCAGGAAGGCTTTGAGGCTGTCCTTTTAACGTTTCCGCTGCCCACCTTTGGCTCATTTGCCGTGAAGGAGTTCCGAGTAGAGCACTTGCTTTGGGAGTCTCGTGTCTGGCATTGAAACTATGTGGCTTGCCCAGCGAAGCTGACCGAGTGTGGTCAGTGCTTCAATGCTGGAGATGTTAGCTTGGTCGAGGACACTGAGGTTGGTGCGCCTGTCCTCCCAGGGGATTTTCCGGATCTTGCGGAGACATCGTTGGTGATATATCTCCAGCGACTTCAGGTGCCTTCTGTACATGGTCCATGTCTCTGAGCCATACAGGAGGGCAGGTATTACTACAGCCCTGTAGACCATGAAATGCTCTGCGCTTGCGATCTATTAGTCCTTGAACCCACAACCTTCTGCATCAGAGACAAGTGTGCTGCCCACTGAGACACAGCTGACACTGTGTAATTTAATTTATATTGCCTTTCCTCATTCTTCCCACCAAAATTAATCACTTCATATTTCTCTGCGTTAATTTTTATCTGCTATGTGTCTGCCCATTTCACCAGTCTGTCTGTGTCCTACCGAAGTGGGTTACTATCCTCCTCACTGTTTATTACATTTGCAGCCTAAGAACTGGGTGAACTTAATGAGAGCAGACATGTCTGAGTGCGAAGATAGGGATTCTCACTCATAATCTGTGGACAATACTGCAGTGTAATGCTCCTGGGCCAGCATTCTGCACCAAGTATAGTTAAATTGTAAATCTAATGCACAAGTTAGTTTTAAACAAGCAGTAATGGGGGCTTTGCTTGTGAGATTAAACTGATGATCACTCCTTCAATAGCAATGGGCCGAAATTGCCCCTTTCCCTAAGGCCTGTTACCACCGCAAATCAGAGGCCATGCTGCGGAGTGGAGTGGCCGCTGATTTTCCGTGGAATGGCCGCTGATAGCCCAAGTGTCCTCCCGAGTTTTCCCAGCGGTGCCCCGATTCCCCTCGTATCGCTCTGCTGCTGCCGATCCGCGGCAAGTGAGTCATCACTGTACGCACCGCCAATCTACCCTCCCTTCCCCGACGGCGAAATTCCACTCTGAACATTTTCAGCCCACCCGGCGGTGCCAAACATGTTTTTTCCTGGTAGTCCAGAGAGGCTGTGGCCTTCTGCAGCAGTGATGCAGCTTCCCTTAAAGGCTGCCTCCATGTTTTATTGTAATCTGCCGACTGCCACGTTGGCCCGATAATTATGCCCCGGGTTCGTTCGGGTCTCCCACAAGCAGCCTCTTGGGTGCCAGGCCACTGGCCCAGCCGAAACCCTCCCTGGTGGCCCAGTGGGCCAAAGTTTTATAATCAAATGGCTTATCCCCTTTAAGTTGCTCAAGAGGCGACCTCAACCACAGCGGCGGTAAAAAAACATTGAAACTGGGAGAGAGCGCCCCATTTCAGGCGGAGGGCAATTTCTTGTAACCTGGTGACGACAGGAGGTGAACACAGAGGGAAGAGTTTTTATCATTGTAATGTCTGGAAGCTTGTAATGTTGCAGCTCCACACTGTGGATGTGGACATATTGTGTACTGCAAGTGCAGGGTTAATGCAGCACCTTTCCGGAGACTTCCGAGAGAGTTGCCTGCCATGTTAGGAAGCTTTGTATGCTGTGCTCTGTGAATACATCACATTTGACGATGGAAGATGGGATTTTTCGGATGATTTAAAGCTTAATTTTTGTTGGTGAAGGATTCAGCCAGCCAACAGAGAGACTTTGGAAGTTTCTGTCTTTGAGAAAAGCTACTAAAATCCGAGGTAAAATACAGCACACAGTGTGAACAGCTAGAGATTAAAATGGCAGGTGTATTGGGATATTTGGGAGAATATAGACATGACCGGGAAAATTTTAAAGCATATGTGGATTGCCTAGAAATGTATTTCACTGCAAATAACATAATCAAAGTTCCAGACAATGCAGTCCACAACCGGGCTGTGTTGGAACGTAAGAAAGCGATCTTCTTATTAGCGGCAGGTCCGGCATTATATGACACTCTTGTAAACCTGCTCATGCCTGACAAGCCAAAGAACACAACTCTTGAAGAGATTTTAATGAAGCTGGAGCAGCACTATAACCCCAAAATTGCTGAAAGCTATCGTTTCACGATTCGGAATCAAAAGTCTGATGAAAGTATCACTGATTACATCGGAGCATTAAAAAAGCTATCGATGCACTGTAATTTTGGAAAATTTCAAAACCGAGCATTAGGGGATCATTTTGTTTGTGGAGTGAAAAATGATGTGATCAGAAGGAAGTTATTGACGACGGATGACTTGACTTTTGAGATTGCTTGTCAGAGAGCGAGGTCGATGGGCATGGCCGAACAATATTCCCGAGAATTAAATAATAATTACAGTCGTCAGTCAACCGAGGTAAATCACCTGCAGGTTCAAAGTTAAAGACGGGCATGGCCGAAAGTCTCAGAAACTGGAAATTCTACTAGAGCGTTGAAGTCGTGCTATAGGTGCCTGGGACAATACATTGCTCAAATTTGTCCATACGTGAAGGCAGAGTGTTTCTTCTGCAGAAAGACTGGGCATCTTGCGAAGGCATGCCGACTGAAGGGTAAACCAGTTTTTAAAGCTATGAGTCCAGCGTTCAAAGCTATGAGTAGAAATCCCAAGAGAATACATAGCATGGAAGAACAATAACAGGACGAGGAGATGTTAGAATTACACGTCATCAGGAGCACGAGGTTAACGGACAGCGATTCGGAAAGCATCAAAATCCACATAGATGTTGCGAGATACAAGATACCAATGGAAATTGACACGGGTGCATCCGTGAGTGTAGTACCGGAGTCACTATACCACGACAAATTGCGTGATTTTCAACTGGAGAAATCCAAGATAGAGCTGCGAGGCTACTCGGGAGAGAAAATTCCTGTAGTAGGCCGTATTACCGTACCGGTGAAATATAAAGATCAATTTCAGAACTTGCCTCTAATAGTAGTGAAGGGAGACAAGTCTGCCTTACTAGGAAGAAATTGGTTGAGTTCACTGAAGCTGGATTGGAATAAGATTTTCTGTGTGGAATCGAGATTTTCATCAACGGATGAGGTTATCAAGAAGTATCCGAAGGTGTTCTGCGAAACGGGCATTCCGATCCACGGCTTCAAGGCGAGTGTCAGGGTACAGAAGGATGCTAGATCGGTTTACTACAAGCCACATTCCGTACCATATGCAATCAAGGAGAAAGTTGAGCAAGAACTGAAAAGACTAGAGACTGAGAACATTATTTGTAAGATAAATCGATGTAATTGGGCGACATCCATTGTTGTTGTACCTAAGTCCGATGGTAAGGTAAGATTGAGTGGTGATTATAAAGTAACCATAAGCCAGGTTCTAGAGGGTAATGTCCCCAATACATTGCCGAATATAGAAGATTTGTTCACAACACTGACAGGTGGTCAGATCTTCTCAAAACTGGATCTTATGAATGCCTACTTACAGCTTGAACTAGATGAGGAGTCCAAGTCATGTTTGATTATAAATACTCATCTAGACCTATATCAATTTAATAGGCTACTGTGTGGAGTGTCTTCCGCCCCTGCCATATTCCAAGGGGTGATGAACCAGATTTTGCAAGGTATTGAAGGGGTAGTATGTTATTTGGATGACACACTAATTTCAGCACCAAATAGGCAAATTCATAATAACATATTGAAGGAAGTCTTCAAGCAGCTAGAGAAGCAAAGAGTACGAGTGTCTGCTCGTAAGTGTGAGTTATTTAAAATCTCAGTGGAGTACTTCGGGTACAGAGTAGGCAAAGATGGTTTACATCCAACCATGGAAAAATTGGATGCAATTAGAAATGTACTCACTCCCAGGAATGTCACTGAACTTCGTTCATTCTTGGATCTTTTGAACTATTATGGGAAGTTCCTACCAAATTTGGCTACAGAATTACATCCACTGAATGAACTTTTGAAAAAACAGGTCCATTGGAAGTGGTCAAAAGAATGTGACACAGCATTCAAGGAGTTTAAAAGCAAATTGGTAGAGAGCACCATGTTAGTTCACTATGACATATCTAAGGAGATTAAGCTAGCATGTGATGCCTCTCCATATGGAGTTAGGGCAGTAATCTCCCATGTATTATGTAGTGGGGAGGAGAGACCAATTGCTTTTGCTTCACGCACTCTCAGTGCCAGTGAGAGTAATTATGCGCAAATTGAAAGGGAAGCTTTGGCATTAAGTTTTGGGGTCAAGAAGTTTCACAAATACTTGTATGGTCATAAGTTTACCATCGTTACGGACCATAAGCCCCTAACAGCAATCCTCCATCCAAAGTCCCCAGTTCCAACATTAGCTGCAGCCCGAATACAGAGATGGGCTTTGATTTTGTCAGCATATACATATGAGATTGAATACAGATGATCAGCTGATCACAGTAATGCTGATGCAATGTCTAGATTGCCTTCCCCATCACAAGTTACACCCGATAGGGAAGAAGTGTTTTATTTTTCATATATTGATGAACTGCTAGTCACAGCTGAAGAGATTGGTAGAGCAACCAAACGTGACCCAGTGATGTCAAAGGTGTGTGATTATATTGCAAATGGATGGCCAAACCAGGTAACAGATAAAGATACACATCCATTCTTCATTCATAGGAATGAATTATCAGTCGATAAAGATTGTATCATGTGGGGTGCAAGAGTGGTTATACCAAATAAATTCAGGTCCAAATTATTAGGAGACCTCCATGACCAGCACCTGGGAATGTGCTTGACCAAGAGTTTTGCACGCAGTTATTTATGGTGGCCAGGTCTTGATAAAGATATCGAGTACATTGTGAGTCATTGTATGACATGTCAATCGGTAAGCAAGCAACCACCACCAGTACCATTACAGCCATGGAAATGGCCTCCCAGGGTGTGGCAACGGCTACATATTTATTTTGCTGAGTTAGAAGGACAACAATTGTTCATTGTGATTGATAGCCATTCGAAGTGGGTTGAGGTGTTTCCAATGTGGAAAATAACAATAAGTAAAACATTGGACATTTTACGAAGATTATTTTCTTCATTTGGCCTCCCTGAAGAAATTGTTTCGGATAATGGACCACAATTTCGTTCAGAAGAATTTGCACAATTCACGAGCAAAAATGGTGTGAAACATACCAAGGTTCCACCATACCATCCTGCTTCGAATGGTGCAGCAGAGCGCATTGTACAAATTGTAAAACGTGCCCTCATAAAACAAATGTTAGATCCAAATCCAAGGAAACAACAGTTGTCATTGGATCACAGATTGGTTAATTTTTTGATTACATATCGAAATACTCCTCATACAACTACTGGTAGAACACCAGCAGAGTTGTTTCTCAAATGACAACTTCGAACCAGATTCTCGTTGTTAAAGCCAAATTTGGCACAGTCCGTAGAAGAGACACAATTAAGGCAGAAAGAGAATAAGGATAGAGGTAGAGTAAAAGAGAGAAGTGTGAAATTTAACCAGAAGGTGAGAGTGAAGAACCATCACCATAAATGGTTAACGTGGTTACCAGGAAGAGTGGTGAAGATATGTGGTCCTTGCACATATTTGGTAAAGATGTTTGATAATGGACAGGTTAGGTTTGTTCATATTGATCATATTTTACCTACAGACATGGAAGGAGTTGAAGGTGGGAATGATTCAATTATTTCTGACTCATCAGATAGTTTTGATACACCAGTAGCAAATCCTAAATCCAATGTACTGGAAACAAATGTAGGAGAGAATCAGAATGAAAGTCTGAGTCCGAGTCAGGAAAACAAAGAGCCTGAAGTTAGAGTGACTTCAAATGAAAATCAAGGAAATTCCGTGGAGAAAAATGTTCCTCAGGATGAGTCTCGAATGAGTTTAGATTCGAGACCATGTTTGGAAGGTTCTGTTCGAGAGCGAAGGTATCCTCTTCGAAACAGAAAACAAGTGGTAAAGTTAAATTTGTAAATATGGAAAAAAAAATAAGTTTATATCCTGTGTTATGTATAAACATGAAAGTTATGTATGATGTTTGTTATGATGGCTTCTTCATTAAGGAGGGAGAAGTGTAATGTCTGTAAGCTTGTAATGTTGTAGCGCCACACTGTGGATGTGGACATATTGTGTACTGCAAGTGCAGGGTTAATAATAAACAGCCCAGGCACCTTTCCGGAGACTTCCGAAAGAGCTGCCTGCCATGTTATGAAGCTGTGTGTGCTGTGTTGTGAATATATCACAATCATATTACGAGTTGATCTTCTGTGGAGTTGCCTCTTCTTCTAAAGCAGTCCCCGGAGTCGAGGCTGAAAGCTTCCACACTAACATGAGTTCGAAATTGACTGATGAGACCAATGTGGGATCGACAGACTCTGTTACAGGTGGGGCAGCTGGTGGTTGAAGCTTGAAGGGTTGAAGTGGAATTGAACACAGGGAATGAATACTTAGTGTGATCTTCAGATGAAGCGAAGATGGAGGCTCAGGAATAATTGCACAGCGATGTGCAGATATAATTCAGACCCATTTTGAAGTCATAAATTCTGTCCTTATTTCAATACTTGCATTATAAATTCCTATATCCACACTTATAATAGAAACTGGCTGTGTAATTATATTTTAATTACACTCCTTCTCATTCAATCCCACCTCTCTCTCAACCCTTTCTCTCTCATCCCTCTTTTTCTCAAACCTCTCTCTTCCAACCCCATTCTTTCTCTTAACCCTGTTCCCTCTCACTGAACCCCTTCCCTCCATCCTAACCCCACAACCCTCTTACTCACCATTCCCAATCTCTCTCAACCCACCTCTCCCTCTCAACCCTCCTTTCCCTTAGCGCCTCTCGCTCCCTCTCTCTCTCTTACCCCTTCTCCCTCTCTCTGCTCACTCTTTCAACCCTTCCCTTTCTCAAACCACCTCTTCCTCAATTTCCTTCGACTCCCTCTCTCTTTCTTTCTGTAGATCACTTAATTTGTATAATTTAACTTCCTGAGTATTTCCAACCTGTGCAGGGAGCACGATGTCAGGTCTTGTGTGGGGAATTGGGTCTGGAGCAGCTCTTAAAAGGCTGATGCGTCTATAGAGGATGCATCATTTTACCATCATGTCTTACTGCTCTGCCCCAGTAGTTGATTGCAGGAGCTGTGAAAACTGCATCTTCATAGGAAACGCATAGGACCAGGAGTAGGCCATTCAGCCCCTCAAGCCTCTTCTACTGTTCAGTGAGATGTTTGCTGATCTGTGCCCTGCGATTTCAGGGCATCTCGCCTGTACCACCAAAAAACAAATCGAACGTTTCCTGAGTCATTTTGCGAGCTACCTCCAGGGAGTCGCTTTGAGAACAAAAGCAAAATACTGCGGATGCTGGAAATCAGAAATAAAAATAGAAAATGCTGGAAAGCCTTAGCAGGTCGGGCAGCATCTGTGGAGAGAGAAACAGAGTTAATGTTTCAGCTCGACAACCTTTCAACCTCCGTTCGGTCGTTCAATATCTGGTACAAATGGGCAGAGTATGGTCGATGCTCTACCCCATTGTAACTGAAAATTGCCATTAGCATAGGACCCCCATTTTCATATTTAAGCAGCCTCCTGCCTGATACAGGCAGATGTGCTGCTCGGCCAATCACAGGCCTGATTGGCCGTGAGCGTCAATGGGCAGCTGAGGTCCCCTTTCACTGCCCCTCTCCCCTCACTGCCCCCTCCACTCACTACCCCCTCCCCTCACTGCCCCGCTCCCCTCACCGATTCTCTCCCCTCACCATTTCCCTCCCCTCACTGTCCCATTCCCCTCACTGCCCCTCTCCCCTCTCCGACCCTCTACCCTCACTGCCCCACTCCCCACACTGCCCCCTCCACTCACTGCCCCCTCCCCTCACTACCCCCTCCCCTCACTGCCCCCTCCCCTCACCTCACTGCCCCCTCCCCTCACCAACCCTCTCCCCTCACCATCCCTCTCCCCTCACAGCCCCCCTCCCCTCACTGCCTTCTCCCCTCACTGCCCCCTCCCCTCACCATCCCTCTCCCCTCACTGCCTCCCTCCCCTCACTGCCCCCCTCCCTTCACTGCCCTGCTCCCCTCACTGCCCTGCTCCCCTCACTGCCTCCTCCCCTCACTGCCCCCCTCCCCTCACTGCCCCCCTCCCCACACTGCCCCCTCCACTCACTGCCCCCTCCCCTCACTACCCCCTCCCCTCACTGCCCCCTCACCTCACCTCACTGCCCCCTCCCCTCACCAACCCTCTCCCCTCACCATCCCTCTCCCCTCACTGCCCCCCTCCCCTCACTGCCTTCTCCCCTCACTGCCCCCTCCCCTCACCATCCCTCTCCCCTCACTGCCTCCCTCCCCTCACTGCCCCCCTCCCTTCACTGCCCTGCTCCCCTCACTGCCCTGCTCCCCTCACTGCCTCCTCCCCTCACTGCCCCCCTCCCCTCACTGCCCCCCTCCCCACACTGCCCCACTCCCCTCACTGCCCCCCTCCCCACCCCTCACTGACCCCTCGCCCCTCACTGTCCCCCTCACCTCACTGCCCCCCTCCCCTCACTGTCCCCCTCCCCACACTGCCCCCCTCCCCTCACTGCCCCTCTCCCCTCACTGTCCCCCTCCCCTCCCCTCACTGCCCCCATCCCCTCACTGCCCCCCTCGCCTCACTGCCCCCTCCCCTCACTGACCCCTCGCCCCTCACTGCCCCCTCCCCTCACAGCCCCCCTCCCCACACTGCCCCACTCCCCTCACTGCCCCCCTCCCCTCCCCTCACTGACCCCTCGCCCCTCACTGCCCCCTCCCCTCACTACCCCCTCCCCTCACTGCCCCCTCCCCTCACCTCACTGCCCCCTCCCCTCACCAACCCTCTCCCCTCACCATCCCTCTCCCCTCACTGCCCCCTCCCCTCACTGCCCTCTCCCCTCACTGCCCCCTCCCCTCACTGACCCCTCGCCCCTCACTGCCCCCTCCCCTCACAGCCCCCCTCCCCACACTGCCCCACTCCCCTCACTGCCCCCCTCCCCTCCCCTCACTGACCCCTCGCCCCTCACTGCCCCCTCCCCTCACTACCCCCTCCCCTCACTGCCCCCTCCCCTCACCTCACTGCCCCCTCCCCTCACCAACCCTCTCCCCTCACCATCCCTCTCCCCTCACTGCCCCCCTCCCCTCACTGCCCTCTCCCCTCACTGCCCCCTCCCCTCACCATCCCTCTCCCCTCACTGCCTCCCTCCCCTCACTGCCCCCCTCCCTTCACTGCCCTGCTCCCCTCACTGCCCCCTCCCCTCACTGCCTCCTCCCCTCACTGCCCCCTCCCCTCACTGCCCCCCTCCCCTCACTGACCCCTCGCCCCTCACTGCCCCCTCCCCTCACAGCCCCCCTCCCCACACTGCCCCACACCCCTCACTGCCCCCCTCCCCTCCCCTCACTGACCCCTCGCCCCTCACTGTCCCCCTCCCCACACTGCCCCCCTCCCCTCACTGCCCCTCTCCCCTCACTGTCCCCCTCCCCTCCCCTCACTGCCCCACTCCCCTCACTGCCCCCCTCACCTCACTGCCCCCCTCCCCACACTGCCCCACTCCCCTCACTGCCCCCCTCCCCTCCCCTCACTGACCCCTCGCCCCTCACCGCACCCTCCCCTCACAGCCCCCCTCCCCACACTGCCCCACTCCCCTCACTGCCCCCCTCCCCTCACTGCCCCCTCCCCTCACTGACCCCTCGCCCCTCACTGCCCCCTCCCCTCACAGCCCCCCTCCCCACACTGCCCCACTCCCCTCACTGCCCCCCTCCCCTCCCCTCACTGACCCCTCGCCCCTCACAGCCCCCTCCCCTCACTACCCCCTCCCCTCACTGCCCCCTCCCCTCACCTCACTGCCCCCTCCCCTCACCAACCCTCTCCCCTCACCATCCCTCTCCCCTCACTGCCCCCCTCCCCTCACTGCCCTCTCCCCTCACTGCCCCCTCCCCTCACCATCCCTCTCCCCTCACTGCCTCCCTCCCCTCACTGCCCCCCTCCCTTCACTGCCCTGCTCCCCTCACTGCCCCCTCCCCTCACTGCCTCCTCCCCTCACTGCCCCCCTCCCCTCACTGCTCCCCTCCCCTCACTGACCCCTCGCCCCTCACTGCCCCCTCCCCTCACAGCCCCCCTCCCCACACTGCCCCACTCCCCTCACTGCCCCCCTCCCCTCCCCTCACTGACCCCTCGCCCCTCACTGTCCCCCTCCCCACACTGCCCCCCTCCCCTCACTGCCCCTCTCCCCTCACTGCCCCCCTCCCCTCCCCTCACTGCCCCACTCCCCTCACTGCCCCCCTCACCTCACTGCCCCCCTCCCCACACTGCCCCACTCCCCTCACTGCCCCCCTCCCCTCCCCTCACTGACCCCTCGCACCTCACTGCCCCCTCCACTCACTACCCCCTCCCCTCACTGCCCCGCTCCCCTCACCGATTCTCTCCCCTCACCATTTCCCTCCCCTCACTGTCCCATTCCCCTCACTGCCCCTCTCCCCTCTCCGACCCTCTCCCCTCACTGCCCCACTCCCCACACTGCCCCCTCCACTCACTGCCCCCTCCCCTCACTACCCCCTCCCCTCACTGCCCCCTCCCCTCACCTCACTGCCCCCTCCCCTCACCAACCCTCTCCCCTCACCATCCCTCTCCCCTCACTGCCCCCCTCCCCTCACTGCCCTCTCCCCTCACTGCCCCCTCCCCTCACCATCCCTCTCCCCTCACTGCCTCCCTCCCCTCACTGCCCCCCTCCCTTCACTGCCCTGCTCCCCTCACTGCCCCCTCCCCTCACTGCCTCCTCTCCTCACTGCCCCCCTCCCCTAACTGCCCCCCTCCCCTCACTGCCCCCTCCCCTCACTGACCCCTCGCCCCTCACCGCACCCTCCCCTCACAGCCCCCCTCCCCACACTGCCCTACTCCCCTCACTGCCCCCCTCCCCTCCCCTCACTGACCCCTCGTCCCTCACTGCCCCCCTCACCTCACTGCCCCCCTCCCCACACTGCCCCACTCCCCTCACTGCCCCCCTCCCCTCCCCTCACTGACCCCTCGCCCCTCACTGTCCCCCTCCCCACACTGCCCCCCTCCCCTCACTGCCCCTCTCCCCTCACTGTCCCCCTCCCCTCCCCTCACTGCCCCCATCCCCTCACTGCCCCCCTCCCCTCACTGCCCCCTCCCCTCACTGACCCCTCGCCCCTCACTGCCCCCTCCCCTCACAGCCCCCCTCCCCACGCTGCCCCACTCCCCTCACTGCCCCCCTCCCCTCCCCTCACTGACCCCTCGCCCCTCACTGCCCCCTCCCCTCACTACCCCCTCCCCTCACTGCCCCCTCCCCTCACCTCACTGCCCCCTCCCCTCACCAACCCTCTCCCCTCACCATCCCTCTCCCCTCACTGCCCCCCTCCCCTCACTGCCCTCTCCCCTCACTGCCCCCTCCCCTCACCATCCCTCTCCCCTCACTGCCTCCCTCCCCTCACTGCCCCCCTCCCTTCACTGCCCTGCTCCCCTCACTGCCCCCTCCCCTCACTGCCTCCTCCCCTCACTGCCCCCCTCCCCTCACTGCCCCCTCCCCTCACTGACCCCTCGCCCCTCACTGCCCCCTCCCCTCACAGCCCCCCTCCCCACACTGCCCCACTCCCCTCACTGCCCCCCTCCCCTCCCCTCACTGACCCCTCGCCCCTCACTGTCCCCCTCCCCACACTGCCCCCCTCCCCTCACTGCCCCTCTCCCCTCACTGTCCCCCTCCCCTCCCCTCACTGCCCCACTCCCCTCACTGCCCCCCTCACCTCACTGCCCCCCTCCCCACACTGCCCCACTCCCCTCACTGCCCCCCTCCCCTCCCCTCACTGACCCCTCGCCCCTCACTGTCCCCCTCCCCACACTGCCCCCCTCCCCTCACTGCCCCTCTCCCCTCACTGTCCCCCTCCCCTCCCCTCACTGCCCCCATCCCCTCACTGACCCCTCGCCCCTCACTGTTCCCCTCCCCTCACTGTCCCCCTCACTGCCCCCCACCCCTCATTACCCCTCTCCCCTCACTGCACCTCTCCCCTCACCAACCCCCTCCCCTCACCGCCCCCCCGCCCCTCACCACCACCCTCCCCTCACTGCCCCTGTTGTGTATCTGTTAAAGCATGCACTCCCATGTTCCGCACCAGGGAGTGCATGCCCTGAAGTCCCAAGGGATCCCAGTATCCCTTGGGAGCAATGTATATAAGCCGGCCCCTAAGGTGTGTTACTCATTCTGGAGTGGATTAATAAAGACTGAGGTCACTGTTATTTTAACCTCCCTGTAGGCAGTCTCATCTGTGTTAGGAACACAACAATTGGTGAGAAATACACTAATCCAACACAAAGATGCTGCAAGCTATGGGCATCCTGGAGAAGTTCTCGGAGGGTGAGGGCTGGGAAGCCTATGTCAAATGGTTAGACCGGTACTTTGTAGCCAACGAGCTGGACGGAGAAGGAAGCGCTGCAAAAAGGAGAGCGGTCCTCCTCATGGTCTGCGGGGCACCGACCGACAGCCTCGTGAAGAATCTTCTGGCTCTGGTGAAGCCCACAGATAAGTCATATGAGGGGCTGTGTACACTGGTTCCGGAGCATCTTAACCCGAGGGAGAGCGTGCTGATGGCGAGGTATCGGTTCTATACGTACCAGCGACCTGAAGGTCAGGAAGTGGCGAGCTACGTCGCTGAGTTAAGGCGACTTGCAGGACAATGTGATGGCTACCTGGAGCAAATGCTCAGAGACGTTTTTGTACTGGGCATTGGCCACGAGATCATCCTACGAAAACTTTTGACTGTAGAGACACTGACCCTCAGTAAGGCCATTGTGATAGCACAGGCGTTTATGTCCACCAGTGATAGCACCAAACAAATCTGTCAGCACACAAGTGCTAGCAATGTTCATAAGTTAACTGGAACTGTGTTTGCGAACAGAAATATACAGGGCAGAAACCACGAGTCTGCAACTGCCAGCATGCCTCAGGTGACCCAGATGACTCAGAGTCCGCAACAAAGGATGAATGCAAGGCAATTCACACCTTATTGGCATTGTGGAGGCTTCCATTCAGCCTATTCATGCCACTTCAAAGGATATGTTTGCAAGAGCTGTGGAACAATGGGACACCTCCAACAAGCTTGCAGACGAGCTGCAAGCTCTGCAAAACCTGCTAACTACCACGTGGCAGAGGAAGATTGGTCCATGGTGGATCAAAGCAATTTCGAGCCTCAAAGAGAGGAGGCAGATGCTGAAGTACATGGGGTGCACACATTTTCGATGAAATGTCCACCTATAATGCTAAATGTAAAATTAAATGGCTTACCCGTAGCCATGGAACTGGACACTGGCGCTAGCCAATCCATCATGAGTAAAAAGATGTTTGAGAGACTGTGGTGCAACAAGACACTCAGACCAGCCCTGAGCCCCACCCACATGAAACTGAGAACGTACACCAAAGAGTTTATCACTGTCCTGGGGAGTGCCATGGTCAAGGTCACCTACGAGGGCACGGTGCACGAACTGCCACTCTGGATTGTCCCGGGCGATAGCCCCACACTGCTTGGAAGGAGCTGGCTGGGCAAAATCCGCTGGAACTGGGATGGCATCCGAGCGCTATCACATGTCGATGAGGCCTCATGTACCCAGGTTCTTAACAAATTTCCTTCCTTTTTGAGCCAGGCATTGGAAACTTTTTGGGGTGAAGGTGCAGATCCACTTGGTCCCAGAGACACGACCCATTCACCACAAGGGTACCTCACATGATGAGGGAGAGAGTGGAAATCGAGCTGGACAGGTTGCAACGCGAGGGCATCATCTCCCCAGTGGAATTCAGTGAGTGGGCCAGCCCGATTGTTCCAGCACTCAAAAGTGATGGCACGGTCAGGATTTGCGCCGATTATTAATCGTTTCTCGATACAAGACTAATACCCGCTACCTAAGGTAGACGACCTATTTGCGACACTGGCAAGAGGCAAGATGTTCACCAAGCTCAACCTGACTTCAGCCTACATAACACAGGAGCTGGAGCAGTCTTTGAAGGGCCTCACCTGCATCAACACGCACAAGGGACTGGTCATCTACAACAGATACTCGTTTGGAATTCGGTCGGCTGCAGCGATCTTCCAGAGAAACATGGAGAGCCTACTGAAGTCGGTACCACGCACGGTGGTTTTTCAGGACGACATATTGGTCACGGATCGGGACACCGTCGAGCACCTACAAAACCTGGAGGAGGTCCTCCAGCGACTGGATTGCATAGGGCTGCTGCTGAAGTGGTCGAAATGAATCTTCATGGCAACAGAAGTGGAGTTTCTGGGGAGAAAGATCGCGGCGGATGGTATTCGATCCACAGACGCCAAGACAGATGCTGTCAGGAACGCGCCCAGGCCACAGAACGTCACGGAGCTGCGGTCGTTCCTGCGACTCCTCAACTATTTTGGTAACTTCCTACCGGGGTTAAGCACTCTCTTAGAGCCCCTACATGTGTTATTGCGTAAAGGTGAGAACTGGGTATGGGGAAAAAAACAAGTAATTGCCTTTGAGAAAGCCAGAAACATTTTATGCTCCAACAAGCTGCTAGTATTGAATAACCCATGTAAAAGACTTGTGCTAGCATGTGATGCATCGTCGTCCGAGGTCGGGTGTGTATTACAACAAGCTAACATTGCGGGGAAGTTGCAAACTGTCGCCTATGTTTCCAGAAGCTTGTCTAAAGCCGAGAGAGCCGACAGCATGATAAAAAAAGAGGCATTAGCATGTGTGTTCGGGGTAAAGAAAAAGCATCAGTGCCTGTTTGGCCTCAAATTTGAGCTGGAAACCGATCACAAGCCCCTCTTATCGCTGTTCGCTGAAAACAAGGGGATAAATACTAATGCCTCAGCCCGCATACAAAGGTGGGCACTCACGCTATCAGTATATAACTATACCATCTGCCACAGGCCAGGCACCGAGAACTGTGCGGATGCTCTCAGTCGGCTACCATTGCCCACTACGGGGGTGGAAATGGCGCAGCCCGCAGACTTGTTGATGGTCATGGAAGCATTTGAAAATGATAAATCACCTGTCACAGCCCGCCAGATTAGGACTTGGACCAGCCAAGATCCTCTGCTGTCCCTCGTAAAAAACTGTGTACCGCATGGGAGCTGGGCCAGCATCCCCGTTGAAATGCAAGAGCTAATCAAGCCGTTCCAGCAGCAAAAGGACGAGCTGTCCATTCAGGCAGACTGCCTGTTGTGTGGTAACTGCGTAGTGCTACCCAAAAAGGGCAGGGAGATGTTCATCTCGAATCTCCACAGCACACACACGGATATAGTAATGATGAAAGCAATAGCCAGATCCCACATGTGGTGGCCCGGTATCGACTCTGACTTACAGTCCTGTGTACGGCAATGCAGCGTGTGTGCTCAGTTGAGCAACGCGCCCAGAGAAGTACCACTAAGTTTGTGGTCCTGGCCCTCCAGACCATGGTCGAGGATTCATGTCGAACATGCGGGCCCGTTTCTCGGTAAAATGTTCCTGGTGGTGCTGGATGCTTTTTCAAAATGGATTGAATGCGAAATAATGTCGGGAAGCACCGCCACCACCACCATTGAAAGCCTGAGGGCTATGTTTGCCACCCACGGCCTGCCTGACATACTGGTCAGTGACAACGGGCCATGTTTCACTAGTGCCAAGTTTAAAGAATTCATGACCCGCAATGGGATCAAACATGTCACCTCGGCCCCGTTTAAACCAGCTCCAATGGGCAGGCAGAGCGGGCAGTACAAAAAAATCAAACAGAGCCTCAAACATGTCACAGAAGGCTCACTCCAAACCCGCCTGTCCCGAGTACTGCTCAGCTACCGCACGAGATCCCACTCGCTCACAGGGGTGCCCCCGGTTGAGCTACTCATGAAAAGGACAATTAAAACCAGAATCTCACTGGTTCACCCCAACCTGCATGATCAGGTAGAGAGCAGGCGGCAGCAGCAAAATGTAAATGATGGTCGCGCCACTGTGTCACGGGAAATTGATCTGAATGACCGTGTGTATGTGCTAAACTATGGACATGGTCCCAAGTGGATCGCGGGCACGGTGATAGCTAAAGAAGGGAGTAGGGTGTTTGTAGTAAAACTAGACATTGGATAAATTTGCACAAAGCACTTGGACCAAACGAGGCTGCGGTTCACAGACTGCCCTGAACAACCCACACCAGACACTACCTTTATCGAGCCCACAACACACACCCAGAGGATCAACGACACCACGCCGGACCAGGAAATCGAACCCATCATGCCCAACAACCCAGCAAGGGCAGGCTCACTCAGCAGCCCTGCAGGGTCAACAACACGCCAGCCCAGCGAGGGCACAGCCAACACACCAGAACAGACATTTGTTCCGAGGCGGTCCACCAGGGAAAGAAAGGCTCCCGACCGGCTCACCTTGTAAATAATTTTCTCTTTGACTTTGCGGGGGAGTGATGTTGTGTAGCTGTAAAGCGTGCACTCCCATGTTCTGCCACAAGGGAGCGCATCCCCTGAAGTCCCAAGGTATCCCAGCATCCCTTGGGAGCACTCTATATAAGTCGGCCCCTTAGGTCTGTTACTCATTCTGGAGTTTCTTAATAAAGACTGAGGTTACTGTTACTTTAACCTCCCTGTGTGCAGTCTCATCTGTGTTAGGAACACAACAGCCCCCTACCCTCACCAGCCCCCTCCCCTCACCATCCCCCTCCCCTCACTGCCCCCCTCCCCTCACCATCCCCCTCCCCTCACTGCCCCCCCAAGTCCCAGCTGCTGGTTGCTGGGGCTTTTAAGGGAGAAGGCTTTGTCACACACAAGGTGCCTGTTTTGTCACCCAGTCACTATGGTTACTCAAATGACTTGCATTATCGGCAGTAATCCCCTACTCCCAAGTGGAATACAATCTCATCATTGCGGGCTGGGGGAGGTTCCCTATTATTACAATGCTGCTGAAAGAGTCTGATTTTTCTGTCTCTACAGGAGAAGGTGGCTCGCATCTTTCAGAACCTTTACTGTGGAGCAACCAATCTGTGCCACCTTTCATGCCAAGTGGAACTGACCTTCCAGATTATTGGCTTGGAGGGGAGTGAATGAGGAACGGCTGGTAACCACTTGGCAGTCCAAGAAGATAAATACTCTCTTCAACTTGTACTTTGCTGGTCCTTTAAACTGATTCAGTGAGGTATCCACAAACAACAATTCTGCCCATCAATATCATGATGCCACATTGTCCTTGCTACTGTATGCACAGTTGTGTGCTGCACACCTCATAAGAACATAAGAAATAGGAGCAGGAGTAGACCCTATGGCCCCTCGAGCGTGCTCCGCCATTCAATAATATCATGGCTGATCATCGACCTCAACTCCACTTTCTCGCCCGATCTCCATATCCTTTGATTCCCCCTAGACTCCAAAAATCCAACACATGTTCCCTTTCTCTTGGTGATAGCTTCCAAGAAGGAACATCAGGCAGCAGTGACGAGCAGGATGCTGATCACCCAACAAGCACTGTTCAGCACAGGGAATCAGATGGAGAGTCAGCGGGCAGACCCTGGTGAAGTATCCAGTGGGGAGGGGCAAGCGGAAGTAGCAATAGACGAGCAGAAATGGGCAGGGAGAACTTTGGACATCCAGTCTGTCCGTGGCTTCAAATAGCGCTGGCACCATGAATCGACGCAAGAGGAGGGCATTGCAGCTGCTGCCAGGTATCACACATTCACCTCCAGTAATCTGGTCCAACACCCGGTCTGTTGAGGGAATGGAAACCTTTCCTATTCATGTATACCGTGGAGTTGCTATCATAATAGGCAGTCCCTCGGAGTCGAGGAAGATTTGCTTCCACTCTAAAAATTAGTTCTTTGGTGACTGAACAGTCCAATATGGGAATTACAGTCTAGGTCACAGGTGGGACAGACAGTGGTTGAAGGAAAGGGTAGGTGGGGAGTCTGGTTTGCCGCACGCTCCTTCCACTGCCTGCGCTTGGTTTCTTCATGCTCTCAACAATGAGACTCGAGGAGCTCGGCGCCCTCCTGGATGCACTTCCTCCTCTTGGGCCAGGGAGTCCCAGGTGCCGGTGGGGATGTTACACTTTATCAAGGAGGCTTTGAGGGTGTCCTTCAAACATTGTTATCAGGGGACTTGATGATGACAAGTCAATGCGGCCTTGCACTTGAGGGAGCCTGCCACCTGATCAAAGTGCTGAGCCCTCTCTTGCTGCTCCTGTGAGCCGCTCGATGTACCAGTGGATCAAAGGCTGGCCAAAGCGGCAATTATCACCAGTGCCGGGCTGGATAGCTTCTGGCAGTGCAAATGTTAAAGGCTGTTGTGGATTTCACAGCAACAGGCAGGCTGTGCCTGTGGGAGATGTACTCTGTGGGTCAGGCTCCTGTCAACGGACACAATGACCTCCCTGCTGAAGTGCTGAAGGAGGGCCTCCACAGGTATGGCCATGTAGGCATGCCTGGGCTTCACTTCATTGGCCGATTGCAAGCTGATGCCACACACCTGAGGTGTAAACACACCTGCCTTCCATTGCTCTGCCCAAACTCCTCAACAAGATGGGTGTCAAGGGTTATGGGGAGCGGACAGGGAAGTGGAGTTGAGGCCAAGACCCCTCAGCCATGATTTTATTGAATGACGGAGTAGGCTCAAGGGGCCATATGGCCTACTCCTGCTCCTATTTTTAAGTTCATAAGATCTCCTCTTCCTGCAAGTGCAGGACAACCCCAGCCCACTGGAATGGGTTTGCTGGGCAGCATGCTGGACTTCAGCTGGTGACAGCAAAAGGAATCCTTATGGCGAGAAATCAGCAGCAAACGTCACATAAGAACATAAGTGTTATGTCTTTAATACTCTTATGAATAACTCCACGAGGTCTGGTATTGTACTTGAGCTGTTGTGACCTTAGTACCATTTATTTTAACTCCAGAGTGAGGCACAAGCATGGTGGGCAGCCTTTTATACTGGGCCCTGCACACCTGTGCAGGTGACCCTCAGGTCTCCCACCACAGTGCCCTCTGGTGGCACACCTTATGTGACTATACAGTTAGTGTACATGGTCTACATACATGACATCACTTCCCCCCAAGTCTTTAATGCAAATTGACTTGTACCTTGATGGTGACCAGGGCTTTGCTCTTCCTGGTTGACCATTGGAGGATCGCTTCTAGCTTGGGTGGGTTGGTAGTGAGATTTGTTGCCAGTGGAGGTCCCAGTGGTTTCTGGTTGTGAGTCCATGACTACTCCATTCTCATGCTATTGACCCGTTACATGCAAGTTGCAGTCAAGTTCATCAGATGTGTTTTACATTTACATCTTGATACATTTGTTGGGTGGATTACAGTTGCGTTTCTTTTTGTGTGGTACATTTACATGATTAATACAGGTACACAAGGACAGTCTAATTCCAGCACGGCCGGATGAGATCCGGGTTGTCTGGTGGCGGTGCAGCGCCCCATGCTAGTGGGTCTGTGGGCGAGGTGAGCTCATTTTGATCGACTTGCCGGAGCTCAGGGCTCTTGCCATTACTCCTAGTGTTGGGCAGGCCCAAATAGAGCTGATGTGTCTGTGACCTTCCTGTCCTTTTCGTTTGCACTGTGTCGCTGCTGCTCCCTGGAAAGCGGTCTGAGTGAGTGAGCGTTTTGACTAAGCAACGGTGGGGCTGCATTGTGTTGCCTAGCAGTTCGCAGTAGACTGCTGACTCGCTTTCCTTGAGGGCACCGTTGTGAGCACTCTCTAGTTTAGGATCCTGGCTGGTCCAGGTCCCGTTCGGAGGACCTGTTGCGGGTGACCCTTCGCTCTTGGGCATTGCCGTGGTGGCGAGTGGGATTGTGGGCTGGGTCTTTTCCACCCGGGTGGTGGGCGACGGTAGCCGACTGCGAGCATAGGCGCAGTTTACTGTTTCTGGCCCGTGGCGGTTCATGCCATCAGGTGCCTGCAATGTTAAACCGATCTGAGGCAGGGTATCGCTACCGGTGCCTTTGCTCTCCGGGGATTGTTTATTCTGCGGCTTGTCTACTTTTGTCAGCTGTGGGAACACTTTATGATACAACATTCTGGTCCTGGGGACACAGAATACAGCATTGGGTAGCCCGCTGGACCTGTATACGACCGTTAGGTGTTCGCCCACTACATTGGCTGATTGCAATTTGCACCCGACATCGCTCAACAACATTTTGCTCCTTACAGCCGGACTTTTACATTGGTTACCAATTTCAAGCAGCTCATTCAAAAATGGCGGGTTGCTGGCCTCCTTTAAAATGGCCTTACTACTTTTACCCCAATCGTCTTCCTTGCATGGAACCACATGTCATTGCACCATTAGCGCTGCACCTCGTGGTTTGGATGCCATCTTTTCCCTGTCCATGATGTGACTGCTGCGATCTTCTTTCCCAGGGTTTCTGCCACTAAAGCTGGAAAGGCGCCCTTGGATTCAATCTTCCTCCCCAGGAGTCCTGCCACTGAAACCGGGAAGGTGCATTCGGGTCGCCTCGGCCGGATCATCGCCACGCAGTCCTGATGAGCGGTCTGTGCATCGGGGGCTGCATGGATCTGCTCTCCGGTGCCTGGTCCAACCGAAGATGGGGGCTTTCTCTGCCTCTGAGCACGGGGGACGTCAATCGCTGGAGGGATGAAGTCTTCCCAGTTCCAATGAATCTTCCCCATCCACCTTCTTCCAAGTAACGTTGGTCCATCACCTGAAACAATCCACAATGGTAAATGGTGCACCGCGCCATCATGGGATACATTTACATCCGCACTACCAACAACTGATATCAGTTCCTTGGTGTAGGTGTGCAGTTTTGCCTGAACCGGGACCAGCTTGGGTCGTTCAGCTTGATCGTTTCATAGCCTCTCAAAGGCTTCCTGGCTCATTACTGACTGACTCGCCTCCGTGTCCATTTTCATGAAGACTGGAACGCCATTTATCTCGACTTCCATTATCACTGGAGGACAATCTGTGGTGCAGGTATATACTCCATACACTTCATCCTGGGACTGAGCTGCCTCTCTAGCCATCTCCTTGTAATCCGCGCTGGATTCACAGCCATCTGCTGACTCCTCTTCCACGTGGTGAGTCACAGCTCCTTTGCACATTCGTTGGAGGTGGCCCTTTGTGCTGCAGCCTTTGCACACACAGTCTCTGAACAGACACCGATGAGCCCTGTGATTACCTCCACAATGTCAGCATGGTGCTACTCGCCTTACGGTTGCACCCCTCGGCGGACTCTGAGTTAAAGGACTCGGGGGCCTGTACACTCTGCCCTGGGCAGATTCACGTTCAACAGTTCTGCCTGTGAAAGGCACCATTCTATTTTCAGTACTTGCTGGGTTTGAATTCTGAGAGTGAGTCATCATCTGCTTCGAGTTGTAGCTTGAGGTCATGAATGCCTGGCTGATGCTGATGGCCTTCTGCAGAGTGACAGTGGTTTTGGCAGAGAGTAGCCTGTGAAGAAGGGCCTCACGACTGATGCCAATTACGAAGACGTCCCACAAGGCATCAGCAAGTGATGCGCCGAATTCACACGGTCCAGCCAGCCTCCTGAGGTCGGCAGCATACTTCGTAATTTCCTGGCCCTCGTGGCGGCGGTGTGTATAAAATCGATGCCTGGCCGTGAGGATGCTCTCCTTCAGTTTGAGTTGGTCCCGAATTAGCACTTTCAGCTCCTCGTATGACTTGGTCGTTGTTTTCTCTGGTGCAAGCAAGTCCCTGACGAGGCCGTAGACCGCGGGTCCACAACTGTTCAACAGGATAGCTCTGCGTTTATCTGCCAGTGTGGCCAGATCATCGCCTACCAGGTCATCTGCTACGAAATATTAGTCGAGTTGTTGCATAAAGGTTTCCCAATCTTCACCCTCTGAGAACTTTTCTAATGCACCAACGTTAGTCATTTTTGCGTGAAAGTTCATAATCTCGTCGCCAGTTGTTATTTCTTTAATAGTCTTATGAATTACTCGACGAGGTCTAGTATTGTACTTGAGCTGTTGTGACCTTAGTCCCATTTATTGTAACTCCAGAGTGAGGCACAAGCATGGTGGGCAGCATTTTATACTGGGCCCTGCATATCTATGCAGGTGGCCTTCAGGTCTCCCACTGCAGTGTCCTCTGGTGGCACATTTTATATGACTATACAATTAGTATACATGGTCTACATACATGACAATAAGAACATAAGAAATAGGAGCAGGAGTAGGCCATACGACCCCTCGAGCCTGCTCTGCCATTTAATACGATCATGGCTATTCCGATCATGGACTCAGGTCCACTTCCCTGCCCGCTCCCCATAACCCTTTAATCCCTTATCAGTTAAGCACTGTCTATCTCTGTCTTAAGTTTATTCAATGTCCCGGCTTCCATAGCTCTCTGAGGCAGCGAATTCCACAGATTCACAACCCTCTGAGAAAAGAAATTCCTCCTCATCTCAGTTTTAAATGGGCGGCCCCTTATTCTAATAGTATGCCCCCTAGTTCTAGTCTCCCCTATCAGTGGAAACATCCTCTCTGCATCCATCTTGTCAAGCCCCCTCATAATCTTATACGTTTCGATAAGATCACCTCTCATTCTTCTGAATTCCATTGAGCAGAGGCCCAACCTCCTCAACCTTTCCTCATAAGTCAAGCCCCTCATCCCCGGAATCAACCGAGTGAACCTTCTCCAAACTGCGTCTAAAGCATGTATATCCTTTCGTAAATATGGAAACCAAAACTGTACGCAGTACTCCAGGTGTGGCCTCAGCAATACCTTATATAGCTGTAGCAAGACTTCCCTGCTTTTATACTCGAAAAAAAACCGACAATACAAACAGTAATTGAGAAACTGCAGTGAACCTGTTCCAATACAAGAGCTGCAAGCAGTCTTCCAAAGCTGGTCCGCCACAGTGTCAATGACTGACATTCTGCAGCTAACAGCTTGCACCCGTTTTATATGGGTGAGCAGAGCACAAGGAACTGGCAGGCAATGCAGCCCAGGGAATTCCTCGCCGCATCAATTTAAATATATTTACATAATTTTTGGGGTTATAATGAAGCCCTTACACACTTGTAGTGCAGCCTCAAAAATAACACAGCAGAATGATTAACTCACAGTGTCCAAATGTTCTCCATTGTGTGGAATAAATCATTTTAAATAATTCAATCTTTGGCTTGTTAAGGGATGCCGCTCCAATTTTCTACCAATCACTTCTTGCAGGTCCCTCTGTTGCCCAACCTGACAAATAAATGGCCTTGCCCCATGTCATGTATCTCACACTACTGTACACAACTGTATCTTACCATGCTATACATGACTGTAACTAGATATGACATGTAACCACCGGCATACCTTACCACCAGGGGTGCACTTGCAAGAGACACTGGATACCTGTCCCACACAGGTATATAAAGACAGGTCTCAGGCAAGTGTGGCATTCGAGTGCTGTGTAATAAAGGTGCAGGTCCTGAGTGACCTTGAATTCAACATGTGCCTCGTGTGAGTCTGTACTGAGGGGACAGGACTTTACAGTGGTGACGAGTTAAGGGATTACAGAATCCACAGAATCGTGATCAACGGCTCAGATGAAAAATACAATGCTGGAGATAATTGGAAGGAGTTTATAGAAAGGCTCCAGCAAAGCTTCGTAACCAAAGACTGGTTAGGCGACGATAAGGCAGTCAAGAAAAGAGCCCATCTTTTGACCAGTTGTGGCTTGAAAACATACGCCTTAAAGAAAGACCTGCTGGCACCCGGGAAACCAGCAAGCAAGTCGTTTGAAGAGCTGAGCACACTGGTAAGAGACCACCTGAAGACAGCGAGCAGCCTACACATGGCCAGACACAGGTTCTACAACTACAGGCGCTGTGTGGGCCAGAGCATACCCGACTTCGTGGCGGAACTTCGGAGGTTGGCTGGCTTATGTGAGTTGTCCAATGAACTAAGGAGAGAAGTACTGAAAGACTTTTTTATTGAAGGAATAGGCCATGCAGGCATATTCCGAAAGCTCATAGAGACCAAGAACTTTACTCTAGAGGCAGCAGCACTCGTTGCACAGACATTCTTGGCAGGAGAAGAAGAAATGAGGTTGATCTACACTGCGGGTACGACAACTAACGAAACATCGGAACAAGGGGTTCACAGCGTGAAACAAGCCACTACCCCGACACACAGACAAAGGAAGGGGAGCAGGCCCTCAACAGCAGGCAGTGGCGCCAGAAGCCATCAAGGGCCACATGAACGGCCGTTCACACCTCATCAACCCACAATGCGAGCAATCAACTACAAACTGAGAGAAGCTCAAGAGAGATTAGTCAGACGCAGCTCATCCTTCGGAAACAATGGAAGTGGTCTGTGCTGGAGATGTGGGGGAAGTCACTCATCAAGGGGGTGTCGATTCCAGCACGCTATTTGCAGAAACTGCGACTATACAGGTCATCTGACCCGCATGTGCAGGAAAACGGCAGCTCGGCTGGTATACGAATCGGAAGGGTCAGAAAGCGGACCAGAAGATGGTGGGGACAGTAACTGGGACACCGAGGTACAGCGGGTCAACACGATCAATGGCCACTGTTCCTTATAACAAGATGCCTCCAATAATGATGAAGGTCCTACTCAATGGGATACCCGTCAAAATGGAGCTGGATACGGGAGCGAGTCAATCTCTCATGAGCGCTCAACAATTTGAACAGCTGTGGCCGCACAAAAGCAACAGACCAAAACTCACAAGCGTCAACACCAAACTAAGGACCTATACCAAAGAAATCATCCCAGTCCTTGGCAGCGCCATGCTCTCAGTCACACACAAAGGGACGATAAACCGATTTCCCCTGTGGATTGTTCCCGGAGATCTCCCAGCACTGCTGGGGAGAAGCTGGCTGGCTAAACTAAATTGCAAATGAGATGATGTTCACGCCATGTCATCAGAGGAACGGACCTCCTGCTCAACAGTTCTAAGTCGATTTGAACATATCGTTCAGCCAGGTGTGGGCACCTTCAAAGGGGCTAAAGTCAAAATCTACATCACACAGGATGCTAGACCAGTCCATCACAACGTTAGAGCTGTATCCTATGTGATGAGGGAAAAGATTGAACATGAAGTGGACAGGCTTCTGCAAGAAGGCATTATATCACCCGTGGAATTTAGCGACTGGGCAAGTCCCATCATCCCAGTCATGAAGCCTGATGGATCCATACGAATCTGTGGGGATTACAAATCTACCATAAACAAAGCGGAGGACTTATTTGCCACATTGGCTGGAGGAAAACTTTTCTCGAAACTAGACCTCACATCTGCGTATATGACGCAAGAACTGACCGAAGAGTCTAAGCTACTCACCACCATCAACACACATCGAGGCCTTTTCATGTACAATCGATGCCCATTCGTCATCAAGCCAGCAGCTGCTATATTCCAGCGTAACATGGAGAGTCTGCTCAAGTCCATCCCGGGGACGGTTGTATTTCATGACGACATACTTATCACGGGCAGGGACACCGACTCCCATCTTCACAATTTGGAGGAAGTACGAAAGCGATTGGATCGGGTAGGCCTAAGAGTTAAGAAATCCAAGTGTCTGTTTCTCGTGCCCGAGGTTGAATTTTTGGCCAGAAGGATTGCCGCTGATGGAATCCGCCGAACAAGACCAAAACCAAAGCAATTAGCCTGACACCCAGGCCCCGGAATGTCTCGGAACTGCGTGCCTTTCTCAGGCTGCTCAATTACTTTGGGTATTTTATGCAGAACCTAAGCACGCTGCTGGAGCCTCTCCACGTGCTACCCAGAAAGGGGTGCGATTGGTTTCGGGGGGTACGCCCAGGAACGCGCCTTCATAAGGCACGCAACCTTCCATGTTCCAACAGTGTTTTGGCTTTTTTTGATCCAGGTAAAAAGCTAGTTCTTACATGTGGTGCGTCAGCGTACGGGGTCGGGTGCGTTTTACAACATGTCAATAGTGCGGGTAAATTACAACCCATAGCTTATGCCTCGAGGTCACTTTCGCGGGCGGAGCGCGGGTACGGTATGGTGGAGAAGGAAGCGCTTGCGTGCGTTTACGGTGTCAAAAAGATGCACCAATACCTTTTCGGGGCCAAGTTCGCGTTAGCAACCGACTACGAGCTCTTCACGTCCCTGCTATCCGAGAGCAAGGCAATAAACGCCAACGCCTCGGCGCGTATTCAGCGGTGGGCACTCATGCCGGCGTCTTACGACTACACCATAAGGCACAGACCAGGCACAGACAACTGTGCCGACGCGCTTAGCAGGCTACCCCTGGTGACCACGGAAGGGTCTGACGAACAGAACTGTGAGATAATCATGGCAATCAATGCCTTTGAGTCCACAGGTTCGCCCATGACGGCTCGCCAAATCAGAGCCTGGACGGCCAGCGACCCCACGTTATCCTTAGTAAAAAGATGTGTCTTAACCGGTGACTGGGCAGAGGCTCGCGATGCCTGCCCCGAGGAGATCAAACCCTTTCATAGGCGCATGCATGAGCTATCACGACGAGCAGACTGCCTGATGTGGGGCAGCCGAGTAGTTATGCCTCTGTGAGGCAGAGAGGCATTTGTCCAGGAGCTCCACCGCGAGCACCCGGGGATCGTTCTTATGAAAGCCATAGCCAGATCCCACGTCTGGTGGCCTGGCATTGACGCGGACTTGGAGCTCTGCATCCAACGGTGCACCATTTGTGCCCAACTCAGTAATGCCCCCAGGGAGGCTCTCCTGAGCCCCTGGCCCTGACCCACCAAACCATAGTCGCAGGTGCACGTAGACTATGCGGGCCCATTCATGGGCAAAATGTTCCTTGTAGTTGTAGATGCATTTTCAAAGTGGATCGAATGCACCATTTTAAACTCGAGCACCACCTCCACCACCGTGGAGAGCCTTGCAATCATGTTTGCAATGCACGACATTCCTGACATATTGGTCAGTGATAATGTCAAGTCAGGAATGTGATGGAATACTCTCCACTTGCCTGGATGAGTGCGGCTCCAACAACACTCAAGAAGCTCGACAGCATCCAGGACAAAGCAGCCCGCTTGATTGGCACCCCAGCCACCACCTTAAACATTCCCTCCCTCTACCACCGGTGTACCATGGCTGCAGTGTGTACCATCTACAAGATGCACTGCAGCAACTCGCCAAGGCTTCTTCGGCAGTACCTCCCAAACCCGCCACCTCTACCACCTAGAAGGACAAGGGCAGCAGGTGCATGGGAACACCACCACTTCCATGTTCCCCTCCGAGTCACACACCATTGGAAATAGATCGCCGTTCCTTCATCGTCACTGGGTCAAAATCCCGGAACTCCCTCCCTAACAGCACTGTGGGAGAACCTTCATCACACCGACTGCAGCGGTTCAAGAAGGCAGCTCACCAGCACCTTTTCAAGGGCAATTAGGGATGGGCAATAAATGCTGGCCTTGCCAGCGATGCCCACTTCCCAGGAATGAACAAAAACAAAGATGCTCAGTCGAAAAGGGCGCGGACCACCTCTTTCTGTTGGATGAGCAGTTTCAGCATGCATGGTGTTATGTCTCAAACAAAGCAAATGTAACTACGTACTGTAGACGTGAGTAAGTGTGACCTTAGTCTCTTTATTCTGCTTCCAGAGTGCAGGTACAGCATGGAAGGCCTGCTTATATACAGTTGTCCCAAGGGATGCTGGGATCCCTTGGGACTCCAAAAGATATGCCCTCTGATGGTGGTAGAATGCTGGTTACATAGTGTTGCATACATAACATATGGTCCCCCCCCTTCCAACTTCCCTCCCTCAGATTGAGTGCAGCCTTGGCCTGTAAGCAGAACACTGTTAGGAAGATGGGACCTGAGTCAGCCAAACATCAGCCTGCACCTCAGTCATCACCAGGACTTTGCAAATGAGTTTGCTATTTCTATTCATTCTTCTGATAGGATGACTGGTTTTCTAGGCCAATGGAGTGGATGGTTAAGAGTCAACCATACTGGTGAGGGATGGGAGTCACATGTGGGCCAGACCAGGTAAAGATAGAGGTTACCTTCCCTGAAGGACATGTTTTTCCTTTCCAACAAGCCAACAGTTTCATGGCCAGTTTTACTGACACCAGCATTTTTATTTTCATGTTCATTTTAAACAGAATTGAAATTGTCAGACTGCCACAGTGGGATTTGAATTTGGGATTATTAGGCCAAGCTTCTGGAGCACTAGACCAGAAACATAACCACTACACCACCGTACCCCGAGCGTGATGGTTTAGTCAGCAGTACTCTTTCATTGCCGAACTTCGTGCAGGATTTTACTGTCCCCATCACCTACTGTTGTATAAATGAGTTTTGGGAGAGGGTTAATTGGTTTCTGCGGCCCCTCCATCCGAAAAGAAAGAAAGAAAGACTTGCATTTATATAACGCCTTTCACGACCACCGGATGTCTCAAAGTGCTTTACAGCCAATGAAGTGGATTGTGGTCTCTTGTGGTAATGTGGGAAACACAGCAGCCAATTTGCGCACAGCAAGCTCCCACAAACAACAATGTGTTAATGACCAGCTCATGGGCCCGAATTTGGGGGACTTACCACCGGGCTGCCGCAGAGTGTTCTCGGCGGTGTCGATGTTTTTTGGGCGCTCTCCCCGCCGAGCGAGTTTGGTCAGGTGCTCACATCGGTGGGGAGAGAAGACCACTGGGGAGCGTCTGCTGGCGTGCGCCGACGTGCAACACCGACAAAAGTCCTCCCACCCACTCCCTCCTGAGATCAGTCCGGGTGGCCCTCCGCTCCAGCAGCAGAAGAGACCACCGCGTGGAAGCAGGTCTTACCCGAACGGTAAATACGATGACCTGCAAGGAACGGTAAGTGCACTGGTTTTCTTCATTTCTTTTGCAGTGATTTTGTTGGACAAGGTCCTCTGAAGGATTTGTGATCGTTTTTTTTTCATTTGTTGAAAAAAAAATGTTTTTCCCGTTCCAGTCTCCCTGGGCCCTATTCTACCCTCGGCGTTACCTTGCCGAGGATTGCATTTGCCACCCAGAATCCGACCTACCCCCCGCTGCCACCCAGAATCGTCGTTCTGCGGGCATTTTTTTCCCCATTTTTCCACCAAACTTCCGACCAAAGTACCGTCAGGGTCTTAATGGTCCTTCCGACGGTACATGGGCAGAACTTAGTTTTGACCAAACCCGGGCCCAATCTGTTTTAGTGATGTTGATTGAGGGATAAATATTGGCCAGGACACTGGGGCTAACTCTCCTGCTCTTCTTCAAAATAGTGCCATGGGATCTTTTACGCCCACCTGAGAGAGTAGACGTGGCATGGGTTTAGCATCTCATCCAAAAGGCGGCACTTCCGACATTGCCGCACTCCCTCAGCACTGCTCTGGAGTGTCAGCCTAGATTTTTGTGCTCAAATCCCTGGAATGGGATGTGAACCTATAACCTTCTGACTCAGAGGCATGAAACCTGGTGTTACACTAACCTTGGCACTTCTTCTATCAGCAAACATATTCTTATGGACCTGGCAGACTACATTGACTCACTCTGTAACATTCAGCCCCACAGTTTGGGTACAGGGCTGTCACTGCCCCTGTTGCCACTGGACCTCCAAGGAATCGGGGCTAAATGATGAAGTCTCCACCATCACCAACATTGCGAGTGCTTTGCCAAAAATGCAGTAAGCGACCTCAACCCGACCACCATATTCCTTCATGATACTGAACTTTCCTCCAATCGGGAGCAGCAGCCCTTAAAGAACTCCTGGTATACCCCCCAATTTTACACTCCCCAACCAAATGGCGTGCAGGACTGTGTCACTCTCAGCTTTTGCAAACACAGTAAGCATTTGGAAATGAAGAGAAGCGAGCTTGGCTCACAGAATCTGGCAAAGGCAACGCTCCCTGCTGCCACATGAGCCAGTCACAGACGAACAGAGTAGAAACATAGAAACATAGAAAATAGGTGCAGGAGTAGGCCATTCAGCCCTTTGAGCCTGCACCACTATTCAATAAGATCATGGCTGATCATTCCCTCAGTACCACTTTCCTGCTTTCTCTCCATATCCCTTGATCCCTTTAGCCGAAAGGGCCATATCTAACTCCCTCTTGAATATATCCAATGAACTGGCATCAACAACTCTCTGCGGTAGGGAATTCCACAGGTTAACAACTCTCTGAGTGAGGAAGTTTTTCTTCATCTTGGTCCTAAATGGCCTACAGGTTATCCTTAGACTATGTCCTCTGATCTCCTGGACCAGTTTTACCAGACCTACAAAATCAGGAGGGCAATTGTACCGCTGGCTTGATTTCTGCCATGCGGGCAGGGTTAAAATCGTATCCCAAATCTTTGGAGTCAGGTAGAAATTTTCCAGACTGTTTTGGCAGAGGTTTCAAGTGGCCCTTAAGGGCTAAGTAATTGAGGAAGAGTCCACGAGTGCCAGGATTTCATAAAATCTGCCGGAAGGATTTGTTTGGTGGCTCAATGGCCTTCTTTGGGTCAGCACTTCCTTGATGTTCCGAATGAGCACCTTTTTTAGGTGTAAAATGGGTTTTGTCTTTTCACACGCTTGCTGTAAATGAATCTGCACAGTCTGCTGACGACCTTTAACCTGTGCGGTGGCTGGGATTTACTGCTTATTCATCACTAGCACTCAATGTAAATACAAATTCTAGTGGGCAGTCTGGGATCATATTACAGGCGAGATATATGGGAGGCAATAACATTCTAACAACAACAATTAAGACGATAAATAATCTATTAAATAATTAAACATTCACAACAGGGCACGAATAAAAACTACTTAAACTTTACATTATAATAAATATCAATATATAATAACCAGTGGACAAATCAGAGTGACTGCATAAAATAAAGATATGTGCTTTATGCATGTAAAGTGGATTTAGACAGAAATCTCCCAGTCTAGCAGATTAGCCTGCACAAGGTATACATTGTTTAACTGCTCCGAGTCTCGTCGCCGAGAGCATGCAGAAAACAAACGCAGGCAGCGGAAGGAGCGTGCGGCAAACCAGACTCCCCATCTACCCTTTCCTTCAACCACTGTCTGCCCCACCTGTGACAGAGACTGTAATTCCAGAATTGGACTGTTCAGCCACCTGAGAACTCACTTTTAGAGTGGAAGCAAGTCTTCCTCGATTCCGAGGGACTGCCTATGAGGATGATGCATCGGTTAGGATTTGCTTTGCTTTTTTATCATGAGGGCTCGATTGTTCATAAATCGGTCGCTGATGTTATTATCTGTGCTCGTCGTGTGATTTGCAAACCGGCCCTTGGCCCAGGATCAGCTTACGCTTCTCTGCTGGGTTGCTGGCACAAAGTGAGCCAACACTGCAGGGAGATGACTGCTCATTCAAATAATTATTCATAGCCTTGGCCTTGAGCAGGGGAGCTAGCTTAATCAGGGATGTGCAAATACAAGCCTTCAGCTCGAAATTAAAAGGATGTGCGAGCTTAACGGTAAATGGCTGTATACGGGGGAAATATTCCTTCAACTTCAACATGAATTTTAAATACATGTCAATCTTTGTAAGGCTGGGGGAGGGGCGAGAAGTGCCAGGCAAAACAGGAGTGAGAAAGAAACCAGGGCTGTGACATGACCTGGAGGTTGTGGGCAAATGTCGGACAGCATTGGTGTTTTGGTCATCCCTCCTGCCTGACCTCCCGTCTAGAAGCAAGGGGCACCACCTCCAGAGGTATCCTGGGAGGCTGGCACTAGGCCTTGCACGGGACCCCTCAACAACTTGTATTTATATTGCACCTTTAATGTAGTGAAACGTCCCAAGGCGCTTCACGTGAGTATTATGGGATTAAAAAAATTTGACACCGAGCCACATAAAGAGAAATTAGGGCAGGGGACCAAAAGCTGGGTCAAAGAGGTAGGTTTTAAGGAGCATCTTAAAGGAGGAAAGAGAGTTAGAGAGGCGGGGAGGTTTAGGGAGGGAGTGCCCGAGCTTGGGGCCCAGGCAACAGCAGGCACGGCCACCGATGGTTGAGCGATTACAATCAGGGATGCTCAAGAGGGCAGAATTAGAGGAGCGCAGACATCTCGGGAGGTTGTGGAGGAGATTACAGAGAAAGGGGCAAGACCACAGAGGGATTTGAAAATAAGGATGCAGACCATAGCAAAGCGATGAAGATCCGAAAGGCAAGTTATATTTGACCTTTTCAGTTACCCAGTGGAACTTTCTGCTTTGGGGCCTTCTGGCTCCTGGTCTGAAACAGGACCCAGGACTCTCTCTTTCGCTCTCTCCAGGATTTTCTGTATGCTGTGATAAGCCTGCTGTAGGTATGGATGGAAGATATCCTCCACTTCTCCATCATCTCAACCATATGCGTGGAGAGTACCCGCACATTAGATTGATGCTCCCTCTTTTGAAGACTGGGCCTCTGGAATCTGGGCTCCTTGCATATGAACATACGAAATAAAATGACGGGCAGGTAAAGACCCTATGGTCCATCGAGCCTGTCCCACACAATCCCGATACCTCGTGTATCACAACAGATACACTCCACCCCACCCCAAACCATGTGATCTCCTGGGAGAGGCAAAAAAAACAGATAAAAAAACCCAGGCCAATTTGGGGAAAAACATCTGGGAAATTCCTCTCCGACCCATCTAGGTGATCGGAACTAGTCCAGGAGATCACTCTGGCTATTAAATTCTCTGCAGTACCTACTTTCTGCAAGAGGTGATCTCCTCCGCAGCCAGAAACAAAACCAGCTTTCGCTTGAAGGAATTCAGTGAGTCTACATCCACCACATGGAACGGCAGCTTGTTCCAGAGGGCTATTATTTTTTGGGAAAAGAACCACCTCCTGACGTCTAACCTAGATCTAGCCTGATACAACTTAAATGTGTGCCTCCTGGTCCTGCCTAACCTATTTAACTGAAATAAACTGTCAGTTGAAACAGTCTATTCCCTTCTTTATCTTGTATATCTTGTGTCCAGTGGTCAGGCCTGCATGTGTTCTCTAGATCTATTTCTGATTTCGGCACAAAGCCCTGCTGGGTGCCGGGGGAAGGGTGGGTTCTGAAATGAGTAATGAGTGGGCAAAACAGTGGCAGATAGAGTTCAACGTGGGATAGTGCGAAATCATCCACTTTGGACCTATGAAAGATAAATCAGCGTATTTTCTAAATGGTAAGTTGTGAGGAATTGTAGAGGAATAGAGAAATATAGGGTCCATGTACAGAAATTACTAACAACTGGTGGACAGATAGAGTTCCAAATGAAGTGGGTGACAGACTGGATAAATGCAGCAATATCCGAGCCAGAGAGTTTAACTCCCCACAATGGCAGGAGATGAAAAGATGTGATCTAACCAGAGCTTTATATAACTGTAATATCACTTTCACCCTTTGTATTCCAGCCCTCTTCAATGAAGGCAACATTCCATGAGCTGGTTTAATTACTTTGTGTACCTGTCCACCAGTTGCTAGTGATTTTTGTACATGGACCCTATATTTCTCTACAATTCCTCGCAGCTTACCATTGAGAATATATTCTTTCATAGGTCCAGAGTGGATGGTTTCACACTTTTCCAGGTTGAACTCTATCTCCCACTGTTTTTCCCACTCAATTAATCTGACTATGTCTCTTTGCAACTTTCTGCTGCCATTTACACTATTTACTGTGATACCTAACTTGTTGTCAGCAAATTTAGATATTCCTTTATCCAAGTTATCCAAGTTATTAATACATATGGTGACAAGCTGAGACCCCAGTACAGAACCCAGAGGGGAGACCTCATTGAGGTGTATAAAATGATGGGGGGGCCGAGATATAGTGAATACAAAGGGCTTATTTCCCTTAGCAGAGGGGTCCACAACCAGGGGGTATACATCTAAAGTAATTGGTAGGCGGTTTAGAGGGGATTTGAGGTTGGTGGGGGTCAGGGGATTCAGGCTCACTGCCTGAAAGAGTGGTAGAGGCAGAAACCCTCACCACATTTAAAAAGTACTTGGATGTGCATTTAAAGTGCCGTAACCTGCGGGGCTACGGACCTGGAGCTGGAAAGTGGGATTAGACTGGGTTGCTCTTTGTCAGCCTGCGTGGACGCGATGGGCCGAAATGGCCTCCTTCCGTGCTGTAAACGTCTATGATTCTATGAGAACACTGCGGGACACCACTAGGCACAACCTGCCAATTTGGATATATACCCATTATTCCTACTCTCTGGCTCCTACCTCGGAACCAATTTCCTATTCAGTCAATAGGTTGCCTACAATTCCATGAGCTTTCACTTTTGCTAACAATCTCTTGTGTGGAACCTTATCGAATGCCTTCTTGAAGTCCATGTACATAACATCCATTGATACCCCCTTACCTACCACATTAGTGACCTCCACACTAGTGGGGGGTAGGAGGGAAGCAGTGGTGATCAGTTCCTGTAATGTGGGAGAAGATCTCCTGCTCCTCCCTGCTCAAAATTCAGGTAAGTTACTTACCTTCTTGATACTTTATAGCAGGAAATCCCTAGGCAAACCAATATTGGAGTGGGGACCTCAAGCAGGCTGTAATGTATGTACCTGTGGGTATGCTCACAGGTTTGTTGAGCTGTTGAGTTGGGAGTGGCTTAGCCAGTCACATGAGGTTCACAAGACTCAATGGCCCTAAAAACCCGCTCCTCTGCTTCCCGCGGGCGCGCGCCAGAAAACGGCCAAAAAGATGCGCACCAACCTTTTCCTGCTGCGCCCACCAACGATCCCATTCCTGAGACCTCCTCTCCCTGTGCATAGCAGCGCGTGCTGTCTGGACAGACGTAGAGCTCGACTGGAGTCACATGGCACTGGACAGCCAATCCCGGTACAGTATTTTCTCCTTTATAAAAATGGGAACTCCGTAAGTAGGAGTTCTCATTATTATGATTGAGAAACAGCACCCCCCCTGCCAAAACATCAAAACACTAATAAAAAATAGGGAAAAAAATCACATATTTAACATTCATTTAAATTAAAGTTCATAAATCTTAAGAGAAAAAAAATCTTTCTGATTTTTTAAAAAGATTTTTAATTATGGTTTCAAATAAACTTACCTTAGTGGTCAGGGTTTTTAACATTAAAATGTGTATTTTTATATGTTTTTGTATGATTTAAAACTCTATGTAATATGTCCTTACTATACAGTATAAATGCACACGAGGCCCATACTTGAGAGAAGGTCACTCTCTGACCAGTAACCTTTATTAGCCAGCACTGAAGTGGAGAAGATGAGTGGAGCTTCCCCTTTGATATCTGAAAGTCCAGGTTAGGAGTGTCTCCCACAAGTTCACCACCTAGTGGTCAGTGTTCTCACGGTGTACACCTTAGGTCAGTTTATACATGGGTTACAATGATAGTAGAATACATGACATCACCTCCCCCCAAAGTCTTATTGGGATCACAGGTTAAGTCTCTCTGGTAGTTTACGCTCCCTTGCAGAGCGCCTGAGTTGGGGCTCTGGTTGTTGGGCGCTGGCCTGAGTGTCTGCTGTTTACGGTGCCTCAGGCCTGTCCGGACTGCCCACAGTGACTGGGCTCTCCTCTACTTGGTTCCGGTGTTTGGTCACCTGTGGTGGAGTGAACTCTACATCGTGTTCTTCCTCTGCTTCTTCTATGGGGTTGCTGAACCTCCTTTTAGCTTGATCCATGTGTTTGCGGCAGATTTGTCCATTGGTAAGTTTAACTACCAGAATCCTATTCCCCTCTTTGGCAATCACAGTGCCTGCGAGCCATTTGGGCCCTGCAGCGTAGTTGAGGACAAAGACAGGGTTATTGACATCAATGCATCGCGCCCTCGTATTCCCGTCATGGTAGTCACATTGTGACTGGCGCCTGCTCTCAACAATTTATTTCGTGGTGGGGTATATAAGGGATAACCTGGTTTTGAGCATCCTTTTCATTAGCAGCTCTGCGGGTGGAGCCCCTGTGAGTGAATGTGGTCGGGATCTATAGGCCAACAGGAGGCGTGATAAGCGGCTTTGTAGGGAACCCCCTTGGATTCTGAGCATCCCCTGTTTGATTATCTGCACTGCTCGTTCCGCCTGGCCGTTTGAGGCCGGCTTGAATGGTGCCATTCTGATATGGTTGATACCATTTCCTGCCATGAAGTCCTGGAATTCAATGCTTGAAAAGCATGGGCCATTGTTGCTGACCAAGACGTCCGGTAGACCATGGGCGCCGAACATTGCCCGTAGACATTCTACCGTGGCAGAGGATGTGCTTGAATTGAGAATGTCACACTCGATCCATTTGGAGTAGGCGTCTACTACAACCAAATACATTTTTCCCATGAAAGGACCTGCGTAATCCACATGGATGCGTGACCATGGCTTGGCGGGCCAGGACCAGAGGCTAAGAGGGGCTTCCCTGGGCGCATTGCCCAGCTGGGCACACGTGTTGCACCTGCGAACACAAAGTTCCAGGTCTGCATTTATCCCTGGCCACCAAACGTGTGACCTGGCTATTGACTTCATCATGACAATGCCCGGGTGCTCATTGTCGAGTTCTCGGATGAACGCCTCTCTGCCCATCGGGGGCATGAATACTCGGTTTCCCCATAGTAGGCAATCGGCCTGAATCGAGAGTTCATCCTTGCGCCTGTGAAATGTCATCATGGCTCTCTCCTTCATAAGAACATAAGAACATAAGAATTAGGAACAGGAGTAGGCCATCTAGCCCCTCGAGCCTGCTCCGCCATTCAACAAGATCATGGCTGATCTGGCCGTGGACTCAGCTCCACTTACCCGCCAGCTCCCCATAACCCTTAATTCCCTTATTGGTTAAAAATCTATCTATCTGTGACTTGAATACATTCAATGAGCTAGCCTCAACTGCTTCCCTGGGCAGAGAATTCCACAGATTCACAACCCTCTGGGAGAAGAAATTCCTTCTCAACTCGATTTTAAATTAGCTCCCCCGTATTTTGAGGCTGTGCTCCCTAGTTCTAGTCTCCCCGACCAGTGGAAACAACCTTCACTTAAAGGGAAGAGCCTTCGTGATTTTAAAACTTCGGCTCACTGGGCCACCAGGGAGGGTTTCGGTTGGGCCAGCGGCCTGGCACCCAAGAGGGGGTGACAGGCTGTCGGTTGGTGGCCCGGACGAAACCGTGTGATTAATTACTGTTGGATTTATTAGTGACTATCTTATATTTATGGCCTCTAGTTCTGGTCTCCCCACAAGTGGAAACATCGTCTCTACATGTACCCTATCAAACCCTCTCATAAACTTTAAACCTCTATCTGGCCACCCCTCCGGCTTCTCTGCGAGAGAAAAGAGCCCCGGCCTGTTCAATCTTTCCTGATAGGTACAGCCTCTCAGTTCTGATATCATTCTAGTAAATCATGTTTGCACCTTCTCTGGTGCTTCCATATGTTTTTTTTATAATATGGAGACCAAAACTGTTCACAGTAATCCAAATGTGGTCTAACCAGGGTTCTATACAAGTTTAACATGATTTCCCTGCTTTTCAATTCTAGCCTTCTGGAAATGAAGCCCAATGCCTTGTTTGTTTATTTATGGCCTTGTTAACCTGCAGTGATGTGTGTGCCTGTATCCACAGATCCCTATGCTCCTCTACCCCATTTACGCACTTATTTACCAAGGAATATGTGGCCTCCTTACTTGTCATACCAAAATGTACCACTCACACTTATCTGTATTGTAGTTCATTGCCAATTGCACACCCATTCTGCAAGTTTATCAATGCCTCCCTGTATTGAGTCACAGTCCCCCTCCGCACTAACTCCACCCACCGATCTGGCATCTTGAGCAAGAAACCTTCCTTGTCATTACGGTTGGTAATGCCAGGTCTAACCAGAAGCCAAATATTCCTTTTTCGATGTGATTCTGCAGCTATGAAACCTTATCAGGAGGGGAAGCAGTTTTTTTTCTCAATTTCGCTCATCTTTTTCCTGCTAATTAGTGAGGGCTGACAATGATCGGACCATGGCCCACAGACAAATTGCTCACCAGATTTAAAGCGTAATTCACAAACTTTGTCCCCAGACCGAGGGAATTGAAAACTGGAGCCGAAGAATCATTCTGGAGTTTGGATTGATTACCTTTGGAGTTCAGTGACTATTTACATGGACATTCCCTCAGTGATGGAAGAAGTGGGACTAATGCTCCCTTTAAGCTGAGCAGCCGCACTCTGCAGGTCCCACGCAGCTGGTCAGCCGGCTTTTAAATAGAAAAAACGTGCATATGCTGAATTTGGAATGGCCTGCGCAGACTCTTAAACAGGATGTGAGGGTCCGCAAAAAATTAGAGGGCACATTGGGTGGGACACGGTTCATCATTTGGGAGGTTGTACAGCTTGTGGAGGAGAGAGGACTCAAAGGCCCTTTTTTCTCATCCTGTATTTTTTTTCTCTAATTTTAAGATGACTTAACTTAGCTATCTGCACTCCACCTTTGTCTCTCAGTCATCTCTTTCCATCCTTTCAAATTTCTTGTCAGGAAATGTATGCAGAATTCTCGCATGTTGTTCTTTGTGAACGGGTTTATGACTCAGTCCACAGAACACCCTGAGTAAATCTTTCCCCACGTCCTCCATCATCACGTAACCTTACACGGAAATACACACAGGAAATCTGTCCACAGGTGGCCGGTCTTTCACTGGGATACCTCCATCCCCAACATTTAAGATCATGTGATGGAGATGATCTGGAGACACAGGCCACACACACACACACGCACTGGGAGCTGAAGGGTGGCAACTTAAACACCTCTACTTCAATGAAAAATGACAGGGGACAACATTTACTCAGAAGGGAAATAAGAATCCAACATTGGTTCACAACCACTTCACCCAAAAAAAGCTGATATTTGTCTAATAGGTAGACTAAAGACTTCAGAAAAGATGCAGTGAATGGGTGGGAGGGAATTGGAAAAAGGAACTGATTGGATTAGAAAAGCTATCACAAGTACTTGCTTAAAATGGCCACTGCTGCAGCCAAGATAGCAACAACTATTGTTTGGGAACTTTACTGCCTACGGTTCTGAAACATGCACCAGCGCAGCCTAAACTATCTCGGATATACGGCACAGAAGCAGGCCATTCGGCCCAACCAGTCCATACCGGTGTTTATGCTCCACTCAAACCTCCTCCCGTCTTTCCTCATCTAAATCTATTGGCATAACCCTCTATTCCCTTCTCCCTCATATGCTTGTCTAGCCTCCCCTTTATATGCATCTATACTATTCGCTTCAACCCTTCCCTGTGGTAGTGAGTTCCACATTCTCACCACTCTCTGGGTAAAGAAGTTTCTTCTGAATTCCCTATTGGATTTCTTGGTAACTATCTTATATTGATGGCCTCTAGTTATGCCCTTCCCCACAAGTGGAAACATTCTCTCTGTAGTCACTCTATCAAAACCTTTCATCATTTTAAAGACCTCTATTAGGTCACACCTCAGCCTTCCTTTTTCAAGTGAAAAGAGACCCAGCCTGTCCATCCTTTCCTGATATGTATGCCCTCGCTAAGCTGCTAACGAAGACCCACTGCCGCCCCTGCCCCAGCCTACAGCCTATTGGCTTGCACACACACCCGTCAAAGCTCTGCCTCCTCTCAATGCTGCATTGACTGTGCCCGTCAACACTGCTTCCCTAGTTTCTCTCCAGATGCTCACAGTATTGACCGGGAGATTAATCTGTCATTCTGGGACACTGCCGGACAATCCAGGAGAGTTGGCATCCCTGGCACCCAGTGCCCAGTGCCATGAGCACAGACAGGCTTGTGTTCAAGTCTCACTACACTCTGCTCCTGATTCGAGCCACGTTGAACAGGACGGCTGCAATGTCTTCCAGCAATGCCGTGGCTAAATCAGCGAGACGAGTCACTCTTGCTTGCACTTTGGTGGTGACCCGCGAGCTGGCTGTGTTCCTGGACTCTTTGTTTCCAGGTGCCAGACCAGGTGAAGGGGGAATAGGTAAAGAAAATGCAGGGAAAGGGGGATTGAAACTCCCCAATAAGAAAAATTTGGTCCTAATTCTAAGATCATTCTGTAGTTTGTAGCTCATTCTTTTGTAAATATGTTCTGAAATCATAACTGGTGATCTGAATTGACGAAAAAGACACGCAGAATTGATGAAAATAAGTCTTCACGTTTGACCAGTAATGCTCCCCAGTATCGCCCATGCAGAGGATGGTTGTGCATCCCAATGGTTGGATCACTCAACACTAAGAAATAAGCTTGCACTGCAGGACACCAGGAAGTGACTGATTCCTCAACACACTGTCAATGACCAGCTTCTGTTTCAACAATGCCCAACAAAGGTCACCATCCTTCGGCAACTCAGAACTCTCAGAATGCTGGCGCTCATCAATTACTAACGCTTGTGTCTCCTTCTCACCTCGCCCAGTGCACCTTCAACAGTACTGCTGCCGAATATTCCCATGGAGCGTGTATCTGTGCAGCGTCTGCTTCTAATGGGGCTGGTGATGGTCCATGTTCAGGTGACTGGTGCTCTTTGCTTTTGATTGCTGACCCATTGAGGTTTCCTTACTCTATGAAGAAAGCAAATGGTACATCGTGTATATATAAACACATTTGGGTACGGTATTTTCATAACATTCGTTATTAAGCACTTGTGGACAATCGGTATGAATTTAACTTATGGTTCAAATTCTAGAATATATCATTAACATGGTGCACACCAATAATGCTATCCATTTTTTTAAATCTCAAGCATCTCAGTGCCTTTGAATCCCTCCCTTTCAAAGAAATCAATTATTCTTTGCTCATATGGAATGAATTCTTTAAGGTCTGCAGGTCCACCACTAGTTTATTTAAATTTATTCTAGGATATGGGTGGCACTAGCAAGGCCAGCATTTATTGCCCATCCCTTGTTGCCCTGGAGAAGGTGGTGGTGAGCCGCCTTCCTGAACCGCTGCAGTCCGTGTGGTGAAGGAACTCCCACAATATTGTCAGGTAAGGAGTTCCAGGACTGGAATGCTATGCCTTCTTATTGCAAGTCAACTGAGACATAGGGAGTGAGATTCAACTTTGGCAGTGCACAAAATGGGTGGTAGTTGATTTGCTACCTGTTACACACCCTGCCCAATTTTCCTTTCCATTGATGGTTTCCATGCATATGGTTGAGTTGATGGACAAGTGGGAGGAACCCACCACTTGCACCTGTAACATATTGCATCGTGCAATGCAGAGCAGAGCATGTGGCTATGCGGGAGATATGTCCAGCGACAAGTCGCCAGCTGGAGGTACTGAGGATATTGATGGCTCCTGGAGTCCAAGCTGCCAGCGTTTCCAATAGAGTCCTTGAGAGACTACCTTGGCACAACATGTTCACAGGGCTTTCAATTGGGACTATTGGGCTATTCTCACGTTGACCTGTGGTCTGAGTCTGTGCCCAGCCTGAGTGGGCAGCAAGGAATGGGCATAGATGTTGCTATTTCTCATCAGATTGGCAATGAGCCTACTTCCTTAATATTCCCTCCGATGCCAACAGGTGTGGGGGCTTCTCACCAAGGCTTGCCTCCCTTGATATAGCAGAGAAAGGCTACCGAAAGTGGGATCCTCTGCGACAGCAGCCTCACGGAGATCTCGAACGCTCCATTGAAGTCACTGGAAATAATGAGCGGGAGAGTTGTAAACCTGGCTGCCGACTCATCACCACCCATTTGACGCTATCCCCAAAAAGTCAAGATCTACCCCTTTTTTAGTGCTTTATCATAGTGCTCAACAAAAATATATTCCAGTGAAAAAGAAGGGCGATAAGAGAAGGGATAACCAGCCGTGGATAGCCAAGGAAATAAAGGAGAGTATCAAATTAAAAACCAAAGCGTGTAAGGTGGCCAAGGTTAGTGGGAAACTAGAAGATTGGGAAAATTTTAAATGACAGCAAAGAATGACTAAGAAAGCAATAAAGAAAGGAAAGATAGATTACGAAAGTAAACTTGCGCAAAACATAAAAACAGATAGTAAAAGCTTTTACCGATATATAAAACGGAAAAGAGTGACTAAAGTAAATGTTGGTCCCTTAGAAGATGAGAAGGGAGATTTAATAATGGGAAATGTGGAAATGGCTGAGACCTTAAACAATTATTTTGCTTCGGTCTTCACAGTGGAAGACACAAAAACCATGCCAAAAATTGCTGGTCACAGGAATGTGGGAAGGGATGACCTTGTGATAATCACTATCACTAGGGGGGTAGTGCTGGACAGGCTAATGGGACTCCAGGAAGACAAGTCCCCTGGTCCTGATGAAATGCATCCCAGGATATTAAAAGAGATGGCGGAAGTTATAGCAGATGCATTCGTTATAATCTACCAAAATTCTCTGGACTCTGGGAGGTACCAGCGGATTGGAAAGCAGCTAATGTAACGCCTCTGTTTAAAAAAGGGGGCAGACAAAAGGCAGGTAACTATAGGCCTGTTAGTTTAACATCTGTAGTGGGGAAAATGCTTGAAGCTATCATTAAGGAAGAAATAGCGGGACATCTAGATAGGAATAGTGCAATCAAGCAGACGCAACATGGATTCATGAAGGGGAAATCAGGTTTAACTAATTTACTGAAATTCTTTGAGGATATAACGAGCATGGTGGATAGAGGTGTACCGATGGATGTATTTAGATTTCCAAAAGGCATTCGATAAGGTGCCACACAAAAGGTTACTGCAGAAGATAAAGGTACGCGGAGTCAGAGGAAATGTATTAGCATGGATCAAGAATTGGCTGTCTAACAGAAAGCAGAGAGTAGGGATAAATGGGTCCTTTTCGGGTTGGAAATCGGTGGTTAGTGGTGTGCCACAGGGATCGGTGCTGGGACCACAACTGTTTACAATATACATAGATGACCTGGAAGAGGGGACAGAGTGTAGTGTAACAAAATTTGCAGATGACATAAAGATTAGTGGGAAAGTGGGTTGTGTAGAGGACACAGAGAGGCTGCAAAGAGATTTAGATAGGTGAAGTGAATGGGCTAAGGTTTGGCAGATGGAATACAATGTCGGAAAATGTGAGGTCATCCACCTTGGAAAAAAAAACAGTAAAAGGGACTATTATTTGAATGGGGAGAAATTACAACATGCTGCGGTGCAGAGGGACCTGGGGTTCCTTGTGCATGAATCCCAAAAAGTTAGTTTGCAGGTGCAGCAGGTAATCAGGAAAGTGAATGGAATGTTGGCCTTCATTGCGAGAGGGATGGAGTACAAAAGCAGGGAGGTCCTGCTGCAACTGTATAGGGTATTGGTGAGACCGCACCTGGAGTACTGCATGCAGTTTTGGTCACCTTACTTAAGGAAGGATATACTAGCTTTGGAGCGGGTACAGAGACGATTCACTTGACTGATTCCGGAGATGAGGGGGTTACCTTATGATGATAGATTGAGTAGACTGGGTCTTTACTCGCTGGAGTTCAGAAAGATGAGGGGTGATCTTATAGACATTTAAAATAATGAAAGGGATCGACAAGATAGAGGCAGAGAGGTTGTTTCCACTGGTCGGGGAGACTAGAACTAGGGGGCACAGCCTCAAAATATGGGGGAGCCAATTTAAAACCGAGTTGAGAAGGAATTTCTTCTCCCAGAAGGTTGTGAATCTGTGGAATTCTTTGCCCAAGGAAGCAGTTGAGGCTAGCTCATTGAATGTATTCAAATCACAGATAGATAGATTTTTAACCAATAAGGGAATTAAGGGTTATGGGGAGCGGGCGGGTAAGTGGAGCTGAGTCCACGGCCAGATCAGCCATGATCTTGTTGAATGGCTGAGCAGGCTCGAGGGGCTAGATGGCCTACTCCTGTTCCTAATTCTTATGTTCTTATGTTCTTATGTTATTATACGCCCATGGGAGCTGTTCTGCTTACAAACGCTAGCTGGGAGGAATTGTGTGAAGTGGTTGACGGGGGATGGACTCAGGGTGGCCACTGATTGGCCCTTGGGATTTTGCAGAGGAGACTTTTTGTGGCCAATTTTTGGGGCAGGGTTATGATGATTAGCCATAACATGGATTTTACTTTTTTTAGTGCCTCAAAGTGGGCAAAATTCAACGGAAAATCCAGGCCTTAGGTTTAAAGGACTGTTGGTGAGAATACCTCATATAAATTTAAACATTTTAAACATGTTTAATTCATTGGTGAGACCATTCTTCTAATATATTTCAAAATTCTCATCCTATTTACAAATCCCTCCATGGCCTCGCTCCTCCCTATCTCTGTAATCTCCTCCGGCCTGACAATCCCTCCCAATATCTTTGCGCTCCTCTAATTCTGCCCTCTTGAGCATCCCTGATTATAATCGCTCAACCATTGGTAGCCGTGCCTTCAGTTGCCTGGGCCCCAAGCTCTGGAACTCCCTCCCTAAACCTCTCCACCTCTCTACCTCGCTTTCCTCCATTAAGATGCTCCTGGGAGGACAGAAGACTGGGAAGCTTTTAAAAGCCATCAAAGAATGACTAAAAAATTGATTAAGCAAAGGAAGGTAGACTATGAAAGTAAACTAGCACAAAATATAAAAACAGATAGCAAGAGTTCCTATAGGTATATAGGGCTCAAATTTCCCCAGGAATTGCCCGTTTTTTTGGAGTAAGTAGCTTTTTTTGGTGTAACTTAAAAATCGTAAATTTCCCCATTTAACTTGCTCCAGTGTAAGTCATTTAGTTAGGTTTTTTTCTAGTTTAGTTTGTTCTCTCCAAAAGTGGGTGTGACAAGCCACTTACACCTCTTCTGGCCATAGAAGCAAATTTGGCCAGCTGAAAGCTACTCCAAACTAACTTAGGCCAGTGTATGTGGCCACTTTTGTAGGCATAGAAAAACCTTACCTACATTTAAGAAATCAGCGCAGGTAGCCAGAGATGGGGCAGGGGGGTGCGGGGGAGGTGAGTTAGAGGATTCTAAAGCACTAAAGACCTTCACAATATCACAACATCTTCAGCACAACAGCTGCACAACATCATCAAAAATAAATGAAAGATAAATCAGCTACTGAAAGTGGAGCAGCCCTACCTTGCCGACTGCAGAACGCAGCGGCTAGCCCTCCCGCCAGGGCTAGGGGCGGCAGGCATACATGAATGTAGGGGTGAGGGATTTTTACTTTTGACAGTTGTCCCTAAATGTTGCGTGGTCCTAATCGAACATGATTCAATTTTAATGCAAAATATCTTTTATTGGATATTTTACAGTGCACCTCAACAACAACAACAACAACAGCAACAACAGCAAAGAAAGCCTACAAGCATCCCTCACCCACATCCCAGGGAAAGTGCACTTCCTCATAGGGTCAGTGATGGTGGTTGGGTGGGGGGCGTTGGGGGCTCGGCTTGGGTCTGAACGGTGGCTGGTGCGTGGAGTGAAGTGGGAGTGAGATTTTAGTATCCGACCTTTGTGCCCTTATTGCTGAAGCTAGCTCCCTCATGGCATCTGCCATCGTTTGCATACCCTTTGAAATGCCTGCCCTCACTTCCCGTCTCAGTGCTGAGATTTCACCCGACAGTATTGTTACCTCATCACGCATCCCACTGACGACCGCCACGAGTGATCTTGTGAGGGCATTGGTCTCCTCACCCAATGACACAACCTGATTAACCTCTGCTGAGGGCTGCATCTCAGGAGAGACTTGTCGGCTTCTCCTTCCCCTCGCCGTGGGTCTGCTTAGTGGCACCCCTCCAGTGTGGGGCGCAGGCTGGGACGGTGGAGCACTGGGTGTCCCAACATGCATTTCACCACCGCCACTGGGACCCGTGATCTCGGAAGGTGTGAACCCATGGAATGTCGCCGAGGAGCACATGGAGGTTTCTGGCAGTGTGATGCCCTGTACTATGGCCTGATCCATATCACGGTCAGCATTCTCCCGTGAACACATTTCCATGGACCCCGCCTTGGTCTGGAGCGTACGCATCTGTATCTTCTGGTGGATCTTCAGGATGTTGAGGAGTATCCTCTTCTTCTGCAAAATACAACAGAACAGTCAAATGGTTAGCAGCACAGGAGGGGGCAGGATGGGTGGCATGAGCAGTCTGACGCATAGAAGGCCAGTCAGCAGGTTGATTTGAAGGGCAACTATGCATTTTAATGACTCACCCTCACCCTCGCGTGTGGGTCCAGCTTGTGCAGAGCTAATTCTTTTTCTGCCGGTGCGACTCAGCAAGGCAGCAACTCTCTGTTCCAGGGGTGACAGTTGGTGCAGATTTAGTGGACCTCTTCCTGTTCTAAGTCTTTCCCTTTTGTTGTGGGCCAATTTCTTCTGCAAAGATGAAAATATTAATTTTCACACATGGTGCACTTCTGATGGGTGGGACACATTTTCCACTGCAATTCAATTTAAAGATGAAGATATTATTTACACTCACTACTTGACTAACGTCCTGCCATTTCTTCTTGCTCTGGCTTCCAGATCTTGCGGTATTGACCCCAGTGGAGAATTCTTCTGCAACTAGGTTCCATCTTCTTCTCATTTCCTTGGGTGAAACTTTTGACGGACCACTCTTGCTGATATCTAGCTCCAGCCGTTTCTGCTCAATGACTGTCACTTGTTTCTCCACTTCCTCATGGAGGAAATTCTTTTTTCATGTTGCACACTCTTACGCCATTCGTGTAATGGACTTACACTCAGGTAATGTTCAAAAATCACACTTCTCACATTTCTTCCACCTATCCAGCACTCCTTTCCACTCCCTCAGCCACATAAAAATCACTATTTAAACCTTACTTTTATATATGGTCCATTGCCAATGATACTGAGGACACTCTGCCTTTAATTGGCCGATTGCCAAGTTTCCTGCTGCACTGCGCATGCCTGCACACTGAAATGCCCATTGCGCATGTGCGCATGCTCAGACCCACATGTGCCCCCCTGCCAGCCGCGCTGAGCAAGCGCGGCCAAAGCTCCGTCCCCCGCAGGCTCTGCAGCGCCACGCCGATGGATCCGGACGACGAGGAAGCGGCCAAAGTGGAAGGTAAGTTCTTGGTGCTTTTCTTGTCTTAGAAAGTCGGCGTGCCCCCCCCCCCTAACTGCGCAGCTCTAGGCAGATGGGGAAATTTGGCCTCATAAAAAGGAAAAGAGTGTCTAAAGTAAAATTTGGTCCCTTAGAGGACGAGACCGGGGAATTGGTAATGGGGAACATGGAGATGGCAGAAACTGAACAAATATTTTGTATCAGTCTTTATGGTAGAGGACACTAACAATATTCCAACAGAGGATAGTCAAGGGGCTATGGGAGGGGGGTGGGGGAAGGAACTTAACACAATCACAATCATTAAGGAGGTGTTACTCAGTAAGGTAATGGAACTAAAGGCGGATAAATTCCCTGGACCTGATGGCTCGCATCCTAGGGTTGTGGATGCATTGGTTGTAATTTACCAAAACCCCTGGATTCTGGGGAGGTCCCAGCAGATTGGAAAACTGCAAATGTAATGCCCCTATTTAAAAAGGAGGCAGACAAAAAGCAGGAAACTATAGACCAGTTAGCCTAACATCTGTGGATGGGAAAATGTTGGACTCCATTATTTAAGAAACAATAGCAGGACATTTGGAAAAGCAAAATTTGGTCAGGCAGTGTCAGCATGGATTTATGAAGGGGAAGTCATGTTTAACAAATTTGCTGGAGTTCTTTGAGGATGTAACGAACAGGGTGGATAAAGGGGAAGCAGTGGATGTGGTGTATTTGGACTTCCAGAAGGCATTTGACAAGGTGCTACATAAAAGGTTACTTCACAAGATAAAAGTTCACAGGGTTGGGGGTAATATATTAGCATCGATAGAGGATTGGCTAACTAACAGAGAACAGAGAGTCGGGATAAATGGTTCATTGTCTGGTTGGCACAGGGATCAGTGCTGGGATCCCAATTATTTACAATCTATATTCACGACTTGGAAGAAGGGACAGAGTGTAACATAGCCAAGTTTGCTGACAATACAAAGATGGGAGGAAAAGCAATGTTTGAGAAGGATACAAAAAATCTGCAAAAGGACAAAGACAAGCTAAGTGAATGGGCAAAAACTTGGCAGATGGAGTATAATGTTGGAAAGTGTGAGGTCATGCACTTTGGCAGAAAATATCAAAGAGCAGGTTATTATTTAAATGGAGAAAGATTGCAAAGTGCTGCAGTACAGCAGGACCTGGGGGTATTTGTGCATGAAACACAAAAGGATAGTATGCAGGTACAGTAAGTAATCAGGAAGGCCAATGGTATCTTGGCCTTTATTGCCAAGGGGATGGAGTATAAAAGCAGGGAAGTCTTGCTATAGCTATACAAGGTAATGGTGAGGCCACACCTGGAATACAGCATGCAATTTTGTTTTCCATATTTACAAAAGGATATACTTGCTTTGGAGGCAGTTCAGAGAAGATTCACTAGGTTGATTCCGAGGATGAAGGGGTTGACTTATGAGGAGAGGTTGAGTAGGTTGGGCCTTTACTCATTGGAATTCAGAAGAATGAGAGATGATCTTATCGAAACGTAGAAGATTATGAGGGGGCTTGATGAGATGGATGCAGAGAGGATGGTTCCACTGATGGGGGAGACTAGAACGAGAGGGCATGATCTTAGAATAAGGGGCTGCCCATTTAAAACAGAGATAAGGAGGAATTTCTTCTCTCAGAGGGTTGTAAATCTGCGAATTCGCTGCCTCAGAGAGCTGTGGAAGTTGGGACATTGAATAAATTTAAGACAGAAATAGACAGTTTTAAATGATAAGGGGATAAAGGGTTATGGGGAGTGGACGGGGAAGTGGAGCTGAGTCCATGATCGGATCAGCCATGATCTTATTGAATGGCAGAGCAGGCTCGAGACGCCGTATGGCCTACTCCTGTTCCTATTTCTTATGTTATATTCTTAAAACCTGCCTCTTTGACCAAGCTTTTGGTCACTTGCGCTAATTTCTTCATATATGGTTCGGTGTCAAATGTATTTGTTTTGTCATAAAACAATCCTGTGAAGCATCATGGGATGTTTTACTACGTTAAAGGCGCTATATAAATACAAGTTGTTGTTGCTGCTATTATATTGTATAAGTTTGAGTAATTTTGGAAGAATATTGATGCAGAGAGAGTTCAGAGAAATACAACAGGGTTGAAATTGAGGCTTTAAACTCGGAGTAAAAAATCTATTTTAATATTTTGCTGCATGCTTTTTTTTAGCGCAGTGGGAATACACAAGTGTAATATTCAATATGCCTTAATGTGACAAAACTGCTAACTTTTTAACTAATTAATTGTTTAATTGCCTGACTTTCCACATTTCGAAGCATCTCAGACTTGGACTGGTTTCCCTTTTAAAATCTAATTTTCTAACTCTGAGACTCATTTGGGACTGTAAAATCTAAGTGTGTTTCATCAATTAATGGAACGTGCTCTATCTTGCTCATTAAGTGAGGGGAGGTTGAATATGGAACTGGTCTTGAAATAGCCTCATTATTATGATGTTTAACACTGTGTGAAAATTAATATGGTTGTAATAATTTTTGCAGTAATGAAGCACTGAAGAAGGAAATTAAACAGTGAAAAATGATGAAGAATAGTGTTTGGGAAACTGCATTTGGCATTGCTTTCTAATTATAGGGGTAGATCTTCTGTGGTGTGCAAGGAAGAGGTCAGAACCCTGCAGTGATTGATTCACACCTACCTGCATAGTGTCGGGCTAGCCCCATAACTCTTCCCTGGTCCATCGTGATTACATAGACATTGTGAACTTATGGTGTGCAGTCTAGCTGCTCCTGAGATAACAGATGCTGGTACGGGGTAACCCACCCTGCTGCAGCCATTTAAAAACTGCGGCAGTCTTTTAAGGGGAAGGGATTTTTCTGTTGACATTAGGAGCAGTGCCAAGGAGAACACTCAGGTTTATGGGCACGTCGATTGAGGAACTGCTGTAAGAAGCAGGGAAAAGGACTGTTTGGAATTTCCGGATACCTTCTATACTGGACAATGTCTGTCAAGAGGTGGAATTCCCTGAGTTCTCTCAGCTATGATTTCTGTGCACTGCTTGCTCACTTAAAATGGGGACTTGGCAGCTTCTGTTCTGCTCTCTGGAGAATATCCTGAAGGCGATGGCTGACTGGCTTTGGGAAGGGTGGCACTTGCTAGTTTTGTGACTCGCCATACAACTCGAATAGGCCAACATCACCAGCATCGAAGCACTGACCACACTTGATCAGCTTCGCTGGGCAGGTCACATTGTTCGCATACCAGACACGAGACTCCCAAAGCAAGCGCTCTACTCGGAACTCCTTCACGGCAAGCGAGCCAAAGGTGGGCAGCGGAAACACTACAAGGACATCCTCAAAGCCTCCCTGATAAAGTGCAACATCCCCACTGACACCTGGGAGTCCCTGGTCAAAGACTGCCCTAAGTGAAGGAAGTGTATCCGGGAGGGCGCTGAGCACCTCGAGTCTCATCGCCGAGAGCATGCAGAAATCAAGCGCAGACAGCAGAAAGATCGTGCAGCAAACCAGTCCCACCCAACCTTTCCCTCAACAACTATCTGTCCCACCTGTGACAGGGACTGCGGTTCTCGTATTGGACTGTTCAGTCACCTAAGAACTCATTTTTAGAGTGGAAGCAAGTCTTCCTCGATTCCGAGGGACTACCTATGATGATGATGAGTTCTGCTTTTTTTTCCTTTTTAAAATAGATTCTTTCTGTGTTTACTGAGGATTTTTGCTATTCAGGGTATCCTTTCATACAGAACTCGAGTCACAGCTTTATTGCTGGCATCAGCTGAAAACGGGAACTCCAAACCCCACTACTCGGCATGGATATTCCTTTGGGACGTGGAGTGAGAGGATGGCAGATCAGCCTCCACTTCAGACACCTGGCAAAATCAAGCCAGTAACTCTGCTTTCCGACCAAGGCAAATCTGCTTGGCCACGGCTGAGGAGAATTGTGCTTGCCATGTTTGTAATGCTTCATGGGTTCTTTGCTTAAGAATCCATAGCAAAACATTGCTATTAAGAACTCGTTGGTTTATTAGCAAAGGTTTAACAATCACACTACACATTACCAGTTCATCCACCAGGCTCACAACCACCTACCCCATCGTGGATCCCCCGAACCCAACTGGCTGGCGTTTTATTGAGTCTTGTGAACATCACATGACTAACTAGGCCACTCCCATCTCAACAACTCTACAACTATTTTAAAGTTGAAACAATAATCAAGTGCCCCCATTAAAGGGGCACTAAAACTGACACATTAAACAAATTAATCTTTGGGCGGAAAACAAATCAAATTAAAATTTGGTTGCCGGGGGTGATGATGCACTCCAGTCCCTACGGCGCCCACCTCTCGCGAAAGGCCGCAAGCGTACCGGTGAACACCGCCTGCTCCATCTCCAGGCACATCCTGGCTCAGATGTAACAGCGAAAGAGAGGCAGGCAGGCGGGCTGAACGACCCCCTTGACCGCCCGCTGCCTGGACTGGTTAATGGTCACCTTGGCCATGACCAGGAGCAGGCCCACGAGGAGGCCTTCCGACCTGATCGCTCTCCTCCGCAACAACGCTAAAAACCTGTGAGCATACTCACAGATGCATTCATTACAGTGTAACTTCATGAGGAAGGCTATGATGGAGTCTGATATGCAGACATGATCGAGTACTTTGACAAGCTGCCTGTTGCTGTGACAGTCGCCACAGCATTGAACCTTTATGTGATATTTGCCATGTTAATCAGTCCTCGGACCATCGAGACATCGAGCAAGTGACAGGGGCCATGAATGATCAGGGAGTACTTTTGGCACTTTGCATATGGAAAGGAGGGAGCAACAGGAGAGAATGCTGTGATGTATGCACTGGTGAGTATGCTCACAGGTTTATAGAGCTGTTGCTTTGTGAGTGGCTAAGCCAGTCACGTGATGTTCACAAGACTCAATAAAACCCCAGCCAGTTGGGTCTAGGTCATCCACGACGAAGTATGCAGTTGTGAGCCGAGTGGATGAACTGGTAATGTGTAGTGTGATTGTTAAACCTTTGTTAATAAACCAACTAGTTCTTAATAGCAATGTGTTGCTATGAATTCTTAGGCAAAGATCCCATGAAGCAAAAGGTGCCTCACTTTAACTAGGTGGCAGACATCATCAGCGGCACAGATGTAGCCAGCAAGGCTTCTAACAACAGCAAGGCTTCTAAATCGGAAAGGCTTTCAATGCATCACTGTACTGGTGACACATACTGGAGAAGCAGAATAATGCAAAAGAAAAAAGAAAGAAAGAGGGAGTGTTGCACTGTCGGAGGTGCCGTCTTTCGGATGAGACGTTAAACCGAGGCCCTGTCTGCTCTCTCTCAGGTGGACGTAAAAGATCCCATGGCATTATTTCGAAGAAGAGCAGGGGAGTTATCACCAGTGTCTTGGCCAATATTTATCCTTCAACCAACATAACAAAAACAGATTAATTGATCATTAACGCATTGCTGTTTGTGGGAGCTTGCTGTGTGCAAAGTGGCTGCCGCGTTTCCCACATTACAATAGTGACAACACTTCAGAAAAGTACCTCATTGGCGATAAAGCGCTTTGGGACATCCAGTGGTCGTGAACAGCGCTATAGAAATACAAGTCTTTCTTTCAGAATGATGCAGCCACAATGCCTTCAATTAATGCCAACACTGTTTCAAACTGCAGGAAAACTGGATGGACCGTTGCTAGGTGACCAGGTTACTCTATGAGAAAAAGAGCAGGCATTTATATAGTGCCATTTATGTAGCTAATCGGTTCACAGCCAATGAAGTACTCTTAAAGTGTAGTCGCTGTTGTAATGTAGGGATCCTCAATAGAGGTTGTCAGAAAGTGCAGTGTGGCTTATGTCTCCAGCAGTCACTGGCGCAATGTACCATTGCTTTATTGAGCCATAAGCCCTGACATATACTCGGGGCACAAGTGGGTCTTGGAGGGCAGTGGGGCAAGCGAGCAGCTCACACTACCACTGACATGAGGCCTCATTATAAGATCCCAGGACTAACTCCAGCCCGAGCCCAGCAGGAGTGCTGTGGAGGCCGTGGGCGGGAGCAGGAAATCACAGGCAGTAGGCTGTTACCGGGGAGCAGTCAGGTGCGTGCGTGGGTCAGGGTTTGGCAAGTGGTCGTGGCCGAGGAGGGCGGGGGGTGGGGGCAGGAGGGCAGCCCGCTGAGGCTGCCTGTTGTAATATAGGAAATATGGCGGCCAATTTGTGCACAGCAATGTCGCACAAACAGCATGCAATAATAACCAGATAATCTGTTACATTGATATTGGTTGAACAAAGGGTTAAATATTAGCCAAGGCACCAGGGAGAAATCCTTTGCTTTCGAATATAGCTGTGGGATCTTTTGCATCCAGAGGGCAGAGGGCATCAATTTAGTATTTTACCTGAACGACGGCACCTCCGACAGTGCAACTCTCCTTCAGTACTGCACTGAAGTGTCAGCCTGCATTATGAATTCAAGTTTCTGGAGTGGGACTTGAACCCACAACCTTCTGACTCAGAGGCAAGAATGTAACCCACTGAGCAATGGCCACCTACTTCTACTGCACATACTTCAGCAACAACAGCAATTTGCATTTATATAGCACCTTTAAAGTTGTAAAAAAATCCTCGGGTGCTTCATAAGAGTGGTATCTGTCATGTATCTCACACTACTGTATATAACTGTATCTTACCATGCTGTACATGACTGTAACTAGATATGACCTGTAACCACAAGCATACTTTACCACTAGGGGTGCACATGCAGGAGACACTGCATATCTGTTCCATACAGGTATATAAAGGCAGGTCTCAGGCAAGTAAGGCACTCGAGAGCTGTGAAATAAAGGTGCACGTCCAGAGTGACCTTGACTTCAACATGTGCCTCATGTAAGTCTGCACTGCAGGGTCAGGACTTTACAGTGACGAGTTACGGGATCACAGAATCCACAGAATGGCTACCAACGGCTCAGATGAGAAATACAATGCCGGAGACAATTGGGAGGACTTTATAGAAAGGCTCCAGCAAAGCTTTGTAACCAAAGACTGACTGGGCGATGATAAGGCAGACAAGAGAAAAGCCCAGCTCTTGACCAGCTGTGTCTCGAAAACATACGCCTTAATGAAGGACCTGCTGGCACCCGAGAAACCAGCAAGCAAGTCGTTTGAGGAGTTCAGCACACTGGTGAGAGACCACCTGAAGCCAGTGAGCAGCCTACACATGGCCAGACACAGGTTCTACAACTACAGACGCTATGTGGACCAGAGCATACCCGACTTTGTGGCGGAACTTCGGAGGTTGGCTAGCTTATGTGAGTTCTCTGATGAACTAAGGAGAGAAGTACTAAGAGACTTTTTTATTGAAGGAATAGGCCACACAGTCATATTCCGAAAGCTTATAGAGACCAAGAACTTGACCCTAGAGGCAGCAGCACTGGTCGCACAGACATTCTTGGCAGGAGAAGAAGAAACGAGCTTGATCTATACTGCGGGTACGACAACTAACGAAACATCGGAACATGGGGTTCACAGCGTGAAATGAGCCGCTACCCCCACACACACACAGCAGGCAGTGGCACCAGAAGCCATCAAGGGCCACATGAACGGCCATTCACACCTCATCAACCCACAATGGGAGCAATCAACTACAAACTGAGAGAAGCTCAAGAGAGATTAGCCAGACGCAGCTCATCCTCAGGAAACAATGGAAGCGGTCTGTGCTGGAGTTGTGGGGGAAGGCACTCAACAAGGGGGTGTCAATTTCAGCATGCTGTTTGCAGAAACTGCAACTATACAGGGCATCTGGCCTGCATGTGCAGAAAATCAGCAGCTCGGCTGGTATACGAATCGGAAGGGTCAGAAAGCAGACCAGAAGATGGTGGGGACAGTGGCCGGGACGCCGGGGTACAGTGGATCAACACGATCAATGTCCACTGTTCTTACAACAAGACGCCTCCAATAATGATAAGAGTCCTACTCTAAGGGATACCCATCAACATGGAACTGGACACGGGAGCTAGTCAATCTCTCATGAGCGTCCAAAAATTTGAACAGCTGTAGCTGCACAAAAGCAACAGACCAAAACTCACAAGGATCGACACCAAACTAAGAACCTATACCAAAGAAATCATCCCAGTCCTTGGCAGTGCCATGCTCTCAGTCACACACAAAGGGACGGTGAACCAACTTCCCCTGTGGATTGTCCCCGGAGATCTCCCAGCACTGTTGGGGAGAAGCTGGCTGGCAAAACTAAATTGGAAATGGGATGATGTTCACGCCATGTCATGTCATCAGAGGAATGGACCTCCTGCTCAACAGTTCTAAGTCGTTTTGAACATCTCTTTCAGCCAGGTGTGCGCACCTTCAAAGGGGCTAAAGTTAAAATCTACATCACACAGGATGCCAGACCGGTCCATCACAAGGCTAGAGCTGTGCCTTATGTGATGAGGGAAAAGATTGAACATGAACTGGACCAGCTTCTGCGGGAAGGCATTATCTTACCCGTGGAATTTAGCGACTGGGCAAGTCCCATCATCCCCGTCATGAAGCCTGATAGATCCGTACGAATTTGTGTGGATTACAAGTCTACCATAAACAGAGTCTCCCTACAGAACCAATACCTGCTACCCAGAGCGGAGGACCTATTTATCACATTGGCTGGAGGAAAACTTTTCTTGAAACTAGATATCACATCTGCGTATATGACGCAAGAGTCTAAGCTACTCACCACCATCAACACACATCGAGGCCTTTTTGCGTACAATTGATGCCCATTCGGCATCAGGTCGGCAGCTGCTATATTCCAGCGCAACATGGAGAGTCTGCTCAAGTCCATCCAGGGGACGGTTGTGTTTCAAGATGACATACTCATCACGGGCAGGAACACCGACTCCCATCTCCGCAATTTGGAGGAAGTACTAAGTCGATTGGATCGGGTAGGCCGAAGAGTTAAGAAATCCAAGTGTCTGTTTCTCGCGCCCGAGGTTGAATTTTTGGGCAGAGGATTGCCGCTGATGGAATCCGCCCAACAGAGTCCAAAACAGAAGCAATTCATCTGGCACCCAGGCCCCGGAATGTCTCGGAATTGCGCGCCTTTCTCGGGCCACTCAATTACTTTGGGAACTTTATGCAGCACTTGAGCACGCTGCTGGAGCCTCTCCACCTGCTATTCAGAAAGGGGTGCAATTGGTTTTGGAGGGACGCCCAAGAACGCGTCTTCAATAAGGCACGCAACCTTCTATGTTCCAACAGTGTTTTTGCCTTTTTTGACCCAGGTAAAAAGCTAGTTCTTACATGTGATGCATCAGCGTATGGGGTCGGGTGAGTTTTACAGCATGTCAATGATGCGGGTAAATTACAACACATTGCTTATGCCTCCAGGTCACTTTCACGGGCGGAGCACGGGTACGGTATGGTTAAGAAGGAGGCGCTCGCTTGCGTGTACGGTATCAAAAAGATGCACCAATACCTTGTCGGGGCCAAGTTCGCGTTAGAAACCGACCACAAACCCCTCACATCCCTGCTATCCGAGTGCAAGGCAATAAACGCCAACGCCTCGGCGCACATTCAGCGGTGGGCATTCATGCTGGCGTCTTACAACTACACAATAAGGCACAGACCAGGCACAGACAATTGTGCCGACACGCTCAGCAGGCTACCCCTGGCGACCACGGAAGGGTCCGACGAACAGGACTGTGAGATGATCATGGCAACCAATGCCTTTGAATCCACAGGTTCGCCCATGACGGCTCGTCAAATCAGAACCTGGACGACCAGCGACCCCAGGTTATCCTTAGTTAAAAGATGTGTTTTAACTGGTTACTGGGCAGAGGCTCGCGATGCCTGCCCCGAGGAGATCTAACCTTTCCATAGGCGCATGCATGAACTATCACTACAGGCAGACTGCCTGATGTGGGGCAGCCGAGTAGTTATGCCCTTGCAAGGCAGAGAGGTGTTTGTCCGGGAGCTCCACTGCAAGCACCCGGGGATCGTCCTTATGAAGGCCATAGCCAGATCCCATGTCTGGTGGCCTGGCATTGACGCGGACTTGGAGCTCTGCGTCCGTCGGTGCACCATTTGTGTTCAACTCAGTAATGCCCCCAGGGAGACCCCCCTAAGCCCCTGGCCCTGGCCCACCAAACCGTGGTCGCGGGTGCATGTAAACTACGCGAGCCCATTCATGGGCAAAATGTTCCTCGTAGTCGTCGATGCATTTTCAAAGTGGATCGAGTGCACCATTTTAAACTCGAGCACCACCTCCACCACTGTGGAGAGCCTTAGAACCATGTTTGCAACGCACGGAATTCCTGACATATTGGTCAGTGATAATGGTCCGTGCTTCACCAGCGCAGAATTTCAAGATTTTATAGTTGACCACGGCATAAATCACGTTAAGACGGCACCGTTCAAGCTGGCCTCCAATGGCCAGGCGGAGCGAGCAGTGCAAATCGTTAAACAAGGCATGCTCAGAATCCAAGGTTCCACGCTGCAGAGCCGCCTGTCGCGACTGCTGCTGGCATACAGATCTCGTCCGCATTCGTTGACTGGGGTTCCCCTCGCGCAACTATTGATGAAACGGACCTTAAAGACTAGGCTCTCGTTAATCCTCCCAGACATGCATGAAATTGTAGAGGCTAAGCGTTGGAAGCTAACTGAGTACCATGACTGAAATTCGAGTGGGAGGTGGAATGAGATAGGGGAGAAAGTGTTTGTGCTAAACTATGGCAGGGGTCCCAAATGGCTTGCAGGGACAGTAACAGGCAAGGAAGGAAACAGGCTACTGGTTGTACAAATGGACAAAGGCCAAACCTGCCGGAGGCATGTAGACCAAGTAAAAAGTAGATTCACCAACAACACTGCAGAACCAGAGGCAGACTACAATGTGGAACTCACACCACACCTAGTGGACAGACAGAGGGAACAACCTGAGGAAAGGGCAGTCTCAACAGACAGCCCAGGCGAGATACCAGCAATCACACCGAAAGAAAAACAGGCACCAAGGCAAACAACTGAACCACAACTAAGACGCTCCACGCGAGAGTGTAGACCACCTGAGAGATTGAATCTATAAAGACAATAAGACCTTGGGGGAGGGTGATGTCATGTATCTCACACTACTGTATATAACTGTATCTTACCATGCTATACATGACTGGCACTAGATATGACCTGTAACCACAAGCATACTTTACCACCAGGGATGCACTTGCAGGAGACACTGCATACCTGTTTCACAAAGGTATATAAAGGCAGGTCTCAGGCAAGTGAGGCACTTGAGAGCTGTGAAATAAAGGTGCAGGTCCAGAGTGACCTTGACTTCAACATGTGCCTTGTGTAAGTCTGTACTGCAGGGTCAGGACTTTACAGTATCGAACACAATTTGGCATCGAGCCACATAACGAGATATTAGGACAGGTGACCAAAAGCTTGAAAAGAGATAGGTGTTAAAGAGCATCTTAAAAAAGGAGGAAGAGTTAGAGTGGTCCTCGAATAGAAGCAGTGCAGAGATCTCGGAGGGTTATAGGGCTGGGGAAGGTTACAGAGATAGGGAGGGACAAAACCATGGAGGGATTGAAAACTCGAAGCTTTGCGAGACTGAGTCGATGTAGGTCAGCGAGCACATGGGTGATGGATGAACGGGACTTGGTGCAAGTTAGGGTACGGGCAGCAAAGTCTTGGATGAGCTCAAGTTTACGAAGGGTGGTAGATGGGAGGCTGGCAGGAAGAGTATTATAATAGTTGAGTCTGAAGGTAACAAAAGTACAGATGAGTTTCAGCTGCAGATCCAGACGTTCTATGTTTAATGGGGATCTTATGACACTTGCCCTAGACATCGTCTCCACCACAGTGGGCAAGACCTGTCAAGCTCCAAGAAAATTGAAGCAATTGTTAACCTGCTCAATGTTCCTCAGTGAACTGTCATTAAATATTCACGGCTGACTCCCGGCCTTGTTAACGCCCTCTGTGGACAGTCTCTGAAGGGTGGCGGAAGACAATCCAGAGCATGATAAGGGCCTGTGGAAGGAGGTTGCCTTGGCAATTAGTGCCATTTTCAGGAAGCCCTGCATGGCTACTCAATACCAGGAGTTCACTGAACTCCCCATGGCAACCGAGGTGGCAGGAAGCAGTCACACCTCGATATTTGAGGGTGTCCTTGAAGCATTTTCTCTGCCCTCCTGGGGCTCGCCTGCCATGACATAGCTCAGAGTAGCATGCTTGTTTCAGCAGTCTAGTATCGGGCATGTGGACAATGTGGCCCATTTTTTCGGAGCTGATCGAGCATGATCAATGCCTCTATGCTGGGGATGTTGGCCTGAGAGAGAACACTGATGTTGGTGTACCTATCCTGCCAATGAATTTGCAGGATTTTGCAGACACAGCATTGGTGGTACTTATTCAGTGTTTTGAGGTGCCTATTGTACATAGTCCATGTCTCTGAAGCATATAGGAGGGTGGGTATCACTACTGCTCTGTAGATCATGAGCTTGGTGCTGGGTTTGAGATCCTGGTCTTTGAACACTCTTTTCCACAGGCGGACGAAGGTTGCACTAGCAACTGTAGGCCGTGTTGGACTCCGTCGTTGATGTCTGTCCTTGCTGATAGTAGGTTCCCAAGGTATGGGAAGTGGGCCACGTTGTCCAAGGTCTCATCATGGATCTTGATAAATGGGGAACAGTACTGTGTGGCGGGGCAGGTTGGTAGAGAAACTTTGTCTTACTGAGATTTAATGTAAGGTGGAGACTCGCGTACGCTTCAATGAAGGTGTCAACAATGGTTTGGAGTTCAGACTCCGAGTGTGCACAAATGCAAGCGTCATCTGCATATTGTAATTCAATGACAAAGGTTGGAACAACCTTGGATCTGGACTGGAAGCATCGGAGGTTGAACAGTTTCCTGCTTGTCCAGCTTGTTAAAGGTGAGATGAAGCATTGCAGCAAGGAAGATTGAGAAGAGCGTTGATGTGATGACACAGCCTTGCTTGACCCTGGTCTGCACTTGCATTGGGTCTGTGGTGGATCCATTGGTAGGAATCATGGCTTGCCTGTCATCGTGAAGCAGGCAGAGGATGGTGACAAATTTTTGAGGACAGCTGAATTTTGAAGGATGCTCCATAATCCCTCACGGTTGGCAGATTTGAAGGCCTTTGTGAAGTGTCAAATCCACATCCATCCATCACATAAAGGTGTGTGCACAACGGATGAGATTAAAAAAAGATGGGTGGTCAGCAGAGTGCAGTAAGCTTGCAAGCTACAGATGCCCATGGGGCCTCACCAGAAAAGAGGATTCCAACTTTGGGCATTGTCGACAGAGGTAGGTCCTGGGGGGGAAGCAAGTGGGAAAAGGAAGGGGGCGACCAGGAGACGAAGAGGAGTTTGGGAGAGAGAAGGAGGTGATCGGGAGAGAGGGCACTTGCTCTTGCAAAGTTGGTATAAACACTGAGCTGCTGGAAGACATTTAAAATGTCATTAAAGTGTGCAGAGAGTGCTGCTGGACATAGGGAAGGCATTACCGGTTAATTTAAGGCCTCTGAGTACACCACTTGCGCCCAGTCACGGAGGCTCTAGTTGCAATCCCTCTCGCACTGCAGCAGGGGACAGGAGATGGAGCAAGCTGCTCACAGAGGGAGGAGGGGAAGGGGTAGGAGGGCTCTCAGCTGGCGGCCTTACCCACATGGGTCTTCAGGGAGCACTTCTACCTGCGCCTTAGTAAGGAGTAGTGCATGAGGCAGCTCCACTTTACCAAGGAGGTGGTCACAGAACTCCGCCACCTCTTGGAACCAGACCTGCATCATCAGAGCAGGGCGACGACAGCACTGCCAGTGGCCCTCACATTGATGTGACCCTGAATTTTTCTGCCAGCAGATCCTTCCAGGCTGGAACAGAGAGCACAGCAATCATCTCACAGTTTGCTATCCATCGCTGCATCCGGGAGGTCATGTACGCGAGGAGAGGGGACTTCAATGTCTTCTCACTAAATTCTTCTTCTCTCAGGCAGTCCCTCGGAGTTGAGGATGACTTGCTTCTACACTAAGATGAGTTCTACGGTGACTGATGAGACCAATGCAGGATTTACAGTCTCTGTCACAGGTGGGGCAGATGGTGGTTGGAGGGATGAGTGGGTTGTCGTGTGCTCCTTCCGCTGTTTGCACTTGGCTTCCGCGTGCTCCCGGCGAAGGGACTCGAGGTGTTCGGCGCCTTCCCGGATGCTTCTCCTCCACTTTGAGCGGTCTTGAGCCAGGGATTCCCAAGAGTCGGTGGGGATGTTGCATTTTTTCAAGGAGACTTTGAGAGTGTCCTTGAAGTGTTTCTCTGCCTTCCTGTGACTCGCCTGCTGTGACGTAGCTCACAGTAGAGCGCTTGTTTCGGGAGTCTAGTATCGGGCATGCAGACAATGTGGCCCGCCCATCTCTCTAAATAGAGAGAAGCAGAAGGATCGTGCACGTGGCTTTGCCAGGATATCGGACTTCCCCAGGGTACCAGTCGTCATCGACTGCACACACATGGCTTTGCGCAGGAAATCCATTCTCACAGTTGTTACCGCCCTCCACCCCCGCGAATTGTCAGCCGTCAGAATCGTAGCAAAGTTATAGCACAGAAAGAGGCCATTTGGTCTGTTTTGTATGTGCTGGCTCTTAATAGGAGTTGCCGAATTTACTCCCACATCCCTGCTTTTTGTCCATAACTCTGTAAATTCCTTGCACTCGAGTACCTGTCGAACTTGCTTCCACACTAATATCAGTTCTAAGGTGACTGATGAGACCAATGTGGGACCTACAGTCTCTGCCATAGAGGGGGCAGACGGTGGTTGGAGGGACGGGTGGGTGGGGTGCTTGGGTTGTCGAATGCTCCTTCCGCTGTTTGTACTTGGCTTCCGCATGCTCCCGGCGAAGAGACTCGAGGTGTTCGGCTTTTAAAGTGATTTATGGAATCAGCTTCCACCACCGGCAGTTAATAAAGCATCTGGGTTCCTCGTCTTCATAAATAGAGGCATAGGCCAAGGCTCCATGTAGGCGATTTTCATGGGCTGTGCCCAGTCAAAGTGGTGCAGGCTTCACACAAAATACATGCTGCCTGCTCATTTACATTATTGGAGTGTTGCTCTCAGCACTGAACGCATTGCTGATTGGCTCAGCACTCAATAGGTGAGCCAACATCAGCTGCAGTCCACTGGCCAGTAATGTTTGGCTTAGTCTCTCTCTGCTTCTTCAAGGTGAGGTGCTTGGATGCAGCAGCACCTCATTGTCAGTGCATTCTGAAGCCATGACACAGCAACAACACCAGCAACGCAGAGAAAGAGCCAGAGAGTTCTCAAATGCGGCTCTCGAGGCCTTGGCCATGGCAGGGGAGAGAAGGTAGGTGCCCTGTTCCCACAGGGCGGTAGGAAGCCATCAATGCCCACTTGCAGAAGGCTCTGGCAAGAGATAGCTGCCTCCATCATGGCCAACAGTGTTGTGTCGCCGACATGGATACAGTGGCAGAAGAAGTTTAATGACCTCACACGGCTAGTAAAGGTGATGAATGCTTCAGCAAACGCTACGTATCACTATCTGTACCACAAATTCTCACACACTGCTCAATGCGGCACACACCCAACACTCACCTACCAACAATCTCTACCTGTCACCGCTCATACCTTATAATCGGAGCTTGACTTCACCCTCACAACCATCTTTATCTGAATGCACGCAGCATTTGTAACAAAATAGATGAGCTGACGGCACAAATAGATACAAATGGGTCTGATCTGACAGCCATTACAGAGACGTGGTTGCAAGGTGACCAAGGCTGAGAACTAAATATTCAGCGGTATTTGACAATTCGGAAGGACAAACAGAAAGGAAAGGAGGTGGGGTAGCACTGTTCATAAAGGATGAGATCAGTGCGTTAGTGAGAAATGATATTGGCTCAAAAGATCAAGATGTTGACTCAGTTTGGATGGAGATAAGGAATAATAAGGGGAAAAAGTCGCTGGTGGGCATAGTCTATAGGCCCCCTAACAGTAGCTACACTGTTGGATAGCGTATAATTCAAGAAATAATAGAGGCTTGTAAAAAAGGAACAGCAAATATCATGGGCGATTTTAACCTTCATATTGATTGGACAAAGCAAATTGGCCAGGGTAGCCTTGAGGAAGAGTTCATAGAGTGTATCCGGGATAGTTTCCTTGAATAGTACATTGCAGAACCAACTAGGGAGCAGGCTACCTTAGATCTGGTACTGTGTAATAAGACAGGATTAATAAATGATCTCCGAGTAAAGGATCCTCTAGGAATGAGTGACCATAACATGGTTGAATTTCAAATTCAGTTGGAGGGTGAGAAATTTGGTTCTCAAACCAGGGTCCTCAGCTTAAATAAAGGTGACTACAAAGGTATGAAGGCAGAGTTGGCTAAAGTGGTCTGGGAAAATAGATTAAAGTATGGGACAGTTGATGAGCAGTGGCAGACATTTAAGGAGATATTTCATAACTCGCAACAAAAATATATCCCAATGAGAAGGAAAGACTGTAAGAGAAGGAATAACCGTCCATGGCTAACTAAGTAAATAAGGGATGGTATTAAATTGAAAACAAGGGCATACAATGTGGCCAAGACTAGTAGGAGGCCAGCAAAGAACGACTAAAAAATAATTAAGAGAGGGAAGATAGATTTTGAAAATAAACTAGCACGAAATATAAAAACAGATAGTAAGAGTTTCTACAGGTTCCAAAAAAGGAAAAGAGTAGCTAAAGTAAATGTTGTTCCCCTAGAGGATGAGACTGGGGAATTAATAATGGGGAACAGGGAAAAATGCAGAAACTCTGAACAAATATTTTGTATCAGTCTTCACGGACGAAGACATTAAAAACATCCCAGTAGGGGATAATCAAGGGGCTATAAGGAGGGATACAACAACTATCACTAAAGAAGTAGTACTTGGTCAAATAATGGGACTAAAGGCGGACAAGTTCCTTGGACCTGATGGCTTGCATCCTAGGGTCTTAAAAGAAGTGGCTGCAGAGATAGTGGATGCATTGGTTGTAATCTATCAAAATTCTCTGGATTCTGGGGAAGTCCCAGAGGATTGGAAAACCGCAAATGTATCGCCCCTATTTAAAAAGGGAGTCAGACAGAAAGCAGGAAACTATAGACTATTTAGCCTAACATCTGTCATTGGGAAAATGCTGGAGTCCATTATTAAGGAAGCAGTAGCAGGACATTTGGAAAAGCATAATTCAAGCAAGCAGAGTCAGCATGGTTTTATGAAAGGGAAATCATGTTTGACAAATTTACTTTGATTTCCAGAAGGCATCGATAAGGTGCCACATATAAGGTTGCTGCACAACATAAAAGTTCACAGGGGTGGGGGGATAATATATTAGCATAGATAGAGGATTGGCTAACCAGCAGAAAACAGAGTCGGGAAAAATGAGTCATTTCCGGTTGGCAAACAGTAACTAGTGGGGTGCCGCAAGGATCAGTGCTGGGTCCTCAACTATTTAAAATCTATATTAATGACTTGGATGAAGGGACCGAGTGTAATGTAGCCAAATTTGCTGATGATACAAAGATGCTTGGGAAAGCAAATTGTGAGGAGGACACAAAAAATCTGCAAAGGGATAGAGACAGGCTAAGTGAGTGGGCAAGAATTTGGCAGATGGAGTATAATGTGGTAAAATGTGAGGTTATCCACTTTGGCAGAAAAAATAGAAAAGCAAATTATAATTTAAATGGAGAAAAATTACAAAGTGATGCAGTACAGAGGGACCTGGGACCCTTGTGCATGAAACACAAAAAGTTAGTATGCAGGTACAGCAAGTGATCAGGAAGGCAAATGGAATGTTGGCCTTTATTGCAAGAGGGATAGAGTATAAAAGCAGAGAAGTCCTGCTACCACTGTACAGGGTATTGATGAGCCCACACCTGGAGTACTGCGTACAGTTTTGGTCTCCGTATTTAAGGAAGGATATACTTGTATTGGAGGCTGTTCAGAGAAGGTTCACTAGGTTGATTACGGAGTTGAGGGGGTTGACTAACGAAGATAGTTTGAGTAGGTTGGGCCTATACACATTGGCGTTCAGAAGAATGAGAGGTGATCTTGTTGATACATATAAGATAATGAGGGGACTCGGAAAGGTGGATGCGAAGTGAATATTTCCATTCATAGGGGAAACTGAAACTAGGGGACATAAGGCCCGAACTTGGTGGAAGACGAGGCCCGCCCAAATGCCGCCAAAACGATAGCTGATGGCCGCCAAGAGACCGGGCAGTACTTTGCCAGGAAAATCCCTCTAAAAGAGGTGGCAGTACCACCCGGCGGTCAACTAACGGCTTACACCATCAATCTGGGCGGCAGCGGGTGGGAGCTCTCAATCTCCGCGGAAAATGCATCCCTCGCCAAAGTGCCGCCGAGGATTGAGCCGGGCCAGGGAGGGGGGAACACTGAAAAATGAAAATATTCACAATAAAAAAAAAACACCATAACACCTTCAGGGGACCCCATACAGGTAAAACCCTGAAAGAAATAAAATTAAAAAATGTTTACTGACCTTTTTTGCAGGTTTTCTTACTTACCAGTGGTCCTTCCCCCTGCTGCTGTCGACTCCCGCCCGCACCAATTTGCCAGCTCGGCGGGCAAGAGGTTACTTACGCGACTTGGCTGCCAGAGGACATCAGTGGGCGTTTCCTGGTGGTACTCCCCTCTCGCCGGATGCAGACCTGGAAGAATCTGTCACTGAGGGGAGAGCGGCTAAAAAACTCGATGGTATGGCCACCAATTTCGGGCCTTTGGTCTCAGAATAAGGGGCTGCCCATTTAAAACTGAGATGAGGAGGAATTTCTTCTCTCAGATGGTTGTAAATCTGTGGCATTCTCTGCCCCAGAGAGCTGTGGAGGCTGGGTCATTGAATATATTTAAGACAGCGATAGACAGGTCTTTAAGCAATGAGGGAGTGAAGAGTTATGGGGAGCGGGCAGCGAAGTGGAGCTCAGTCCATGATCAGATCAGCCATGATCTTATTAAATGGCGGCGCAGGCTCGGGGGGCCAGGTGGCCTACTCCTGCTCCTATTTCTTTTGTTCTTCCCACTGCTGCTCACACCTTGCACACACTGACAGCTATTCAACTATGGAAGGCACATCATCCAAACACATTGCACCACACTCACTGACACACCTCCCTTTCTCTTACAGGCCAAGGTGGCTCACAACCGACGGGAGCAGCGGCAGACAGGAGGCGGTCAAGCCACTTTAGAAACCTTGAACCAACTGGAGGAGACGATGCCCGACATCATTGGAAGGGAAGTCGCTGAGGCAAAGTTGAAGCCCTTGGGGACAATAGCGGTATGGTTATTGCTAATCCTTCTTCCAACATCCCACTTCCACTTCATCCCACAATCTCTTGTCCTTTGCAAGCCGCTGATGCTGTATGCATGGATAGCTTGCTTCCCACCCCAACCCCTCCCCTCATCACAACCTGACTCTTGAGCCTCTCTCCTTTGAGATAACCAAGAAGTGCCAGCAGGCCAGCCATCCCCGAAGTCATGGAGGAGAATGGGAAAGAAGAAGAAAGCACAGCGTCACTGCGTCTGGAACTCACAGATACCAGCTCGGAAACTGGCACTGCGCGCAATGTATCGCTGCGGGATCTGCACAGGGCGAGGCACCGGGCACGAGCGGGCTGCAGCAAGCTCTAGGAAAAATGGTAGCTCAGGGGCCAGCTCCCCGGAGGGCAGGTTCGCCCACGAGTTCTGCTGCACATGATTCAGATGATGACTTCAATGGGGCAGCCTTCAGAAGAAGGGTGATGGGCATGCACAGCGAAATGTCAGGTGCAATGGCAAGCCTGCCAGAGAGCCTCTTGGCAATGTCAAGGAGCTTGGAGAAAGTCCGCTTCCAACATTGGACGAGGCTTTGCGCAGAGCTTGGAGCCCATGACTTCCATGCTGGAAAGGATGGATAACTCCAAGAGAGGCCTCGTGGACCCAGCCACATCATCATCATCATAGGCAGTCCCTCGAAATGAGGATGACTTGCTTCCACGCCAAAAAGGAATGAGTTCACAGGTGTTTCAACGAAGGACCTAATATTCAAGATCCCGAACTACATCTTGAAGGTGGAAGATGCCTGTGCGTGGATTTTTTTAATGTGTGGTGGCTGTTGCACACCAGCCACCACACGGGCTTGACAGAGCTAGGTCTTGGTCCAGTGACAAGGGTTAACCAAGACGACTACAGACCAGCTCTGCTGCATGGACCTGGTGCGCACACATGTTACAGTGTGGGCTGACCCGTGCTACCCCTGGGCCCTCACCTCTTCTGGGCCCCGAACTCTTGCCTCTCCTGGGCCCCGGTCACTTCCATCTACAAACTCTTGCCACTCCTTCGCCCCTCCTGCTGCACCTGCCCGCACTGCAATCAGTGACCTGGCTTCGCAGCCCTCGCCCTCCTGCAGCAGCACACGCTGCTCCCTGAGGTGGTATGTCGCCGCACACTGCTCCCTCCAATGGCCCCGGCCTGCTGATGGTCTTGCAGACCAGGATTGCACCGATTTGGGGGCCAGGCACGACGCTCCGTGTGATAGGCAAATTCACGGCCTCCATGGCAACGAAGACTGCTCTCCTGCAGGTTCAGCGTATGACCACACAAGCTCAGATTGTTGCCATCGTGGCTGGCTTTATCAAATTGCTTAGGTTGCTGAGGCACCGACCCGGGACAGTGGCAGTGGCTCTGTGGAGCAAGGATGACCGCATTCCTACTCCCACCACTGCCACTTCGTCATTGCCTTTGTCGCTGTCTGTCATCCAGCCAGCCCAGACTGATATGGTGCATAAGAACATAAGAACATACATAAGAATTAGGAACAGGAGTAGGCCATCTAGCCCCTCGAGCCTGCTCCGCCATTCAACAAGATCATGGCTGATCTGGCCGTGGACTCAGCTCCACTTACCCGCCCTCTCCCCATAACCCTTAATTCCCTTATTAGTTAAAAATCTATCTATCTGTGACTTGAATACATTCAATGAGCCAGCCTCAACTGCTTCCTTGGGCAGAGAATTCCACAGATTCACAACCCTCTGGGAGAAGAAATTCCTTCTCAACTCGGTTTTAAATTGGCTCCCCCGTATTTTGAGGCTGTGCCCCCGAGTTCTAGTCTCCCCGACCAGTGGAAACAACCTCTCTGCCTCTATCTTGTCTATCCCTTTCATTATTTTAAATGTTTCTATAAGATCACCCCTCATCCTTCTGAACTCCAACCAGTAAAGACCCAGTCTACTCAATCTATCATCATAAGGTAACCCCCTCATCTCCGGAATCAACTTAGTGAATCGTCTCTGTACCCCCTCCAAAGCTAGTATATCCTTCCTTAAGTAAGGTGACCAAAATTGTTCGCAGTACTCTAGGTGTGGCCTCACCAATAGAGTTGCAGAAGGACCTCCCTGTTTTTGTACTCCATCCCTCTCGCAATGAAGGCCAACATTCCATTTGCCTTCCTGATTACCTGCTTCACCTGCAAACTATCCTTCTGTCATTCATGCCCAAGGGATACCATCTTGCCGTCCGGAGGAGGCGGGGGTCCCCGATGGAGGGCACTCTACGCAGGGGTCCTCCCACTATTCATCGGGGACTTGGCCTGGAGGGTGGTGCACGGAGCAGTGCCGTGCAACAAATTTTTAAGCCGGTTCACGGACTCCCAGGCCGCCTGCAATTTCTGCGGTCTGGAGGAGTCCGTGTTCCATGTTTTTATTGAATGCACAAGGTTGCAGCCCCTGTTCCACTATTTGAAGGGGCTGCTCCTGAAATTCTGGCTGCACTTCAGTCCCACTCTCCTGATCTTTGGGCACCCTGTGCGGAGGGGAGCGGGTAGGTCCGAAGGCCTCCTCGTAGGACTGCTCCTGGGCACGGCCAAGGGTGCCATCAGCCGGTCCAGGCAGCGGGCGGTCGAGGGGGTCGTTCAACCTGACTGCCTGCCTCTCTTCCGCTCTTACATCCGGTCCAGGGTGTCCTTGGAGATGGAGCACGCGGTGTCCACCGGTACGCTCGCGGCCTTCCGCGAGAGGTGGGCACCGGAGGGACTGGAGTGCATCATCACGCCCGGCAACCAAATTTTAATTTGATTTTACGTTTTTAAGTTTAATTTGTTTTAATTGCCGGTGCTTTTAGTGTCCCCCTTCCCTTTTATAGGGGGCACTGGAAAAATTTGATTTTAGCGCTCCAAAAAAAAAACCAAAAAAAAAAGGGGCCTTGTAAATGTCTGGAGTGTCACCCAGGTCGGGTGGCACCGTTTAATGTTTTTATGTTTTGCAGGTAAACTCAAAAGAGTTTCATGCCCAAGGGACCAATCGTGAAGCAGTGGAGGCGTGTCCTGCTCAGTTGGAGCTGTGAGCAGTGAGGGAAGCAGCTAGCAACTTGAGCTCCTGCCTGGAGAGCCCTGAGACCAGCCCAGGAAGAGAAGGAAGGAAGGGGCTTCACCACCAACTTTTATCCAGAGGGAGAGGAGGAGAAAAGAAAACTTTGCAACAACTTTATCATTTCTGCAAGGAGTTGGAGAGAGGGGGAAAAGACCAACAACATCCAGTGTGGAAGGAGGGAGACTCTACATTCTACAGGTGGGTGTGGGTGCATTTCCCAAAAAGACTTTGTTATATCGGTGGGGGGAGGAAAGAAGACCACTGAGGGCCGGAACATCGCGGGGGGTGTGTGTGTGTGTGGTAGTGTGCGTGGGGGCCGTGCTTACAACTGGGCCCCCCCCACAATTGGAACCCCCCCCCACCCCCCCCAATTGCCTAGCCTGGGATAGCTGGAGCTACCAGGCTGAAGATTGTCATTAATCACCCTATTAAAGATCGTTTAGGATTGTGTGCCTGGTGGCTCTAGCTACCCCAGGTGAAGACGTCTTCTCCCCCCACCTGAAGACCAACCCAAAGACTGTGTTTTTTTGTGTGTTTTGCCATCTGGGGAGTGCACCCACCCACAGCTGCGAGGGGAGACCTGCCCTCGCAGCCCCCCCCCTTCCCACCCCCCTCTCTCTTTCTCCGTTACCCTCTGTTTCTCCCCTCTCTCTCTGAGGCCCCTTTTCTTCCTAATTTTAAAAAAAACCCAATTAAGACAACTGAGCAGAGGGAGCAAGGCCTCTCCCCAATTGTCAACGAGGGGAGAGGTGCCTCGTTAAGGGCTCCTCTGCTCAGTTAATATACGAGGCCATTAAAGACCATTAAGGCCTGTGACTTTGGGGTGGGTGTAGCCCTTAAAGGGACCCCGTGATGGCGACCCCATCCACGCCGGTGGCAGGGCCAGCGAAGACGTATGCGCAGGTGGCAACCGCTTCCACGGCACCTGCTGCGCCACCCGCTGCCCTGCCACCATTCAGACTCATTACAAAAAAACACGGGGTCAAGAGCTACACTCACCCCACAATGAGCCTTGAGGAGTGCGTGCGGGCGATGGCTGGGGTAGTCGGCCCCTCGGCCATTGTCGCAGCCTCCAAGATGTCTGGGAAGGCTGTTTTCTTCCTGGGGTCGGAGCGGGCGGTGTCCCTGGCCCTTGAAAAGGGGCTCACGGTGGGCGGGACGTTCCTGCCGGTGGACCCTCTCGAGGCCACCGCGCAGAGGGTCATCATTTCAAACGTCCCGCCCTTTGTTCCCGCTGAGCTCCTCCTCCCTCACCTACACCAACTGGGGGAGGTAAGGTCAGGGATCAACCCCATACCGCTCGGCCTCAGGGAGAACAGCCTGCGCCACGTGTTCTCCTTCCGCCGCCAGCTCTTTGTCCGGCTGGCGCGGGAGGAGACGACGGAGGGGAACTTTAATGTGGTGCACGAGGGGACTGCCTACCGCGTCTTTTGGACGTCGGACGGCGTGCGGTGCCATGCCTGCAGGGAGGTGGGGCACGTTCGCAAGAACTGCCCCGCCTCCAAGGCCGCCAAACCACCGAAGGCGGCCAAGGCTGGCGCTGCCGCCACCCCTCCCCCTAGTTGCGTCCGCGTGCCGGGAGCCATGGGTGCGCGGGCATCGTCGGAGGCCTTTGTTTTCAGGGCCTCCGGCGGGGGGGAGGGAGAGCGTCCGAGCGGAAAGAAGGCGCGGAAGAAGGAGAAACATCTAGAGGCGGGTCCCCTCGGTGCGCCGGAAAGTCTGACCACCGCGCTCAGCCCAACCCAGTCACCGGCGAGCGCGGGGTGCCCCGAGCCCGTGCCCGGGCCCTTGAATACCACCACAGAGGGGCCCAGGCGCGGGCAAGAAAAGGAAAAGGGGGGGGCGGAGCGGGAGGCCTCGGCAGACATGGAGGTCTCCCTGACTCCGCGCGCCCCCAGGAACAAAAAGAGGCACCGCCCCAATGAGGCGGAGGGGGAACAACATCCCTCCGCGGAGGAGTCGGTGCCCGCCGCGTGTCCCGCGTCCCCCACCAGCGCCCCCAAATTGCGCTGCAGGCGCGAGGAGTCTTTCCCCGGGGAGGGTGAGACAGTTGAGGCTGCCCAGCCTCTGCCTCCCGGGGATGGAGTGGAAGATCTGCCTGTCGTGGGGGGCGTGGGGACCGCGGAGGAATGCGTAGCCGCCGGGCCGGGCGTCCCGGGGACTGAGGCGGGCGAGGCCGAAAAGGCCGAACCTGAGCCCGCCCAGCTATTACCCAACTTCCCCCGGGAGTTGCTCGACCCGGCAGAAACAAAATATATTGATTTTAATGAAACTGTAGACGCTGGGCCGGGGGGTGGCAGCGGGGAGGGGGAGGAACACCCACCCTCGCCCCTTACTTTGGAGCTGGAGCACTTGGAGGGCCTGGGGATTTCCTATGGCCGGGTCACTCCTTGTTCTCCGGTTCCTGGGGCGGAGGGGGAACCCCTTCCGCTGTCATTTCCCGACCCAGCACCATTTTTAAAAGAGCCCAGTGGGGACTCCTCTGCCGACGATCCTGGGGGTGGGATCGGGGCAGTGCCAGGGCCGGTTGGAGCGGCCGGTTCATTTGCCGTACCTTGTGCGGTCGATGGGCCGGCTGCTGGCGGCCACCTCCCGGAGGAGGACGGGGACTCGGTGGGGGACGCGGGTGAAGACCTAGAGACCACCGCCAGGGAGGCGGTGGATTTGCTCGCGGCCGCCGCTGAGGCCCTCCTCGTTCCTGCAAAGGAACTCCGGGACTTTTTGGCCCAGAGCCGGGGTCGCCGCGACCAAGCCCGACTGGCCCTGGAAAAATGGTCCGAGCCGGAGCTGATCAAGGGGTCCGTCCGCGCCGCCGTTAAAACCTTGGCCGCGGGCGGGCCCTTGACAAAGGAGCAGCACCTTGAGCTGCGCGAGCTCGAGGGACTCCTCGCTGGGCTGCGGAGGGAGCGGAGTTCAACAAAAGACTCCGCTCCCTCCCCCACAATAGGTTAAGGTAGAGGTTGCACTATGCTTTTGCCATGAAGATAACCATAGCCAGCCTCAACATCAACGGCGGCAGAGGGGCACGCCGTAGATTTGACAATTTTTCGCTCCTGCGGGAGGGGAAATATGCGGTGTGCTTCCTGCAAGAAACCCACACCGTTCCGGGAGACGAAGCCACGTGGCTCCTGGAATGGCAAGGAGAGGTCCGCATGAGCCACCTCACCGCCATTTCAAGTGGGGTGGCCATCTTGCTGGGCCCGCATTTTCAGCCGGAGATCTTGGGGGTCGAGGAGCCCGTGCCAGGCCGCTTGCTGCACGTAACGGTTCGCCTGGGGGACGTGCCGCTCCATCTCGTGAACGTGTACGCCCCTCATCCCGGCCCGCAGCAAACGCGCTTCTTTGAAGAGGTGTCCGCTCTTCTTGGCTCCGTCGACGTCGGCGACTGCATTGTCCTCGGGGGGGATTTTAACTGCACCCTCGAGGCGAGGGACCGCTCCGGTGCCCCGCAGTGCATGACGGCGATGGAGAAGTTGAGGGACCTGGTCGGGTCCTTCGACTTGGTGGACGTCTGGCGAAATCTCCACCCGGACTCCAGCGCCTTTACTTGGGTGAGGCCTGGAGTTGGATGGTCCAGAGTCGACCGCCTTTACGTGTCTCGGGCGTACGTTTCCTGCGTCCCGGCGGCCTCCATGCGGCCGGTGCCGTGTTCGGACCACCACCTGGTGTGGGCGGAGCTCGCTTCGCTCCGCGCGAGGACGGGGTCCGCGTACTGGCACTTTAACAACCGGCTGCTGGAGGACGTGCGGTTCCAGGACTCGTTCCGTCGATTCTGGTCCGACTGGAGAAGGAAGCAGGGGGGCTTCCCCTCCTTGAGGCTATGGTGGGACGTGGGCAAGGCTCACGTCCGCGTCTTCTGTCAAGAGTACGCGAGGGGGTCGACCAAGAGGCGGGCGGCCAGAGTCGGGCGCCTAGAAAAAGAGGTGCTCGACCTGGAAGCCCGTCTCGGTCAAGTCGTTGGGGACCCGGCCCTGCGGACGGTGTACGAAGCGAAGAAGGCCGCGCTGAAGGACCTGCAACTCGTCGGGTCCCGAGGCGCGTACGTGAGGTCGCGGATCCGGTTCCTGCGGGATCTGGACCGCGGCTCCCCCTTCTTCTACTCGCTGGAAAAAAGGCAGAGTGTCCGTAAGCAGCTCTTGACGCTGCTGGCCGACGACGGCTCTCTCGTCTCGGATCCGGAGGGCGTCAACAACAGGGTCCGTGAATATTACGGGGCTCTGTTCTCTCCGGATCCGTCCAGCGAGGAAGCGCGTAGAGTTTTGTGGGAGGACCTGCCGAAGGTCGGCCCGGAGGGCGCCGAAAATCTGGAAGCTCCGCTAAGCTTGGCGGAGCTGACCGGTGCCCTCGCCCGGCTCTCGAGGGGAAAATCCCCGGGGCTGGACGGGCTGACCGTGGAGTTCCACAGGGCGTTCTGGGACGTCCTGGGGAGCGACTACGCGCGGGTCCTGGGGGAAAGTCTGGCGACCGGGGAGATGCCCCTCTCTTGGCGCAGGGCAGTCATCGTCCTGCTGCCTAAGAAGGGCGATCTCCGCCTCCTCAAGAACTGGCGCCCGGTCTCCCTCCTCAGCACGGACTACAAAATCTTCGCCAGGGCGATGTCTGCTCGCCTTGGTGCCGTGCTGGACCACATGATCCACCCCGACCAGTCATACACGGTCCCGGGCCGGACAATCCACGATAACATCCATCTGGTCCGGGACCTCATCCATTGTTCCCAGGAGGCTGGTCTGTCGGTCGCCTTCCTATCCCTCGACCAAGAGAAGGCGTTCGACAGGGTGGATCACGACTATCTGCTCGGAACTCTGCGCGCTTTCGGGTTCGGGACGCATTTCGTCGCCCGGATCCGACTTTTGTACGCCGCCGCGGAGTGTCTGATTAAGGTTAACGGATCCTTGACGGCGCCCCTTCGCTTTAGGAGAGGGGTGCGCCAGGGATGCCCCATGTCCGGCCAGTTATACGCCGTTTGCGTGGAGCCTTTCCTGCGCCTCTTGCGGACGAGGTTGACGGGACTGGCTCTGCAAGGGCCGGGCGTGGAGGTCGTCCTCTCGGCTTACGCCGATGACGTGCTCCTCGCGGTAGAGGATCCCGCTGACCTGCGGAGGATGCGTGAGTGCCAGGAGATTTACTCGGCCGCGTCCTCCGCCAGGATCAACTGGGAGAAATGTTCCGGACTCCTGGTGGGTCAGTGGCGGGTGGACTCCCTGCCGGAGGAGCTCAGGCCTTTTGCCTGGAGCACGACCCATCTCCTCTATCTGGGAGTCTACCTTAGCCCCGACGAGGGAGCCTGGCCGGCGAACTGGCAGGAGCTGGAGGCCAAGGTCGCCGCTCGCCTAGGGCGCTGGACAGGACTGCTCCGAGTGCTGTCCTACAGGGGTCGAGCGCTAGTCATAAACCAGCTGGTGGCCGCAATGCTGTGGTACCGGCTGGTCACTTTGACCCCTCCCCCTGCGTTTGTCGCCAAGATACAGAAGAAGCTGGTGGACTTCTTCTGGAACAACAGGAAGCACTGGGTCTCTGCCGCGGTCTTGAGTCTCCCGCTTGAGGAAGGCGGTCAGTCGTTGGTGTGCGTCAGCGCCCAGCTCGCGACTTTCCGTCTTCAGACCCTGCAGAGATACCTTTACGTCGAGCCCCCTCCTAGGTGGTGTGCTCTGGCGAGGTATTTCTTCCGCCAGCAGCTCGACCTCAATTATGACACGCAGCTCCTGTTTGTGAACTTGGGGGGTGCCAGGACCGCCCTCCGGGAGCTGCCTGTCTTTTACAGGGAACTCATCAGGGTCTGGAACAAAGTCTCCACCAAGCGCAGCTCTCCGCCGGCTGGAGTGGCGGCCGTCCTGCAGGAACCGCTGCTCGGGAATCCGTACCTCCACGGCCGAGGCTTCATGTGGCGGTCGGAAGAGAGGGCTGTGGCTGGTGAGGTGACCAGGGTCAGGGACCTGCTCGATGGCGGAGGAGCGGGCTGGATGGCGCCAGACACGCTGGCGCGGCGCCTAAACTCTGCCAACGTCCGCCACGCGGCCGATGCCATCGAGTCGCTAAAAACAGCTCTGGGCCCTGACTCGGTTAGGTGCATCGAGGAGGCTCAAGCACGTGGGGAGATCCCGTCCGAACTGACCCCCGTCCGGACGGAATTCCTCATCGGCGCCAAACCCCGGAACCTCCCTCGGGGGCCGGCGCCTCACAACTTGAGCCGCCTCGGGGAAATCCCCTCCGTGCCTTTCAGTTCCGCGCGGAGGGGTTTCCTGTACGGGCTGCTCCTGCACACCCTCAAATTTGCCATCCTCGCCGGCCGTCCGGACACGCCATGGCGTACCATCTTGCCGTCCGGAGGAGGCGGGGGTCCCCGATGGAGGGCACTCTACGCGGGGGTCCTCCCACTATTCATCGGGGACTTGGCCTGGAGGGTGGTGCACGGAGCAGTGCCGTGCAACAAATTTTTAAGCCGGTTCACGGACTCCCAGGCCGCCTGCAATTTCTGCGGTCTGGAGGAGTCCGTGTTCCATGTTTTTATTGAGTGCACAAGGTTGCAGCCCCTGTTCCATTATTTGAAGGGGCTGCTCCTGAAATTCTGGCTGCACTTCAGTCCCACTCTCCTGATCTTTGGGCACCCTGTGCGGAGGGGAGCGGGTAGGTCCGAAGGCCTCCTCGTAGGACTGCTCCTGGGCACGGCCAAGGGTGCCATCAGCCGGTCCAGGCAGCGGGCGGTCGAGGGGGTCGTTCAACCTGACTGCCTGCCTCTCTTCCGCTCTTACATCCGGTCCAGGGTGTCCTTGGAGATGGAGCACGCGGTGTCCACCGGTACGCTCGCGGCCTTCCGCGAGAGGTGGGCACCGGAGGGACTGGAGTGCATCATCACGCCCGGCAACCAAATTTTAATTTGATTTTACGTTTTAAAGTTAATTTGTTTTAATTGCCGGTGCTTTTAGTGTCCCCTTCCCTTTTATAGGGGGCACTGGGGAAAAATTGTCATTTTAGTGCCCAAAAAAAAAACCAAAAAAAGAAAAACACAAAAAAAAAAAAAAGGGGGGGAAAAAAAGGGCCTTGTAAATGTCTGGAGTGTCACCCAGGTCGGGTGGCACTCTTTAATGTTTATGTTTTCGCAGGTAAACTCAAAAGAGTTTCATGCCCAAGGGATACCATCTTGCCGTCCGGAGGAGGCGGGGGTCCCCGATGGAGGGCACTCTACGCAGGGGTCCTCCCACTATTCATCGGGGACTTGGCCTGGAGGGTGGTGCACGGAGCAGTGCCGTGCAACAAATTTTTAAGCCGGTTCACGGACTCCCAGGCCGCCTGCAATTTCTGCGGTCTGGAGGAGTCCGTGTTCCATGTTTTTATGGAATGCACAAGGTTGCAGCCCCTGTTCCATTATTTGAAGGGGCTGCTCCTGAAATTCTGGCTGCACTTCAGTCCCACTCTCCTGATCTTTGGGCACCCTGTGCGGAGGGGAGCGGGTAGGTCCGAAGGCCTCCTCGTAGGACTGCTCCTGGGCACGGCCAAGGGTGCCATCAGCCGGTCCAGGCAGCGGGCGGTCGAGGGGGTCGTTCAACCTGACTGCCTGCCTCTCTTCCGCTCTTACATCCGGTCCAGGGTGTCCTTGGAGATGGAGCACGCGGTGTCCACCGGTACGCTCGCGGCCTTCCGCGAGAGGTGGGCACCGGAGGGACTGGAGTGCATCATCACGCCCGGCAACCAAATTTTAATTTGATTTTACGTTTTAAAGTTAATTTGTTTTAATTGCCGGTGCTTTTAGTGTCCCCTTCCCTTTTATAGGGGGCACTGGGGAAAAATTGTGATTTTAGTGCCCAAAAAAAAAACCAAAAAAAGAAAAACACAAAAAAAAAACAAAAAAAAGGGGGGGAAAAAAAGGGCCTTGTAAATGTCTGGAGTGTCACCCAGGTCGGGTGGCACTCTTTAATGTTTATGTTTTCGCAGGTAAACTCAAAAGAGTTTCATGCCCAAGGGATACCATCTTGCCGTCCGGAGGAGGCGGGGGTCCCCGATGGAGGGCACTCTACGCAGGGGTCCTCCCACTATTCATCGGGGACTTGGCCTGGAGGGTGGTGCACGGAGCAGTGCCGTGCAACAAATTTTTAAGCCGGTTCACGGACTCCCAGGCCGCCTGCAATTTCTGCGGTCTGGAGGAGTCCGTGTTCCATGTTTTTATTGAATGCACAAGGTTGCAGCCCCTGTTCCACTATTTGAAGGGGCTGCTCCTGAAATTCTGGCTGCACTTCAGTCCCACTCTCCTGATCTTTGGGCACCCTGTGCGGAGGGGAGCGGGTAGGTCCGAAGGCCTCCTCGTAGGACTGCTCCTGGGCACGGCCAAGGGTGCCATCAGCCGGTCCAGGCAGCGGGCGGTCGAGGGGGTCGTTCAACCTGACTGCCTGCCTCTCTTCCGCTCTTACATCCGGTCCAGGGTGTCCTTGGAGATGGAGCACGCGGTGTCCACCGGTACGCTCGCGGCCTTCCGCGAGAGGTGGGCACCGGAGGGACTGGAGTGCATCATCACGCCCGGCAACCAAATTTTAATTTGATTTTACGTTTTTAAGTTTAATTTGTTTTAATTGCCGGTGCTTTTAGTGTCCCCCTTCCCTTTTATAGGGGGCACTGGAAAAATTTGATTTTAGCGCTCCAAAAAAAAAAACAAAAAAAAAAGGGGCCTTGTAAATGTCTGGAGTGTCACCCAGGTCGGGTGGCACCGTTTAATGTTTTTATGTTTTGCAGGTAAACTCAAAAGAGTTTCATGCCCAAGGGACCAATCGTGAAGCAGTGGAGGCGTGTCCTGCTCAGTTGGAGCTGTGAGCAGTGAGGGAAGCAGCTAGCAACTTGAGCTCCTGCTTGGAGAGCCCTGAGACCAGCCCAGGAAGAGAAGGAAGGAAGGGGTTTCACTACAACTTCTATCCAGAGGGAGAGGAGGAAAAAGCAGAAAACTTTATCAACTTTTATCATTTCTGCAAGGAGTTGGAGAGAGGGGGAAAAACCAACAACCAACATCCAGTGTGGAAGGAGGGAGACCCAACATTTCTACAGGTGGGTGTGGGTGCATTTCCCCAAACAGACTTTGTTGTATCGGTGGGGGGAGGAAAGAAGACCACTGAGGGCCGGAACATCGCGGGGGGTGTGTGTGTGTGTGTGGTAGTGTGCGTGGGGGCTGTGCTTACAACTGGGCCCCCCCCACAATTGGAACCCCCCCCACCCCCCCCACATTTGCCTAGCCTGGGATAGCTGGAGCTACCAGGCTGAAGAGTCATTAATCACCCTATTGAGGATCTTTGGGAGTGCCTGGTGGCTCCAGCTACCCCAGGTGAAGACATCTTCTCCCCCCACCTGAAGACCACCCCAAAGACTTTTGTGTTTTGCCATCTGGGGAGTGCACCCACCCAAAGCTGCGAGGGGAGACCTGCCCTCGCAGCCCCTTCCCACCCCCCTCTCTCTTTCTCCGTTACCCTCTGTTTCTCCCCTCTCTCTCTGAGAACCCTTTCCTTCCAAATTAATAAAAAAAAAAAAAAAAAACCCAATTAAGACAACTGAGCAGAGGGAGCAAGGCCTCTCCCCAATTGTCAACGAGGGGAGAGGTGCCTCGTTAAGGGCTCCTCTGCTCAGTTAACATAAGAGGCCATTAAAGACCATTAAGGCCTGTGACTTTGGGGTGGGTGTAGCCCTTAAAGGGACCCCGTGATGGCGACCCCATCCACGCCGGTGGCAGGGCCAGCAAGGACGTATGCGCAGGCGGTGTCCACATCCACGGCACCTCCTGCGCCACCCTCTGCCCTGCCACCGTTCAGACTTATAACCAGGAAACACGGGGTCAAGAGCTACACTCACCCCACAATGAGCATTGAGGAGTGCGTGCGGGCGATGGCTGGGGTAGTCGGCCCCTCGGCCATTGTCGCAGCCTCCAAGATGTCTGGGAAGGCCGTGTTCTTCCTGGGGTCGGAGCGGGCGGTGTCCCTGGCCCTTGAAAAGGGGCTCACGGTGGGCGGGACGTTCCTGCCGGTGGACCCTCTCGAGGCCACCGCGCAGAGGGTCATCATTTCAAACGTCCCGCCCTTTGTTTCCGCTGAGCTCCTCCTCCCTCACCTACAACAACTGGGGGAGGTAAGGTCAGGGATCAACCCCATACCGCTCGGCCTCAGGGAGAGCAGCCTGCGCCACGTGTTCTCCTTCCGCCGCCAGCTCTTTGTCCGGCTGGCGCGGGAGGACACGACGGAGGGAGATTTTAACGTGGTGCACGAGGGGACTGCCTACCGCGTCTTCTGGACGTCGGACGGCGTGCGGTGCCATGCCTGCAGGGAGGTGGGGCATGTTCGCAAGAACTGCCCCGCCTCCAAGGCCGCCAAACCACCGAAGGCGGCCAAGGCTGGCGCTGCCGCCACCCCTCCCCCTAGTTGCGTCCGCGTGCCGGGAGCCATGGGTGCGCGGGCATCGTCGGAGGCCTTTGTTTTCAGGGCCTCCGGCGGGGGGGAGGGAGAGTGTCCGAGCGGAAAGAAGGCGCGGAAGAAGGAGAAACATCTAGAGGCGGGTCCCCTCGGTGCGCCGGAAAGTCTGACCACCGCGCTCAGCCCAACCCAGTCACCGGCGAGCGCGGGGTGCCCCGAGCCCGTGCCCGGGCCCTTGAATACCACCACAGAGGGGCCCAGGCGCGGGCAAGAAAAGGAAAAGGGGGGGGCGGAGCGGGAGGCCTCGGCAGACATGGAGGTCTCCCTGACTCCGCGCGCCCCCAGGAACAAAAAGAGGCACCGCCCCAATGAGGCGGAGGGGGAACAACATCCCTCCGCGGAGGAGGCGGTGCCCGCCGCGTGTCCCGCGTCCCCCACCAGCGCCCCCAAATTGCGCTGCAGGCGCGAGGAGTCTTTCCCCGGGGAGGGTGAGACAGTTGAGGCTGCCCAGCCTCTGCCTCCCGGGGATGGAGTGGAAGATCTGCCTGTCGTGGGGGGAGTGGGGACCGCGGAGGAATGCGTAGCCGCCGGGCCGGGCGTCCCGGGGACTGAGGCGGGCGAGGCCGAAAAGGCCGAACCTGAGCCCGCCCAGCTATTATCCAACTTCCCCCGGGAGTCGCTCGACCCGGCAGAAAAACAATTAAATAATTATGACACTGTAGATGCTGGGCCGCGGGGTGGCAGCGGGGAGGGGGAGGAACACCCACCCTCGCCCCTTACTTTGGAGCTGGAGCACTTGGAGGGCCTGGGGATTTCCTATGGCCGGGTCTCTCCTTGTTCTCCGGTTCCTGGGGCGGAGGGGGAACCCCTTCCGCTGTCATTTCCCGACCCAGCACCATTTTTAAAAGAGCCCAGTGGGGACTCCTCTGCCGACGATCCTGGGGGTGGGATCGGGGCAGTGCCAGGGCCGGTTGGAGCGGCCGGTTCATTTGCCGTACCTTGTGCGGTCGATGGGCCGGCTGCTGGCGGCCACCTCCCGGAGGAGGACGGGGACTCGGTGGGGGACGCGGGTGAAGACCTAGAGACCACCGCCAGGGAGGCGGTGGATCTGCTCGCGGCCGCCGCTGAGGCCCTCCTCGTTCCTGCAAAGGAACTCCGGGACTTTTTGGCCCAGAGCCGGGGTCGCCGCGACCAAGCCCGACTGGCCCTGGAAAAATGGTCCGAGCCGGAGCTGATCAAGGGGTCCGTCCGCGCCGCCGTTAAAACCTTGGCCGCGGGCGGGCCCTTGACAAAGGAGCAGCACCTTGAGCTGCGCGAGCTCGAGGGACTCCTCGCTGGGCTGCGGAGGGAGCGGAGTTCAACAAAAGACTCCGCTCCCTCCCCCACAATAGGTTAAGGTAGAGGTTGCACTATGCTTTTGTCATGAAGATAACCATAGCCAGCCTCAACATCAACGGCGGCAGAGGGGCACGCCGTAGATTTGACAATTTTTCGCTCCTGCGGGAGGGGAAATATGCGGTGTGCTTCCTGCAAGAAACCCACACCGTTCCGGGAGACGAAGCCACGTGGCTCCTGGAATGGCAAGGAGAGGTCCGCATGAGCCACCTCACCGCCATTTCTAGTGGGGTGGCCATCTTGCTGGGCCAGCATTTTCAGCCGGAGATCTTGGGGGTCGAGGAGCCCGTGCCAGGCCGCTTGCTGCACGTAACGGTTCGCCTGGGGGACGTGCCGCTCCATCTCGTGAACGTGTACGCCCCTCATCCCGGCCCGCAGCAAACGCGCTTCTTTGAAGAGGTGTCCGCTCTTCTTGGCTCCGTCGACGTCGGCGACTGCATTGTCCTCGGGGGGGATTTTAACTGCACCCTCGAGGCGAGGGACCGCTCCGGTGCCCCGCAGTGCATGACGGCGATGGAGAAGTTGAGGGACCTGGTCGGGTCCTTCGACTTGGTGGACGTCTGGCGAAATCTCCACCCCGACTCCAGCGCCTTTACTTGGGTGAGGCCTGGAGTTGGATGGTCTAGAGTCGACCGCCTTTACGTGTCTCGGGCGTACGTTTCCTGCGTCCCGGCGGCCTCCATGCGGCCGGTGCCGTGTTCGGACCACCACCTGGTGTGGGCGGAGCTCGCTTCGCTCCGCGCGAGGACGGGGTCCGCGTACTGGCACTTTAACAACCGGCTGCTGGAGGACGTGCGGTTCCAGGACTCGTTCCGTCGATTCTGGTCCGACTGGAGAAGGAAGCAGGGGGGCTTCCCCTCCTTGAGGCTATGGTGGGACGTGGGCAAGGCTCACGTCCGCGTCTTCTGTCAAGAGTACGCGAGGGGGTCGACCAAGAGGCGGGCGGCCAGAGTCGGGCGCCTAGAAAAAGAGGTGCTCGACCTGGAAGCCCGTCTCGGTCAAGTCGTCCAGGACCCGGCCCTGCGGACGGTGTACGAAGCGAAGAAGGCCGCGCTGAAGGACCTGCAGCTCGTCGGGTCCCGAGGCGCGTTCGTGAGGTCGCGGATCCGGTTTCTGCGGGATCTGGACCGCGGCTCCCCCTTCTTCTACTCGCTGGAAAAAAGGCAGAGTGTCCGTAAGCAGCTCTTGACGCTGCTGGCCGACGACGGCTCTCTCGTCTCGGATCCGGAGGGCGTCAACAACAGGGTCCGTGAATATTACGGGGCTCTGTTCTCTCCGGATCCGTCCAGCGAGGAAGCGCGTAGAGTTTTGTGGGAGGACCTGCCGAAGGTCAGCCCGGAGGGCGCCGAAAATCTGGAAGCTCCGCTAAGCCTGGCGGAGCTGACCGGTGCCCTCGCCCGGCTCTCGAGGGGAAAATCCCCGGGGCTGGACGGGCTGACCGTGGAGTTCCACAGGGCGTTCTGGGACGTCCTGGGGAGCGACTACGCGCGGGTCCTGGGGGAAAGTCTGGCGACCGGGGAGATGCCCCTCTCTTGGCGCAGGGCAGTCATCGTCCTGCTGCCTAAGAAGGGCGATCTCCGCCTCCTTAAGAACTGGCGCCCGGTCTCCCTCCTCAGCACGGACTACAAAATCTTCGCCAGGGCGATGTCTGCTCGCCTTGGTGCCGTGCTGGACCACATGATCCACCCCGACCAGTCATACACGGTCCCGGGCCGGACGATCCACGACAACATCCATCTGGTCCGGGACCTCATCCATTGCTCCCAGGAGGCTGGTCTGTCGGTCGCCTTCCTATCCCTCGACCAAGAGAAGGCGTTCGACAGGGTGGATCACGACTATCTGCTCGGAACTCTGCGCGCTTTCGGGTTCGGGACGCATTTCGTCGCCCGGATCCGACTTTTGTACGCCGCCGCGGAGTGTCTGATTAAGGTTAACGGGTCCTTGACGGCGCCCCTTCGCTTTAGGAGAGGGGTGCGCCAGGGATGCCCCATGTCCGGCCAGTTATACGCCGTTTGCGTGGAGCCTTTCCTGCGCCTCTTGCGGACGAGGTTGATGGGACTGGCTCTGCAAGGGCCGGGCGTGGAGGTCGTCCTCTCGGCTTACGCCGATGACGTGCTCCTCGCGGTAGAGGATCCCGCTGACCTGCGGAGGATGCGTGAGTGCCAGGAGATTTACTCGGCCGCGTCCTCCGCCAGGATCAACTGGGAGAAATGTTCCGGACTCCTGGTGGGTCAGTGGCGGGTGGACTCCCTGCCGGAGGAGCTCAGGCCTTTTGCCTGGAGCACGACCCATCTCCTCTATCTGGGAGTCTACCTTAGCCCCGACGAGGGAGCCTGGCCGGCGAACTGGCAGGAGCTGGAGGCCAAGGTCGCCGCTCGCCTAGGGCGCTGGACAGGACTGCTCCGAGTGCTGTCCTACAGGGGTCGAGCGCTAGTTATAAACCAGCTGGTGGCCGCAATGCTGTGGTACCGGCTGGTCACTTTGACCCCTCCCCCTGCGTTTGTCGCCAAGATACAGAAGAAGCTGGTGGACTTCTTCTGGAACAACAGGAAGCACTGGGTCTCTGCCGCGGTCTTGAGTCTCCCGCTTGAGGAGGGCGGTCAGTCGTTGGTGTGCGTCAGCGCCCAGCTCGCGACTTTCCGTCTTCAGACCCTGCAGAGATACCTTTACGTCGAGCCCCCTCCTAGGTGGTGTGCTCTGGCGAGGTATTTCTTCCGCCAGCAGCTCGACCTCAATTATGACACGCAGCTCCTGTTTGTGAACTTGGGGGGTGCCAGGACCGCCCTCCGGGAGCTGCCTGTCTTTTACAGGGAACTCATCAGGGTCTGGAACAAAGTCTCCACCAAGCGCAGCTCTCCACCGGCTGGAGTGGCGGCCGTCCTGCAGGAGCCGCTGCTCGGGAATCCGTACCTCCACGGCCGAGGTTTTATGTGGCGGTCGGAAGAGAGGGCTGTGGCTGGTGAGGTGACCAGGGTCAGGGACCTGCTCGATGGCGGAGGAGCGGGCTGGATGGCGCCAGTCACGCTGGCGCGGCGCCTAAATTCTGCCAACGTCCGCCGCGCGGCCGATGCCATCGAGTCGCTAAAAACAGCTCTGGGCCCTGACTCCGTTAGGTGTATCGAGGAGGCTCAAGCACGTGGGGAGATCCCGTCCGAACTGACCCCCGTCCGGACGGAATTCCTCATCGGCGCCAAACCCCGGAACCTCCCTCGGGGGCCGGCGCCTCACAACTTGAGCCGCCTCGGGGAAATCCCCTCCGTGCCTTTCAGTTCCGCGCGGAGGGGTTTCCTGTACGGGCTGCTCCTGCACACCCTCAACTTTGCCATCCTCGCCGGCCGTCCGGACACGCCATGGCGTACCATTTTGCCGTCCGGAGGAGGCGGGGGTCCCCGATGGAGGGCACTCTACGCAGGGGTCCTCCCACTATTCATCGGGGACTTGGCCTGGAGGGTGGTGCACGGAGCAGTGCCGTGCAATAAATTTTTAAGCCGGTTCACGGACTCCCAGGCCGCTTGCAATTTCTGCGGTCTGGAGGAGTCCGTGTTCCATGTTTTTATTGAATGCACGAGGTTGCAGCCCCTGTTCCACTATTTGAAGGGGCTGCTCCTGAAATTCTGGCTGCACTTCAGTCCCACTCTCCTGATCTTTGGGCACCCTGTGCGGAGGGGAGCGGGTAGGTCCGAAGGCCTCCTCGTAGGACTGCTCCTGGGCACGGCCAAGGGTGCCATCAGCCGGTCCAGGCAGCGGGCGGTCGAGGGGGTCGTTCAACCTGACTGCCTGCCTCTCTTCCGCTCTTACATCCGGTCCAGGGTGTCCTTGGAGATGGAGCACGCGGTGTCCACCGGTACGCTCGCGGCCTTCCGCGAGAGGTGGGCACCGGAGGGACTGGAGTGCATCATCACGCCCGGCAACCAAATTTTAATTTGATTTTACGTTTTAAAGTTTAATTTGTTTTAATTGCCGGTGCTTTTAGTGTCCCCCTTCCCTTTTATAGGGGGCACTGGGGAAAATTGTGATTTTAGTGCCCAAAAAAAAAAACCAAAAAAAAAAGAAAAACACAAAAAAAAAACAAAAAAAAAAAGGGGGGAAAAAAAGGGCCTTGAAAATGTCTGGAGTGTCACCCAGGTCGGGTGGCACCGTTTATTGTTTTTATGTTTTCACAGGTGAACTCAAAAGAGTTTCATGCCCAAGGGATACCATCTTGCCGTCCGGAGGAGGCGGGGGTCCCCGATGGAGGGCACTCTACGCAGGGGTCCTCCCACTATTCATCGGGGACTTGGCCTGGAGGGTGGTGCACGGAGCAGTGCCGTGCAACAAATTTTTAAGCCGGTTCACGGACTCCCAGGCCGCCTGCAATTTCTGCGGTCTGGAGGAGTCCGTGTTCCATGTTTTTATTGAATGCACAAGGTTGCAGCCCCTGTTCCACTATTTGAAGGGGCTGCTCCTGAAATTCTGGCTGCACTTCAGTCCCACTCTCCTGATCTTTGGGCACCCTGTGCGGAGGGGAGCGGGTAGGTCCGAAGGCCTCCTCGTAGGACTGCTCCTGGGCACGGCCAAGGGTGCCATCAGCCGGTCCAGGCAGCGGGCGGTCGAGGGGGTCGTTCAACCTGACTGCCTGCCTCTCTTCCGCTCTTACATCCGGTCCAGGGTGTCCTTGGAGATGGAGCACGCGGTGTCCACCGGTACGCTCGCGGCCTTCCGCGAGAGGTGGGCACCGGAGGGACTGGAGTGCATCATCACGCCCGGCAACCAAATTTTAATTTGATTTTACGTTTTTAAGTTTAATTTGTTTTAATTGCCGGTGCTTTTAGTGTCCCCCTTCCCTTTTATAGGGGGCACTGGAAAAATTTGATTTTAGCGCTCCAAAAAAAAAACCAAAAAAAAAAGGGGCCTTGTAAATGTCTGGAGTGTCACCCAGGTCGGGTGGCACCGTTTAATGTTTTTATGTTTTGCAGGTAAACTCAAAAGAGTTTCATGCCCAAGGGACCAATCGTGAAGCAGTGGAGGCGTGTCCTGCTCAGTTGGAGCTGTGAGCAGTGAGGGAAGCAGCTAGCAACTTGAGCTCCTGCCTGGAGAGCCCTGAGACCAGCCCAGGAAGAGAAGGAAGGAAGGGGCTTCACCACCAACTTTTATCCAGAGGGAGAGGAGGAGAAAAGAAAACTTTGCAACAACTTTATCATTTCTGCAAGGAGTTGGAGAGAGGGGGAAAAGACCAACAACATCCAGTGTGGAAGGAGGGAGACTCTACATTCTACAGGTGGGTGTGGGTGCATTTCCCAAAAAGACTTTGTTATATCGGTGGGGGGAGGAAAGAAGACCACTGAGGGCCGGAACATCGCGGGGGGTGTGTGTGTGTGTGGTAGTGTGCGTGGGGGCCGTGCTTACAACTGGGCCCCCCCCACAATTGGAACCCCCCCCCACCCCCCCCAATTGCCTAGCCTGGGATAGCTGGAGCTACCAGGCTGAAGATTGTCATTAATCACCCTATTAAAGATCGTTTAGGATTGTGTGCCTGGTGGCTCTAGCTACCCCAGGTGAAGACGTCTTCTCCCCCCACCTGAAGACCAACCCAAAGACTGTGTTTTTTTGTGTGTTTTGCCATCTGGGGAGTGCACCCACCCACAGCTGCGAGGGGAGACCTGCCCTCGCAGCCCCCCCCCTTCCCACCCCCCTCTCTCTTTCTCCGTTACCCTCTGTTTCTCCCCTCTCTCTCTGAGGCCCCTTTTCTTCCTAATTTTAAAAAAAACCCAATTAAGACAACTGAGCAGAGGGAGCAAGGCCTCTCCCCAATTGTCAACGAGGGGAGAGGTGCCTCGTTAAGGGCTCCTCTGCTCAGTTAATATACGAGGCCATTAAAGACCATTAAGGCCTGTGACTTTGGGGTGGGTGTAGCCCTTAAAGGGACCCCGTGATGGCGACCCCATCCACGCCGGTGGCAGGGCCAGCGAAGACGTATGCGCAGGTGGCAACCGCTTCCACGGCACCTGCTGCGCCACCCGCTGCCCTGCCACCATTCAGACTCATTACAAAAAAACACGGGGTCAAGAGCTACACTCACCCCACAATGAGCCTTGAGGAGTGCGTGCGGGCGATGGCTGGGGTAGTCGGCCCCTCGGCCATTGTCGCAGCCTCCAAGATGTCTGGGAAGGCTGTTTTCTTCCTGGGGTCGGAGCGGGCGGTGTCCCTGGCCCTTGAAAAGGGGCTCACGGTGGGCGGGACGTTCCTGCCGGTGGACCCTCTCGAGGCCACCGCGCAGAGGGTCATCATTTCAAACGTCCCGCCCTTTGTTCCCGCTGAGCTCCTCCTCCCTCACCTACACCAACTGGGGGAGGTAAGGTCAGGGATCAACCCCATACCGCTCGGCCTCAGGGAGAACAGCCTGCGCCACGTGTTCTCCTTCCGCCGCCAGCTCTTTGTCCGGCTGGCGCGGGAGGAGACGACGGAGGGGAACTTTAATGTGGTGCACGAGGGGACTGCCTACCGCGTCTTTTGGACGTCGGACGGCGTGCGGTGCCATGCCTGCAGGGAGGTGGGGCACGTTCGCAAGAACTGCCCCGCCTCCAAGGCCGCCAAACCACCGAAGGCGGCCAAGGCTGGCGCTGCCGCCACCCCTCCCCCTAGTTGCGTCCGCGTGCCGGGAGCCATGGGTGCGCGGGCATCGTCGGAGGCCTTTGTTTTCAGGGCCTCCGGCGGGGGGGAGGGAGAGCGTCCGAGCGGAAAGAAGGCGCGGAAGAAGGAGAAACATCTAGAGGCGGGTCCCCTCGGTGCGCCGGAAAGTCTGACCACCGCGCTCAGCCCAACCCAGTCACCGGCGAGCGCGGGGTGCCCCGAGCCCGTGCCCGGGCCCTTGAATACCACCACAGAGGGGCCCAGGCGCGGGCAAGAAAAGGAAAAGGGGGGGGCGGAGCGGGAGGCCTCGGCAGACATGGAGGTCTCCCTGACTCCGCGCGCCCCCAGGAACAAAAAGAGGCACCGCCCCAATGAGGCGGAGGGGGAACAACATCCCTCCGCGGAGGAGTCGGTGCCCGCCGCGTGTCCCGCGTCCCCCACCAGCGCCCCCAAATTGCGCTGCAGGCGCGAGGAGTCTTTCCCCGGGGAGGGTGAGACAGTTGAGGCTGCCCAGCCTCTGCCTCCCGGGGATGGAGTGGAAGATCTGCCTGTCGTGGGGGGCGTGGGGACCGCGGAGGAATGCGTAGCCGCCGGGCCGGGCGTCCCGGGGACTGAGGCGGGCGAGGCCGAAAAGGCCGAACCTGAGCCCGCCCAGCTATTACCCAACTTCCCCCGGGAGTTGCTCGACCCGGCAGAAACAAAATATATTGATTTTAATGAAACTGTAGACGCTGGGCCGGGGGGTGGCAGCGGGGAGGGGGAGGAACACCCACCCTCGCCCCTTACTTTGGAGCTGGAGCACTTGGAGGGCCTGGGGATTTCCTATGGCCGGGTCACTCCTTGTTCTCCGGTTCCTGGGGCGGAGGGGGAACCCCTTCCGCTGTCATTTCCCGACCCAGCACCATTTTTAAAAGAGCCCAGTGGGGACTCCTCTGCCGACGATCCTGGGGGTGGGATCGGGGCAGTGCCAGGGCCGGTTGGAGCGGCCGGTTCATTTGCCGTACCTTGTGCGGTCGATGGGCCGGCTGCTGGCGGCCACCTCCCGGAGGAGGACGGGGACTCGGTGGGGGACGCGGGTGAAGACCTAGAGACCACCGCCAGGGAGGCGGTGGATTTGCTCGCGGCCGCCGCTGAGGCCCTCCTCGTTCCTGCAAAGGAACTCCGGGACTTTTTGGCCCAGAGCCGGGGTCGCCGCGACCAAGCCCGACTGGCCCTGGAAAAATGGTCCGAGCCGGAGCTGATCAAGGGGTCCGTCCGCGCCGCCGTTAAAACCTTGGCCGCGGGCGGGCCCTTGACAAAGGAGCAGCACCTTGAGCTGCGCGAGCTCGAGGGACTCCTCGCTGGGCTGCGGAGGGAGCGGAGTTCAACAAAAGACTCCGCTCCCTCCCCCACAATAGGTTAAGGTAGAGGTTGCACTATGCTTTTGCCATGAAGATAACCATAGCCAGCCTCAACATCAACGGCGGCAGAGGGGCACGCCGTAGATTTGACAATTTTTCGCTCCTGCGGGAGGGGAAATATGCGGTGTGCTTCCTGCAAGAAACCCACACCGTTCCGGGAGACGAAGCCACGTGGCTCCTGGAATGGCAAGGAGAGGTCCGCATGAGCCACCTCACCGCCATTTCAAGTGGGGTGGCCATCTTGCTGGGCCCGCATTTTCAGCCGGAGATCTTGGGGGTCGAGGAGCCCGTGCCAGGCCGCTTGCTGCACGTAACGGTTCGCCTGGGGGACGTGCCGCTCCATCTCGTGAACGTGTACGCCCCTCATCCCGGCCCGCAGCAAACGCGCTTCTTTGAAGAGGTGTCCGCTCTTCTTGGCTCCGTCGACGTCGGCGACTGCATTGTCCTCGGGGGGGATTTTAACTGCACCCTCGAGGCGAGGGACCGCTCCGGTGCCCCGCAGTGCATGACGGCGATGGAGAAGTTGAGGGACCTGGTCGGGTCCTTCGACTTGGTGGACGTCTGGCGAAATCTCCACCCGGACTCCAGCGCCTTTACTTGGGTGAGGCCTGGAGTTGGATGGTCCAGAGTCGACCGCCTTTACGTGTCTCGGGCGTACGTTTCCTGCGTCCCGGCGGCCTCCATGCGGCCGGTGCCGTGTTCGGACCACCACCTGGTGTGGGCGGAGCTCGCTTCGCTCCGCGCGAGGACGGGGTCCGCGTACTGGCACTTTAACAACCGGCTGCTGGAGGACGTGCGGTTCCAGGACTCGTTCCGTCGATTCTGGTCCGACTGGAGAAGGAAGCAGGGGGGCTTCCCCTCCTTGAGGCTATGGTGGGACGTGGGCAAGGCTCACGTCCGCGTCTTCTGTCAAGAGTACGCGAGGGGGTCGACCAAGAGGCGGGCGGCCAGAGTCGGGCGCCTAGAAAAAGAGGTGCTCGACCTGGAAGCCCGTCTCGGTCAAGTCGTTGGGGACCCGGCCCTGCGGACGGTGTACGAAGCGAAGAAGGCCGCGCTGAAGGACCTGCAACTCGTCGGGTCCCGAGGCGCGTACGTGAGGTCGCGGATCCGGTTCCTGCGGGATCTGGACCGCGGCTCCCCCTTCTTCTACTCGCTGGAAAAAAGGCAGAGTGTCCGTAAGCAGCTCTTGACGCTGCTGGCCGACGACGGCTCTCTCGTCTCGGATCCGGAGGGCGTCAACAACAGGGTCCGTGAATATTACGGGGCTCTGTTCTCTCCGGATCCGTCCAGCGAGGAAGCGCGTAGAGTTTTGTGGGAGGACCTGCCGAAGGTCGGCCCGGAGGGCGCCGAAAATCTGGAAGCTCCGCTAAGCTTGGCGGAGCTGACCGGTGCCCTCGCCCGGCTCTCGAGGGGAAAATCCCCGGGGCTGGACGGGCTGACCGTGGAGTTCCACAGGGCGTTCTGGGACGTCCTGGGGAGCGACTACGCGCGGGTCCTGGGGGAAAGTCTGGCGACCGGGGAGATGCCCCTCTCTTGGCGCAGGGCAGTCATCGTCCTGCTGCCTAAGAAGGGCGATCTCCGCCTCCTCAAGAACTGGCGCCCGGTCTCCCTCCTCAGCACGGACTACAAAATCTTCGCCAGGGCGATGTCTGCTCGCCTTGGTGCCGTGCTGGACCACATGATCCACCCCGACCAGTCATACACGGTCCCGGGCCGGACAATCCACGATAACATCCATCTGGTCCGGGACCTCATCCATTGTTCCCAGGAGGCTGGTCTGTCGGTCGCCTTCCTATCCCTCGACCAAGAGAAGGCGTTCGACAGGGTGGATCACGACTATCTGCTCGGAACTCTGCGCGCTTTCGGGTTCGGGACGCATTTCGTCGCCCGGATCCGACTTTTGTACGCCGCCGCGGAGTGTCTGATTAAGGTTAACGGGTCCTTGACGGCGCCCCTTCGCTTTAGGAGAGGGGTGCGCCAGGGATGCCCCATGTCCGGCCAGTTATACGCCGTTTGCGTGGAGCCTTTCCTGCGCCTCTTGCGGACGAGGTTGACGGGACTGGCTCTGCAAGGGCCGGGCGTGGAGGTCGTCCTCTCGGCTTACGCCGATGACGTGCTCCTCGCGGTAGAGGATCCCGCTGACCTGCGGAGGATGCGTGAGTGCCAGGAGATTTACTCGGCCGCGTCCTCCGCCAGGATCAACTGGGAGAAATGTTCCGGACTCCTGGTGGGTCAGTGGCGGGTGGACTCCCTGCCGGAGGAGCTCAGGCCTTTTGCCTGGAGCACGACCCATCTCCTCTATCTGGGAGTCTACCTTAGCCCCGACGAGGGAGCCTGGCCGGCGAACTGGCAGGAGCTGGAGGCCAAGGTCGCCGCTCGCCTAGGGCGCTGGACAGGACTGCTCCGAGTGCTGTCCTACAGGGGTCGAGCGCTAGTCATAAACCAGCTGGTGGCCGCAATGCTGTGGTACCGGCTGGTCACTTTGACCCCTCCCCCTGCGTTTGTCGCCAAGATACAGAAGAAGCTGGTGGACTTCTTCTGGAACAACAGGAAGCACTGGGTCTCTGCCGCGGTCTTGAGTCTCCCGCTTGAGGAAGGCGGTCAGTCGTTGGTGTGCGTCAGCGCCCAGCTCGCGACTTTCCGTCTTCAGACCCTGCAGAGATACCTTTACGTCGAGCCCCCTCCTAGGTGGTGTGCTCTGGCGAGGTATTTCTTCCGCCAGCAGCTCGACCTCAATTATGACACGCAGCTCCTGTTTGTGAACTTGGGGGGTGCCAGGACCGCCCTCCGGGAGCTGCCTGTCTTTTACAGGGAACTCATCAGGGTCTGGAACAAAGTCTCCACCAAGCGCAGCTCTCCGCCGGCTGGAGTGGCGGCCGTCCTGCAGGAGCCGCTGCTCGGGAATCCGTACCTCCACGGCCGAGGCTTCATGTGGCGGTCGGAAGAGAGGGCTGTGGCTGGTGAGGTGACCAGGGTCAGGGACCTGCTCGATGGCGGAGGAGCGGGCTGGATGGCGCCAGACACGCTGGCGCGGCGCCTAAACTCTGCCAACGTCCGCCACGCGGCCGATGCCATCGAGTCGCTAAAAACAGCTCTGGGCCCTGACTCCGTTAGGTGCATCGAGGAGGCTCAAGCACGTGGGGAGATCCCGTCCGAACTGACCCCCGTCCGGACGGAATTCCTCATCGGCGCCAAACCCCGGAACCTCCCTCGGGGGCCGGCGCCTCACAACTTGAGCCGCCTCGGGGAAATCCCCTCCGTGCCTTTCAGTTCCGCGCGGAGGGGTTTCCTGTACGGGCTGCTCCTGCACACCCTCAAATTTGCCATCCTCGCCGGCCGTCCGGACACGCCATGGCGTACCATCTTGCCGTCCGGAGGAGGCGGGGGTCCCCGATGGAGGGCACTCTACGCGGGGGTCCTCCCACTATTCATCGGGGACTTGGCCTGGAGGGTGGTGCACGGAGCAGTGCCGTGCAACAAATTTTTAAGCCGGTTCACGGACTCCCAGGCCGCCTGCAATTTCTGCGGTCTGGAGGAGTCCGTGTTCCATGTTTTTATTGAGTGCACAAGGTTGCAGCCCCTGTTCCATTATTTGAAGGGGCTGCTCCTGAAATTCTGGCTGCACTTCAGTCCCACTCTCCTGATCTTTGGGCACCCTGTGCGGAGGGGAGCGGGTAGGTCCGAAGGCCTCCTCGTAGGACTGCTCCTGGGCACGGCCAAGGGTGCCATCAGCCGGTCCAGGCAGCGGGCGGTCGAGGGGGTCGTTCAACCTGACTGCCTGCCTCTCTTCCGCTCTTACATCCGGTCCAGGGTGTCCTTGGAGATGGAGCACGCGGTGTCCACCGGTACGCTCGCGGCCTTCCGCGAGAGGTGGGCACCGGAGGGACTGGAGTGCATCATCACGCCCGGCAACCAAATTTTAATTTGATTTTACGTTTTAAAGTTAATTTGTTTTAATTGCCGGTGCTTTTAGTGTCCCCTTCCCTTTTATAGGGGGCACTGGGGAAAAATTGTCATTTTAGTGCCCAAAAAAAAAACCAAAAAAAGAAAAACACAAAAAAAAAAAAAAAAAGGGGGGGAAAAAAAGGGCCTTGTAAATGTCTGGAGTGTCACCCAGGTCGGGTGGCACTCTTTAATGTTTATGTTTTCGCAGGTAAACTCAAAAGAGTTTCATGCCCAAGGGATACCATCTTGCCGTCCGGAGGAGGCGGGGGTCCCCGATGGAGGGCACTCTACGCAGGGGTCCTCCCACTATTCATCGGGGACTTGGCCTGGAGGGTGGTGCACGGAGCAGTGCCGTGCAACAAATTTTTAAGCCGGTTCACGGACTCCCAGGCCGCCTGCAATTTCTGCGGTCTGGAGGAGTCCGTGTTCCATGTTTTTATGGAATGCACAAGGTTGCAGCCCCTGTTCCATTATTTGAAGGGGCTGCTCCTGAAATTCTGGCTGCACTTCAGTCCCACTCTCCTGATCTTTGGGCACCCTGTGCGGAGGGGAGCGGGTAGGTCCGAAGGCCTCCTCGTAGGACTGCTCCTGGGCACGGCCAAGGGTGCCATCAGCCGGTCCAGGCAGCGGGCGGTCGAGGGGGTCGTTCAACCTGACTGCCTGCCTCTCTTCCGCTCTTACATCCGGTCCAGGGTGTCCTTGGAGATGGAGCACGCGGTGTCCACCGGTACGCTCGCGGCCTTCCGCGAGAGGTGGGCACCGGAGGGACTGGAGTGCATCATCACGCCCGGCAACCAAATTTTAATTTGATTTTACGTTTTAAAGTTAATTTGTTTTAATTGCCGGTGCTTTTAGTGTCCCCTTCCCTTTTATAGGGGGCACTGGGGAAAAATTGTGATTTTAGTGCCCAAAAAAAAAACCAAAAAAAGAAAAACACAAAAAAAAAACAAAAAAAAGGGGGGGAAAAAAAGGGCCTTGTAAATGTCTGGAGTGTCACCCAGGTCGGGTGGCACTCTTTAATGTTTATGTTTTCGCAGGTAAACTCAAAAGAGTTTCATGCCCAAGGGATACCATCTTGCCGTCCGGAGGAGGCGGGGGTCCCCGATGGAGGGCACTCTACGCAGGGGTCCTCCCACTATTCATCGGGGACTTGGCCTGGAGGGTGGTGCACGGAGCAGTGCCGTGCAACAAATTTTTAAGCCGGTTCACGGACTCCCAGGCCGCCTGCAATTTCTGCGGTCTGGAGGAGTCCGTGTTCCATGTTTTTATTGAATGCACAAGGTTGCAGCCCCTGTTCCACTATTTGAAGGGGCTGCTCCTGAAATTCTGGCTGCACTTCAGTCCCACTCTCCTGATCTTTGGGCACCCTGTGCGGAGGGGAGCGGGTAGGTCCGAAGGCCTCCTCGTAGGACTGCTCCTGGGCACGGCCAAGGGTGCCATCAGCCGGTCCAGGCAGCGGGCGGTCGAGGGGGTCGTTCAACCTGACTGCCTGCCTCTCTTCCGCTCTTACATCCGGTCCAGGGTGTCCTTGGAGATGGAGCACGCGGTGTCCACCGGTACGCTCGCGGCCTTCCGCGAGAGGTGGGCACCGGAGGGACTGGAGTGCATCATCACGCCCGGCAACCAAATTTTAATTTGATTTTACGTTTTTAAGTTTAATTTGTTTTAATTGCCGGTGCTTTTAGTGTCCCCCTTCCCTTTTATAGGGGGCACTGGAAAAATTTGATTTTAGCGCTCCAAAAAAAAAAACAAAAAAAAAAGGGGCCTTGTAAATGTCTGGAGTGTCACCCAGGTCGGGTGGCACCGTTTAATGTTTTTATGTTTTGCAGGTAAACTCAAAAGAGTTTCATGCCCAAGGGACCAATCGTGAAGCAGTGGAGGCGTGTCCTGCTCAGTTGGAGCTGTGAGCAGTGAGGGAAGCAGCTAGCAACTTGAGCTCCTGCCTGGAGAGCCCTGAGACCAGCCCAGGAAGAGAAGGAAGGAAGGGGCTTCACCACCAACTTTTATCCAGAGGGAGAGGAGGAGAAAAGAAAACTTTGCAACAACTTTATCATTTCTGCAAGGAGTTGGAGAGAGGGGGAAAAGACCAACAACATCCAGTGTGGAAGGAGGGAGACTCTACATTCTACAGGTGGGTGTGGGTGCATTTCCCAAAAAGACTTTGTTATATCGGTGGGGGGAGGAAAGAAGACCACTGAGGGCCGGAACATCGCGGGGGGTGTGTGTGTGTGTGGTAGTGTGCGTGGGGGCCGTGCTTACAACTGGGCCCCCCCCACAATTGGAACCCCCCCCCACCCCCCCCAATTGCCTAGCCTGGGATAGCTGGAGCTACCAGGCTGAAGATTGTCATTAATCACCCTATTAAAGATCGTTTAGGATTGTGTGCCTGGTGGCTCTAGCTACCCCAGGTGAAGACGTCTTCTCCCCCCACCTGAAGACCAACCCAAAGACTGTGTTTTTTTGTGTGTTTTGCCATCTGGGGAGTGCACCCACCCACAGCTGCGAGGGGAGACCTGCCCTCGCAGCCCCCCCCTTCCCACCCCCCTCTCTCTTTCTCCGTTACCCTCTGTTTCTCCCCTCTCTCTCTGAGGCCCCTTTTCTTCCTAATTTTAAAAAAAACCCAATTAAGACAACTGAGCAGAGGGAGCAAGGCCTCTCCCCAATTGTCAACGAGGGGAGAGGTGCCTCGTTAAGGGCTCCTCTGCTCAGTTAATATACGAGGCCATTAAAGACCATTAAGGCCTGTGACTTTGGGGTGGGTGTAGCCCTTAAAGGGACCCCGTGATGGCGACCCCATCCACGCCGGTGGCAGGGCCAGCGAAGACGTATGCGCAGGTGGCAACCGCTTCCACGGCACCTGCTGCGCCACCCGCTGCCCTGCCACCATTCAGACTCATTACAAAAAAACACGGGGTCAAGAGCTACACTCACCCCACAATGAGCCTTGAGGAGTGCGTGCGGGCGATGGCTGGGGTAGTCGGCCCCTCGGCCATTGTCGCAGCCTCCAAGATGTCTGGGAAGGCTGTTTTCTTCCTGGGGTCGGAGCGGGCGGTGTCCCTGGCCCTTGAAAAGGGGCTCACGGTGGGCGGGACGTTCCTGCCGGTGGACCCTCTCGAGGCCACCGCGCAGAGGGTCATCATTTCAAACGTCCCGCCCTTTGTTCCCGCTGAGCTCCTCCTCCCTCACCTACACCAACTGGGGGAGGTAAGGTCAGGGATCAACCCCATACCGCTCGGCCTCAGGGAGAACAGCCTGCGCCACGTGTTCTCCTTCCGCCGCCAGCTCTTTGTCCGGCTGGCGCGGGAGGAGACGACGGAGGGGAACTTTAATGTGGTGCACGAGGGGACTGCCTACCGCGTCTTTTGGACGTCGGACGGCGTGCGGTGCCATGCCTGCAGGGAGGTGGGGCACGTTCGCAAGAACTGCCCCGCCTCCAAGGCCGCCAAACCACCGAAGGCGGCCAAGGCTGGCGCTGCCGCCACCCCTCCCCCTAGTTGCGTCCGCGTGCCGGGAGCCATGGGTGCGCGGGCATCGTCGGAGGCCTTTGTTTTCAGGGCCTCCGGCGGGGGGGAGGGAGAGCGTCCGAGCGGAAAGAAGGCGCGGAAGAAGGAGAAACATCTAGAGGCGGGTCCCCTCGGTGCGCCGGAAAGTCTGACCACCGCGCTCAGCCCAACCCAGTCACCGGCGAGCGCGGGGTGCCCCGAGCCCGTGCCCGGGCCCTTGAATACCACCACAGAGGGGCCCAGGCGCGGGCAAGAAAAGGAAAAGGGGGGGGCGGAGCGGGAGGCCTCGGCAGACATGGAGGTCTCCCTGACTCCGCGCGCCCCCAGGAACAAAAAGAGGCACCGCCCCAATGAGGCGGAGGGGGAACAACATCCCTCCGCGGAGGAGTCGGTGCCCGCCGCGTGTCCCGCGTCCCCCACCAGCGCCCCCAAATTGCGCTGCAGGCGCGAGGAGTCTTTCCCCGGGGAGGGTGAGACAGTTGAGGCTGCCCAGCCTCTGCCTCCCGGGGATGGAGTGGAAGATCTGCCTGTCGTGGGGGGCGTGGGGACCGCGGAGGAATGCGTAGCCGCCGGGCCGGGCGTCCCGGGGACTGAGGCGGGCGAGGCCGAAAAGGCCGAACCTGAGCCCGCCCAGCTATTACCCAACTTCCCCCGGGAGTTGCTCGACCCGGCAGAAACAAAATATATTGATTTTAATGAAACTGTAGACGCTGGGCCGGGGGGTGGCAGCGGGGAGGGGGAGGAACACCCACCCTCGCCCCTTACTTTGGAGCTGGAGCACTTGGAGGGCCTGGGGATTTCCTATGGCCGGGTCACTCCTTGTTCTCCGGTTCCTGGGGCGGAGGGGGAACCCCTTCCGCTGTCATTTCCCGACCCAGCACCATTTTTAAAAGAGCCCAGTGGGGACTCCTCTGCCGACGATCCTGGGGGTGGGATCGGGGCAGTGCCAGGGCCGGTTGGAGCGGCCGGTTCATTTGCCGTACCTTGTGCGGTCGATGGGCCGGCTGCTGGCGGCCACCTCCCGGAGGAGGACGGGGACTCGGTGGGGGACGCGGGTGAAGACCTAGAGACCACCGCCAGGGAGGCGGTGGATTTGCTCGCGGCCGCCGCTGAGGCCCTCCTCGTTCCTGCAAAGGAACTCCGGGACTTTTTGGCCCAGAGCCGGGGTCGCCGCGACCAAGCCCGACTGGCCCTGGAAAAATGGTCCGAGCCGGAGCTGATCAAGGGGTCCGTCCGCGCCGCCGTTAAAACCTTGGCCGCGGGCGGGCCCTTGACAAAGGAGCAGCACCTTGAGCTGCGCGAGCTCGAGGGACTCCTCGCTGGGCTGCGGAGGGAGCGGAGTTCAACAAAAGACTCCGCTCCCTCCCCCACAATAGGTTAAGGTAGAGGTTGCACTATGCTTTTGCCATGAAGATAACCATAGCCAGCCTCAACATCAACGGCGGCAGAGGGGCACGCCGTAGATTTGACAATTTTTCGCTCCTGCGGGAGGGGAAATATGCGGTGTGCTTCCTGCAAGAAACCCACACCGTTCCGGGAGACGAAGCCACGTGGCTCCTGGAATGGCAAGGAGAGGTCCGCATGAGCCACCTCACCGCCATTTCAAGTGGGGTGGCCATCTTGCTGGGCCCGCATTTTCAGCCGGAGATCTTGGGGGTCGAGGAGCCCGTGCCAGGCCGCTTGCTGCACGTAACGGTTCGCCTGGGGGACGTGCCGCTCCATCTCGTGAACGTGTACGCCCCTCATCCCGGCCCGCAGCAAACGCGCTTCTTTGAAGAGGTGTCCGCTCTTCTTGGCTCCGTCGACGTCGGCGACTGCATTGTCCTCGGGGGGGATTTTAACTGCACCCTCGAGGCGAGGGACCGCTCCGGTGCCCCGCAGTGCATGACGGCGATGGAGAAGTTGAGGGACCTGGTCGGGTCCTTCGACTTGGTGGACGTCTGGCGAAATCTCCACCCGGACTCCAGCGCCTTTACTTGGGTGAGGCCTGGAGTTGGATGGTCCAGAGTCGACCGCCTTTACGTGTCTCGGGCGTACGTTTCCTGCGTCCCGGCGGCCTCCATGCGGCCGGTGCCGTGTTCGGACCACCACCTGGTGTGGGCGGAGCTCGCTTCGCTCCGCGCGAGGACGGGGTCCGCGTACTGGCACTTTAACAACCGGCTGCTGGAGGACGTGCGGTTCCAGGACTCGTTCCGTCGATTCTGGTCCGACTGGAGAAGGAAGCAGGGGGGCTTCCCCTCCTTGAGGCTATGGTGGGACGTGGGCAAGGCTCACGTCCGCGTCTTCTGTCAAGAGTACGCGAGGGGGTCGACCAAGAGGCGGGCGGCCAGAGTCGGGCGCCTAGAAAAAGAGGTGCTCGACCTGGAAGCCCGTCTCGGTCAAGTCGTTGGGGACCCGGCCCTGCGGACGGTGTACGAAGCGAAGAAGGCCGCGCTGAAGGACCTGCAACTCGTCGGGTCCCGAGGCGCGTACGTGAGGTCGCGGATCCGGTTCCTGCGGGATCTGGACCGCGGCTCCCCCTTCTTCTACTCGCTGGAAAAAAGGCAGAGTGTCCGTAAGCAGCTCTTGACGCTGCTGGCCGACGACGGCTCTCTCGTCTCGGATCCGGAGGGCGTCAACAACAGGGTCCGTGAATATTACGGGGCTCTGTTCTCTCCGGATCCGTCCAGCGAGGAAGCGCGTAGAGTTTTGTGGGAGGACCTGCCGAAGGTCGGCCCGGAGGGCGCCGAAAATCTGGAAGCTCCGCTAAGCTTGGCGGAGCTGACCGGTGCCCTCGCCCGGCTCTCGAGGGGAAAATCCCCGGGGCTGGACGGGCTGACCGTGGAGTTCCACAGGGCGTTCTGGGACGTCCTGGGGAGCGACTACGCGCGGGTCCTGGGGGAAAGTCTGGCGACCGGGGAGATGCCCCTCTCTTGGCGCAGGGCAGTCATCGTCCTGCTGCCTAAGAAGGGCGATCTCCGCCTCCTCAAGAACTGGCGCCCGGTCTCCCTCCTCAGCACGGACTACAAAATCTTCGCCAGGGCGATGTCTGCTCGCCTTGGTGCCGTGCTGGACCACATGATCCACCCCGACCAGTCATACACGGTCCCGGGCCGGACAATCCACGATAACATCCATCTGGTCCGGGACCTCATCCATTGTTCCCAGGAGGCTGGTCTGTCGGTCGCCTTCCTATCCCTCGACCAAGAGAAGGCGTTCGACAGGGTGGATCACGACTATCTGCTCGGAACTCTGCGCGCTTTCGGGTTCGGGACGCATTTCGTCGCCCGGATCCGACTTTTGTACGCCGCCGCGGAGTGTCTGATTAAGGTTAACGGGTCCTTGACGGCGCCCCTTCGCTTTAGGAGAGGGGTGCGCCAGGGATGCCCCATGTCCGGCCAGTTATACGCCGTTTGCGTGGAGCCTTTCCTGCGCCTCTTGCGGACGAGGTTGACGGGACTGGCTCTGCAAGGGCCGGGCGTGGAGGTCGTCCTCTCGGCTTACGCCGATGACGTGCTCCTCGCGGTAGAGGATCCCGCTGACCTGCGGAGGATGCGTGAGTGCCAGGAGATTTACTCGGCCGCGTCCTCCGCCAGGATCAACTGGGAGAAATGTTCCGGACTCCTGGTGGGTCAGTGGCGGGTGGACTCCCTGCCGGAGGAGCTCAGGCCTTTTGCCTGGAGCACGACCCATCTCCTCTATCTGGGAGTCTACCTTAGCCCCGACGAGGGAGCCTGGCCGGCGAACTGGCAGGAGCTGGAGGCCAAGGTCGCCGCTCGCCTAGGGCGCTGGACAGGACTGCTCCGTGTGCTGTCCTACAGGGGTCGAGCGCTAGTCATAAACCAGCTGGTGGCCGCAATGCTGTGGTACCGGCTGGTCACTTTGACCCCTCCCCCTGCGTTTGTCGCCAAGATACAGAAGAAGCTGGTGGACTTCTTCTGGAACAACAGGAAGCACTGGGTCTCTGCCGCGGTCTTGAGTCTCCCGCTTGAGGAAGGCGGTCAGTCGTTGGTGTGCGTCAGCGCCCAGCTCGCGACTTTCCGTCTTCAGACCCTGCAGAGATACCTTTACGTCGAGCCCCCTCCTAGGTGGTGTGCTCTGGCGAGGTATTTCTTCCGCCAGCAGCTCGACCTCAATTATGACACGCAGCTCCTGTTTGTGAACTTGGGGGGTGCCAGGACCGCCCTCCGGGAGCTGCCTGTCTTTTACAGGGAACTCATCAGGGTCTGGAACAAAGTCTCCACCAAGCGCAGCTCTCCGCCGGCTGGAGTGGCGGCCGTCCTGCAGGAGCCGCTGCTCGGGAATCCGTACCTCCACGGCCGAGGCTTCATGTGGCGGTCGGAAGAGAGGGCTGTGGCTGGTGAGGTGACCAGGGTCAGGGACCTGCTCGATGGCGGAGGAGCGGGCTGGATGGCGCCAGACACGCTGGCGCGGCGCCTAAACTCTGCCAACGTCCGCCACGCGGCCGATGCCATCGAGTCGCTAAAAACAGCTCTGGGCCCTGACTCCGTTAGGTGCATCGAGGAGGCTCAAGCACGTGGGGAGATCCCGTCCGAACTGACCCCCGTCCGGACGGAATTCCTCATCGGCGCCAAACCCCGGAACCTCCCTCGGGGGCCGGCGCCTCACAACTTGAGCCGCCTCGGGGAAATCCCCTCCGTGCCTTTCAGTTCCGCGCGGAGGGGTTTCCTGTACGGGCTGCTCCTGCACACCCTCAAATTTGCCATCCTCGCCGGCCGTCCGGACACGCCATGGCGTACCATCTTGCCGTCCGGAGGAGGCGGGGGTCCCCGATGGAGGGCACTCTACGCGGGGGTCCTCCCACTATTCATCGGGGACTTGGCCTGGAGGGTGGTGCACGGAGCAGTGCCGTGCAACAAATTTTTAAGCCGGTTCACGGACTCCCAGGCCGCCTGCAATTTCTGCGGTCTGGAGGAGTCCGTGTTCCATGTTTTTATTGAGTGCACAAGGTTGCAGCCCCTGTTCCATTATTTGAAGGGGCTGCTCCTGAAATTCTGGCTGCACTTCAGTCCCACTCTCCTGATCTTTGGGCACCCTGTGCGGAGGGGAGCGGGTAGGTCCGAAGGCCTCCTCGTAGGACTGCTCCTGGGCACGGCCAAGGGTGCCATCAGCCGGTCCAGGCAGCGGGCGGTCGAGGGGGTCGTTCAACCTGACTGCCTGCCTCTCTTCCGCTCTTACATCCGGTCCAGGGTGTCCTTGGAGATGGAGCACGCGGTGTCCACCGGTACGCTCGCGGCCTTCCGCGAGAGGTGGGCACCGGAGGGACTGGAGTGCATCATCACGCCCGGCAACCAAATTTTAATTTGATTTTACGTTTTAAAGTTAATTTGTTTTAATTGCCGGTGCTTTTAGTGTCCCCTTCCCTTTTATAGGGGGCACTGGGGAAAAATTGTCATTTTAGTGCCCAAAAAAAAAACCAAAAAAAGAAAAACACAAAAAAAAAAAAAAAAAGGGGGGGAAAAAAAGGGCCTTGTAAATGTCTGGAGTGTCACCCAGGTCGGGTGGCACTCTTTAATGTTTATGTTTTCGCAGGTAAACTCAAAAGAGTTTCATGCCCAAGGGATACCATCTTGCCGTCCGGAGGAGGCGGGGGTCCCCGATGGAGGGCACTCTACGCAGGGGTCCTCCCACTATTCATCGGGGACTTGGCCTGGAGGGTGGTGCACGGAGCAGTGCCGTGCAACAAATTTTTAAGCCGGTTCACGGACTCCCAGGCCGCCTGCAATTTCTGCGGTCTGGAGGAGTCCGTGTTCCATGTTTTTATGGAATGCACAAGGTTGCAGCCCCTGTTCCATTATTTGAAGGGGCTGCTCCTGAAATTCTGGCTGCACTTCAGTCCCACTCTCCTGATCTTTGGGCACCCTGTGCGGAGGGGAGCGGGTAGGTCCGAAGGCCTCCTCGTAGGACTGCTCCTGGGCACGGCCAAGGGTGCCATCAGCCGGTCCAGGCAGCGGGCGGTCGAGGGGGTCATTCAACCTGACTGCCTGCCTCTCTTCCGCTCTTACATCCGGTCCAGGGTGTCCTTGGAGATGGAGCACGCGGTGTCCACCGGTACGCTCGCGGCCTTCCGCGAGAGGTGGGCACCGGAGGGACTGGAGTGCATCATCACGCCCGGCAACCAAATTTTAATTTGATTTTACGTTTTAAAGTTAATTTGTTTTAATTGCCGGTGCTTTTAGTGTCCCCTTCCCTTTTATAGGGGGCACTGGGGAAAAATTGTGATTTTAGTGCCCAAAAAAAAAACCAAAAAAAGAAAAACACAAAAAAAAAACAAAAAAAAGGGGGGGAAAAAAAGGGCCTTGTAAATGTCTGGAGTGTCACCCAGGTCGGGTGGCACTCTTTAATGTTTATGTTTTCGCAGGTAAACTCAAAAGAGTTTCATGCCCAAGGGATACCATCTTGCCGTCCGGAGGAGGCGGGGGTCCCCGATGGAGGGCACTCTACGCAGGGGTCCTCCCACTATTCATCGGGGACTTGGCCTGGAGGGTGGTGCACGGAGCAGTGCCGTGCAACAAATTTTTAAGCCGGTTCACGGACTCCCAGGCCGCCTGCAATTTCTGCGGTCTGGAGGAGTCCGTGTTCCATGTTTTTATTGAATGCACAAGGTTGCAGCCCCTGTTCCACTATTTGAAGGGGCTGCTCCTGAAATTCTGGCTGCACTTCAGTCCCACTCTCCTGATCTTTGGGCACCCTGTGCGGAGGGGAGCGGGTAGGTCCGAAGGCCTCCTCGTAGGACTGCTCCTGGGCACGGCCAAGGGTGCCATCAGCCGGTCCAGGCAGCGGGCGGTCGAGGGGGTCGTTCAACCTGACTGCCTGCCTCTCTTCCGCTCTTACATCCGGTCCAGGGTGTCCTTGGAGATGGAGCACGCGGTGTCCACCGGTACGCTCGCGGCCTTCCGCGAGAGGTGGGCACCGGAGGGACTGGAGTGCATCATCACGCCCGGCAACCAAATTTTAATTTGATTTTACGTTTTTAAGTTTAATTTGTTTTAATTGCCGGTGCTTTTAGTGTCCCCCTTCCCTTTTATAGGGGGCACTGGAAAAATTTGATTTTAGCGCTCCAAAAAAAAAACCAAAAAAAAAAGGGGCCTTGTAAATGTCTGGAGTGTCACCCAGGTCGGGTGGCACCGTTTAATGTTTTTATGTTTTGCAGGTAAACTCAAAAGAGTTTCATGCCCAAGGGACCAATCGTGAAGCAGTGGAGGCGTGTCCTGCTCAGTTGGAGCTGTGAGCAGTGAGGGAAGCAGCTAGCAACTTGAGCTCCTGCCTGGAGAGCCCTGAGACCAGCCCAGGAAGAGAAGGAAGGAAGGGGCTTCACCACCAACTTTTATCCAGAGGGAGAGGAGGAGAAAAGAAAACTTTGCAACAACTTTATCATTTCTGCAAGGAGTTGGAGAGAGGGGGAAAAGACCAACAACATCCAGTGTGGAAGGAGGGAGACTCTACATTCTACAGGTGGGTGTGGGTGCATTTCCCAAAAAGACTTTGTTATATCGGTGGGGGGAGGAAAGAAGACCACTGAGGGCCGGAACATCGCGGGGGGTGTGTGTGTGTGTGGTAGTGTGCGTGGGGGCCGTGCTTACAACTGGGCCCCCCCCACAATTGGAACCCCCCCCCAATTGCCTAGCCTGGGATAGCTGGAGCTACCAGGCTGAAGATTGTCATTAATCACCCTATTAAAGATCGTTTAGGATTGTGTGCCTGGTGGCTCTAGCTACCCCAGGTGAAGACGTCTTCTCCCCCCACCTGAAGACCAACCCAAAGACTGTGTTTTTTTGTGTGTTTTGCCATCTGGGGAGTGCACCCACCCACAGCTGCGAGGGGAGACCTGCCCTCGCAGCCCCCCCCCTTCCCACCCCCCTCTCTCTTTCTCCGTTACCCTCTGTTTCTCCCCTCTCTCTCTGAGGCCCCTTTTCTTCCTAATTTTAAAAAAAACCCAATTAAGACAACTGAGCAGAGGGAGCAAGGCCTCTCCCCAATTGTCAACGAGGGGAGAGGTGCCTCGTTAAGGGCTCCTCTGCTCAGTTAATATACGAGGCCATTAAAGACCATTAAGGCCTGTGACTTTGGGGTGGGTGTAGCCCTTAAAGGGACCCCGTGATGGCGACCCCATCCACGCCGGTGGCAGGGCCAGCGAAGACGTATGCGCAGGTGGCAACCGCTTCCACGGCACCTGCTGCGCCACCCGCTGCCCTGCCACCATTCAGACTCATTACAAAAAAACACGGGGTCAAGAGCTACACTCACCCCACAATGAGCCTTGAGGAGTGCGTGCGGGCGATGGCTGGGGTAGTCGGCCCCTCGGCCATTGTCGCAGCCTCCAAGATGTCTGGGAAGGCTGTTTTCTTCCTGGGGTCGGAGCGGGCGGTGTCCCTGGCCCTTGAAAAGGGGCTCACGGTGGGCGGGACGTTCCTGCCGGTGGACCCTCTCGAGGCCACCGCGCAGAGGGTCATCGTGTCGAACGTCCCGCCCTTTGTTCCCGCTGAGCTCCTCCTCCCTCACCTACACCAACTGGGGGAGGTAAGGTCGGGGATCAACCCCATACCGCTCGGCCTCAGGGAGAACAGCCTGCGCCACGTGTTCTCCTTCCGCCGCCAGCTCTTTGTCCGGCTGGCGCGGGAGGAGACGACGGAGGGGAACTTTAATGTGGTGCACGAGGGGACTGCCTACCGCGTCTTCTGGACGTCGGACGGCGTGCGGTGCCATGCCTGCAGGGAGGTGGGGCACGTTCGCAAGAACTGCCCCGCCTCCAAGGCCGCCAAACCACCGAAGGCGGCCAAGGCTGGCGCCGCCGCCACCCCCCCCCCTAGTTGCGTCCGCGTGCCGGGAGCCATGGGTGCGCGGGCATCGTCGGAGGCCTTTGTTTTCAGGGCCTCCGGCGGGGGGGAGGGAGAGCGTCCGACCGGAAAGAAGGCGCGGAAGAAGGCAAAACATCTAGAGGCGGGTCCCCTCAGTGCGCCAGATAATTTGACCACCGCGCTCAGCCCAACCCAGTCACCGGCGAGCGCGGGGTGCCCCGAGCCCGTGCCCGAGCCCTTGAATAACACCACAGAGGGGCCCGGGCGCGGGAAAGGAAAGGAAAAGGGGGGGGCGGAGCGGGAGGCCTCGGCAGACATGGGGGTCTCCCTGCCTCCGCGCACCCCCAGGAACAAAAGGAGGCGCGGCTCCGATGAGGCGGAGGGGGAACAACATCCCTCCGCGGAGGAGTCGGTGCCCGCCGCGTGTCCCGTTTCCCCCACCAGCGCTCCCAAATTGCGCTGCAGGCGCGAAGAGTCTGCCCCGGGGAGGGTGAGGCAGTCGAGGCTGCCCAGCCGCTGCCTCCCGGGGATGGAGTGGAAGATCTGCCTGTCGTGGGGGGCGTGGGGCCAGCGGAAGAATGCATTGCCGCCGGGCCGGGCGTCCCGGGGACTGAGGCGGGCGAGGCCGAAAAGGCCGAACCTGAGCCCGCCCAGCTATTATCCAACTTCCCCCGGGAGTCGCTCGACCCGGCGGAAAAACAATTTATGGGTTTTAATGACACTGTAGATGCTGGGCCGGGGGGTGGCAGCGGGGAGGGGGAGGAACACCCACCCTCGCCTCTTACTTTGGAGCTGGAGCACTTGGGGAGCCTGGGGATCTCCTATGGCCGGGTCTCTCCTTGTTCTCCGGTTCCTGGGGCGGAGGGGGAACCCCTTCCGCTGTCATTTCCCGACCCAGCACCATTTTTAAAAGAGCCCAGTGGGGACTCCTCTGCCGACGATCCTGGGGGTGGGATCGGGGCAGTGCCAGGGCCGGTTGGAGCGGCCGGTTCATTTGCCGTACCTTGTGCGGTCGATGGGCTGGCTGCTGGCGGCCACCTCCCGGAGGAGGACGGGGACTCGGTGGGGGACGCGGGTGAAGACCTAGAGACCACCGCCAGTGAGGCGGTGGATCTGCTCGCGGCCGCCGCTGAGGCCCTCCTCATTCCTGCAAAGGAACTCCGGGACTTTTTGGCCCAGAGCCGGGGTCGCCGCGACCAAGCCCGACTGGCCCTGGAAAAATGGTCCGAGCCGGAGCTGATCAAGGGGTCCGTCCGCGCCGCCGTTAAAACCTTGGCCGCGGGCGGGCCCTTGACAAAGGAGCAGCACCTTGAGCTGCGCGAGCTCGAGGGACTCCTCGCTGGGCTGCGGAGGGAGCGGAGTTCAACAAAAGACTCCGCTCCCTCCCCCACAATAGGTTAAGGTAGAGGTTGCACTATGCGTTTGCCATGAAGATAACCATAGCCAGCCTCAACATCAACGGCGGCAGAGGGGCACGCCGTAGATTTGACAATTTTTCGCTCCTGCGGGAGGGGAAATATGCGGTGTGCTTCCTGCAAGAAACCCACACCGTTCCGGGAGACGAAGCCACGTGGCTCCTGGAATGGCAAGGAGAGGTCCGCATGAGCCACCTCACCGCCATTTCTAGTGGGGTGGCCATCTTGCTGGGCCCGCATTTTCAGCCGGAGATCTTGGGGGTCGAGGAGCCCGTGCCAGGCCGCTTGCTGCACGTAACGGTTCGCCTGGGGGAACGTGCCGCTCCATCTCGTGAACGTGTACGCCCCTCATCCCGGCCCGCAGCAAACGCGCTTCTTTGAAGAGGTGTCCGCTCTTCTTGGCTCCGTCGACGTCGGCGACTGCATTGTCCTCGGGGGGGATTTTAACTGCACCCTCGAGGCGAGGGACCGCTCCGGTGCCCCGCAGTGCATGACGGCGATGGAGAAGTTGAGGGACCTGGTCGGGTCCTTCGACTTGGTGGACGTCTGGCGAAATCTCCACCCCGACTCCAGCGCCTTTACTTGGGTGAGGCCTGGAGTTGGATGGTCTAGAGTCGACCGCCTTTACGTGTCTCGGGCGTACGTTTCCTGCGTCCCGGCGGCCTCCATGCGGCCGGTGCCGTGTTCGGACCACCACCTGGTGTGGGCGGAGCTCGCTTCGCTCTGCGCGAAGACGGGGTCCGCGTACTGGCACTTTAACAACCGGCTGCTGGAGGACGTGCGGTTCCAGGACTCGTTCCGTCGATTCTGGTCCGACTGGAGAAGGAAGCAGGGGGGCTTCCCCTCCTTGAGGCTATGGTGGGACGTGGGCAAGGCTCACGTCCGCGTCTTCTGTCAAGAGTACGCGAGGGGGTCGACCAAGAGGCGGGCGGCCAGAGTCGGGCGCCTAGAAAAAGAGGTGCTCGACCTGGAAGCCCGTCTCGGTCAAGTCGTCCAGGACCCGGCCCTGCGGACGGTGTACGAAGCGAAGAAGGCCGCGCTGAAGGACCTGCAGCTCGTCGGGTCCCGAGGCGCGTTCGTGAGGTCGCGGATCCGGTTCCTGCGGGATCTGGACCGCGGCTCCCCCTTCTTCTACTCGCTGGAAAAAAGGCAGAGTGTCCGTAAGCAGCTCTTGACGCTGCTGGCCGACGACGGCTCTCTCGTCTCGGATCCGGAGGGCGTCAACAACAGGGTCCGTGAATATTACGGGGCTCTGTTCTCTCCGGATCCGTCCAGCGAGGAAGCGCGTAGAGTTTTGTGGGAGGACCTGCCGAAGGTCGGCCCGGAGGGCGCCGAAAATCTGGAAGCTCCGCTAAGCCTGGCGGAGCTGACCGGTGCCCTCGCCCGGCTCTCGAGGGGAAAATCCCCGGGGCTGGAGGGGATGAATGTGGAGTTCCACAGGACGTTCTGGGACGTCCTGGGGAGCGACTACGCGCGGGTCCTGGGGGAAAGTCTGGCGACCGGGGAGATGCCCCTCTCTTGGCGCAGGGCAGTCATCGTCCTGCTGCCTAAGAAGGGTGATCTCCGCCTCCTTAAGAACTGGCGCCCGGTCTCCCTCCTCAGCACGGACTACAAAATCTTCGCCAGGGCGATGTCTGCTCACCTTGGTGCCGTGCTGGACCACATGATCCACCCCGACCAGTCCTACACGGTCCCGGGCCGGACAATCCACGATAACATCCATCTGGTCCGGGACCTCATCCATTGTTCCCAGGAGGCTGGTCTGTCGGTCGCCTTCCTATCCCTCGACCAAGAGAAGGCGTTCGACAGGGTGGATCACGACTATCTGCTCGGAACTCTGCGCGCTTTCGGGTTCGGGACGCATTTCGTCGCCCGGATCCGACTTTTGTACACCGCTGCGGAGTGTCTGATTAAGGTTAACGGGTCCTTGACGGCGCCCCTTCGCTTTAGGAGAGGGGTGCGCCAGGGATGCCCCATGTCCGGCCAGTTATATGCCGTTTGCGTGGAGCCTTTCCTGCGCCTCTTGCGGACGAGGTTGACGGGACTGGCTCTGCAAGGGCCGGGCGTGGAGGTCGTCCTCTCGGCTTACGCCGATGACGTGCTCCTCGCGGTAGAGGATCCCGCTGACCTGCGGAGGATGCGTGAGTGCCAGGAGATTTACTCGGCCGCGTCCTCCGCCAGGATCAACTGGGAGAAATGTTCCGGACTCCTGGTGGGTCAGTGGCGGGTGGACTCCCTGCCGGAGGAGCTCAGGCCTTTTGCCTGGAGCACGACCCATCTCCTCTATCTGGGAGTCTACCTTAGCCCCGACGAGGGAGCCTGGCCGGCGAACTGGCAGGAGCTGGAGGCCAAGGTCGCCGCTCGCCTAGGGCGCTGGACAGGACTGCTCCGAGTGCTGTCCTACAGGGGTCGAGCGCTAGTCATAAACCAGCTGGCGGCCGCAATGCTGTGGTACCGGCTGGTCACTTTGACCCCTCCCCCTGCGTTTGTCGCCAAGATACAGAAGAAGCTGGTGGACTTCTTCTGGAACAACAGGAAGCACTGGGTCTCTGCTGCGGTCTTGAGTCTCCCGCTTGAGGAGGGCGGTCAGTCGTTGGTGTGCGTCAGCGCCCAGCTCGCGACTTTCCGTCTTCAGACCCTGCAGAGATACCTTTACGTCGAGCCCCCTCCTAGGTGGTGTGCTCTGGCGAGGTATTTCTTCCGCCAGCAGCTCGACCTCAATTATGACACGCAGCTCCTGTTTGTGAACTTGGGGGGTGCCAGGACCGCCCTCCGGGAGCTGCCTGTCTTTTACAGGGAACTCATCAGGGTCTGGAACAAAGTCTCCACCAAGCGCAGCTTTCCGCCGGCTGGAGTGGCGGCCGTCCTGCAGGAACCGCTGCTCGGGAATCCGTACCTCCACGGCCGAGGCTTTATGTGGCGGTCGGAAGAGAGGGCTGTGGCTGGTGAGGTGACCAGGGTCAGGGACCTGCTCGATGGCGGAGGAGCGGGCTGGATGGCGCCAGACACGCTGGCGCGGCGCCTAAATTCTGCCAACGTCCGCCACGCGGCCGATGCCATCGAGTCGCTAAAAACAGCTCTGGGCCCTGACTCCGTTAGGTGCATCGAGGAGGCTCAAGCACGTGGGGAGATCCCGTCCGAACTGACCCCCGTCCGGACGGAATTCCTCATCGGCGCCAAACCCCGGAACCTCCCTCGGGGGCCGGCGCCTCACAACTTGAGCCGCCTCGGGGAAATCCCCTCCGTGCCTTTCAGTTCCGCGCGGAGGGGTTTCCTGTACGGGCTGCTCCTGCACACCCTCAACTTTGCCATCCTCGCCGGCCGTCCGGACACGCCATGGCGTACCATCTTGCCGGAGGAGGCGGGGGTCCCCGATGGAGGGCACTCTACGCAGGGGTCCTCCCACTATTCATCGGGGACTTGGCCTGGAGGGTGGTGCACGGAGCAGTGCCGTGCAACAAATTTTTAAGCCGGTTCACGGACTCCCAGGCCGCCTGCAATTTCTGCGGTCTGGAGGAGTCCGTGTTCCATGTTTTTATTGAATGCACGAGGTTGCAGCCCCTGTTCCACTATTTGAAGGGGCTGCTCCTGAAATTCTGGCTGCACTTCAGTCCCACTCTCCTGATCTTTGGGCACCCTGTGCGGAGGGGAGCGGGTAGGTCCGAAGGCCTCCTCGTAGGACTGCTCCTGGGCACGGCCAAGGGTGCCATCAGCCGGTCCAGGCAGCGGGCGGTCGAGGGGGTCGTTCAACCTGACTGCCTGCCTCTCTTCCGCTCTTACATCCGGTCCAGGGTGTCCTTGGAGATGGAGCACGCGGTGTCCACCGGTACGCTCGCGGCCTTCCGCGAGAGGTGGGCACCGGAGGGACTGGAGTGCATCATCACGCCCGGCAACCAAATTTTAATTTGATTTTACGTTTTTAAGTTTAATTTGTTTTAATTGCCGGTGCTTTTAGTGTCCCCCTTCCCTTTTATAGGGGGCACTGGGGAAAATTGTGATTTTAGTGCCAAAAAAAAAAAAAAAAAAAAAAGAAAAACACAAAAAAAAAACACAAAAAAGGGGGGGAAAAAAAAAAAAAGGGCCTTGTAAATGTCTGGAGTGTCACCCAGGTCGGGTGGCACCGTTTAATGTTTTATGTTTTCGCAGGTAAACTCAAAAGAGTTTCATGCCCAAGGGACCAATCGTGAAGCAGTGGAGGCGTGTCCTGCTCAGTTGGAGCTGTGAGCAGTGAGGGAAGCAGCTAGCAACTTGGGCTCCTGCCTGGAGAGCCCTGAGACCAGCCCAGGAATAGAAGGAAGAAAGGGGCTTCACCACAACTTTAACCCAGAGGGAGAGGAGGAGAACAGAAAACTTTAAACATCTTTTTACCATTCTGCAAGGAGTTGGAGAGAGGGGGAAAAACCACAACAACATCCAGTGTGGAAGGAGGGAGACCCAACATTCTACAGGTGGGTGTGGGTGCATTTCCCCAAACAGACTTTGTTGTATCGGTGGGGGGAGGAAAGAAGACCACTGAGGGCCGGAACATCGCGGGGGGTGTGTGTGTGTGTGGTAGTGTGCGTGGGGGCCGTGCTTACAACTAGGCCCCCCCCCACAATTGGAACCCCCCCCACTCCCCCCCACATTTGCCTAGCCTGGGATAGCTGGAGCTACCAGGCTGAAGATTCTTTAATCACCCAATTAGAGATCGTTTAGGATTGTGTGCCTGGTGGCTCTAGCTACCCCAGGTGAAGACGTCTTCTCCCCCCACCTGAAGACCAACCCAAAGACTGTGTTTTTTGTGTGTTTTGCCATCTGGGGAGTGCACCGGCCCACAGCTGCGAGGGGAGACCTGCCCTCGCAGCCCCCCCCCTTCCCACCCCCCTCTCTCTTTCTCCGTTACCCTCTGTTTCTCCCCTCTCTCTCTGAGGCCCCCTTTTCTTCCTAATTTTAAAAAAAAAACCAATTAAGACAACTGAGCAGAGGGAGCAAGGCCTCTCCCCAATTGTCAACGAGGGGAGAGGTGCCTCGTTAAGGGCTCCTCTGCTCAGTTAATATACGAGGCCATTAAAGACCATTAAGGCCTGTGACTTTGGGGTGGGTGTAGCCCTTAAAGGGACCCCGTGATGGCGACCCCATCCACGCCGGTGGCAGGGCCAGCGAGGACGTATGCGCAGGTGGCAACCGCTTCCACGGCACCTCCTGCGCCACCCGCTGCCCTGCCACCTTTCAGACTCATTACAAAAAAACACGGGGTCAAGAGCTACACTCACCCCACAATGAGCATTGAGGAGTGCGTGCGGGCGATGGCTGGGGTAGTCGGCCCCTCGGCCATTGTCGCAGCCTCCAAGATGTCTGGGAAGGCTGTTTTCTTCCTGGGGTCGGAGCGGGCGGTGTCCCTGGCCCTCGAAAGGGGGCTCACGGTGGGCGGGACGTTCCTGCCGGTGGATCCTCTCGAGGCCACCGCGCAGAGGGTCATCGTGTCGAACGTCCCGCCCTTTGTTCCCGCTGAGCTCCTCCTCCCTCACCTACAACAACTGGGGGAGGTAAGGTCAGGGATCAACCCCATACCGCTCGGCCTCAGGGAGAACAGCCTGCGCCACGTGTTCTCCTTCCGCCGCCAGCTCTTTGTCCGGCTGGCGCGGGAGGAGACGACGGAGGGAAATTTTAATGTGGTACACGAGGGGACTGCCTACCGCGTCTTCTGGACGTCGGACGGCGTGCGGTGCCATGCCTGCAAGGAGGTGGGGCACGTTCGCAAGAACTGCCCCGCCTCCAAGGCCGCCAAACCACCGAAGGCGGCCAAGGCTGGCGCCGCCGCCACCCCTCCCCCTAGCTGCGTCCGCGTGCCGGGAGCCATGGGTGCGCGGGCATCGTCGGAGACCTTTGTTTTCAGGGCCTCCGGCGGGGGGGAGGGAGAGCGTCCGACCGGAAGGAAGGCGCGGAAGAAGACAAAACATCCAGAGGCGGGTCCCCTCGGTGCGCCAGACAATTTGACCACCGCGCTCAGCCCAACCCAGTCACCGGCGAGCGCGGGGTGCCCCGAGCCCGTGCCCGGGCCCTTGAATAACACCACAGAGGGGCCCAGGCGCGGGCAAGAAAAGGAAAAGGGGGGGGCGGAGCGGGAGGCCTCGGCAGACATGGGGGTCTCCCTGCCTCCGCGCGCCCCCAGGAACAAAAGGAGGCGCGGCTCCGATGAGGCGGAGGGGGAACAACATCCCTCCGCGGAGGAGTCGGTGCCCGCCGCGTGTCCCGCGTCCCCCACCAGCGCTCCCAAATTGCGCTGCAGGCGCGAAGAGTCTGTCCCCGGGGAGGGTGAGGCAGTCGAGGCTGCCCAGCCGCTGCCTCCCGGGGATGGAGTGGAAGATCTGCCTGTCGTGGGGGGCGTGGGGACCGCGGAGGAATGCGTAGCCGCCGGGCCGGGCGTCCCGGGGACTGAGGCGGGCGAGGCCGAAAAGGCCGAACCTGAGCCCGCCCAGCCAATACCCAACTTCCCCCGGGAGTCGCTCGACCCGGCGGAAACGCAAACTGATTTTAATGAAACTGTACATGCTGGGCCGGGGGGTGGCAGCGGGGGGGGGGAGGAACACCCACCCTCGCCTCTTACTTTGGAGCTGGAGCACTTGGGGAGCCTGGGGATCTCCTATGGCCGGGTCTCTCCTTGTTCTCCGGTTCCTGGGGCGGAGGGGGAACCCCTTCCGCTGTCATTTCCCGACCCAGCACCATTTTTAAAAGAGCCCAGTGGGGACTCCTCTGCCGACGATCCTGGGGGTGGGATCGGGGCAGTGCCAGGGCCGGTTGGAGCGGCCGGTTCATTTGCCGTACCTTGTGCGGTCGATGGGCTGGCTGCTGGCGGCCACCTCCCGGAGGAGGACGGGGACTCGGTGGGGGACGCGGGTGAAGACCTAGAGACCACCGCCAGTGAGGCGGTGGATCTGCTCGCGGCCGCCGCTGAGGCCCTCCTCATTCCTGCAAAGGAACTCCGGGACTTTTTGGCCCAGAGCCGGGGTCGCCGCGACCAAGCCCGACTGGCCCTGGAAAAATGGTCCGAGCCAGAGCTGATCAAGGGGTCTGTCCGCGCCGCCGTTAAAACCTTGGCCGCGGGCGGGCCTTTGACAAAGGAGCAGCACCTTGAGCTGCGCGAGCTCGAGGGACTCCTCGCTGGGCTGCGGAGGGAGCGGAGTTCAACAAAAGACTCCGCTCCCTCCCCCACAATAGGTTAAGGTAGAGGTTGCACTATGCTTTTGCCATGAAGATAACCATAGCCAGCCTCAACATCAACGGCGGCAGAGGGGCACGCCGTAGATTTGACAATTTTTCGCTCCTGCGGGAGGGGAAATATGCGGTGTGCTTCCTGCAAGAAACCCACACCGTTCCGGGAGACGAAGCCACGTGGCTCCTGGAATGGCAAGGAGAGGTCCGCATGAGCCACCTCACCGCCATTTCTAGTGGGGTGGCCATCTTGCTGGGCCCGCATTTTCAGCCGGAGATCTTGGGGGTCGAGGAGCCCGTGCCAGGCCGCTTGCTGCACGTAACGGTTCGCCTGGGGGACGTGCCGCTCCATCTCGTGAACGTGTACGCCCCTCATCCCGGCCCGCAGCAGACGCGCTTCTTTGAAGAGGTGTCCGCTCTTCTTGGCTCCGTCGACGTCGGCGACTGCATTGTCCTCGGGGGGGATTTTAACTGCACCCTCGAGGCGAGGGACCGCTCCGGTGCCCCGCAGTGCATGACGGCGATGGAGAAGTTGAGGGACCTGGTCGGGTCCTTCGACTTGGTGGACGTCTGGCGAAATCTCCACCCCGACTCCAGCGCCTTTACTTGGGTGAGGCCTGGAGTTGGATGGTCTAGAGTCGACCGCCTTTACGTGTCTCGGGCGTACGTTTCCTGTGTCCCGGCGGCCTCCATGCGGCCGGTGCCGTGTTCGGACCACCACCTGGTGTGGGCGGAGCTCGCTTCGCTCCGCGCGAGGACGGGGTCCGCGTACTGGCACTTTAACAACCGGCTGCTGGAGGACGTGCGGTTCCAGGACTCGTTCCGTCGATTCTGGTCCGACTGGAGAAGGAAGCAGGGGGGCTTCCCCTCCTTGAGGCTATGGTGGGACGTGGGCAAGGCTCACGTCCGCGTCTTCTGTCAAGAGTACGCGAGGGGGTCGACCAAGAGGCGGGCGGCCAGAGTCGGGCGCCTAGAAAAAGAGGTGCTCGACCTGGAAGCCCGTCTCGGTCAAGTCGTCCAGGACCCGGCCCTGCGGACGGTGTACGAAGCGAAGAAGGCCGCGCTGAAGGACCTGCAGCTCGTCGGGTCCCGAGGCGCGTTCGTGAGGTCGCGGATCCGGTTCCTGCAGGATCTGGACCGCGGCTCCCCCTTCTTCTACTCGCTGGAAAAAAGGCAGAGTGTCCGTAAGCAGCTCTTGACGCTGCTGGCCGACGACGGCTCTCTCGTCTCGGATCCGGAGGGCGTCAACAACAGGGTCCGTGAATATTACGGGGCTCTGTTCTCTCCGGATCCGTCCAGCGAGGAAGCGCGTAGAGTTTTGTGGGAGGACCTGCCGAAGGTCGGCCCGGAGGGCGCCGAAAATCTGGAAGCTCCGCTAAGCCTGGCGGAGCTGATCGGTGCCCTCGCCCGGCTCTCGAGGGGAAAATCCCCGGGGCTGGACGGGCTGACCGTGGAGTTCCACAGGGCGTTCTGGGACGTCCTGGGGGGCGACTACGCGCGGGTCCTGGGGGAAAGTCTGGCGACCGGGGAGATGCCCCTCTCTTGGCGCAGGGCAGTCATCGTCCTGCTGCCTAAGAAGGGCGATCTCCGCCTCCTTAAGAACTGGCGCCCGGTCTCCCTCCTCAGCACGGACTACAAAATCTTCGCCAGGGCGATGTCTGCTCGCCTTGGTGCCGTGCTGGACCACATGATCCACCCCGACCAGTCCTACACGGTCCCGGGCCGGACAATCCACGATAACATCCATCTGGTCCGGGACCTCATCCATTGTTCCCAGGAGGCTGGTCTGTCGGTCGCCTTCCTATCCCTCGACCAAGAGAAGGCGTTCGACAGGGTGGATCACGACTATCTGCTCGGAACTCTGCGCGCTTTCGGGTTCGGGACGCATTTCGTCGCCCGGATCCGACTTTTGTACGCCGCCGCGGAGTGTCTGATTAAGGTTAATGGGTCCTTGACGGCGCCCCTTCGCTTTAGGAGAGGGGTGCGCCAGGGATGCCCCATGTCCGGCCAGTTATATGCCGTTTGCGTGGAGCCTTTCCTGCGCCTCTTGCGGACGAGGTTGACGGGACTGGCTCTGCAAGGGCCGGGCGTGGAGGTCGTCCTCTCGGCTTACGCCGATGACGTGCTCCTCGCGGTAGAGGATCCCGCTGACCTGCGGAGGATGCGTGAGTGCCAGGAGATTTACTCGGCCGCGTCCTCCGCCAGGATCAACTGGGAGAAATGTTCCGGACTCCTGGTGGGTCAGTGGCGGGTGGACTCCCTGCCGGAGGAGCTCAGGCCTTTTGCCTGGAGCACGACCCATCTCCTCTATCTGGGAGTCTACCTTAGCCCCGACGAGGGAGCCTGGCCGGCGAACTGGCAGGAGCTGGAGGCCAAGGTCGCCGCTCGCCTAGGGCGCTGGACAGGACTGCTCCGAGTGCTGTCCTACAGGGGTCGAGCGCTAGTCATAAACCAGCTGGTGGCCGCAATGCTGTGGTACCGGCTGGTCACTTTGACCCCTCCCCCTGCGTTTGTCGCCAAGATACAGAAGAAGCTGGTGGACTTCTTCTGGAACAACAGGAAGCACTGGGTCTCTGCTGCGGTCTTGAGTCTCCCGCTTGAGGAGGGCGGTCAGTCGTTGGTGTGCGTCAGCGCCCAGCTCGCGACTTTCCGTCTTCAGACCCTGCAGAGATACCTTTACGTCGAGCCCCCTCCTAGGTGGTGCGCTCTGGCGAGGTATTTCTTCCGCCAGCAGCTCGACCTCAATTATGACACGCAGCTCCTGTTTGTGAACTTGGGGGGTGCCAGGACCGCCCTCCGGGAGCTGCCTGTCTTTTACAGGGAACTCATCAGGGTCTGGAACAAAGTCTCCACCAAGCGCAGCTCTCCGCCGGCTGGAGTGGCGGCCGTCCTGCAGGAACCGCTGCTCGGGAATCCGTACCTCCACGGCCGAGGTTTTATGTGGCGGTCGGAAGAGAGGGCTGTGGCTGGTGAGGTGACTAGGGTCAGGGACCTGCTCGATGGCGGAGGAGCGGGCTGGATGGCGCCAGACACGCTGGCGCGGCGCCTAAATTCTGCCAACGTCCGCCACGCGGCCGATGCCATCGAGTCGCTAAAAACAGCTCTGGGCCCTGACTCCGTTAGGTGCATCGAGGAGGCTCAAGCACGTGGGGAGATCCCGTCCGAACTGACCCCCGTCCGGACGGAATTCCTCATCGGCGCCAAACCCCGGAACCTCCCTCGGGGGCCGGCGCCTCACAACTTGAGCCGCCTCCGGGAAATCCCCTCCGTGCCTTTCAGTTCCGCGCGGAGGGGTTTCCTGTACGGGCTGCTCCTGCACACCCTCAACTTTGCCATCCTCGCCGGCCGTCCGGACACGCCATGGCGTACCATCTTGCCGTCCGGAGGAGGCGGGGGTCCCCGATGGAGGGCACTCTACGCAGGGGTCCTCCCACTATTCATCGGGGACTTGGCCTGGAGGGTGGTGCACGGAGCAGTGCCGTGCAACAAATTTTTAAGCCGGTTCACGGACTCCCAGGCCGCCTGCAATTTCTGCGGTCTGGAGGAGTCCGTGTTCCATGTTTTTATTGAATGCACGAGGTTGCAGCCCCTGTTCCACTATTTGAAGGGGCTGCTCCTGAAATTCTGGCTGCACTTCAGTCCCACTCTCCTGATCTTTGGGCACCCTGTGCGGAGGGGAGCGGGTAGGTCCGAAGGCCTCCTCGTAGGACTGCTCCTGGGCACGGCCAAGTGTGCCATCAGCCGGTCCAGGCAGCGGGCGGTCGAGGGGGTCGTTCAACCTGACTGCCTGCCTCTCTTCCGCTCTTACATCCGGTCCAGGGTGTCCTTGGAGATGGAGCACGCGGTGTCCACCGGTACGCTCGCGGCCTTCCGCGAGAGGTGGGCACCGGAGGGACTGGAGTGCATCATCACGCCCGGCAACCAAATTTTAATTTGATTTTACGTTTTAAAGTTAATTTGTTTTAATTGCCGGTGCTTTTAGTGTCCCCTTCCCTTTTATAGGGGGCACTGGGGAAAAATTGTGATTTTAGTGCACAAAAAAAAAACAAAAAAAAAAAGAAAAAACACAAAAAACACAAAAAAGGGGGGAGAAAAAAGGGCCTTGTAAATGTCTGGAGTGTCACCCAGGTCGGGTGGCACAGTTTAATGTTTATGTTTTGCAGGTAGACTCGAAAAGAGTTTCATGCCCAAGGGACCAATCGTGAAGCAGTGGAGGCGTGTCCTGCTCAGTTGGAGCTGTGAGCAGTGAGGGAAGCAGCTAGCAACTTGGGCTCCTGCCTGGAGAGCCCTGAGACCAGCCCAGGAATAGAAGGAAGAAAGGGGCTTCACCACAACTTTAACCCAGAGGGAGAGGAGGAGAACAGAAAACTTTAAACATCTTTTTACCATTCTGCAAGGAGTTGGAGAGAGGGGGAAAAACCACAACAACATCCAGTGTGGAAGGAGGGAGACCCAACATTCTACAGGTGGGTGTGGGTGCATTTCCCCAAACAGACTTTGTTGTATCGGTGGGGGGAGGAAAGAAGACCACTGAGGGCCGGAACATCGCGGGGGGTGTGTGTGTGTGTGGTAGTGTGCGTGGGGGCCGTGCTTACAACTAGGCCCCCCCCCACAATTGGAACCCCCCCCACTCCCCCCCACATTTGCCTAGCCTGGGATAGCTGGAGCTACCAGGCTGAAGATTCTTTAATCACCCAATTAGAGATCGTTTAGGATTGTGTGCCTGGTGGCTCTAGCTACCCCAGGTGAAGACGTCTTCTCCCCCCACCTGAAGACCAACCCAAAGACTGTGTTTTTTGTGTGTTTTGCCATCTGGGGAGTGCACCGGCCCACAGCTGCGAGGGGAGACCTGCCCTCGCAGCCCCCCCCCTTCCCACCCCCCTCTCTCTTTCTCCGTTACCCTCTGTTTCTCCCCTCTCTCTCTGAGGCCCCCTTTTCTTCCTAATTTAAAAAAAAAAACCAATTAAGACAACTGAGCAGAGGGAGCAAGGCCTCTCCCCAATTGTCAACGAGGGGAGAGGTGCCTCGTTAAGGGCTCCTCTGCTCAGTTAATATACGAGGCCATTAAAGACCATTAAGGCCTGTGACTTTGGGGTGGGTGTAGCCCTTAAAGGGACCCCGTGATGGCGACCCCATCCACGCCGGTGGCAGGGCCAGCGAGGACGTATGCGCAGGTGGCAACCGCTTCCACGGCACCTCCTGCGCCACCCGCTGCCCTGCCACCTTTCAGACTCATTACAAAAAAACACGGGGTCAAGAGCTACACTCACCCCACAATGAGCATTGAGGAGTGCGTGCGGGCGATGGCTGGGGTAGTCGGCCCCTCGGCCATTGTCGCAGCCTCCAAGATGTCTGGGAAGGCTGTTTTCTTCCTGGGGTCGGAGCGGGCGGTGTCCCTGGCCCTCGAAAGGGGGCTCACGGTGGGCGGGACGTTCCTGCCGGTGGATCCTCTCGAGGCCACCGCGCAGAGGGTCATCGTGTCGAACGTCCCGCCCTTTGTTCCCGCTGAGCTCCTCCTCCCTCACCTACAACAACTGGAGGAGGTAAGGTCAGGGATCAACCCCATACCGCTCGGCCTCAGGGAGAACAGCCTGCGCCACGTGTTCTCCTTCCGCCGCCAGCTCTTTGTCCGGCTGGCGCGGGAGGAGACGACGGAGGGAAATTTTAATGTGGTACACGAGGGGACTGCCTACCGCGTCTTCTGGACGTCGGACGGCGTGCGGTGCCATGCCTGCAAGGAGGTGGGGCACGTTCGCAAGAACTGCCCCGCCTCCAAGGCCGCCAAACCACCGAAGGCGGCCAAGGCTGGCGCCGCCGCCACCCCTCCCCCTAGCTGCGTCCGCGTGCCGGGAGCCATGGGTGCGCGGGCATCGTCGGAGACCTTTGTTTTCAGGGCCTCCGGCGGGGGGGAGGGAGAGCGTCCGACCGGAAGGAAGGCGCGGAAGAAGACAAAACATCCAGAGGCGGGTCCCCTCGGTGCGCCAGACAATTTGACCACCGCGCTCAGCCCAACCCAGTCACCGGCGAGCGCGGGGTGCCCCGAGCCCGTGCCCGGGCCCTTGAATAACACCACAGAGGGGCCCAGGCGCGGGCAAGAAAAGGAAAAGGGGGGGGCGGAGCGGGAGGCCTCGGCAGACATGGGGGTCTCCCTGCCTCCGCGCGCCCCCAGGAACAAAAGGAGGCGCGGCTCCGATGAGGCGGAGGGGGAACAACATCCCTCCGCGGAGGAGTCGGTGCCCGCCGCGTGTCCCGCGTCCCCCACCAGCGCTCCCAAATTGCGCTGCAGGCGCGAAGAGTCTGTCCCCGGGGAGGGTGAGGCAGTCGAGGCTGCCCAGCCGCTGCCTCCCGGGGATGGAGTGGAAGATCTGCCTGTCGTGGGGGGCGTGGGGACCGCGGAGGAATGCGTAGCCGCCGGGCCGGGCGTCCCGGGGACTGAGGCGGGCGAGGCCGAAAAGGCCGAACCTGAGCCCGCCCAGCCAATACCCAACTTCCCCCGGGAGACGCTCGACCCGGCAGAAACGCAAACTGATTTTAATGAAACTGTACATGCTGGGCCGGGGGGTGGCAGCGGGGGGGGGGAGGAACACCCACCCTCGCCTCTTACTTTGGAGCTGGAGCACTTGGGGAGCCTGGGGATCTCCTATGGCCGGGTCTCTCCTTGTTCTCCGGTTCCTGGGGCGGAGGGGGAACCCCTTCCGCTGTCATTTCCCGACCCAGCACCATTTTTAAAAAAGCCCAGTGGGGACTCCTCTGCCGACGATCCTGGGGGTGGGATCGGGGCAGTGCCAGGGCCGGTTGGAGCGGCCGGTTCATTTGTCGTACCTTGTGCGGTCGATGGGCTGGCTGCTGGCGGCCACCTCCCGGAGGAGGACGGGGACTCGGTGGGGGACGCGGGTGAAGACCTAGAGACCACCGCCAGTGAGGCGGTGGATCTGCTCGCGGCCGCCGCTGAGGCCCTCCTCATTCCTGCAAAGGAACTCCGGGACTTTTTGGCCCAGAGCCGGGGTCGCCGCGACCAAGCCCGACTGGCCCTGGAAAAATGGTCCGAGCCAGAGCTGATCAAGGGGTCTGTCCGCGCCGCCGTTAAAACCTTGGCCGCGGGCGGGCCTTTGACAAAGGAGCAGCACCTTGAGCTGCGCGAGCTCGAGGGACTCCTCGCTGGGCTGCGGAGGGAGCGGAGTTCAACAAAAGACTCCGCTCCCTCCCCCACAATAGGTTAAGGTAGAGGTTGCACTATGCTTTTGCCATGAAGATAACCATAGCCAGCCTCAACATCAACGGCGGCAGAGGGGCACGCCGTAGATTTGACAATTTTTCGCTCCTGCGGGAGGGGAAATATGCGGTGTGCTTCCTGCAAGAAACCCACACCGTTCCGGGAGACGAAGCCACGTGGCTCCTGGAATGGCAAGGAGAGGTCCGCATGAGCCACCTCACCGCCATTTCTAGTGGGGTGGCCATCTTGCTGGGCCCGCATTTTCAGCCGGAGATCTTGGGGGTCGAGGAGCCCGTGCCAGGCCGCTTGCTGCACGTAACGGTTCGCCTGGGGGACGTGCCGCTCCATCTCGTGAACGTGTACGCCCCTCATCCCGGCCCGCAGCAGACGCGCTTCTTTGAAGAGGTGTCCGCTCTTCTTGGCTCCGTCGACGTCGGCGACTGCATTGTCCTCGGGGGGGATTTTAACTGCACCCTCGAGGCGAGGGACCGCTCCGGTGCCCCGCAGTGCATGACGGCGATGGAGAAGTTGAGGGACCTGGTCGGGTCCTTCGACTTGGTGGACGTCTGGCGAAATCTCCACCCCGACTCCAGCGCCTTTACTTGGGTGAGGCCTGGAGTTGGATGGTCTAGAGTCGACCGCCTTTACGTGTCTCGGGCGTACGTTTCCTGTGTCCCGGCGGCCTCCATGCGGCCGGTGCCGTGTTCGGACCACCACCTGGTGTGGGCGGAGCTCGCTTCGCTCCGCGCGAGGACGGGGACCGCGTACTGGCACTTTAACAACCGGCTGCTGGAGGACGTGCGGTTCCAGGACTCGTTCCGTCGATTCTGGTCCGACTGGAGAAGGAAGCAGGGGGGCTTCCCCTCCTTGAGGCTATGGTGGGACGTGGGCAAGGCTCACGTCCGCGTCTTCTGTCAAGAGTACGCGAGGGGGTCGACCAAGAGGCGGGCGGCCAGAGTCGGGCGCCTAGAAAAAGAGGTGCTCGACCTGGAAGCCCGTCTCGGTCAAGTCGTCCAGGACCCGGCCCTGCGGACGGTGTACGAAGCGAAGAAGGCCGCGCTGAAGGACCTGCAGCTCGTCGGGTCCCGAGGCGCGTTCGTGAGGTCGCGGATCCGGTTCCTGCAGGATCTGGACCGCGGCTCCCCCTTCTTCTACTCGCTGGAAAAAAGGCAGAGTGTCCGTAAGCAGCTCTTGACGCTGCTGGCCGACGACGGCTCTCTCGTCTCGGATCCGGAGGGCGTCAACAACAGGGTCCGTGAATATTACGGGGCTCTGTTCTCTCCGGATCCGTCCAGCGAGGAAGCGCGTAGAGTTTTGTGGGAGGACCTGCCGAAGGTCGGCCCGGAGGGCGCCGAAAATCTGGAAGCTCCGCTAAGCCTGGCGGAGCTGATCGGTGCCCTCGCCCGGCTCTCGAGGGGAAAATCCCCGGGGCTGGACGGGCTGACCGTGGAGTTCCACAGGGCGTTCTGGGACGTCCTGGGGGGCGACTACGCGCGGGTCCTGGGGGAAAGTCTGGCGACCGGGGAGATGCCCCTCTCTTGGCGCAGGGCAGTCATCGTCCTGCTGCCTAAGAAGGGCGATCTCCGCCTCCTTAAGAACTGGCGCCCGGTCTCCCTCCTCAGCACGGACTACAAAATCTTCGCCAGGGCGATGTCTGCTCGCCTTGGTGCCGTGCTGGACCACATGATCCACCCCGACCAGTCCTACACGGTCCCGGGCCGGACAATCCACGATAACATCCATCTGGTCCGGGACCTCATCCATTGTTCCCAGGAGGCTGGTCTGTCGGTCGCCTTCCTATCCCTCGACCAAGAGAAGGCGTTCGACAGGGTGGATCACGACTATCTGCTCGGAACTCTGCGCGCTTTCGGGTTCGGGACGCATTTCGTCGCCCGGATCCGACTTTTGTACGCCGCCGCGGAGTGTCTGATTAAGGTTAATGGGTCCTTGACGGCGCCCCTTCGCTTTAGGAGAGGGGTGCGCCAGGGATGCCCCATGTCCGGCCAGTTATATGCCGTTTGCGTGGAGCCTTTCCTGCGCCTCTTGCGGACGAGGTTGACGGGACTGGCTCTGCAAGGGCCGGGCGTGGAGGTCGTCCTCTCGGCTTACGCCGATGACGTGCTCCTCGCGGTAGAGGATCCCGCTGACCTGCGGAGGATGCGTGAGTGCCAGGAGATTTACTCGGCCGCGTCCTCCGCCAGGATCAACTGGGAGAAATGTTCCGGACTCCTGGTGGGTCAGTGGCGGGTGGACTCCCTGCCGGAGGAGCTCAGGCCTTTTGCCTGGAGCACGACCCATCTCCTCTATCTGGGAGTCTACCTTAGCCCCGACGAGGGAGCCTGGCCGGCGAACTGGCAGGAGCTGGAGGCCAAGGTCGCCGCTCGCCTAGGGCGCTGGACAGGACTGCTCCGAGTGCTGTCCTACAGGGGTCGAGCGCTAGTCATAAACCAGCTGGTGGCCGCAATGCTGTGGTACCGGCTGGTCACTTTGACCCCTCCCCCTGCGTTTGTCGCCAAGATACAGAAGAAGCTGGTGGACTTCTTCTGGAACAACAGGAAGCACTGGGTCTCTGCCGCGGTCTTGAGTCTCCCGCTTGAGGAGGGCGGTCAGTCGTTGGTGTGCGTCAGCGCCCAGCTCGCGACTTTCCGTCTTCAGACCCTGCAGAGATACCTTTACGTCGAGCCCCCTCCTAGGTGGTGCGCTCTGGCGATGTATTTCTTCCGCCAGCAGCTCGACCTCAATTATGACACGCAGCTCCTGTTTGTGAACTTGGGGGGTGCCAGGACCGCCCTCCGAGAGCTGCCTGTCTTTTACAGGGAACTCATCAGGGTCTGGAACAAAGTCTCCACCAAGCGCAGCTCTCCGCCGGCTGGAGTGGCGGCCGTCCTGCAGGAACCGCTGCTCGGGAATCCGTACCTCCACGGCCGAGGCTTTATGTGGCGGTCGGAAGAGAGGGCTGTGGCTGGTGAGGTGACCAGGGTCAGGGACCTGCTCGATGGCGGAGGAGCGGGCTGGATGGCGCCAGACACGCTGGCGCGGCGCCTAAATTCTGCCAACGTCCGCCACGCGGCCGATGCCATCGAGTCGCTAAAAACAGCTCTGGGCCCTGACTCCGTTAGGTGCATCGAGGAGGCTCAAGCACGTGGGGAGATCCCGTCCGAACTGACCCCCGTCCGGACGGAATTCCTCATCGGCGCCAAACCCCGGAACCTCCCTCGGGGGCCGGCGCCTCACAACTTGAGCCGCCTCGGGGAAATCCCCTCCGTGCCTTTCAGTTCCGCGCGGAGGGGTTTCCTGTACGGGCTGCTCCTGCACACCCTCAACTTTGCCATCCTCGCCGGCCGTCCGGACACGCCATGGCGTACCATCTTGCCGTCCGGAGGAGGCGGGGGTCCCCGATGGAGGGCATTCTACGCAGGGGTCCTCCCACTATTCATCGGGGACTTGGCCTGGAGGGTGGTGCACGGAGCAGTGCCGTGCAACAAATTTTTAAGCCGGTTCACGGACTCCCAGGCCGCCTGCAATTTCTGCGGTCTGGAGGAGTCCGTGTTCCATGTTTTTATTGAGTGCACAAGGTTGCAGCCCCTGTTCCATTATTTGAAGGGGCTGCTCCTGAAATTCTGGCTGCACTTCAGTCCCACTCTCCTGATCTTTGGGCACCCTGTGCGGAGGGGAGCGGGTAGGTCCGAAGGCCTCCTCGTAGGACTGCTCCTGGGCACGGCCAAGGGTGCCATCAGCCGGTCCAGGCAGCGGGCGGTCGAGGGGGTCGTTCAACCTGACTGCCTGCCTCTCTTCCGCTCTTACATCCGGTCCAGGGTGTCCTTGGAGATGGAGCACGCGGTGTCCACCGGTACGCTCGCGGCCTTCCGCGAGAGGTGGGCACCGGAGGGACTGGAGTGCATCATCACGCCCGGCAACCAAATTTTAATTTGATTTTACGTTTTAAAGTTAATTTGTTTTAATTGCCGGTGCTTTTAGTGTCCCCTTCCCTTTTATAGGGGGCACTGGGGAAAAATTGTGATTTTAGTGCCCAAAAAAAAACAAAAAAAAAAGGAAAAAACACAAAAAAAAAACAAAAAAGGGGGAAAAAAAAAGGGCCTTGTAAATGTCTGGAGTGTCACCCAGGTCGGGTGGCACCGTTTAATGTTTTATGTTTTGCAGGTGAACTCCAAAAAGAGTTTCATGCCCAAGGAACCAATGGTAGAGCAGTGGAGGCGTGTCCTGCACAGTAGGAGCTGTGAGCAGTGAGAGGAGCAGCTATCAACTTGAGCTCCTGCCTGGAGAGCCCTGAGACCAGCCCAGGAACAGAAGGAAGGAAGGGGCTTCACCTCAACTTTTATCCAGAGGGAGAGGAGGAGAACAGAAAACTTTACAACATCTTTATCATTTCTGCAAGGAGTTGGAGAGAGGGGGAAAAACCAACAACAAACATCCAGTGTGGAAGGAGGGAGACTCTACCATTTCAACAGGTGGGTGTTGGTGCATTTCCCAAAAGGACTTTGTTGTATCGGTGGGGGGAGGAAAGAAGACCACTGAGGGCCGGAACATCGCGGGGGGTGTGTGTGTGTGTGTGGAAGTGTGTGTGGGGGCCGTGCTTACAACTAGGCCCCCCCCCACAATTGGAACCCCCCCCACCCCCCCCCCCCCCCAATTGCCTAGCCTGGGATAGCTGGAGCTACCAGGCTGAAGATTGTTGTTTTTCTTAATCACCCAATTAAAGATCGTTAGGAGTGCCTGGTGGCTCCAGCTGCCCCAGGTGAAGACATCTTCTCCCCCCACCTGAAGACCACCCCAAAGACTTTTGTGTTTTGCCATCTGGGGAGTGCACCCACCCACAGCTGCGAGGGGAGACCTGCCCTCGCAGCCCCCCCCCCTTCCCACCCCCCTCTCTCTTTCTCTGCTACTCTGTTTCTCCCCTCTCTCTCTGAGGCCTCTTCCTTCCAAATTTACAAAAAAAACAAAACCAATTAAGACAACTGAGCAGAGGGAGCAAGGCCTCTCCCCAATTGCCAACTGGGGGAGAGGTACCTCATTAAGGGCTCCTCTGCTCAGTTAACATACGAGGCCAATTAAGACCATTAAGGCCTGTGACTTTGGGGTGGGTGTAGCCCTTAAAGGGACCCCGTGATGGCGACCCCATCCACGCCGGTGGCAGGGCCAGCGAAGACGTATGCGCAGGTGGCAACCGCTTCCACGGCACCTCCTGCGCTACCCGCTGCCCTGCCACCATTCAGACTCATTACAAAAAAACACGGGGTCAAGAGCTACACTCACCCCACAATGAGCATTGAGGAGTGCGTGCGGGCGATGGCTGGGGTAGTCGGCCCCTCGGCCATTGTCGCAGCCTCCAAGATGTCTGGGAAGGCTGTTTTCTTCCTGGGGTCGGAGCGGGCGGTGTCCCTGGCCCTCGAAAAGGGGCTCACGGTGGGCGGGACGTTCCTGCCGGTGGACCCTCTCGAGGCCACCGCGCAGAGGGTCATCATATCGAACGTCCCGCCCTTTGTTCCCGCTGGGCTCCTCCTCCCTCACCTACACCAACTGGGGGAGGTAAGGTCGGGGATCAACCCCATACCGCTCAGCCTCAGGGAGAGCAGCCTGCGCCACGTGTTCTCCTTCCGCCGCCAGCTCTTTGTCCGGCTGGCGCGGGAGGAGACGACGGAGGGGTCTTTTAATGTGGTGCACGAGGGGACTGCCTACCGCGTCTTCTGGACGTCGGACGGCGTGCGGTGCCATGCCTGCAGAGAGGTGGGGCACGTTCGCAAGAACTGCCCTGCCTCCAAGGCCGCCAAACCACCGAAGGCGGCCAAGGCTGGCGCCGCCGCCACCCCTCCCCCTAGTTGCGTCCGCGTGCCGGGAGCCGTAGGTGCGCGGGCATCGTCGGAGGCCTTTGCTTTCAGGGCCTCCGGCGGGGGGGAGGGAGAGCGTCCGAGCGGAAAGTGGGCGCGGAACAAGAAGAAACATCTAGAGGCGGGTCCCCTCAGTGCGCCAGAAAGATTGACCACTGCGCTCAGCCCAACCCAGCCACCGGCGAGCGCGGGGTGCCCCGAGCCCGTGCCCGAGCCCTTGAACAACACCACAGAGGGGCCCGGGCGCGGGCAAGAAAAGGAAAAGGGGCGGGCGGAGCGGGAGGCCTCGGCAGACATGGAGGTCTCCCTGACTCCGCGCGCCCCCAGGAACAAAAGGAGGCACGGCTCCGATGAGGCGGAGGGGGAACAACATCCCTCCGCGGAGGAGTCGGTGCCCGCCGCGTGTCCCGCATCCCCAACCAGCGCCCCCAAGCAGCGCTGTCGGCGAGAGGAGTCTGTCCCCGGGGAGGGTGAGACAGTCGAGGCTGCCCAGCCTCTGCCTCCCGGGGATGGCGTGGAGGATCTGCCTGTCGTGGGGGGCGTGGGGACCGCGGAGGAATGCGTAGCCGCCGGGCCGGGCGTCCCGGGGACTGAGGCGGGCGAGGCCGAAAAGGCCGAACCTGAGCCCGCCCAGCCAATACCCAACTTCCCCCGGGAGACGCTCGACCCGGCAGAAACACAATTTACTGTTTTTAATGAAACTGTAGATGCTGGGCCGGGGGGTGGCAGCGGGGAGGGGGAGGAACACCCACCCTCGCCCCTTACTTTGGAGCTGGTGCACTTGGGGAGCCTGGGGATTTCCCATGGCCGGGTCTCTCCTTGTTCCCCGGTTCCTGGGGCGGAGGGGGAACCCCTTCCGCTGTCATTTCCCGACCCAGCACCATTTTTAAAAGAGCCCAGTGGGGACTCCTCTGCCGATGATCCTGGGGGTGGGATCGGGGCAGTGCCAGGGCCGGTTGGAGCGGCCGGTTCATTTGCCGTACCTTGTGCGGTCGATGGGCTGGCTGCTGGCGGCCACCTCCCGGAGGAGGACGGGGCCTCGGTGGGGGACGCGGGTGAAGACCTAGAGACCACCGCCAGCGAGGCGGTGGATCTGCTCGCGGCCGCCGCCGAGACAATCCTCATTCCTGCAAAGGAACTCCGGGACTTTTTGGCCCAGAGCCGGGGTCGCTGCGACCAAGCCCGACTGGCCCTGGAATAATGATCCGAGCCAGAGCTGATCAAGGCGTCCGTTCGCGCCGCCGTCAAAAACTTGGCCGCGGGCGGGCCCTTGACAAAGGCGCAACACCTTGAGCTGCGCGAGCTCGAGGGACTCCTCGCTGGGCTGCGGAGGGAGCGGAGTTCAACAAAAGACTCCGCTCCCTCCCCCACAATAGGTTAAGGTAGAGGTTGCACTATGCTTTTGCCATGAAGATAACCATAGCCAGCCTCAACATCAACGGCGGCAGAGGGGCACGCCGTAGATTTGACAATTTTTCGCTCCTGCGGGAGGGGAAATATGCGGTGTGCTTCCTGCAAGAAACCCACACCGTTCCGGGAGACGAAGCCACGTGGCTCCTGGAATGGCAAGGAGAGGTCCGCATGAGCCATCTCACCGCCATTTCTAGTGGGGTGGCCATCTTGCTGGGCCCGCATTTTCAGCCGGAGATCTTGGGGGTCGAGGAGCCCGTGCCAGGCCGCTTGCTGCACGTAACGGTTCGCCTGGGGGACGTGCCGCTCCATCTCGTGAACGTGTACGCCCCTCATCCCGGCCCGCAGCAAACGCGCTTCTTTGAAGAGGTGTCCGCTCTTCTTGGCTCCGTCGACGTCAGCGACTGCATTGTCCTCGGGGGGGATTTTAACAGCACCCTCGAGGCGAGGGACCGCTCCGGTGCCCCGCAGTGCATGACGGCGATGGAGAAGTTGAGGGACCTGGTCGGGTCCTTCGACTTGGTGGACGTCTGGCGAAATCTCCACCCGGACTCCAGCGCCTTTACTTGGGTGAGGCCTGGAGTTGGATGGTCTAGAGTCGACCGCCTTTACGTGTCTCGGGCGTACGTTTCCTGCGTCCCGGCGGCCTCCATGCGGCCGGTGCCGTGTTCGGACCACCACCTGGTGTGGGCGGAGCTCGCTTCGCTCCGCGCGAGGACGGGGTCCGCGTAATGGCACTTTAACAACCGGCTGCTGGAGGACGTGTGGTTCCAGGACTCGTTCCGTCGATTCTGGTCCGACTGGAGAAGGAAGCAGGGGGGCTTCCCCTCCTTGAGGCTATGGTGGGACGTGGGCAAGGCTCACGTCCGCGTCTTCTGTCAAGAGTACGCGAGGGGGTCGACCAAGAGGCGGGCGGCCAGAGTCGGGCGCCTAGAAAAAGAGGTGCTCGACCTGGAAGCCCGTCTCGGTCAAGTCGTCCAGGACCCGGCCCTGCGGACGGTGTACGAAGCGAAGAAGGCCGCGCTGAAGGACCTGCAGCTCGTCGGGTCCCGATGCGCGTTCGTGAGGTCGCGGATCCGGTTCCTGCGGGATCTGGACCGCGGCTCCCCCTTCTTCTACTCGCTGGAAAAAAGGCAGAGTGTCCGTAAGCAGCTCTTGACGCTGCTGGCCGACGACGGCTCTCTCGTCTCGGATCCGGAGGGCGTCAACAACAGGGTCCGTGAATATTACGGGGCTCTGTTCTCTCCGGATCCGTCCAGCGAGGAAGCGCGTAGAGTTTTGTGGGAGGACCTGCCGAAGGTCAGCCCGGAGGGCGCCGAAAATCTGGAAGCTCCGCTAAGCCTGGCGGAGCTGACCGGTGCCCTCGCCCGGCTCTCGAGGGGAAAATCCCCGGGGCTGGACGGGCTGACCGTGGAGTTCCACAGGGCGTTCTGGGACGTCCTGGGGAGCGACTACGCGCGGGTCCTGGGGGAAAGTCTGGCGACCGGGGAGATGCCCCTCTCTTGGCGCAGGGCAGTCATCGTCCTGCTGCCTAAGAAGGGCGATCTCCGCCTCCTTAAGAACTGGCGCCCGGTCTCCCTCCTCAGCACGGACTACAAAATCTTCGCCAGGGCGATGTCTGCTCGCCTTGGTGCCGTGCTGGACCACATGATCCACCCCGACCAGTCATACACGGTCCCGGGCCGGACAATCCACGATAACATCCATCTGGTCCGGGACCTCATCCATTGTTCCCAGGAGGCTGGTCTGTCGGTCGCCTTCCTATCCCTCGACCAAGAGAAGGCGTTCGACAGGGTGGATCACGACTATCTGCTCGGAACTCTGCGCGCTTTCGGGTTCGGGACGCATTTCGTCGCCCGGATCCGACTTTTGTACGCCGCCGCGGAGTGTCTGATTAAGGTTAACGGGTCCTTGATGGCGCCCCTTCGCTTTAGGAGAGGGGTGCGCCAGGGATGCCCCATGTCCGGCCAGTTATACGCCGTTTGCGTGGAGCCTTTCCTGCGCCTCTTGCGGACGAGGTTGACGGGACTGGCTCTGCAAGGGCCGGGCGTGGAGGTCGTCCTCTCGGCTTACGCCGATGACGTGCTCCTCGCGGTAGAGGATCCCGCTGACCTGCGGAGGATGCGTGAGTGCCAGGAGATTTACTCGGCCGCGTCCTCCGCCAGGATCAACTGGGAGAAATGTTCCGGACTCCTGGTGGGTCAGTGGCGGGTGGACTCCCTGCCGGAGGAGCTCAGGCCTTTTGCCTGGAGCACGACCCATCTCCTCTATCTGGGAGTCTACCTTAGCCCCGACGAGGAAGCCTGGCCGGCGAACTGGCAGGAGCTGGAGGCCAAGGTCGTCGCTCGCCTAGGGCGCTGGACAGGACTGCTCCGAGTGCTGTCCTACAGGGGTCGAGCGCTAGTCATAAACCAGCTGGTGGCCGCAATGCTGTGGTACCGGCTGGTCACTTTGACCCCTCCCCCTGCGTTTGTCGCCAAGATACAGAAGAAGCTGGTGGACTTCTTCTGGAACAACAGGAAGCACTGGGTCTCTGCCGCGGTCTTGAGTCTCCCGCTTGAGGAGGGCGGTCAGTCGTTGGTGTGCGTCAGCGCCCAGCTCGCGACTTTCCGTCTTCAGACCCTGCAGAGATACCTTTACGTCGAGCCCCCTCCTAGGTGGTGCGCTCTGGCGAGGTATTTCTTCCGCCAGCAGCTCGACCTCAATTATGACACGCAGCTCCTGTTTGTGAACTTGGGGGGTGCCAGGACCGCCCTCCGGGAGCTGCCTGTCTTTTACAGGGAACTCATCAGGGTCTGGAACAAAGTCTCCACCAAGCGCAGCTCTCCGCCGGCTGGAGTGGCGGCCGTCCTGCAGGAACCGCTGCTCGGGAATCCGTACCTCCACGGCCGAGGCTTTATGTGGCGGTCGGAAGAGAGGGCTGTGGCTGGTGAGGTGACCAGGGTCAGGGACCTGCTCGATGGCGGAGGAGCGGGCTGGATGGCGCCAGCGTGTCTGGCGCGGCGCCTAAATTCTGCCAACGTCCGCCACGCGGCCGATGCCATCGAGTCGCTAAAAACAGCTCTGGGCCCTGACTCCGTTAGGTGCATCGAGGAGGCTCAGGCACGTGGGGAGATCCCGTCCGAACTGACCCCCGTCCGGACGGAATTCCTCATCGGCGCCAAACCCCGGAACCTCCCTCGGGGGCCGGCGCCTCACAACTTGAGCCGCCTCGGGGAAATCCCCTCCGTGCCTTTCAGTTCCGCGCGGAGGGGTTTCCTGGACGGGCTGCTCCTGCACACCCTCAACTTTGCCATCCTCGCCGGCCGTCCGGACACGCCATGGCGTACCATCTTGCCGTCCGGAGGAGGCGGGGGTCCCCGATGGAGGGCACTCTGCGCAGGGGTCCTCCCACTATTCATCGGGGACTTGGCCTGGAGGGTGGTGCACGGAGCAGTGCCGTGCAATAAATTTTTAAGCCGGTTCACGGACTCCCAGGCCGCCTGCAATTTCTGCGGTCTGGAGGAGTCCGTGTTCCATGTTTTTATTGAATGCACAAGGTTGCAGCCCCTGTTCCACTATTTGAAGGGGCTGCTCCTGAAATTCTGGCTGCACTTCAGTCCCACTCTCCTGATCTTTGGGCACCCTGTGCGGAGGGGAGCGGGTAGGTCCGAAGGCCTCCTCGTAGGACTGCTCCTGGGCACGGCCAAGGGTGCCATCAGCCGGTCCAGGCAGCGGGCGGTCGAGGGGGTCGTTCAACCTGACTGCCTGCCTCTCTTCCGCTCTTACATCCGGTCCAGGGTGTCCTTGGAGATGGAGCACGCAGTGTCCACCGGTACGCTCGCGGCCTTCCGCGAGAGGTGGGCACCGGAGGGACTGGAGTGCATCATCACGCCCGGCAACCAAATTTTAATTTGATTTTACGTTTTTTAAGTTTAATTTGTTTTAATTGCCGGTGCTTTTAGTGTCCCCCTCTCCTTTTATAGGGGGCACTGGAAAAAAGGAAAAATTTGATTTTAGTGCCCAAAAAAAAACCACAAAAAAAAAAACAAAAAAACAAACAAAAAAGGGCCTTGTAAATGTCTTGTGTGTGTCATCCAGGTCGGGTGGCACGGATACATGTTTTATGTTTTCGCAGGTAAACTCAAAAGAGTTTCATGCCCAAGGAAGCTGTGTGATGGTGATGCAGTGGTAAGCATGGTTGCCTTCCAAGCAGTTGACCTGGGTTTGATTACCAGCCATCACATTTGTCAATTTCTACTTGTGGATGAAATGAACCTCAAATGACTCTGGTTGGAAGCAGTTCTTCCAGCCGCAGCTCATGGATTTTAAAAAGCAGCGGCCGCGTGCCCTAATGGATAAGGCATCTGACTTCGATAATAACCGCGAGGTTCGAGTCCTACCGCGGTCAACTAACACGATGCATCAAATTTCATTGTCAGGGTGGCCGAGTGGTTTAAGGTGCCAAACTCAAAGACTGTAATCCTTACCTTACCAAAGGTTGGTGTATTCTGGGACGTGAGTGCCAAACCCACTTCTAGCGGCGTGGTTTCCAATCCCACTTCTGACATTAACTTGAACGCGGTGTCCACCGGTACGCTCGCGGCCTTCCGCGAGAGGTGGGCACCGGAGGGACTGGAGTGCATCATCACGCCCGGCAACCAAATTTTAATTTGATTTTACGTTTTTTAAGTTTAATTTGTTTTAATTGCCGGTGCTTTTAGTGTCCCCCTCTCCTTTTATAGGGGGCACTGGAAAAAAGGAAAAATTTGATTTTAGTGCCCAAAAAAAAAAACCACAAAAAAACCCCCCAAAAAAAACAAAAAAGGGCCTTGTAAATGGCTTGTGTGTGTCTTCCAGGTCGGGTGGCACGGATACATGTTTTATGTTTTGGCAGGTAAACTCAAAAGAGTTTCATGCCCAAGGACCAATCGTGGAGCAGTAGAGGCGTGTCCTGCTCAGTTGGAGCTGTGAGCAGTGCTGAGAGCTGCTAGCAACTTGAGCTCCTGCCTGGAGAGCCCTGAGACCAGCCCAGGAAAAGAAGGAAGGAAGGGGCTTCACCTTCAACTTTAACCCAGAGGGAGAGGAGGAGAACAGAAAACTTTAACAACTTTACCATTTCTGCAAAGAGTTGGAGAGAGGGGGAAAAACCACAACAACATCCAGTGTGGAAGGAGGGAGACTCTACAATTCTACAGGTGGGTGTGGGTGCATTTCCCAAAAAGACTTTATTGTATCGGTGGGGGGAGGAAAGAAGACCACTGAGGGCCGGAACATCGCGGGGGGTGTGTGTGTGTGTGGTAGTGTGTGTGGGGGCCGTGCTTACAACTAGGCCCCCCCCCACAATTGGAACCCCCCCCACCCCCCCACATTTGCCGAGCCTGGGATAGCTGGAGCTACCAGGCTGAAGATTTTCATTAATCACCCTATTAAAGATCGTTTAGGAGTGTGTGCCTGGTGGCTCTAGCTACCCCAGGTGAAGACGTCTTCTCCCCCCACCTGAAGACCACCCCAAAGACTTTTTGTTTTGCCATCTGGGGAGTGCACCCACCCACAGCTGCGAGGGGAGACCTACCCTCGCAGCCCCCCCCCCCTTCCCACCCCCCTCTCTCTTTCTCTGCTACTCTGTTTCTCCCCTCTCTCTCTGAGGCCTCTTTCCTCCAAATTAATAAAAAAAAAACCAATTAAGACAACTGAGCAGAGGGAGCAAGGCCCCTCCCCAATTACCAACTAGGGGAGAGGTACCTCGTTAAGAGCTCCTCTGCTTCAGTCTTTTAGATAAGAGGCCTAATTAAGACCATTAAGGCCTGTGACTTTGGGGTGGGTGTAGCCCTTAAAGGGACCCCGTGATGGCGACCCCATCCACGCCGGTGGCAGGGCCAGCAAGGACGTATGCGCAGGCGGTGTCCACATCCACGGCACCTCCTGCGCCACCCGCTGCCCTGCCACCATTTAGATTAATTACTAAAAAACACGGGGTCAAGAGCTACACTCACCCCACAATGACCATAGAGGAGTGCGTGCGGGCGATGGCTGGGGTAGTCGGCCCCTCGGCCATTGTCGCAGCCTCCAAGATGTCTGGGAAGGCCGTGTTCTTCCTGGGGTCGGAGCGGGCGGTGTCCCTGGCCCTTGAAAAGGGGCTCACGGTGGGCGGGACGTTCCTGCCGGTGGACCCTCTCGAGGCCACCGCGCAGAGGGTCATCATTTCAAACGTCCCGCCCTTTGTTCCCGCTGAGCTCCTCCTCCCTCACCTACACCAACTGGGGGAGGTAAGGTCAGGGATCAACCCCATACCGCTCGGCCTCAGGGAGAGCAGCCTGCGCCACGTGTTCTCCTTCCGCCGCCAGCTCTTTGTCCGGCTGGCGCGGGAGGAGATGACGGAGGGGAACTTTAATGTGGTGCACGAGGGGACTGCCTACCGCGTCTTTTGGACGTCGGACGGCGTGCGGTGCCATGCCTGCAGGGAGGTGGGGCACGTTCGCAAGAACTGCCCCGCCTCCAAGGCCGCCAAACCACCGAAGGCGGCCAAGGCTGGCGCCGCCGCCACCCCTCCCCCTAGTTGCGTCCGCGTGCCGGGAGCCATGGGTGCGCGGGCATCGTCGGAGGCCTTTGTTTTCAGGGCCTCCGGCGGGGGGGAGGGAGAGCGTCCGAGCGGAAAGAAGGCGCGGAAGAAGGAGAAACATCTAGAGGCGGGTCCCCTCGGTGCGCCGGAAAGTTTGACCACCGCGCTCAGCCCAACCCAGTCACCGGCGAGCGCGGGGTGCCCCGAGCCCGTGCCCGGGCCCTTGAATAACACCACAGAGGGGCCCAGGCGCGGGCAAGAAAAGAAAAAGGGGGGGGCGGAGCGGGAGGCCTCGGCAGACATGGGGGTCTCCCTGCCTCCGCGCGCCCCCAGGAACAAAAGGAGGCAAGGCTCCGATGAGACGGAGGGGGAACAACATCCCTCCGTGGAGGAGTTGGTGCCCGCCGCGTGTCCCGCGTCCCCAACCAGCGCCCCCAAGCAGCGCCGTAGGCGGGAGGAGTCTGTCCCCGGGGAGGGTGAAACAGTTGAGGCTGCCCAGCCTCTGCCTCCCGGGGATGGAGTGGAAGATCTGCCTGTCGTGGGGGGCGTGGGGACCGCGGAGGAATGCGTAGCCGCCGGGCCGGGCGTCCCGGGGACTGAGGCGGGCGAGGCCGAAAAGGCCGAACCTGAGCCCGCCCAGCCAATACTCAACTTCCCCTGGGAGTCGCTCGACCCGGCAGAAACACAAACTATTAAATATGACACTGTAAATGCTGGGCCGGGGGGTGGCAGCGGGGAGGGGGAGGAACACCCACCCTCGCCTCTTGCTGTGGAGCTGGAGCACTTGGAGAGCCTGGGGATTTCCTATGGCCGGGTCTCTCCTTGTTCTCCGGTTCCTGGGGCGGGGGGGGAACCCCTTCCGCTGTCATTTCCCGACCCAGCACCATTTTTAAAAGAGCCCAGTGGGGACTCCTCTGCCGACGATCCTGGGGGTGGGATCGGGGCAGTGCCAGGGCCGGTTGGAGCGGCCGGTTCATTTGCCGTACCTTGTGCGGTCGATGGGCTGGCTGCTGGCGGCCACCTCCCGGAGGAGGACGGGGACTCGGTGGGGGACGCGGGTGAAGACCTAGAGACCACCGCCAGCGAGGCGGTGGATCTGCTCGCGGCCGCCGCCGAGACAATCCTCATTCCTGAAAAGGAACTCCGGGACTTTTTGGCCCAGAGCCGGGGTCGCTGCAACCAAGCCCGACTGGCCCTGGAAAAATGGTCCGAGCCAGAGCTGATCAAGGCGTCCGTCCGCGCCGCCGTCAAAACCTTGGCCGCGGGTGGGCCCTTGACAAAGGAGCAGCACCTTGAGCTGCGCGAGCTCGAGGGACTCCTCGCTGGGCTGCGGAGGGAGCGGAGTTCAACAAAAGACTCCGCTCCCTCCCCCACAATAGGTTAAGGTAGAGGTTGCACTATGCTTTTGCCATGAAGATAACCATAGCCAGCCTCAACATCAACGGCGGCAGAGGGGCACGCCGTAGATTTGACAATTTTTCGCTCCTGCGGGAGGGGAAATATGCGGTGTGCTTCCTGCAAGAAACCCACACCGTTCCGGGAGACGAAGCCACGTGGCTCCTGGAATGGCAAGGAGAGGTCCGCATGAGCCACCTCACCGCCATTTCTAGTGGGGTGGCCATCTTGCTGGGCCCGCATTTTCAGCCGGAGATCTTGGGGGTCGAGGAGCCCGTGCCAGGCCGCTTGCTGCACGTAACGGTTCGCCTGGGGGACGTGCCGCTCCATCTCGTGAACGTGTACGCCCCTCATCCCGGCCCGCAGCAAACGCGCTTCTTTGAAGAGGTGTCCGCTCTTCTTGGCTCCGTCGACGTCGGCGACTGCATTGTCCTCGGGGGGGATTTTAACTGCACCCTCGAGGCGAGGGACCGCTCCGGTGCCCCGCAGTGCATGACGGCGATGGAGAAGTTGAGGGACCTGGTCGGGTCCTTCGACTTGGTGGACGTCTGGCGAAATCTCCACCCCGACTCCAGCGCCTTTACTTGGGTGAGGCCTGGAGTTGGATGGTCTAGAGTCGACCGCCTTTACGTGTCTCGGGCGTACGTTTCCTGCGTCCCGGCGGCCTCCATGCGGCCGGTGCCGTGTTCGGACCACCACCTGGTGTGGGCGGAGCTCGCTTCGCTCCGCGCGAGGACGGGGTCCGCGTACTGGCACTTTAACAACCGGCTGCTGGAGGACGTGCGGTTCCAGGACTCGTTCCGTCGATTCTGGTCCGACTGGAGAAGGAAGCAGGGGGGCTTCCCCTCCTTGAGGCTATGGTGGGACGTGGGCAAGGCTCACGTCCGCGTCTTCTGTCAAGAGTACGCGAGGGGGTCGACCAAGAGGCGGGCGGCCAGAGTCGGGCGCCTAGAAAAAGAGGTGCTCGACCTGGAAGCCCGTCTCGGTCAAGTCGTCCAGGACCCGGCCCTGCGGACGGTGTACGAAGCGAAGAAGGCCGCGCTGAAGGACCTGCAGCTCGTCGGGTCCCGAGGCGCGTTCGTGAGGTCACCGTTCCGGTTCCTGCGGGATCTGGACCGCGGCTCCCCCTTCTTCTACTCGCTGGAAAAAAGGCAGAGTGTCCGTAAGCAGCTCTTGACGCTGCTGGCCGACGACGGCTCTCTCGTCTCGGATCCGGAGGGCGTCAACAACAGGGTCCGTGAATATTACGGGGCTCTGTTCTCTCCGGATCCGTCCAGCGAGGAAGCGCGTAGAGTTTTGTGGGAGGACCTGCCGAAGGTCGGCCCGGAGGGCGCCGAAAATCTGGAAGCTCCGCTAAGCCTGGCGGAGCTGACCGGTGCCCTCGCCCGGCTCTCGGGGGGAAAATCCCCGGGGCTGGACGGGCTGACCGTGGAGTTCCACAGGGCGTTCTGGGACGTCCTGGGGAGCAACTACGCGCGGGTCCTGGGGGAAAGTCTGGCGACCGGGGAGATGCCCCTCTCTTGGCGCAGGGCAGTCATCGTCCTGCTGCCTAAGAAGGGCGATCTCCGCCTCCTTAAGAACTGGCGCCCGGTCTCCCTCCTCAGCACGGACTACAAAATCTTCGCCAGGGCGATGTCTGCTCGCCTTGGTGCCGTGCTGGACCACATGATCCACCCCGACCAGTCCTACATGGTCCCGGGCCGGACAATCCACGATAACATCCATCTGGTCCGGGACCTCATCCATTGTTCCCAGGAGGCTGGTCTGTCGGTCGCCTTCCTATCCCTCGACCAAGAGAAGGCGTTCGACAGGGTGGATCACGACTATCTGCTCGGAACTCTGCGCGCTTTCGGGTTCGGGACGCATTTCGTCGCCCGGATCCGACTTTTGTACGCCGCCGCGGAGTGTCTGATTAAGGTTAACGGGTCCTTGACGGCGCCCCTTCGCTTTAGGAGAGGGGTGCGCCAGGGATGCCCCATGTCCAGCCAGTTATACACCGTTTGCGTGGAGCCTTTCCTGCGCCTCTTGCGGACGAGGTTGACGGGACTGGCTCTGCAAGGGCCGGGCGTGGAGGTCGTCCTCTCGGCTTACGCCGATGACGTGCTCCTCGCGGTAGAGGATCCCGCTGACCTGCGGAGGATGCGTGAGTGCCAGGAGATTTACTCGGCCGCGTCCTCCGCCAGGATCAACTGGGAGAAATGTTCCGGACTCCTGGTGGGTCAGTGGCGGGTGGACTCCCTGCCGGAGGAGCTCAGGCCTTTTGCCTGGAGCACGACCCATCTCCTCTATCTGGGAGTCTACCTTAGCCCCGACGAGGGAGCCTGGCCGGCGAACTGGCAGGAGCTGGAGGCCAAGGTCGCCGCTCGCCTAGGGCGCTGGACAGGACTGCTCCGAGTGCTGTCCTACAGGGGTCGAGCGCTAGTCATAAACCAGCTAGTGGCCGCAATGTTGTGGTTCCGGCTGGTCACTTTGACCCCTCCCCCTGCGTTTGTCGCCAAGATACAGAAGAAGCTGGTGGACTTCTTCTGGAACAACAGGAAGCACTGGGTCTCTGCCGCGGTCCTGAGTCTCCCGCTTGAGGAGGGCGGTCAGTCGTTGGTGTGCGTCAGCGCCCAGCTCGCGACTTTCCGTCTTCAGACCCTGCAGAGATACCTTTATGTCGAGCCCCCTCCTAGGTGGTGTGCTCTGGCGAGGTATTTCTTCCGCCAGCAGCTCGACCTCAATTATGACACGCAGCTCCTGTTTGTGAACTTGGGGGGTGCCAGGACCGCCCTCCGGGAGCTGCCTGTCTTTTACAGGGAACTCATCAGGGTCTGGAACAAAGTCTCCACCAAGCGCAGCTCTCCGCCGGCTGGAGTGGCGGCCGTCCTGCAGGAACCACTGCTCGGGAATCCGTACCTCCACGGCCGAGGCTTTATGTGGCGGTCGGAAGAGAGGGCTGTGGCTGGTGAGGTGACCAGGGTCAGGGACCTGCTCGATGGCGGAGGAGCGGGCTGGATGGCGCCAGACACGCTGGCGCGGCGCCTAAATTCTGCCAACGTCCGCCACGCGGCCGATGCCATCGAGTCGCTAAAAACAGCTCTGGGCCCTGACTCCGTTAGGTGCATCGAGGAGGCTCAAGCACGGGGGGAGATCCCGTCCGAACTGACCCCCGTCCGGACGGAATTCCTCATCGGCGCCAAACCCCGGAACCTCCCTCGGGGGCCGGCGCCTCACAACTTGAGCCGCCTCGGGGAAATCCCCTCCGTGCCTTTCAGTTCCGCGCGGAGGGGTTTCCTGTACGGGCTGCTCCTGCACACCCTCAACTTTGCCATCCTCGCCGGCCGTCCGGACATGCCATGGCGTACCATCTTGCCGTCCGGAGGAGGCGGGGGTCCCCGATGGAGGGCACTCTACGCAGGGGTCCTCCCACTATTCATCGGGGACTTGGCCTGGAGGGTGGTGCACGGAGCAGTGCCGTGCAATAAATTTTTAAGCCGGTTCACGGACTCCCAGGCCGCCTGCAATTTCTGCGGTCTGGAGGAGTCCGTGTTCCATGTTTTTATTGAATGCACAAGGTTGCAGCCCCTGTTCCACTATTTGAAGGGGCTGCTCCTGAAATTCTGGCTGCACTTCAGTCCCACTCTCCTGATCTTTGGGCACCCTGTGCGGAGGGGAGCGGGTAGGTCCGAAGGCCTCCTCGTCGGACTGCTCCTGGGCACGGCCAAGGGTGCCATCAGCCGGTCCAGGCAGCGGGCGGTCGAGGGGGTCGTTCAACCTGACTGCCTGCCTCTCTTCCGCTCTTACATCCGGTCCAGGGTGTCCTTGGAGATGGAGCACGCGGTGTCCACCGGTACGCTCGCGGCCTTCCGCGAGAGGTGGGCACCGGAGGGACTGGAGTGCATCATCACGCCCGGCAACCAAATTTTAATTTGATTTTACGTTTTTAAGTTTAATTTGTTTTAATTGCCGGTGCTTTTAGTGTCCCCCTCTCCTTTTGTAGGGGGCACTGGAAAAAGGAAAAATTTGATTTTAGCGCCAAAAAAAAAAAAAAAAAAAAGGGGCCTTGAAAATGTCTGCTGTGTCACCCAGGTCGGGTGGCATGGTTTTAATGTTTTATGTTTCTGCAGGTTAACTCAAAAGAGTTTCATGCACAAGGATCCCCAGGACCCTCTGCACAGCAGCATGTTGTAATTTCTCCCCATTCAAATAGTATTCCCTTTTACTGTTTTTTTTCCCAAGGTGGATGACCTCACACTTTCCGACATTGTATTCCATCTGACAAACCTTAGCCCATTCGCTTAACCTATCTAAATCTCTTTGCAGCCTCTCTGTGTCCTCTACACAACCCGCTTTCCCACTAATCTTTGTGTCATCTGCAAATTTTGTTACACTACACTCTGTCCCCTCTTCCAGGTCATCTATGTATATTGTAAACAGTTGTGGTCCCAGCACCGATCCCTGTGGCACACCACTAACCACCGATTTCCAACCCGAAAAGGACCCATTTATCCCGACTCTCTGCTTTCTGTTAGCCAGCCAATTCTCTATCCATGCTAATGCATTCCCTCTGACTCCACGTACCTTTATCTTTTGCAGTAACCTTTTGTGTGGCACCTTATTGAATGCCTTTTGAAAATCTAAATACACCACATCCATCGGTACACCTCTATCCACCATGCTCGTTATATCCTCAAAGATACAGTCTACAGCCGGGCCTTCTTGGTCCGCCGCTGCTCAAGGTCATCCTCCAAGGCCATCTGCAGTCTCCCCAACGGAAACTCAGCAGCCTCCCACCAGCTGTGCTGCAACCACTGGGGGAGCACTGCGTAGGAGCATTGGAGCAGGAAAAGGCACACGAACAGCAGACATTTCACAAAGGTGCACAAGGGTGATTTGTTCACATCGCAATGTTAATTGAATGCTTAGAATTTTAATAATTTTGTTTTCATTGTTTGTTTTGTGGTGACTCTCATTTCAGCTTTATGCCCAGGAGTGCATGGTGCTGTTCCTTGAGAGATGGATGGTAAGATGTGGATGTGGTGAGCAATGAGGTTATGGGGCTTCATTCACTCGAGTCGGCGTCTGATGAGGAGCTCACGGACAGCCCATCCAGAAAGGGGCGTTACACGCTGCCTCCCTCCCTTCCTCCTCTTCATCCTCCTATTCCTCTTCCAATATGTTCCTGTTCCTCTTCTCCCTCGTCCTCTTCCTGAGATGGCCCCGCAATCGCTTCTGGCAGGGGCTGCACCCTCATGGTGGCCGAGTTGTAAATGAAGAGGAAAGTCATGGCCCGCAGGAGGATATCAATCTACTGGTTAGGTGGGCAGAGCAGTGGCAAATGGAATTTAATTCAGAGAAGTGTGAGGTGATGCACTTTGGAACGGCTAATAAGGAAAGGGTATACACATTAAGCTGTAGGCCACTTAATAGTGTGGATGAACAAAGGGACCTTGGAGTGCTTGTCCACAGACCCCTGAAAGTGGCAGGTCACGTGGATAAGGTGGTTAAGAAGGCATATGGAATGCTTGTCTTTATCAGCTGAGGCATAGAATATAAGAGCAGGGAGGTTATGCTTAAATTGTAGAATACTTTGGTTAGGCCACAGCTAGAGTACTGCATGTAGTTCTGGTTGCTGTATTATAGGAAAGATGTGATTGCACTAGAGAGGGTGCAGAGGAGATTTACTAGGATGCTGCCTAGAATGGAGAATCTTAGTTATGAGGACAGATTGGGTTTGTTCTCATTGGAATAGAGGAGGTTGTGAGGAAACCTCATTGAGTTGTACAAAATATTGAGGTGCCTGGACATAGTGGATAATAAGGGTTTATTTCCATTGGTGGTGGGGTCTATTACGATGGAGCATAGTTTTAAGGTGGTTGATGGGCAGTTTAGAGGTGATTGGGGGGTTGGGGTGCTTCTTTATGCAGAGGGTTGTGGGGATCTGGAACTCACTGCCTGGAAGAGTGGTGGATGCAAAAATCGTCACCACTTTTAGGATATAGTTGGATGGGCACTTAAAGTACAGTAACCTGCAGTGTTACGGACCTCGAGCTGGTAATTGGGATTAGACTGGATGACCTTTAGTTGGACGGCGCAGATATAATCGTAAGTACTGCAGGGAATAGAATACGGCCAGGGTGAGCTCCTGGACTAGTTTCGAGTGCCTGGATGAGTCGGAGAGGAATTTTCCCTGATTTCTTTTTCCTCCCCAAATTGGCCTGGGTTTTTATCTGGTTTTCCCTCTCCCAGGAGATCACATGGCTCCGGTTGGGGTGGAGTGTCGATGTTTTTAGTATAAGGGGTGTTGCAGTGATGTGGGGTGAACTGGTTGGGCTGGGTGCTCTTTGCCTTTCCGTCATTGTTCATAGGTTTAAATGTAACCTTTAGGGCTGCTGACCAAGGGCCATGCAGCTCAGTTTCAGCCGGCGCGGACACAATGGGCCGAAATGGCCTCCTCCTGTGCTGTAAATTTCTATGTTTCTATTTTTCTATACTAATTTCAGCACCACATAGGCAGATTCATAATAACATATTGAATGAAGTCCTCAAACGGCTAGAAAAGCACAGAGTATGAGTGTCTGCTCGTAAGTGTGAGTTATTTCAAAACTCCGTGGAGCACTTTGGGTACAGAGTAGACAAAGATGGTTTACATCCAACCATGGAAAAGTTGAATGCAATCAGAAATGCACCCACTCCCAGGAATGTCACTGAACTTCGATCATTTTTGGATCTTTTGAACTATTATGGGAAGTTCCTACCAAATTCGGCTACAATATTACATCCACTGAATGTTCTATTGAAAAAACAGGTCCATTGGAAGTGGTCAGAAGAATGCAATACAGCATTCAGGGAGTGTAAAAGCAAATTGGTAGAGAGCACCATGTTAGTTCACAATGACATATCTAAGGAGATCAAGCTAGCATATGATGCCTCTCCATATGGAGTTGGGGTAGTGATCTCTCATGTATTACGTAGTGGGGAGGAGAGACCAATTGCTTTTGCTTCACACACTCTCAGTGCCAGTGAGAGTATTTATGTGCAAATCGAAAGGGAAGTTTTAGCATTAATTTTTAGGGCTAAGAAGTTCCACAAATACTTGTATGGTCGTAAATTTACCATTTTTAGGGACCATAAGCCCCTGACAGCAATCCTCCATCCAAAGTCCCCAGTTCCAACATTAGCTGCAGCCCAAATGCAGAGATGGGCTTTGCTGGTGTCAGCATATACATATGATATTGAATACAGGCGATCAGCTGATCACTGTAATGCTGATGCTATGTCTAGATTACCTTCCCCATCACATGTTACACCCGATAGTGAAGAAGTGTTCTATTTTTCATACATAGATGAACTGCCAGTCACAGCTGAAGAGATTGTTAGAGCATCCAAACGTGACCCAGTTATGTCAAAGGTGTATGATTATATTGCAAATAGCTGGCCAAACCAGGTAACAGACAAAGATATTTATCCATTCTTCATTCGTAGGATTTAATTATCAGTCGATAAAGATTGTATCATGTGGGGTGCAAGAATGGTTATACCAAATAAATGCAGGTCCAAATTATTAGGAGATCTCCATGACCAGCACCTGGGAATGTGCTTGACCAAGAGTTTTGCACAAAGTTACATTGATAGAGGTAGAGTAAAAGAGAGAGAGTTCAAATGGAAATCACTTGGAGGAAAACTTTCCTCAGGATCAACCTCGAATGAGTTTAAATTCGACACCATGTTTGGAAGGTTCTGTTCGAGAGTGAAGGTATCCTCTTCGAAAAAGAAAACAAGTGGTTAAGCTTGATTTGGAAATGTGGCAAAATAAGTCCATATCTTTTGTTGTGTATAACCATGCAAGTAATGTATGATGATTATTTTGTTATAACTACTTCTTCATTAAGGAGGGAGAAGTGTATTATATATAGATCCACCTGTGGACTACTGTGGCATGGCAGCCAGTGCTGTGTACAAATAAAGAGGGAACAGGTCACCTGACTAGTGTTCAGCCATCTTAAGGCTTGTGTGTGTTTGTGAGTTGGACTGAAGATATAGCATCCACCTCCTCCCTCCATGCACATCTTCTCATCTTTGCTGCCTCCGCTCCCTCCCTCAAAGATACTCGAGCGTGAGGGGGACTGCAAGTAGAGCCCTCATGGTGAGCAGAAGCCTTGCAGTAAGAATGAAGGTGTTCGTCACTTGCACCAAAATTCCCTGTCACCTTAGGAACTTGAATTACGTTTAGCAAGTGTTGTAGAAAGTTACATGGAGCCAGTCAAACTGAAAAAGCATGTCAGTAGCAAGTTGTTGCTGATGATGCCTTTATATGGTGCTGCTGGAGGTTCCTTTCCTGGAGGTTCCTTTCCTGGAGGTTCCTTTCCTGGAGGTTCCTTTCTGCTTGTGAGCGCTAGGTCAGTTTGTCGTAATTAACACAGTCGGTGGAGCGGTGAACGCGGAAATGGCAGATTGGGCATCAGGTGAGCATTGCGCACTCACTCACATCACCATCTGCATAATGTACATTTCTCCAGCAAACACAGGCATCAGCAGCGCTGCCCACCGGCCAAAAATGGCAGTGACTGTCAGACCCGCTGGAAGTGGGCGGAGATGAAGTGGCCCGCCATCTTTTTCATCAAAACAGGCCTTAATGCCAGCACTAACACCTCCAATTTCTAGGCCATAGAAGCCACACATGCCAGGAAGTTTTGCTAATTGTTTATATAATGCTAGTTGAGCCCCAGCTGGAGTAATGTATCCGATGTTCGGCTTCACTCTTTAGGAAGGACGTGAAGGTTTTGGAGAGGGTGCACAAGAGATTTACTAGAATTTTTTAAAATTCACGCGCTGGATGTGTGCGCCGCTGGCAAGGCCGGCATTTATTGCCCATCCCTGATTGCCCTTGAGAAGGTGGTGGTGAGCCGCCTTCTTGAACTGCTGCAGTCCCTGTGGTGAAGGTGCTCCCACAGTGCTGTTAGGGAGGGAGTTCCAAATTTTTAACCCAGCGACGAAGGAACGGCGATATATTTCCACATCAGGATGGTGTGTGACTTGGAGGGGAACGTGGAGGTGGTGGTGTTCCCATACGCCTGCTGCCCTTGTCCTTCTAGGTGGTACAGGTTGCGGATTTGGGAGGTGCTGCCGAAGAAGCCTTGGCGAGTTGCTGCCAGGTTCCAGGGATGAGGGATTACAGTGACATGGAGAAGCTGGGGTTGTTCTCTTTAGAGCAGAGAAGGCTAAGAGGAGATTTGATAGGCGTGTTTAAAATGATAAAGGGTTTAGAGAGAGTAAATAAAGAGAAACTGTTTCCAATGGCTTTGGGGTAGACAACCAGATTTAAGATTGGCAAAAGGACCAGAGGTGACATGAGGAAACATTTTTGTATGCAACGAATAGTTAGGATTTGGAATGCACTATCTGATAGGGTGGTGAATACAGATTCAATAGGAGCCTTCAAAAGGAAATTGGATAAATACTTGAAGGAGAAATGGGGAAAGAAACATAGAAACATAGAAAATAGGTGCAGGAGCAGGCCATTCGGCCCTTCGAGCCTGCACTGACATTCAATAAGATCATGGCTGATCATTCAACCTCAGTACCCCTTTCCTGCTTTCTCACCATACCCCTTGATCCCTTTGGCAGTAAGGGCCATATCTAACTCCCTTTTGAATATATCCAACAAACTGGCCTCAACAGTAGAGAATTCCACAGGTTCACAATTCTCTGTGTGAAGAAGTTTCTCCTCTTCTCAGTCCTACATGGCTTACCCATTCTTCTTAGACTGTGACCCCGGTTCTGGAACTCCCCAGCAACGGGAACATTCTTCCTGCCTCTAACCTGTCCAATCCCTTCATAATTTTATATGTTTCGATGAGATCCCCTCTCATTCTTCTAAACTCCAGTGGATACAAGCCCAGTTGATCCAGTCTCTCCTTATATGTCAGTCCTGCCATCCCGGGAATCAATCTGGTGAACCTTCGCTGTACTCCCTCAATAGCAAGAATGCCCTTCCTCAGATTCGGAGACCAAAACTGAACACAATATTTGTAATGTCTGTAAGCTTGTAATGTTTGTAGCTCCACACTGTGGATGTGGACGTATTGTGTACTGCAAGTGCAGGGTTTATAATAAACAGAACTAGGCAGATTTCTGGAGACTTCCAAGAGAGCTGCCTGCCATGATAGGAAACTGTGTGTGTTGTGCTCTGTGAATATATCATATTTGGCAATTGAGATGGGATTTTTCGGATGATTTAAAGCTTAATTTTTGTTGGTGAAGGATTCAGCCAGCCGACAGAGAGACTTTGGAAGTTTCTGTCTTTGGAGAAAAAAGCTACAAAATCCGAGGTAAAATACAGCACACGGTGTGAACAGCTAGAGATTAAAATGGCAGATGTATTGGGATACTTGGGTGAATATAGACACGACCAGGAATGTTTTAAAGCTTATGTGGATCGGCTAGAAATGTTTTTCACTGCAAATAACATAATCGAAGTACCAGACAATGCAGTCCAGAACCAGGCTGTGTTGGAACGTAAGAAAGCGATCTTCTTATCAGTGGCAGGGCCGGCATTATACGAAACCCTTGTAAATCTGCTTGTGCCTGATGAGCCAAAGGACACAACACTTAAAGATATTTTAATGAAGCTGGAGCAGCACTATAACCCCAAAGTGTTAGAAATTGCTGAAATCTATCGTTTCGGGATTCGGAATTAAAAGGCGGATGAAAGTATCTCTGATTACATCATAGCATTAAAAAAGCTATCGATGCACTGTAAGTTTGGAAACTTTCAAAACCGAGCATTACGGGATCGTTTTGTTTGTGGGGTGAAAAATGATGCGATCAGAAGGAAGTTATTGAAGACAGATGATTTAACTTTTGAGGTTGTTTGTCAGACAGTGAGGTCGATGAGCATGGCCGAATAATATTCCCGAGAATTAAATAATGATTACGGTCGTCAGTCAACTGAGGTAAATCACCTGCAGGTTCAAAGTAAAAGACAGCCATGGCCAAAAGTCTCAGAAACTAGAAATTCTAACAGAGCGTCGAAGTCGTGCTATAGGTGCCTGGGACAACACATTGCTCAAAGTTGTCCATACGTGAAGGCAGAGTGTTTCTTCTGCAGAAAGACTGGGCATTTTGCGAAGGCATGCAGCTATGAGTCCAGCGTTCAAAGCTATGAGTTGAAATCCAAAGAGACTTCATAGCAAGGAAGAACAACAACAAGACAGGGAGATGTTAGAGTTACACGTCATCAGGAGCACGAGGTTAACGGACAGCGATTCGGAAAGCATCAAAATCCACATAGATGTTGCGGGATTCAAAATACCAATGGAAATTGACATGGGTGCCTCTGTGAGTGTAGTACCAGAGTCACTATACCACGACAAATTGTATGATTTCCAACTGGAGAAATCCAAGATAAAGCTGTGAGGCTACTCGGGAGAGAAAATTCCTGTAGTAGGCCGTATCACCATACCGGTGAAATATAAAGATCAATTTCAGAACTTGCCTCTAATAGTAGTGAAAGGAGACAAGTCTGCTTTATGAGCAAGAAATTGGTTGAGCTCACTGAAGCTGGATTGGAGTAAGATTTTCTGTGTGGAAGCAAGATTTTCATCAACGGATGAGGTTATCAAGCAGTATCCGAAGGTGTTCTGCGAAATGGGCAGTCCGATCCAAGGCTTCAAGGCGAGTGTCAGGATACAGAAGGACGCTAGATCGGTTTACTACAAGCCACATTCCGTACCATATGCACTCAAGGAGAAAGTTGAGCAAGAACTCAAAAGAATAGAGGCTGAGAACATTATTTGTAAGATAGATTGATGTAATTGGGCTACACCCATTGTTGTTGTACCTAATTTTGATGGTAAGTTAAGATTGTGTGGTGATTATAAAGTAACAGTAAACCAGGTTCTAGAGTATAATGTCCTCAATACATTGCCGAATATAGAAGATTTGTTCACAACACTGACGGGTGGCCAGATCTTCTCAAAACTGGATCTTACGAATGCCTACTTACAGCTTGAACTAGATGAGGAGTCCAAGTCATGCCTGACGATAAATACTCATCTAGGCCTATATCAGTTTAATAGGCTATCGTTTGGAGTGTCTTCCGCCCCTGCCATATTCCAAGGGGTGATGAACCAAATTTTGCAAGGTATTGAAGGGTAGTATGTTATTTGGATGACATACTAATTTCAGCACCAAATAGGCAAATTCATAATAACATTTTGAATGAAGTCCTCAAACGGCTAGAGAAGCACAGAGTACGAGTGTCTGCTCGTAAGTGTGAGTTATTTCAAAACTCAGTGGAGTACTTAGGGTACAGAGTAGACAAAGATGGGTTATATCCAACCATGGAAAAATTGGATGCAATTAGAAATGCACCCACTCCCAGGAATGTCACTGAACTTCATTCATTCTTGGGTCTTTTGAACTATTATGGGAAGTTCCTACCAAATTTGGCTACAGTATTATATCCACTGAATGAACTTTTGGAAAAAACAGCTCCAGTGGAAATGGTCAAAAGAATGTGAAACAGCATTCAAGGAGTGTAAAAACAAATTGGTAGAGAGCACCAAGTTAGTTCACTATGACATATCTAAGGAGATTAAGCTAGCATGTGATGCCTCTCTGTATGGAGTTGGGGCAGTAATCTCTCATGTATTAAGTAGCGGGGAGGAGAGACCAATTGCTTTTGCTTCACGCACTCTCAGTGCCAGTGAGATTAATTACGCGCAAATTGAAAGGGAAGCTTTGGCATTAATTTTTGGGGTCAAGAAGTTTTACAAATACTTGTATGGTCGTAAGTTTACCATCGTTACGGACCATAAGCCCCTAACAGCAAATCCTCCATCCAAAGTCCCCAATTCCAACATTAGCTGCAGCCCGAATGCAGAGATGGGCTTTGATTTTGTCAGCATATACATATGATATTGAATACAGATGATCAGCTGATCACAGTAATGCTGATGCAATGGCTAGATTGCCTTCCCCATCACAAGTCACACCCGATAGGGAAGAAGTGTTTTATTTTTCATACATTGATGAACTGCCAGTCACAGCTGAAGAGATTGGTAGAGCAACCAAACATGACTCAGTGATGTCAAAGGTGTATGAGTGTATTGCAAATGGATGGCCAAACCAGGTAACAGACAAAGATACACATCCATTCTTCATTCGTAGGAATGAATTATCAGTCGATAAAGATTGTATCATGTGGGGTGCAAGAGTGGTTATACCAAATAAATTCAGGTCCAAATTATTAGGAGACCTCCATGAGCAGCACCTGGGAATGTGCTTGACCAAGAGTTTTGCACGCAGTTATTTATGGTGGCCAGGTCTTGATAAAGATATAGAGTACATCGTGAGTCAGTGTACGACATGTCAATCGGTAAGTAAGCAACCAGCACCAGTACCATTACAGCCATGGAAATGGCCTCTCAGGGTGTGGCAAAGGCTACATATTTATTTTGCTGAGTTAGAAGGACAACAATTGTTCATTGTGATTGATAGCCATTTGAAGTGGATTGAGGTGTTTCCAGTGTGGAAAATAACAACAAGTAAAACATTGGACAATTTATGTAAATTATTTTCTTCATTTGGCCTCCCTGAAGAAATTGTTCCAGATAATGGACCACAATTTCGTTCAGAAGAATTTGCACAATTCACGAGCAAAAATGGTGTGAAACATATCAAGGTGCCACCATACCACCCTGCTTCGAATGTTGCAGCAGAGCGCACTGTACAAATTGTAAAACGTGCCCTCATAAAACAAATATTAGATCCAAATCCAAGGAAACGACAGTTGTCATTGGATCACAAATTGGCTAATTTTTTGATTACATATCGAAATACTCCTCATACAACTACTGGTCGAACACCAGCAGAGTTGTTTCTCAAACGACAGCCATGAACCAGATTCTCGTTGTTAAAGCCAAATTTGGCACAGTCCGTAGAAGAGACACAATTAAGATAATGGACAGGTTAGGTTTGTTCATATTGATCATATTTTACCTACAGACATGGAAGGAGTTGAAGGTGGGAATGATTCAATTATTTCTGACTCATCAGATAGTTTTGATAGACCAGTAGCAAATCCTAAATCCAATGTACTGGAAACAAATCCAGGAGAGAATCAGAACGAAAGTCTGAGTCCGAGTCAGGAAAACAAAGAGCCTGAAGTTAGAGTGATTACAAATGAAAATCAAGGAAATTCCGTGGAGGAAAACGTTCCTCAGGATGAGCCTTGAATGAGTTTAGATTCGACACCATGTTTGGAAGGTTCTGTTCGAGAGCGAAGGTATCCTCTTTGAAACAGAAAACAAGTGGTAAAGTTAAATTTGTAAATATGGAAAAAAAAATAAGCTTATATCCTGTGTTATGTATAAACATGAAAGTTATGTATGATACTTGTTGTGATGGCTTCTTCATTAAGGAGGGAGAAGTGTAATGTCTATAAGTTTGTAATGTTTGTCGCTCCACACTGTGGATGTGGACGTATTGTGTGCTGCAAGTGCAGGGTTAATAATAAACAGAGCTATGCAGATTTCCAGAGACTTCTGAGAGAGCTGCCTGCCATGTTAGGAAGCTGTTTCTGCTGTGCTCTGTGAATATATCACAATATTCCAGGTGTGGCCTCACCTGGAATACAACTGCAGTAAGACCTCCCTGCTCCTATACTCAAATCCCCTAGCCTGAAGGCCAACATGCCATTTGTCTTCTTCACCGCCTGCTGTACCTGCATGCCAAACTTCAATGACTGATGTACCATGACACCCAGATCTCGTTGCACCTCCCCTTTTTCTAATCTGTCACCATTCAGATAATATTCTGTCTTCCTGTTTTTACCACCAAAGTGGATAACCTCACATTTATCCACATTATACTGCATCTGCCATGCATTTGCCCACTCACCTAACCTGTCCCAGTCACCCTGCAGCCTCTTAGCATCCTCCTCACAGCTCACACCGCCACTCAGCTTAGTGTCATCTGCAAACTTGGAGATATTACATTCAATTCCTTCATCTAAATCATTGATGTATATTGTAAATAGCTGGGGTCCCAGCACTGAACCCTGCTGCACCCCGCTGGTCACTGCCTGCCATTCTGAAAAGGACCCATTTACTCCGACCCTCTGCTTCCTGTCTGCAAACCAGTTCTCTATCCACGTCATACATTACCCGCACTACCATGTGCTTAAATTTTGCACACTAATCTCTTGTGTGGGACCTTGTCAAAAGCCTTTTGAAAATCCAAATACACCACATCCATTGGTTCTCCCTTGTCCATTCTACTAGTTACATCCTCAAAACATTCTAGAAGATTTAGTAAGCATGATTTTCCTTTCATAAATCCATGCTCACTTGGACTGATCCTGTTACTGCTTTCCAAATGCGTTGCTATTTCATCTTTAATAATTGATTCCATCATTTTCCCCACCACCGATGTCAGGCTAACCGGTCTATAATTCCCTGTTTTCTCTCTCCCACTTAGAAAGTGGTGTTACATTAGCTACCCTCCAGTCCATAGGAACTGATCCAGAGTCAATAGAGTGTTGGAAAATGATCACCAATGCATCCACTATTTCTAGGGATGCTTTCTTAAGTACTCTGGGATGCAGCCTATCAGGTCCTGGGGATTTATCGGCCCTCAATCCCATCAATTTCCCCAACACAATTTCCTGACTAGTAAGGATTTCCTTCAGTTCCTCCTTTTCGTTAGACCCTCGAACCCCTTATATTTACGGAAGGTTATTTGTGTCTTCCTTAGTTAAGACAGATCCAAAGTATTTGTTCAATAGGTCTGCAATTTCTTTGTTCTGCATTATATATTCACCTGATTCTGACTGCAAAGGACCTACGTTGGTCTTCACTAATCTTTTTCTCTTCACATATCTATCGAAGCTTTTGGATTCAGTGGGTGATTGGGACTGACTGGATTGCTCTTTGAAAGAGCCGACGCAGACTCAATGGGCCGAATGGCCTCCTTCTGTGCTGTACTGATCTATGATTCTACAACTCTATCTTAATCTACATTTTAATGCAAAAATCAAATGCCAAAATAGTTCTAGTTATTCCCTAAAATAAACTTTTAAAAGTGATTAGATGTGTCACTATTACAGCATGTTCTTTCAGTAATCCTGTAATTTCTGGTTACCAAAGGAACACCTCAGGATATTTTTGATATTTAACATCTCCATTTGCATCACTGCAACTTTAGCTGAATAAATGAATGAGTTTTTGCAGTTGGAACAGTCGGCCTGAAATTAAGTTGTATGCCCCAGGCTGCTCTTGGATGTGAAGCATTTCTGGAAGAAATGGATTTCTTTGCTTGTCAACCTTGTTTTGAAAATCGTTAAATAAAATGTTGCTGTAAAAAAATGTTGCATGCCAGTCTTGTTTTGAGTAAAATTATACAAACAATCTGGATCATTCTTTGGCGTTTACAGTTAATAACAAGGTTTACACAGCAGGCTTTGGTAGATGAGCTTTCACTGCACTATAAAGGTTTGTTTGGAAATGTCTTCAAAATTAACCTGCACCGAGATAATTTTGCTTTTTAAAACTCACACTTCCCTTTCCCTACTGTCTTTGTTACCTTAAACTAAAAGCAAACCCTGCCTTGAAATTACAGTGAATACAATAAAGTAAAAGATACATGAGTTCTTTCATTTGTCAGTTATTAGCTGGGTCCAGGTATTGCATGGCTTATGGCAGTATGGTGGTCAGTTCTACACAGCACATGGCACACAGTATATGTCATACATCACATGTCACACATCATACATCACACGTCACACAGCACAGGTCACACAGCACACATCACAGGTCGCACAGCACAGGTCAAACATCACAGGTCACAGGTCACAGAGCACACATCACACAACACACTACAAGCATTACATGTGACAGGCCACACGCCATACAGCACAGGTAACACAGCACACATCACATGTTGCATAACATATGGCACGTGGCACACGCCACACGGAATAGGCCACTCGGCACCCCGTCACATAGTACATGGCACAGAGCATGTGGCACATGGCATGCATCCACTTGGGCCCGTGTGCTACTGCACAGCCCAAATTCCGTGCATCCAACATTATTTGCAACTTGACCCTTACATGTAGGAGGTCTCACAGTGCCCCTCATACCGCCTTCCCTCTGCTTCCATTGCTCCTTTACTCACAGCTCAACTTGTAGAAAGCAGTGGAAGACTCCCATGGTCAGTATTTAATTGTCAACACCTGCTCCATCCCCCTGGGCTCCACTCACTGTGCTGTTATACACAGTGCCCCCACTCTCTCCACCTTCTTACAGGGAAACAGGCTAGACTCAAAGACAAGCGGGTGGATTTTCGGCTCCTCTCTGCTCCGTTTTTCGCCCCGGAGCAGTGGCAATGGCAGCGGTGAGGTGTTCTGGTCGGGCGGTCAGCCTCCAGCCCCCCGCAGCAATCCTCGGGTCCAGTTTAACGGCGGCACGGAGTAGCACCGCCCGGAAGAACTGTGCCCAGTGTGTAATGCCCCTGGTTGTGACACTGGCGCGAGTTTTGACTCTTGCCCGACCCGTACACCTCGCAGCACACCCCGCACTGACCGCCTGGGAAATCAGACAGTCCAACAATACCGACAAGTGGAGAGGTGAGTAATGGACTCCTAAGGTAAGTGTGATTGTTTTTTTAGAAACATAGAAATTTACAGCGCAGAAGGAGGCCATTTCGGCCCATCATGTCCACGCCGGCCGACCAAGAGCCGCACAGCCCTTGGTCAGCAGCCCTAAAGGTTACATATAAAACTATGAACAATGACGGAAAGGCAAAGAGCACCCAGCCCAACCAGTCCTCCTCACACAAGTGCGACACCCTTTACACTAAAACATTCTACACTCCATCCCAACCGGAGCCATGTGATCTCCAGGGAGAGGCATAAAACAGATAAAATCCCAGGCCAATTTAGGGAGAAAAAATCTGGGAAAATTCCTCTCCAACTGCCGAAATCTCAACTCTCAATTTACGACTCTAACACAATCAGCTCCGGGAGATGTTCCTTTAATTTTTACTTGCAGCAAGGATGAGTCACACTCAGTCAAAGACTAAGCGATGACTCCCAATATGATAGAGTTTCACAAAGTATTTATATAGTAAAAACAAGTTATGGTTCCATTCTGTGTATTGGTTCTGCCTTTGCAGTCAGCGAAAACAGATGAAGAGTTAATGATTACCACATCCTTGTCTTTACATTTTTCTCAAGTATCTCCTTTGTAAGTGACTTTGGTGGGCTAGATAGCAATAATTCGATTAGGGTGTGATAATGTGCTATTACCAGCTTTGCATTGTTTTTAGGATTGTCCAGTTTCCTGGCAAGTTATTTGGGCCCATGATTTCCATACTGGTTGATTGGGTACTTGGCTTCTTGCATTAATGGATGAGTTCTGTACAAGAGATAATGGCTGGTAATTTGAGTAACTCTTAGAGGGTGAATTGGTGCTGCATCTCTACAACCTTTATCCAGCCCTTCTAAGGTCTGGCATAGTAGCAGACTATTGATAATTCAGGGGAGCACAATAGGTGGTACTTATCTCAGTAGGACAGTCTTTATGTTATCTGGTGGCTATTAATCAGCTATCAGCAGTTTCAGTCAGGGTTAGCATGTTTATGCAAACAGACTGACTGTTATAGAAGTTTCTAGCTAGGTCTGGACTCCATTTTGTTTTATGGCAAAAAGGGTACAAAAGAACAGTGTAATGCAACTTTAACAATACATTTCCACATTTCCCCCTTTTATCCTTCACAAGGACAACTTAATCCATTCTAATCTTGCATAGTCTTTCTATTTCCATTTCCACACAAGAACCTTCAGTAGTTGTTGCTACCATAACCCTAGCGGGAGTCTCGGTTGGTAACACTGTTTTTTCCAACCTGGCACAGCAACACTTAACCAAGACAAACAAAAGATATAGAGCGAAGACTATTAGCAAGAATATGATCAAACCCTGTACCAATGATCTCCCTAGGGATCCCAACCATCCCGATGCCCAATCCCACAAGATGGTACCGCTCTGGCCAATAGTTTGTTTGTACTCTATTACCTTTTTCCTAATATATTCAGCTAGACTTCCGATCTCTTCTGACTTAGTCGGGATATACGTACAGCATTCTTCACCAATTAACGTGCATGTCCCTCCTTCTTTGGCTAGGAGATAATCTAAGGCCATACGATTTTGGAGAGCCACTGTTCGCGTGGCTACCATTTCATCATTCGAAGGCTTGGGAAGTTGCGTTGGCTACTGATTCTACTAAATTAGCCAGTTCCCGTAATTGCCATTCGGTTGATGCTATTGCATAGGGTGGTATCAGTTCCTTCAATATTCCATTTAGCCATGTCAAATCCCATTTAAGTCTGTGACTTCAATAGGCATCCTTTAGAGTCTTTGTTGTCCTAATAAAGGAAATCACATATCCTAAGTAACAGGACCCCGTCCAGTTGGCTGGTAACCATGGGTAGGCTTTATGGCCACAAATGAAATACGTGCAATTATAGGACGTCAGCTTTTGGTCCTTTCATGCCATCCATACTCGAGTGGTCTCCCCGTCCCACCCTTCATCTAAGGCCTTATTATGGACCATCGTCCAGTTAACGGTTGCTATTTTTCTCCCGTCAGTCAGATTTGTTATAGCTTGCCATTTAGTCATTTGGAAACACTTGCTGCGTCCCATTTCTGGTCTTTTAGTCCCATTACTCACTAGGCATATTTCTATATACTTCAGGATTTCCTATTCCGAGAGTAATACTTAGGAAGGGTGGCTGGCGGTTATTATTATAATTTGGCTGGTATCATCCCTGGAAGGTTGTAAGTTTATACCCTGCTGACCTCCATTCTGTTAGATCCTTCGTTTCTGACACCTTGGTTAGGTTTGTCCTATTTTGCACTATTAACCATTCAGCCATTTCTGATTCATTAAGGGGACGGATCTTAGGGGAATACCCCCTTCGGAGTGGACAGGTCCATAGGAACATATCCAACAACTAGACAAGTTTCTTTCTTGAGCATACTTATGACTCAGCGCCATAAATACATTTACCTGCAGTTCCCTTCGTTTGCGTTTCTGTACCCCTGGTATTATCAATAACGCAAAGCAAAACCCTGTCAAGCATAGCACTATCAGTCCCCATAGTCCGTACAATTCCTTATTCGGTCTTCCTTTTTCTGTTCCTCTAGTTCCTTCTTCCCTTCCTCCTGGTCGGGTGCCCTTTTGTAATGGGACGCATGGATCCATGTCAGTCTTTCCTTTACCTTGATTGCCGTATTGGTCGCCAGCAAGACCTGGTATGGTCCTTCAAATCTTGGTTGTAGACTGCTTTTTCTTTTAAAGATTTTGATATAAACGAATTCCCTGGGCTCCAGATTATGATACTTCCCTTCCCCTGACTTGACTTGAGCTTCTTTTACCTGCGAATGAAAGCTGGAAATACATTTGGTTCGTGCAATACAATAATTCAACATATTTTCCTCTATTTTGTGAATGTCCATTTGTTTTGCAGTAAACGGTGCTATAAAAGGTAGTCGTTGGGGACATCCCATAACTATCTCATGCGGTGACAGGCCTGTTGTTCTATTGGTTGCAGATCGCATTACCATCAAGGCTAAGGGCAGCAATTCTACCCATTTTAGTCCAGTGTCATTACATAATTTTGCCAGCTTATTTTTAAGCATTCCGTTACATCTTTCAACAAGTCCAGCTGATTGTGGATGATAACTGCAATGAAAAAGTTGGTTAATCTGTAAAGCGTTACTCATTTCTTTTATAACAGTTCCCGTGAAATGTGACCCATTATCACTAGAAAGCTTAGCAGGGATTCCGAAGCATGGTACGATTTCTTTTAACAAAAATTTAGCAACAGTAGTGGCATCGGCCTTTTTACATGGAAAGGCTTCAATCCATCTAGAGAACACATCTACAATAACTAATACATACTTGAATCCCATACACATAGGTAATTCAATAAAATCCATTTGTAAATGTACAAAAGGCCCCATTGGATTTGGGTGGGAGGCAGATTCAACTTTTTCTGTCTTACCCGGATTCATTGTCTGACGGGGAACACAATTTTCACAGATTTGTTTTGCAATTGCCGAAATACTTGGTGCATACCAAGTTGTCAAAATATAATCTGCCATCCCTCCTTTGCCCGCATGTGTGAATGTTTGAACACATCGGGCAATCCATGGAATTAAGGATTTGGGCGCCACCACACGGCCGTCATGGTGAACCCATATTCCTTCTGGATTTTTATAACATTGATCCTGCATCCAGGTCAACACCTCCTCTGTACTGGCCTGTGTCTGAAAGGCCAGCACATCATTAAAAGTGGGTGGCAGATCTGAGCAATTATTTTTCCTTAGTGGAAACAATGACACCTGCATCCCCCCTTTTGACAGAGCTGCTGACTTAGCTGCATTATCAGCTCTGGCATTTCCAAGTGCTACCTCATTTAACTGGCCTGTATGTGCTTGGCATTTGATAATGGCAAGTTCTAAGGGGCATTGAATGGCTCGCAGAAGATTTTCTACTTGTTCTGCATTCTTGATAGTGGTTCCTGAAGACGTCAGGTAGCCGCGAATTTTCCAAATTTGTCCATAGTCATGCATTACCCCAAAAGCATACCTGGAGTCGGTGTAGCTATTAACTGTTTGTCCTTCAGCTAGGATACAGGCTCGAGTTAATGCAAATAATTCGGCTTGTTGGGCTGAAAAGGAGTCTGGAAGAGAGTCTGTTTTGACAACATTAAACTGGGTTACAATTGCATAAGCCGCTTTAGGTGGGCCCCTGTCATTACGTAAGGCTGACTCGTCAACATAGTACACTAGGTCAGGGTTACATATTGGTACATCTGTTAAATTAATATGTAGTTTAGTCACTAATTCAGTTACCATTTCACATGAATGGGGTCTACCATCTTCTTCCGTGGGGAGTAGAGTGGCTGGATTTCAGGTAGTACATCTTTTAATGATAAGGTTCGGATTTGATAACCGTTCAACTTCATATTTAGTGGTTCTTGCAGAAGTTAGGTGTGGGGTGGCACATTTAGTAAGTAAAATCTCGACAGAGTGTGGGATATATAAAACGGTTTGATGATTTAGAGTTATTGTCTGAGCCTGTTGTACAGCATAATAAGCTGCTGCCAAAGAAGGAAGACATCCTGGTAGTTCGCGTGCCACTGGATCTGGTTGGTTACTGAAATACGCTATCAGTCGCTGCCTGTCTCCATGTAACTGAGTCAAAACAGATTGTGCAAAACCTGACTTGTGATGAACAAATAAGCTGAATGGCTTAGTGTAATCTGGTAATTCCAAGGCTGGTGCTGAAGTGAGGGACTGCTTAAGATTCTGGAAAGCATTCCGGGATACTTCATTCCAAATCAACTTTTCTGGAAGTGAGGGCATGGGCATGGCTAACAATGGTCTAACGATCTCGGAATAATTCATAATCCATTGCCTGCAATATCCTGACATGCCGAGGAAATGTTTCATTTCTCTCTTGGTTATTGGTAGTGGAGCAGAGCAGATTGCTTTTACTCTGTCTTGTGTCAATTGTCTCGTATCTCTGACCAATTCGTGTCCTAGATACCGAACCCTTTCTGAGGCAAATTGTAACTTCGCCTTTGACACTTTGTGTCCTTTCGAGGCTAAGGCTTTCAATAATGCAAGAGAATCTGTTTCGCAGGCTAATTTGGAGGGTGAGGCAAGCAATAATTCATCAATATACTGCACAAGGGCAGAACCTGCTGGTAAAATAACATATTTTTAAGCTTCAGCTTCTGACACAGCAGTTGTGTAATTTTATTTAAAAAAATGCTTCCAAACCCAAGATTTTCCAATACAACCAAAATGTTTATCAAGGAGAATCACCTGAAATATCTCAAAATCCCAACTGAAATATTGTACTGCCAATCTTTTATTTAAAACTCTTTTTACTGAGCTAGAAGCTTTCGTGTCAACGTTATACACAAAGGAAAATGGGGGTGTCCTTCCCCAGCCTTGAGAGACCCACACAGGCTTTTTTTTTAAAGGCATTACAACTTCCCTTCTCCATTCTTTATCTCATTCCGAGACTAAATTTATTGTCTTTCAACCCAATGTAATCAATGATTGCGTGTTTTCTTTTAACAAGTGAGCATGTCGAAATTTTTTTTTTTTAAACCAACAGGACCACGCATTTTTTTTAATCTTTTGCTCAACAAACCTATCCTTTGTGCATTTCCTAGCTCTGTAACTTATCATCCGAATAAATCCACACCTGCGTTTCTAACTTAAAATGTAATTCAATTCTAAGTTCACACTTTCTTAAAACTTCCCACATACAGGACAACACTATGAAGGGTTAAAAAAAAACTTCACTCTGTCCGAAAAAGTGGTTGGAGCTAAAGCAGCAGACAGCTCCACCACTTTCTCAAACAGGCTTTCAGACACATGAAAAATTCCTTAATTCCCATCTCAAATATTCTGAAGTCAAAAATCACACAAGCACTCTCATTCAAAGACAGACATTCACAAAAGTCTCTCTTCATTCAACAAAGCTTATTGTTTGGCCAGCTCTATTTTTGGGTCTATACATCATTTAAGATAGTCACTATCAGGTTTTTTTTTATTTCTGACATACTGATTTACTTCCTCTGTTAATTTTACGTGGGCTCGAAGAATTGGAACCCAGGCCTTTTCTATTGCTTTCTTTTTTTACCTCTTCTACCTGGGTCTCTGTCTATAAGACACTCCTCTAGACATGTTATTCTTTCTAAATTAAATGAACCATCAGGTGGAAATGGCCTGTTTTCACCCTTAGTCCATTTTACCCATTTTTTTTTAGGTGGTCAATTGAAGACTGACCACAATTCTGGAGCATAAAATAGGCTGGTGTGCCCTTTGGTGGTGTTTTACTTGCTCCGGCACCCATTCTAGATGATTAAGATTTTTCACAGTTTCTGATCTCACAATCCTGAGTTCTCTATGCCCTCTTCTCCTGGCCGTCACATGGCCTGAAAAGGTTCTTAATTCGGGCCCAATCTGGGCATGTGAGATATGTTGACATGAACCAACCATAGTTGATCAATCAGTTACTGTTTCTTTTCTCAATCAATCCTTGTTTTTTTTCCGAATCACAATTTTCCCTAGTGACTCTTCCTGTTTCTCTAATTGCAACATCGCACAAAAAGTATTGAACACAACAGTATAACAAGGACAACTAGGATAAACAACATTCATGCGGGTATACAAATCATAGCCTTAAACTCTATCTAAACAAATAGTCAATTCTCAGTCAGCGTTGTACGCCACTACAGACCGAGTCCTTAACTTACCTTAATAAAATTTATGGTCCTATCGCACAAGGACCCGGATCCTATCGCACAAGGACTCTGTCCCTTCGAAGGCAGTCCTATCGCACAAGGAACTTTCCTTTAGGGACTTGTATTATCCTATCAAACAAGGATAATTCCCTTTATGGTCCTATCGCACAAGGACCCTGATCCTATCGCACAAGGATCATCAATCGATAACGCTCTTTTTACCTTATACTAATGAAAATCTCCCCGGGCTGTTTCCCGATCGGATATTTTCAGGATCAGATCCCTTCTTCTTACAAGCTGAGAAGAAAATGATTACAAAAATAACTTTAGCTCTTAAATGTCGAGTCTCATAGATCGCAGTACCTCCACTGTGAACAACAGATTACACATGCGAATCAACAGTAAAGAGACCTTTTGTGAGCAAAAGGCTCACCTTATTCTGGCCAGTGAAGCTCTTCACTGAAGAGGCATTATGCCGGCATCTGTTTACTCAGAGAGTAGAGAGTAAGCGATCTCGGTGGAACCTCCAAGAAGTAACTGTCAAAATCTCGACTCTCAATATACAACTCTAACAAAATCAGCTCCGAGAGATGTTCCTTTAATTTTTACCTTCAGCAAGGAAGAGTCACACTCAGTCAAAGACTAAGTGACGACTCCCAATATGGTAGAGTTTCACAAAGTATTTATACAGTAAAAACAAGCTATGGTTCCATCCTGTGTATTGGTTCTGCCTTTGCAGTCAGCGAAAACAGATAAAGAGTTAATGATTACCACATCCTTGTCTTTACATTTTCTCAAATGTCTCCTTTGTAAGTGATTTTGGTGGGCCAGACAGCAATAACTTGGTGTGATAATGTGCTATTACCGGCTTTGCATTGTTTTTAGGATTGTCCAGTTTCCTGGCAAGTTATTTGGGCCCATGATTTCCGTAGTGGTTGATTGGGTACTTGGCTTCTTGCATTAATGGATGAGTTCTGTACAAGAGATAATGGCTGATAATTTGAGTATCTCTTAGAGGGTGAATTGGTGCTGCATCTCTACAACCTTTATCCAGCCCTTCTAAGGTCTGACATAGCGACAGACTATTGATAATTCAGGGGAGCACAATAGGTGGTACTTATCTCAGCAGAACAGTCTTAATGTTGTCTGATGGCTATTAATCAGCTGTCAGCAGTTTCAGTCAAGGTTAGCATGTTTATGCAAACAGACTGTCTGTTGCAGAAGTTTCTAGCAGGGTCTGGACTCCATTTTGTATTATGGCAAAAAGTGTACAAAAGAACAGTGTAATGCAACTTTAAAAATACATTTCCACACAACCCATGCAGACGATCGAAACTAGTCCAGGAGATTACCCTGGCCGTATTCTATTCCCTGCAGTACTTACCGTTATATTTGCGCCGTCCAACAAAAGGTCATCCAGTCTAATCCCAATTACCAGCTCTAGATCTGTAATCCTGCAGGTTACTGCACTTTAAGTGCCCAAAAGTGGTGACGATTTCTGCATCCACCACTCTTCCAGGCAGTGAGTTCCAGATCCCCACAACCCTCTGCATAAAGAAGTCCCCGCCTCCCTCAAATCCCTTCTTAACCGCCCACCAACCACCTTAAAACTATGCCCCCTCATAATAGACCCCATCACTAATGGAAATAGACCCTTACTATCCACTATGTCCAGGCCCCTCAATATTTTGTGCACTTCACTGAGGTCTCCTCGCAACCTCCTCTGTTCCAATGAGAGCAAACCCAGCCTATCCAATCTGTCCTCATAACTAAGATTCTCCATTACAGGCAGCATCTTAGTAAATCTCCTCTGCACCCTCTCTAGTGCAATCACGTCCTTCCTATAATACGGTGACCAGAACTACACGCAGTACTCCAACTGTGGCCTAGCCAAAGTATTATACAATTTAAGCATAACCTCCCTGCTCTTATACTCTATGATTGACCAATAAATGCAAGCATTCCGTATACCTTCTTAACCACCTTATCCACCTGGCCTGCTACTTTCAGGGATCTGTGGACAAGCACTCCAAGGTCCCTTTGTTCATCTACACTATTAAGTGGCCTACCGCTTAATGTGTATACCATTTCCTTATTAGCCCTCCCAAAGTACATCACCTCTCACTTCTCTGAATTAAATTCCATTTGCCACTGCTCTGCCCACCTGACCAGTAGATTGATATCCTCCTGCAGCCCATGACTTTCCTCTTCATTATCACCACACAGTCAATTTTAGTGTCATCTGCAAACTTCTGAATCATACTCCCGATATTCAAATCTAAATCGTTGATATATACCACAAATAACAAGGGACCCAGTACTAAGCCCTGCGGAACCCCATTGGAAACATCCTTCCAGTCACAAAAACATCCATCAATCATTACCCATTGCTTCCTACCTCTAAGCCAATTTTGGATCCAACTTGCCACTTTGCCCTGGATCTCATGGACTTTAACCTTCATGACCAGTCTACCATGTGGGACCTTATCAAAAGCCTTGCTAAAGTCCATATATACTAATTTATTTTAATTTTTTTCACTATTTGTGTATGGTGGCATGGACAATGTTTTGGGAATTTTTTTGTGGCTTTTTTAAAAGTTTTTTATTCACGCCCCCCCCACCCCACCCCTGCACCCGCAGCATCTCTCACAGTGCTCCCGGCCCGGCTCTTTAGCTTGGGAGTTTCCCATGCTAACGCCCCGAGAGAGGTGTACAACACCCCCCTTTGCATTCCGCCCCACACTCGGGGCCCAGCTGCCCAATGTTACCAATTGAGGCGCAAACTGTTCCCGGTCGCAAACATTACCGCCCCGCCGCCATTACCACGAAATGAACCTCAATGTCCCAAGGATCCAGCTCCAAATCCTCATCCAGACACCACAGAAGTTCTTGCACCGTAGGAGCAGGGAGCACAGATGGAAAGAACACACGAGTGTGGCCACAAAGGGTTGTCTTAAACAGTACAACGGTTTTCAGATATCCTTTCAATGAGACGCTTTTGTCACTGCCGGGTGATTTGGAATCAGTGAGAGAGTGGCTGCGCGCAGGAGTAACAGAACGACGTCACATGGGAGCATGGGTAATTGTGAAGGAGAGCTTCACATCCACCAGCGACTGAACTCAGCTAGTTCCCAAAGGATGACAGTGACAACGGCACTCAGTTGTCAGTGGAATGGGATCCCAGGCAGCTGTGTCCCTCCTGATCCCAACTATTGTTGTGTGAGGGAGGTGCAGCCTTCTCGAGCATTCGTCAGTGGTCACAGTGAGGTGGCCTGCCCGTGAGGTCTCAGTGCCACCGAGTATAGGTCAGAGGTCACCCACAGAGCCTGTTCAGCAGGACATCTTGACTGTGCTCCTCTTGATCCATCTCCTTGCAAAGGAGCAGGAGGAGGCCTGAGAGAGACGCCCATTGGTTCATGACACTCAGGCTGTACTTCACACAATTAGTTCTGGAGGGCAGTGACTGTTATGATGTAATCAAATGTGGCAGCCACTCTGTATCAGCAAGATCCCACGGAGGGTGATCAAATCAATGACTAGCTATCTGGTTTTCGATGATGGAGGAATGTGATAGCCCTTTTTCTTTTAATTATTCCTTGGGATCTTAAACTGTACCTGACATGCAGATAGGGCATTGGTTTAATATTTATCAGATCGAAAGAAAGAAATAAAGACTTAGATTTATATAACACCTTTCACGACCATCAGATGACTCAAAGCGCTTTACAGCCAATGAAGTAATTTTGGAGTGTAGTCACTGTTGTAATGTGGGAAATGCAGCAGCCAATTTGTGCACAGCAAACTCCCACAAACAGCAATGTAATAACGACCAGATAATCTGTTTTTTTGTTATGTTGATTGAGAGATAAATATTGGCCAGGATACCGGGGAAACTCCCCTGCTCTTGTTTGAAATAGTGTCATGGGATCGTTTGCGTCCATCTAAGAGAGCAGACAGGGCCTCGGTTTAACGTCCCATCTGAAATACAGCACCTCCGACAATGCAGCGCTCCCTCAGCACTGCACTGGAGTGTCAGCCTAGTTTTTTGTGCTGAAGTCCTTGGAATGGGGCTTGAACCCACAACCTTCTGACTCAGAGGCGAGGGTGCTACCCACTTAAAAAAATATATTAATATTTATTGAACAGTAAGAACATTTATATCTTCGTGATCATTCCATTGTATCTACAAATCCATTCCGCCCCTCTGCACAGCCATTCCTCCAACACATATTAACATCAAAACCTGAAGTTTAATTTGTCTCCTGTAACATATAATAATCTATTGTACTTTACAAATTGATCGTAAAGTACTATCTTTAAATTATTTTCTGAATAAAACATCCACAGAGCCTTATAATGATCTTTTAGTTTATATTTAAAATATTTTTTTAGGTTTATTCTCCCCTTAAAAAACAGAGCATTCTTTCTTTGCACAATCACAAATTGAGCCAATCTGAACATTAAATTAATTGCCGCTCCGCTAGACTCGGGCAGACTCTCCTGCAATCCCCATCTCAAAATTGAGTCCCACGGGATTCCCATTCTTACTCTTCGGTCCTCACCCAGCAAGAATACCTCACACAACTGTCGAACGTAGGACTTAAAATCCTTTAACTGCGGACATAACACCAGCAAATGGGACAGAGTCTCATCCCGCATCCCACACACTGGGCAAGTTGCCACCTCTACTCGCCCAATCTTACATAAGACTATCACGGTAAAAATCCAGTTATAGGCCAATTTGACATCCAGTTCAATCTCACTGATCTCTGTATTGGAAAATAGTTGGATAAAAAAACCATTACATTTAATACAGCTAAATGTGTTTGAATAAAAAATCCTTATCCACTCAATGGCATTTTTCCCAAAACGAAATGCTTCCAAAACCATCAATAAAAACTCATGAGAGACTCTATCAAAGGCTTTCTCTTGATCCATCTTCAGCACATAAGCTTCCTTCCACTCTCTTCCATGAGTTCTATCGCATCTCGGATTGAGACCACAGAGTCAACGATGTCCCGGCCTGTGACTCCATAGGACTGAGAGGGCGAAACTACCTGCGGCATCACCTCCTTCATAAGATTTGCCATAACCCTCGCCAAGATCTTATAATCCACATTTAATAATGTGATGGGTCTCCAATTCTTCAGATCCCTTCTATCCTCTTTATTTTTATAAGCTAAGCTTATGATACCTCTCCTCATAGATGGGGCCAGGCTTCCCTCAGTTTTAATCTCCTTAAAAACCTCGAAGACTAATGGACTTAAAATCTATAAAAATTCTTTATAAAATTCTGCATTTAGTCCATCAGACCCTGGGCTTTCCCTCCCCCTCCTTCATTCCACTTATTGCTACCTTTATTTCCGTTAATCCTACTTCTTTGTCACACATGCTTCTCTCATCCTCCTTTAAACCTTCTTCAATAAAAGCACTAACCTTCTCCATCGCTAATTTGGAAATGTCTTCTTTTGTATATAACTCTCGATAAAAACTATTGGCCACCTCCAAAATCTCCCCACTTTCATTAATGATCTTTTTCCCAACCTTCAACTCTCCAGTTAATGATAACCTTTGTCGCAACTTCTCTTACTATAGAAAATATCTAATGCATCTTTCTCCCTCCAATGCATCTTTCGCCTTTGCGCTGAGAATGCATTTTTCAGCTTGCAATAATTCCCACTCTTCCTTTAAAACCTTCCACTTAGTCTCTGCTCCCTTATCTCCTCCGTCAATTGCTTTACAGATAACCGTAAACCTTCTGTTTATATTCTCTTCTTCACGCCGGTTAGCTGTTGCTCTCTCTTTCCCATAACGTACCGAAAAGACTTTTACCTCATATTTGAAATTGTCCCACCAAACTCTTTTTTCTTTCAAGAATAAAGGTTCCTTCCGAGCATTCTTTAGTATATTTAAAACCCCTTCTTTAAAAGCAATTTTGTTCAGGAACTGATTGTTTAAAATCTACACCCCTGGACCAATCTTAACTCTGCTGTTCCTAATTATAAATACCAAAGCCGAGTGGTCACTAAAAAAAGCTTTTTTATAATAAACCTCCATCACCTCAGAACTTAACCCTTCCCGCATTAACACAAAATATATTCAGCTGTTTTAAAACAACCTCACACAACCTCTTCTGGGGAACTCCCTTTTTATGGGGTTCCGATCCCCCCATAATTCTCTCAAATTTAAATTGGCCATTATTTTTACAATTATCTCTCTGGAGTTATCATCCTTAAAGATCTTCTGGGCTGAAATGTCCATCCAAGATAAAAAATACATTAAAATCCCCCACTGTACAAGGGTTTTCCGCCTCTGCCACTTCTGTGAATAACCACCCAAAAAACTCACGAGGCTTGCAATGGTCATTCGGCGCATAGATATTAAAGAGATCACAATTCAATTTGTCCATTTGTACCTTTAGCTGTAAAAATCTCCCCTCAGTCCTTGTCCACCAATGCAACGTTCTCTTTTATGGATGAACTCACTAAAACAGCCACCTCTCTACAGTTATTATTTGCACAACTTGCAAATACTTCTCTCTTCCAAACCTTCCGAACTCTTTCTAGGATCTCCTCATCACAAAAGGTTTCTTGCAGATCAGTGCCTTTAAAACACTGCAACAACTGCTGCAATTTCTGCTCCCCCCTCAGTCCGTTCACGTTAATCGAGATTAATGTAATCATTGCTCCTAATAAAAGTGTGCCTGATAATCCCCCCATCATTTAATCTCTGGCCCTTCCCTCCTCTCATGCTGTTTCCCAACCTTTTGGGAAGCTGCTGCTTTCTCCTGCAGCCTCAGGCTCTTTTTCACCTCCTGTTTGAACTTTCCCTGCAGTTTCAGCCTCTTCATTACGTTAAATTTAAGCTGTGGACCTGCCCCTTCTCCCTCCTTCTGCCCCTCACTAACCTCTCCCTTTCCACATGATGCCCCCCACCTCCCAATTCTATGGGGCTAGACTTTTGGCACATCATCGCCCATTCATCGCCCATTCATCGCCCATTCATCGCCCATTCATCGCCCATTCATCGCCCATTTATCGCCCATTCATCGCCCATTCATCGCCCATTCATCGACCATTCATCGTCCATTTATCGCCCATTCATCGCCCATTCATCGCCCATTCATCAACCATTCATCGCCCATTCATCGACCATTCATCGCCCATTTATCGCCCATTCATCGCCCATTCATCGCCCATTCATCAACCATTCATCGCCCATTCATCGACCATTCATCGTCCATTTATCGCCCATTCATCGCCCATTCATCGCCCATTCATCGCCCATTCATCGCCCATTCATCAACCATTCATCGCCCATTCATCGACCATTCATCGCCCATTTATCGCCCATTCATCGCCCATTCATCGCCCATTCATCGACCATTCATCGCCCATTTATCGACCATATAAGCGCTACATTTTTTAATTATTTTTTAAAAATTATTTCCCTTTTGTCTTTTGAAGAGACAGCTCCTTTAACTTGACCTTGTTTCTATAGATTGTTTTGACGAGCTTTTTTATAATTATTTTTTCCGCTTCTTCCAAACCAAACGCAGCATTGGTAGTTTTTATTTTAAATTGTTTCTGTATTTTAGTGTGTGTATAGTGGGGGCCGGAGGTTAAAGTGCGGGGTGAGGTGGGGGGGGCGCAGGGGGGAGGGGGGTGCAGGTGCAGAGATTATAGACAAGTTTGGAAAAGGGAATTGAAGGCAACCAAAGCAACTCTCCCCGTCTTCTTCGGCTCCAGTGGTACCTGGATCGAGTTTTATTTGTTGCTGCTGGATGATGCAGACTCATCCCATTGTAAGCTTGGCTGGACACGCGGTACAGGGGAGATGGGTTTGCCTCCACACGTGCAAGGACACGAAGGTGCAGATGGCGACGGAAGAAAACAAGACATCGGGGCTATCCTCCATCAGATCATGACCATCACGGACCAGAGTGTGGACAAAGCACAAGCAAAGAAACACGCATTAAATTGCCACAGGATGAAGCCGGCCTTGTCCTGTGCAAAATAAAGGAGAAAACAGACCTGCAATGGTGTTCTCTCGGGAGTATAAAGAGCTGGAGCGCCGGGCCCCTGCAACTTCCAGCGCGAACCGCTCCAAGTGTGTGACGACTTTGAGGTGGGCGACTGGGTGATGTCATCAAGGCCCAGGTCACTGGTTAGAGCATGGGCTGCAGCATCGGCGGGGCCCAGGCACAGCGGAGGAGCGGTGGGAGATCGTGGCGGAGGTGCGGCAAATGAGGGTACGGAGCCCAGAAGAGCCGAGGGCCCAGGGGCAGCACGGGCCAGCCCACACTGCGATATGTGTGTGTACTAGGTCTGTGCAGCAGAGCTGGTCTCCAGTCGTCCTGGTTCAATCTTTACCACTGGATAAAGGCCTAGCTCTGGCAAGCCCATGTGATGGCTGATGTGCAACGGTCGTCACACATTAAAAAAATCCACGCACAGGCACCTTCCACCCCTGGAGTTCAGGTCTGGAATATCGGGTCCTTCTTTGAAACATCTATGAAGTCATGCCTTTTGGCGTGGAAGCAAGTTATCCTCTTTCGAGGGACCGCCTATGACATGACATGATATGAAGCGCTGAGATGCAGGCTATCGCCCATAATTGCTGTAAAGTGGAAACTAGCGCCCGATTATAGCCCATTTATCACCGGCGCAACTTTTGGCACTGCTGAATGAGCTGCATTGTCCGGCCTATTTAAAAAAAAAATGTCATCCTCGTGCAAGGCTGACAATAGTGCTCATAATGGAAACTAGCGCCCGATTATGGCCCAGATTATCACTGAGCGCTACTTTCGGCATTTCGCCCACAATTCGCCCAAATGATCGCTGGCTGGCCCAAAAAGATGCTGAAGAAAAGCTGAAATCACCTGACCTTAACTCGGCACTATGGACGCCATTTTCTAACTCGGAGGATCTGTAGTAAAAGGCTGCTTCACCTGCTTGGCAGAAGAATCGATTTGTGAGTGATTTTAAGGACCTTTTTGACTCTTGCCAATAATCTAATCACATTTGTATTTGTTGAGGACAAATTAAGAGCATTTATAGCGATTTATAGTGATGGGGCCTGTAATTTATCAACTAGTAGTGATCACTAATCACATGCTGCTGATGAGAGATGGGAGAAGGTATATTGAAGAGCATTATGTGCCCAATCAAAGAGGTGGCAGACTGCTGAGGCGGAGGAGACCTTACACCCAACGCATTTACAGGGATAAGTGATCACACCTGGACTTGTCCGATAACACGTGCGTTAGGAGGCTGCGCTTCATTGGGATCAGTGAGATATGCCAGTTAATTCAGGGAGATCTGCAGCCTACCAGCACCATCAGGATTGCACTGCCCATTAAGGTAAAGGTTACTGCGGCACTTTCCTTCGATGCATCGGGCTCCTTTCAGGCCTCAGCTGGTGACATTTGCAGTATCTCTCAGCATGCCACACATTGCTGCATCAACAGGATGGACTTTATAAGCTTCCCTATGGCAGGGAGGCACAGACTGAGAGGGCTTTGGGTTTCTCACGAATAGCAAACTTCCCCAAGGCGCAGGAGGCAATAGACTGTATGCATATCGCTCTGCAAGCATCTTTACAGGATGCAGAGGTGTTTCGGAACAGAAAGGGATTCCACTCCCTGAATGTGCAGCTCATTGTCGACCACAAGCAAATAATCATGGCAGTGAATGCAAATTTTCTAGGGAGCATCCATGATGCGTACATCTTACGTGAGAAGAACACTCTTTCTGACCTGTTTAAAAGTCAGCCACAAGGTCACGGTTAGATGCTAGGGGATAAAGAATATGGCCTTACCAGCTGGCTCATGACCCCCCACCCCGTGGAAGCCGAGAAGCGCTACAATGAAAGCCATATAGCTATATCATCGAAAAGACAATTGGAGTACTGAAGCAGCGCTTCAGATGCCTGGACCACTTGGGAGGCAGCCGACAATACTACCCTGAACATGTCGCTGAATTCATTTTGGTGTGCTGCATGTTGCATAACCTAGCTATAAGGAGAGGACAACAATTGCCAGATGGGACCGCCGGTCCACCTCAGGAGGGAGGGGAGGCGGTAGAGGAGGACGAGGAGGAGGAGGACAAGGACCTCGGGGAGGACAATCAACATGGCGATGAACCCATGCCCCCACGACCTCCCCCCGCCACTGGAAAAGCCCCGTGGTAGTTACGCGGCTGCAAAATCCTTACGTCAGCAGCTCATAAATGAATGCTTTGCGTGAACTTACATTGGTGACAGTTACAGTTGCGTTACATTTTATCCTTGCCTGGCCTGGGCTGGCCATGGCCATTGGTTCCAACTCTGGTATTGATGTTTTACCTTACATTATTAGAAGACATTTCACGTCAATTGTAAAGTTAAATAAAAATGCTTAATAAATGAAGACATAATTTTAATTTTTTTAACAAAAATATTTAGACCAATATGTCGAGGAACCAACTAGGGTGGAGGCCATCTTAGGCTGGGTGTTGTGTAATGAGAGAGGATTAATTAGCAATCTCGTTGTGCGAGGCACCTTGAGGAAGAGTGAACATAATATGGTGGAATTCTGCATTAGGATGGAGAATGAAACAGTTAATTCAGAGACCATGGTCCAGAACTGAAAGAAGGCTAACTTTGAAGGTATGAGGCGTGAATTGGCTAGGATAGATTGCCGAATGATACTTAAGGGTTTGACTGTGGATGGGCAATGGCAGACATTTAGAGACCACATGGATGAACTACAACAATTGTACATTCCTGTCTGGCGTAAAAATTAAAAAGGGAAGGTGGCTCAACCATGGCTATCAAGGGAAATCAGGGATAGTATTAAAGCCAAGGAAGTGGCATACAAATTGGCCAGAAATAGCAGCGAACCCGGGGACTGGGAGAAATTTAGAACTCAGCAGAGGAGGACAAAGGGTTTGATTAGGGCAGGGAAAATGGAGTACGAGAAGAAGCTTGCAGGGAACATTAAGACGGATTGCAAAAGTTTCTATAGATATGTAAAGAGAAAAAGGTTAGTAACGACAAACATAGGTCCCCTGCAGTCAGAATCAGGGGAAGTCATAACGGGGAACAAAGAAATGGTGGACCAATTGAACAAGTACTTTGGTTCGGTATTCACTAAGGAGGACACAAACAACCTTCTGGATATAAAAGGGGTCGGAGGGTCTAGTAAGGAGGAGGAACTGAGGGAAATCCTTATTAGTCGGGAAATTGTGTTGGGGAAATTGATGGGATTGAAGGCCGATAAATCCCCAGGGCCTGATGGACTGCATCCCAGAGTATTTAAGGAGATGGCCTTGGAAATAGTGGATGCATTGACAGTCATTTTCCAACATTCCATTGACTCTGGATCAGTTCCTATGGAGTGGAGGGTAGCCAATGTAACCCCACTTTTTAAAAAAGGAGGGAGAGAGATAACAGAGAATTATAGACCGGTCAGCCTGACATCGGTAGTGGGTAAAATGATGGAATCAATTATTAAGGATGTCATAGCAGTGCATTTGGAAAGAGGTGACATGATAGGTCCAAGTCAGCATGGATTTGTGAAAGGGAAATCATGCTTGACAAATCTTCTGGAATCTTTTGAGGATGTTTCCAGTAGAGTGGACAAGGGAGAACCAGTTGATGTGGTATATTTGGACTTTCAGAAGGCTTTCGACAAGGTCCCACACAAGAGATTAATGTGCAAAGTTAAAGCACATGGGATTGGGGGTAGTGTGCTGACATGGATTGAGAACTGGTTGTCAGACAGGAAGCAAAGAGTAGGAGTAAATGGGGACTTTTCAGAATGGCAGGCAGTGACTAGTGGGATACCGCAAGGTTCTGTGCTGGGGCCCCAGCTGTTTACACTGTACATTAATGATTTAGATGAGGGGATTAAATGTAATATCTCCAAATTTGCGGATGACACTAAGTTGGGTGGCAGTGTGAGCTGCGAGGAGGATGCTATGAGGCTGCAGAGTGACTTGGATAGGTTAGGTGAGTGGGCAAATGCATGGCAGATGAAGTATAATGTGGATAAATGTGAGGTTATCCACTTTGGTGGTAAAAACAGAGAGACAGACTAGTATCTGAATGGTGACAGATTAGGAAAAAGGGAGGTGCAACAAGACCTGGGTGTCATGGTACATCAGTCATTGAAGATTGGCATGCAGGTACAGCAGGCGGTTAAGAAAGCAAATGGCATGTTGGCCTTCATAGCGAGGGGATTTGAGTACAGGGGCAGGGAGGTGTTGCTACAGTTGTACAGGGCCTTGGTGAGGCCACACCTGGAATTTTGTGTACAGTTTTGGTCTCCTAACCTGACGAAGGACAGTCTTGCTATTGAGGGAGTGCAGCGAAGGTTCACCAGACTGATTCCCGGGATGGCGGGACTAACCTATCAAGAAAGACTGGATCAACTGGGCTTGTATTCACTGGAGTTCAGAAGAATGAGAGGGGACCTCATAGAAACGTTTAAAATTCTGACGGGGTTCGACAGGTTAGATGCAGGAAGAATGTTCCCAATGTTGGGGAAGTCCAGAACCAGGGGACACAGTCTAAGGATAAGGGGTAAGCCATTTAGGACCGAGATGAGGAGGAATTTCTTCACCCAGAGAGTGGTGAACCTGTGGAATTCTCTACCACAGAAAGTTGTTGAGGCCAATTCACTAAATATAGTCAAAAAGGAGTTAGATGAAGTCCTTACTACTAGGGGGATCAAGGGGTATGGCGAGAAAGCAGGAATGGGGTACTGAAGTTGCATGTTCAGCCATGAACTCATTGAATGGTGGTGCAGGCTAGAAGGGCTGAATGGCCTGCTCCTGCACCTATTTTCTATGTTTCTATGTTTCTTTGTAACACCCCGCCGCCCCCCCCAACCCCGAACACGTCAACAACATTTATAACACAACAATATAACAACACCCTCCCACCATCCCCAACAGTGAACATTCAACAAAATGTCTTTATTAACAACAATATACTGCACCCCCCCCACTTCCCTACCTGCAGCCAAGCTTTCCTCCTGCACCTTGACCCCACCTGTAGTAACCCCCCGTTTCCCACGAACTCCCTGAGTAATGGGACCAAGACGTCTTGCAGCAGAGCACCTCAAGGCTTGCTGCTGTTGTGGGGGGGGTGGTGGTGTGATGTCAGCAGAATGACCTCAGTGGCTGGAGAAGACATCTTCCGAGTCAGAAGGAAGTTCTTCCTCCTGACTCATATCTGTCATGGTGCTTGGTGGTACAGCACCTTGGGTTGCAGTGCCGTCTCCCGAAACTATCGCAAGCAGCAAGCCATCAACAGAGTCGGTCGTTCGCCCCACTGCCACAGCTATCTGCTCCATGCCCTCCGTTATTCGCAATGTTGCCGATCAACCCACCAAGCGCCTTGAGGAACTCTCGACCTATGTCGATGCTCGCCCTTGACAGTGAGACCATGTCCTCATTTGGATCTGCCCGTCGTAGCGTGTGCCTACCTCGCCGACGCAACCTCCGCGGGGTCGGATTGGGCACTGGATGCCTTGGAGTGGTATGCTGCAAGCCACTTGGCCCCGCTCCTTCATCTGGTGATGGTGACGTGGCTGTAGGTACCACAGATGAAAACTCTGGCTCATCTTCCTCCTCCTCAGATTCTTGTTCCTCACCCGTGGTGATGACCACCTGCAGCAAAACATAATTGGGGTTATTAGAAGAGAAGGGGAGACATGAGAATGCTTGTGCTGCGCTGGCATATGTACGAGGAGCAACACTTCTCCAATAAATGTGAACGGGAGACGTTACATATGATTAACCTGAGAGTACAGAAGCTGCATGCATAACATTACATCATGTAATGCCATTAAATTATTTTAAATTACCACTGGTTTACCACTGCTTTACACATTACTCACGTAATGCAACAACGGGATCTGCACCACCACGGGTGGCAGAACGATAATGGGTGTCCACTAAGGCTGCAACATGTTCCTCCAAGTCCGTGAGCGGGTGGAGCTCAACAGGCCCTCCTCCGTCCACTTCTGCTCCACCCGATTCTTAGATATCTTCCTCTGCAAAAGTGACAAGATCATGGCATAAGCTCATTGACTAGGGACTATTACGGAAACACAACAGATATTGTAATCCACAATTAGTCACCCCACATTCTATTCACCCATAACTTTAACGTTTTATGCTAATATGGTTTGTATCCACAATGGATGCATGGTTATAACATCTACGTTCAGCGAAAATATTTAATAAGATCGTGTTTAGGAACTAATGCTTGACACCAAACAACTCGCGTACAATCTCCAGGAAAGGCCCCATCCACGGGCCATGCCATTCAGCGCCTGAGGGGAGGGAGGTGGTTTATTTGAATCAATGGAGGTTCCCCAGGAGGGAGGAATCAGGACCGCTGGTGAGCTCGGCAATGACACGAGTATAATGGGAGGGGGCACCGTGTCCATGGGCTGTGCTCAGAGATCACTGTGTAGCCGGAGCTAGTGTCCCAAAGTGTCCCAGGGCAGACAGTGAGCCAGGGCAGCTCTCCCCCAGTCCAGGCTGGGTCGCTGTGTGAGTGACAGCAGCCGGAGAGACTCACACAGTCTGGGTAAAAGTGACCGGACCCCTCAGCGCTCAGTCGTGCCTCACCCACCAACGTAACCAAAAAGGAGACGGTGCCCAAGTTAAAGAGTTGCTCATAGCACACAAACATTCTCCTTCTAAACTAACGCGGTAGAAATGCCGAATGTTTGCAGTCTGTCTGTTTCCAGTCATTTCTTTAAATAATAATAATTAATACTATTGATTAAATGTAAGGCATCTGAGCAAAATTAGACTTAAAGGGTGGAGGTTCCGACCCCAGTGCAAATCTTAGCAGGGAAGCTACCCAAGATTACTCTGTTTAATTACAATCCGGCAGATTTACATTCTAATTAATTCAGTGGATCATTATAATTTAAAATGTAATAATTTAATACCTACTCTTGCCGAAGCAACCAGGCTGTTCTATCTCTTGCGGCACTGGTCTGCCTCACGCCTATCGTGGGCCACTGAAGAAACAACGGCAGCGATATCACCCCATATTGTTTGATAGGCCCACCCTGGGTTCATTGGCCCCACTTAGTTTCCACCTCATTTATGAGGGCCTTATTTGCTTCATCGGAGAAGGAGCCATATTATGGCTCAACTCTGTCCCTGATCTGTGATGTTCTCCGCTGACTTTGTCCTTTTCCCCCATACTTAGTGTGTTTTTCCATCATCCCCATCCTGTTTTCTACTCCACAATTTTCTGCCTCTTCTTGCGTTCTTTCCTCATTCCGTTCGGCGGCTGTGTCCTCCGCCTGCTCCGCTCTCCTGGCCACCCCACTCACACCTCCTGCTCCTTCTCCCATCTCCTCGTCGCTCAAGGAGTTTTATTCTGCCTCACACTCACAGCGGGTGGGGCCTTTGCGACAAACTGCACAGCTCTCTGCCTTGCAGTTCTGACCGATGTGCCCAGACTTGCCGCAGTTATAACAGTACAGGTCTGGACAGCTTCTTACTAAATGGTCGTTTCCAAGACAATAATAGCAAACCTTCACCTGGTTATCAGGCAGAACCTGAAAGTGCTGCACTTCTTCCCTTGTCTTGAATTTCATGATGCAGGGTAATGACTTCACCCCCTCTGGGAACTGTACTTTTATATAACGGGTTCCATTGGCTACCCGTGTTCCAGGATAGTATCTGCTCTTTATTACTGAGCAAAGTTTAATGTCCCACAACTCCAACTTTTTTATCAGAACATTGTCCTCAACATAAACCGACAGGTTTAAGAATGAAACTACCACCTCTTCCGAATACAGCAAAGATACATCCAAGTACTTCTCACCAACCTTCAGGCTCAGTAAAAGTCTTTCCACCTCCTCTTGGCCACAGACTGTCACTTCAAATCCAACATTCGGCTTTGGTCAGCAAGCAAAGCAACTTCCCTCACTGCAGTCCTCATGTACTGCCTGGATAATATCCCAAGCTCGCACGTCCTTATCCTGGCAGTGAACCACCGCCGTGTTTTCTTTTCCAAATCTCCTGGGGTCCCAACCCAAATCTTTGGGCCTTTTATTCTCCCCTCTCAAGACATTCTCTCCCCTGATTAAATTCACACTGGGAGCATTGTCCTCTGAGGGGCCCAGCACTCCAGGCCCCTCAGCAGTATCTGGCTTATGTTTATGGGCAAAAAATGCCCTAAAATGTGAAAAAAACAACCCAAAAACCCACCACCAACTTTTTACAAACTCCCTCCGACACCTGCAGTAATCAGCAGTACCTGCTCACTCCTAGCCCCTCCCACTGAGAGTGTGCTGCCCACTGAGCCACAGCTGACACTTACTGATGCGTGGGTTTCTTCACTACTGATAACTTGATCCAATGGTAATTTGGATGAAATCATGCAAATGTATCACTTTACTTCCTGAAATATACCCGGTAACCTGTTTCTGATTGTTTGTTCACAGTGTTGTGGGGATGAAACATAAATACAATGCTTGAGGGAAACACACTGGAACATTGGGTAACGGAAAAAGATGGCGGGGGCATCATAAAATCTCCAGCCAAAGTTCTCACAATGCCAGATGAGAAATACCCAGACTAAACCAGGGAAACAGACTGGTGCTAGATATAAAGACTATTGTCAGAAATTCCACTCTGCCCACTCACTGGTACACTGTGACCCTGCAGCAAACATCTTTACAGATCATGAAGTGATTCAGATCGCAGAAGGAGCTGTGCTGCTAAATCATTAACCCTTTACAACAGACAGAAACACTGAGAGCAGGTTTGAAAAATGGAACACTTTACTGCTGCTCTCCCCCATTCCTGCCTTCTTCGGTTTTATCACCCTGCCTTTAAAGCACTGAATACCACTCTACCACTGCAGGGTGGGTGATCTTGCCTATGACTCGACAGTGGCATTGAACCCAGAAGGGATAACTGATGAGCAATACACCGAGAGTTCCAATAATACCATGTTACAGAGAAATGCAAAAAGGGGCCAACTAAATGTAACCCGACAATGGAACAATCAATCCCGCTGTATTCACTAGAGTTTAGAAGAATGAGAGGGGATCTCATTGAAACATATAAAATTCTGACTCGGTTGGACAGACTGGATGCGGGGAGGATGTTTTCCCTGGCGGGGAAGTCTAGAACTTTCTCAGGATACAGGGTAGGAAATTTAGGATCGAGATGAGGAGAAATGTTTTCACTCAGAGGGTGGTGAACCTGTGGAATTCTCTACCCCAGAAGGTGTAGTGTATGTAGGCACCTTTGGTAATGACTCCACAAGGCAGGGTATGATACTGAAACTGTGTAGACTGTAGTCTTTTTTTGCAGCTCCTTGAGTGAGGACACCAAGCTGTGAGCTCTTTTTTATACTGGTCTCCAGCAACAGCACCCTCTGGTATACAGGTAAGGTATATACAGTGTAAGGGTACATTCAGTGCTACATAACAGTGTTACAGACTTCACACAACAAACAGGCATGCATATATAATAACACTCCCCCCTAAGCATTTTTAATATCCTTATTGTCATGACCTGGGGAGGTGATCAGTAGTGGGCTATGGGAGGTTGTGGTGAGGATTGTGTGGGTGCCAGGTGTGATCCCTGTGCTTCAGGCTAGCCTCATACGTTTCCCCTCCCTCACACACAGACCATGTGGGTGTCATTGTTGTGGGATCCCTCACGGGGGGTAGCCACTGCAGCAGTGGGTGGTGTGTATACACTGTGATGTGGGTAACAGGACTGAGTGGGCTCCTTGTCCACCAATTGGGATGAGGGTCAAATCATCCCAGGATTTGCCAGGGAAGCTGGAAGGTATTGGCCTCTCGCTCCTGGTGTTGGCCCTGGTGGCCAGGGGTTGTCGGGCTGGTCTGGTGTAGGTTGCCATTGGAGGCAGCTGGGCTGCCCATTGACCACGGTCCCTGTAGTGGGTCTGCTCCCACTGTCTGTGTGTGTGTCCTTCCAGGGGCATCACATTTGTTCCAAAGGTCCAGGCAACGTGATCAGGTAGCCAGCTGGACCTGGGGGTCTCCCACGGGGCGATTTCTCTAGCATTTTCATGGTCCCTGAAGAACCCAATGTCCTTTAGCAGTGTCCTACCTGTGTACATGTCACCTTGGCTCTGATCACACATAGTTGAGCCTACCTTATAAATGACAGCATTTGCCTCACTTTTGGGTGTCATGGTCTCACCAGACATGGTTACATTAGGCATTTCACACTCTCTGCCATAATTATCCAACATAACAAACTTGTTCTTAATCTTACTAACAAATGCATTCATCTCAATCGTCACATTAGTTACACCAGCATCACAATTCATGGTTGCATTGCATACATTATCATACTTGCACCCTTTTATTGCATCTTTAGCTTTAAAGTCCTTGTCATCATTTAGTTGAAACTGTCCTTTTAATTTTCTTTGGTTACCGGTCTCCTTTAAGGAAGCCTCCAATCCGATTGGCTGCTCGGTGGCAAGTGTCGCTCCTCCAACATTGCCCCTCGTGGTCTGGCCGCAGCCATTTTGATTGCAGGATCTTCTCCTCGTGGTGTGGCCGCCATCTTCTGGCTCTCCACCAGGTAGGCTGTGGTGTTCTTTTCTTCCACAGGTTCAGCCCTGGACGTTGGGAATCCACTTCTTTCGATGGTGTTCACCTCTTGGAGTTCTGCCCCGGCCCGGAAAGTGAAGTTTGGATTTTCGGTCCTGTAGATTTCACCGCAATGTTGTGGAGTCGTCGCCGCACAGTCGAGTTGGATGATGGAATCTCTGGATGCAGCGATGGAGCCATGTTTGCTATCGATTGCTGGAGCTCAGAGGCCGTCGCCACTTCGACCGACTTGGACCGGGTTCATCCAATTCCTTCCCAGCAGCGTGGAACCATCGCCGGCTACGATCCACAGGGGGAGTTTGTTCAACACACCGCGCTGAGAGACCTGGGCGTCCACGCTGCCAACGACTGTGATTTTACCTTTGGTATAGGTGAGCAGCTTCGTTTGGACAGGATGCAGTTTTGGTCGATTGGCGGGATTTATCCAAAGTTTTTCAAAGGTCGTTTGGCTCATCACAGACTGGCTCGCCCCTGTGTCGATCTCCATAGAAACTGGATCCCCATCGATGTCTACTTCCATCGTCCACGGAGAACTTTCAGTGGAGCAGGTATACATTCCATAGTCTTCTTCCAGGGTTTGAGCAGTTTCACCCTCATCTGTGTCGGAGTCCTGGTGATCAGCCAACTCATCAGAGATGCGGTGAGTACAGCTTTTTTTGCACATTCTTTGAAGGTGTCCTTTCTCTTTGCAGCCTTTGTATGCATAGTCTTTGTAGCGGTACTGGTGGGCCCTGTGGTTTCCTCCACAGCGCCAGCACGGGGCCATCCGGTTCGCCCCATGTGGCGGACTCAGGGTTGCGGGACTCGGTGCAGCATTTCTACCTTTAGAAGTATCCATGCGGTGCACTACGCTCGCCGGTTTAGAGTCCTGGGTCAGTATTCGCCTGGAGTCACCGGCCGAAACCATGTACGCTTGGCTCACTTGAATTGCTTTCTGCAGGGTGACTGTGATGTCCGCAGAGAGCAAATTGTGCAGGAGGCCCTCGTGGCCGATTCCAATGACGAATATGTCCCTTAGTGCTTCAATAAGATAGTCTTCAAAATCACTCAGTGCAGCTCGTCTTCTTAAATGTGCAGCATACTTAGTAATTTATTGGCCCTCGGGTCGCCAGTAAGTGTAGAACCGGTGCCTGGCTGTGAGGATGCTTTCTTTCGGTTTTAGTTGTTCCTGTATAAGTGTTACAAGTTCCTCATAGCTTTTGGTGGTTGTCTTCACTGGGGCTAGCAAGTCCCTGATGAGACAATGGATGGTGGGCCCACAACTGCTAAACAGGATGGCCCTGCGCTTGTTCGGTCGTGTAGCCAGTGTGTCCCCATCCAGGTCGTTGGCTATAAAGAATCTTTCTACAAAAGCGTCCCAATCTTCCCCCTCTATAAGTTGCTGAAAGTTGCTGAGATTCGACATGCTGAGCGTGTAGTTCGTGACCTCGTATCCTCGTCGCTAGTTGTAGTGTATGTAGGCACCTTTAGGAATGACTCCACGAGGCAGGGTATGATACTGAAACTGTGTAGACTGTAGTCCTTTATTTGCAGCTCCTCGAGTGAGGACACCAAGCTGTGAGCACCCTTTTATACTGGGTTACCTGCAGTTTGCAGGTAGCCCTTAGGTCTCCAGCAGCAGCACCCTCTGGTGTACAGGTAAGGTATGTATAGTGTAAGGGTACATTCAGTGTTACATAACAGTGTTACAGACTTCACACAACAAACAGGCATGCATATATAACAGAAGGCTTGGAGGCCAAGTCACTGAATATATTTAAGAGGGAGATGGATAGATTTCTGGACACAAAAAGCATCAAGGGGTATGGGGGAAAAGCGGGAATATTGTGTTGAGATAGAGGATTAGCCATGATCATATTGAATGGTGGTGCAGGCTCGAAGGGCCGAATGGCCGACTACTGCTCCTATTTTCTATGTTTCTATGTTTCGCCAGTCTTAATGGGTAATTTTAACATAACCTACCCAACGAGTAACTGATCAGTTCGGATCAGCAATGCGGCTGCACTCTCCATTGAAATCACTGAGAACCCCGTGGCTCCAGTTATATTGCTACAAACATACACTGTTTACAAAACAGATTATTAAGCTTAATTTGAATCTTTAATTGTATTAATTGGTATTTTAGTCAACTTGCGCTGTGCTATGTCTGGCTATGGTTAGTATTCAGTGAACAATGGGTCGTGGTGGCAGGCAGGCACTGAGAGATTTGGACCAGTGCCAGGGGTAACATATTGCAATCAGTGGTAAAGGGGCAGTAAAATTAACCCACACAGGACGCTATAAACACGTGAGACAACGACATCTGACCCGTTCTGCATTGGATGCTCTTGTAAGTTGAGGATTAACCCCAGTGCACTGTCTCCTTTGGCAGCTTGTCATTCCAGAAAACGGTGGGCAAAGTGCCCTACTTGCTGAAGGCCAAGCGATCCTGTTAATTGATGGAGCCTGAAGTGAAAGGAAACTATGCAAACTATTCATGTCATTCTACTTTAAAGTCTTGGCATCAGAAAGGTACAACAATTAACAGATGTTAAGAGAGGAAGTACTGTAAAGGAGATAAAGCTTACAAGGACCTTCTGCTGAAGATCATGGCACCCCCTTCACTGATCCGCTGGGCTGGATTCCTCTCTGAATTACCAAACATTTGGGTGGATTCGGGGCGGTTAATGAAGTGAAACTGGTTCTCAGAGGCAACCGCTGCTGAAAATGTTGACCTTAATTATCAGTCTAGCATTCCCTCAGTTCCATATACCTCCCAAATTTACTCCAGTTTCTACGCCGATCTTGCCGACTGAAACTGACGTCGAAATTTGCATCAATGCGCAGCAGGTGAGAAGCAGCCATGACACCTTCATCCTCTGCCACTTCTGCTGTCACACAGTTATTCAGCGACTAGAGGGATGGGTCTTCGGGGGGTGATGCTATGGCTGCTGACACCGTTCCATATAATACTTGGCGCAGCAGAGGGGAGTACAATTGTGTCCGAGTTTAGAAAAGAAAAAAAGCCTTGAATTTATATAGAGCCTTTCACGATCACTGGACGTCTCGAAGCACTTTACAGTCTATGAAGTACTTTTGGAGTGTAGTCACTGTTGTAATGTAGGAGACACGGCAGCCAATTTGCACACAGCAAGCTCCCACAAACAGCAATGTGATAATGACCAGAAAATTTTTTTTTGTTATGTTGATTGAGGGATAAATATTGGCCAGGACACTGGTGGTAACTCCCCTGCTCTTCTTCAAAATAATGTTATGGGATCTTTAACGTCCACCTGAGAGAGCAGATGGAGCCTCGGTTTAACGTCTCATCCAAAAGACGGCACCTCTGACAGTGCAGCGCTCTCTCAGCACTGCACCGGAGTGTCAGCTTAGATTTTTTGTGCCACAAGTCCCTGGAGTGGGACTTAAACCCACAACCTTCTGACTCAGAAGTAACTGTGCTACCCACTGAGCCACAGCTGACACTGGTTGATACTCCAGAATATGTGGCCATGGTAGTTAAAGCTACAGCTGCAACTGGTGGGGTGAAGAGAGAGAGGATGCCCACAAGGCGAGGTCCAGGGGAATGGAGTGTTTGTGGAGGGTTGTAGGGCTGGAGGAAGTTACAGAGATGGCGAGGAGTGAGGCCATGGAAGGATTTGAACACCAGCATGAGAATTTGAGGCATTGAGGCGTGGAAGCCGATGAAGTTTGGTGAGGACTGAGGTGATGTGAAAGTGGGACATGGTGCAGAATAGGATCAGGGCACCAGAATTTTGGATGAGCTGAAGTTTATGGAGGGCAGAGGATAGGAGTCAGCCAGGAGAGCATTGGCATAGTTGAGTCTAGAGATGACAAAGGTGTGGACGAGGGTTCAGCAGCACATGGGCTGAGATAAGGCGATGTTATGGAGGTCCAGTAGGAAGTTTGGGGTTGATTTTAACCCCACCTCTCCAGCTGTAAACTAACAGTAGCGAGCCGCTCACCTATTGTACACCCCGTCCGATCTTCCTTAGTGTAAAACATGCGGCCGACCCACTGATGTCAGTTTCCCTCAGGCGGGTTTGGTTAAAATTGAACCATTTTTTGATGTAGAGAATATGGGGTCAGAAGCCAAGCTGGGGTTTAAGTACGATGCTGAGGTTACGAGCAGTGTGGTTCAACCTAAGCCAGTGACTGGGGAGGTGTTGAAGTCGTTTGCAAGAGTGCAGAGCTTGTGGTGGGGGCCAGAGATGATGGCTTCAGTCTTTCCACTGTTTAGCTGAGGGTAATTGCAGTTTGTCCAAGACTTGATGACAGATACGCAGTGGAGGGGTCAAGAGAGGTAGTGGAGAGGTAGAGCTGGGTGTCACGTCTGTAGAAGCTTGTCCCATATCTGCAGTTGATGTTGCCAAGGGGCAGTGTGTCGATGAGGAAGAGGAGGGGGCCAAGGACAGATCCTTTAGGGCCTCTGAAGGTAGTGGTGTGAGCTGAGGAACGAGAAGTAATTGCTGGAGGTATTCGGGCTATGATCAGTTAGGTAAGGAACTGAGTGAAGGCCGACCTGCTGAGCTGTATGATTGAGGAGAGGTATTGGAAGAGGATAGTGTGCTCAACTGTGTCAGAGACTGCAAAGAGGCTCCAGAAGGATAAGGAGGAATAATGCATCCTGATCAGTCACTAAATACTATGCGTGACTTTGATCAGGGCCGTTTCAGTGCTGGAAATCTGATTGGAGAGGTTTAAACAAGCGGTCGCACGAGATTTGGGCAGAGATTTTGGAGGCAATAACATGTTCTAGGACTTTGGAGAGGAAAGGGAGGTTGGAGATGGGATGATAGTTTGCAAGGATAGTGGGGTTGAGATGTTTTTTTTGAGGTGGGAGTAGAAACATAGAAACATAGAAACATAGAAAATAGGTGCAGGAGTAGGCCATTCGGCCCTTCTAGCCTGCACCGCCATTCAATGAGTTCATGGCTGAACATTCAACTTCAGTACCCCATTCCTGCTTTCTCGCCATACCCCTTGATCCCCCTAGTAGTAAGGACCTCATCTAACTCCTTTTTGAATATATTTAGTGAATTGGCCTCAACAACTTTCTGTGGTAGAGAATTCCACAGGTTCACCACTCTCTGGGTGAAGAAGTTCCTCCGCATCTCGGTCCTAAATGGCTTACCCCTTATCCTTAGACTGTGACCCCTGGTTCTGGACTTCCCCAACATTGGGAACATTCTTCCTGCATCTAACCTGTCTAACCCCACCTCTCCAGCTGTAAACTAACAGTAGCGAGCCGCTCACCTATTGTACACCCCGTCCGATCTTCCTTAGTGTAAAACATGCGGCCGACCCACTGATGTCAGTTTCCCTCAGGCGGGTTTGGAAAGGGAGCAGTCAGTCCCTGAGAAGAAGGAACCATTCACAATGTCAGCTATTACTGGGACCAGCAAGAGGTTTGGGTGATCAGCAGTGTAATGGGAATGGCGACAACAGAGCAGGAGGTGGGTCTCCTGTCATGTTGAGTTCGGAGAGGGTGATGGAAGAGATGGGAGAAATGTTAGCAAGAGAAGTGGCTTCTGGGGTAGGGCAGGGGGAAGTTTTGGAGGAGGTGTGGCTTGGTGGGCAAGGGTAAGGGAGAGATAGCAGCAGAAGGAGTAGAAAGCATGGCCTTAATCTTGGTGAAAAAGAAGTCCATGAGTTCCCTGTGAGGGTTGTTGGAAGGGATTTAAAGAAATGGTCGGCAGTAGAGAAAAGAAGCCGGGGTTTATCATTGCTGCCTGAATGATCCTGGAGAAGTGGGCAGTTTTGGCAGATGCGAGTGAGGCCTGATAGCGCTTGATATCAGTCAACCATACCTGGTGACGGGAACATATATATTCACATCTGTAGTCCTTGGACTTGAGCGAGCAAAGATATCAGGGGGAGAAACCGAGACAGGAGATGGCAAAGGTTTTGCTCGGAACAAAAGCATCAAAGTTGGCGGTGATGCAGTGGTGTCAGGGCAAATGGAAGGCCAGATATTGGGGAACTGGAAAGCCCAGTGTCAGTGACTTTGAGGATTGTTTTTCCAGAGGCAGGTGCAGAAGGAAGTGGGATTTCAAGGGAACAGAGAGATTCAAGGAAGTGGTCAGATGTGGCCCAGTCAGTGATCGAGACCGTGGGGGTAGAGAGGCCACAAGAAATTGTAAGGGCGAGGGGGTGGGGGGTGGTGATGGAGAGAGGAAAAATGGAAAAATAGTAAATCCAGCAACTGCAGGCCATCAGCCTGACAACGGGAGACAATAATCTGGAACAAACTTAATTGGCACTTGTAAAAATTTGGGTTACCAAATGAAAGGCTGCATGGATTTGCTAATGGTAATTGTGTTTGACTAACTTGATTGAGTACTTTGATGAAGTAACGGAGAGTGTTGAAGGCAGTGTGGTTGATGTTGTGCATGTGGAATTTCAGCATGGATACCACATTGGCTAAGGGACAGAAAGCAGAGAGTAGTGGTGAACGGTTGTTTTTCAGACTGGAGGGAAGTGTATGGTTCCACATGGGGTCGTTATTAGGATCAACGTTCCCACCAAGCAGTGTGGCCGTACTATGGTCTGGAGGTCCCACACAAGCCGCTCACTGGCTTTACAATAGAAATAACCGCACAAGCACGCAACATAGAATGGGCTACGCAGCCAGTTATAGGGCCCACACACTAAAATATCTAATTACAGGGAACATTGATTGGGACCACTACTTCTTTGATATATAGTAATAACCTGGACAGGGCACAATGTCATTGTTTGCAGATGACATGGAACTCAGAAATGTAGGAGACAATGAGAAGAATAGTAATAGGCTTCAGGAGGACACAGATAGACCGATGGAATGGGCAGTCATATGGCACAGAGAAGTGTGAAGTGATGCATTTTGGTAGGAAGAATGAAGAGAGGCAATATAAACTAAATGGTGCATTTTTTTAAATGGTTCAGGGACAGAGGGACCTGGTAGTTAGGTACAGATATCTTTGCAGGTAACAGGACAAGTTGCGAAGGTTGTTAAAAAGGTATATGGGGTCCTTGGCTTTATAACTAGAGGCATAGTGTACAGAAGCAAGGAATTTATGCCAAACCTTTATAAATCACTGGTTCGGCCTCAACTTGAGCATTGTGCCCAATTCTGGGCAAAACACTTTAGGAAGGATGTGAAGACCTTGGAGAGGGTGCGGAGGAGATTTACTCGAATGGTACCAGGGATGAGGGACTTCAGTGATGTGGAGAGACTGCAGAAGCTGGGTTGTTGTCCTTAGAGCAGAGATGGTTAAGGGGAGATTTAATGGAGGAGTTCAAAATCATGAGGGGTTGTGATAGAGTAAATAAGGAAACGTTTTCCAGTGGCGGGAGGGTCGGTAACCAGAGGACACAGATTGGCAAAAGAATCAAAGGCGACATGAGAAAAATCATTTTTATGCAGCGAGTTGTTATGATCTGGAACGCGCTGCCTGAAAGGATGGTGGGAGCAGATTCAATCGTAACTTTCAGAAAGGAATTGGATAAATACTTGAGAGGGAAAAATGTGTATGGCTATAGAGAAAGAGCAAGGGAGTGGGACTAATTGGGCAGCTCTTTCAAAGAGCGGGCACAGGTGTGATGGGCTGAATGGTTTCCTGCCTTGCTGTGTCATTCCATTATTCTATGCAGAGTTTATAGAGAAGGGGAGGTTCCAAGAGGACAGGAGGGCAATGAGCTCAGGGGGGAGAACCTATGGGGAGCTGAGATGGAGATTGAAATCACCGAGGCTCAGTGAAGAGGCTGAGGAAGTAAAGGAAGGAGGATGTTCATGGAGCAGCTCAGGGTGGAGTTTGAGAGGCTAGTCGTCAATGAAGGTTTTAGAGAGGAAAGAGGGGGGAACAATGTGGGGTACTTGTGAGTGGAGTAGGGAGAGAGACCATGTGGTGAGTTGGTGACAAGCCCACAGCACCATCACACCAGCTTAGGTGAGGAGGGTGATAGAATGTATAGCCAGCCAGGTAAGGGACAAGGAGAAAGCCAGGGTGTCAATGCAATCGCCCACAGTGAGATTGTGGATGGCTGGAGCCGTGTTCACAACTGAACTGACATTCTGGAGCGGTGATTGTTGATCCACTGGCAGGGTTCAAAGAGGCAGTGGTGGGTGGGCTGAGAGAAACAGGAAGAAGTTTGGCAAGATTAGCCCCCAGTGGGCACACTGGGCAGGACAGCTGGTGGGAGAGGAAGATGGTGGATGGGTGCCTCAAGGAGCTCTACGGAGAATGCCAAGCGAAACAGAGGGTGCCTGTGGGTGATCCGAAGACTGGGATAGCGGTGGGAGATTAAAAAGGGAAAGGAGTGGTGATGGTAGTGATGGTGCGGGGGGCGGCGGGGGTGGGGAGGCAATGAAGTATCCGAGAAGGGAGACATGAAAGGTAATATAACCGGGTGGCTGGAAGGGGTGGTGATAGGAGAGAAGATGCCTGAGAGGGGCGAAGATAATGAATTGGGTGACACCAGTAAAGGCCAGGTGCAGGTATAACACTTCCTTGCTAAATGCTCCTTCTCACTGAACGCTGACTGACAGGAGAATAGGAGAGGGCTACAAGCTTGTGTCTCTGGAGCACGTGATTGAAAATGAGGTAGCATTTGATCCCTTTGAGCAGATGGTACTGCAACAGGCTGTGAACTCTGTGGAGATACCAGGGACAGCTTTGTTCGCTCTGCCTTCTGGCACTTGAACAGCCCTGGATGGTGAGAAGCTGCTGCTATCCTGAAAGAGAGCCTCCCCTTCCATCCCAAACCTTACTCAGGGCCCTCATGTCACCATGCCTTTTGAGTTGCGGATAAGCAGAGCGGATGGCTTCAATAACAGCACATGTTATAACAGCGCATCTCGTGCCTGCTTTGGACAAGCTCATCAGCTGCGATATGCAGTGATGTAGCTCACCGATAGCCCAAGGCCTGGATGGCAAGTATCGCAGTGCTCACAGTGCCTCTCTGGTGGAAGCTGCACAGCAGATGGTCACCGAGTTCATTATCATCATAGGCAGTCCCTCGGATTCGAGGAAGACTTGCTTCCACTCTAAAAATGAGTCCTTAGGTGACTGAACAGTCCAATACGAGAACCACAGTCCTTGTCACAGGTGAGTCTTTGAAGGAAAGGGAGGGTGGGACTGGTTTGTCGCACGCTCCTTCCTCTGCCTGCGCTTGATTTCTGCATGCTCTCGGCGATGAGACTCGAGGTGCTCAGCGCCCTCCCAGATGCTCTTCCTCCACTTAGGGCGGTCTTTGGCCAGGGCCTCCCAGGTTTCAGTGGGGATGTTGCACTTTTTCAGAGAGGCTTTCAGGGTGGCCTTGTAACGTTTCCTCTGCCCACCTTGGGCTCGTTTGCCGTGAAGGAGTTCCGAGTAGAGTGCTTGCTTTGGGAGTCTCGTGTCTGGCTTGCAAACAATGTGGCCTGTCCAGTGGAGCTGATCGAGTGTGGTCAGTGCTTCAATGCTGGGGATGTTGGCCTAGTCGTGGACGCTGATGTTGGTGCGTCTGTCCTCCCAGGGGATTTGTTGTTGATGCTGTCAAAAGACCTGCAGGGAGGATGGGCAAACCGTCACAGGCCTGTGGCACAGGAGGCCATCCATGTCCGGGGAGATGGAAGGAATGTGGTAGTGGTAGGGGATAGTATAATGAGGGGGATAGAAACTGTTTTCTGCAGCCACGAAAGAGAGCCCCAAAGGCTGTGTTGTCTGCCCGGTGCCAGGGTTAAGAATATCGCCTCATGGCTGGAGAATAACTTGGAGTGGGAGGAGGAGGATCCAGTTGTCGTGGTCCATGTAGGTACCAACAACATAGATAGAACTAAGAATGAGATTCGGCAGAGGGAGCCTAAGAGGCTAAGGTCTAAATTAATAAGCAGAACCTCAAGGGTAATAGTCTCTGGATTACTACCTGAGCCACGCGTAAATTGGCATTGGGTCAAGCGGATTAGAGGGTTAATTGCGTGGCTCAAAGAGTGGTGTGGGAAGAAGGGGTTTCAATTCATGGGGCACTGGCACCAGTACTGGGGAAAGAGGGAGCTGCTCCATCGGGATGGGCTTCACTCAAACTGGGCTGGGACCAGCGTCCTGTCGAAGCAAATAACGAGGGCTGTAGATAGGGCTTTAAATTAAAAAAAGAGGAGGGGACAGGTGAGGGGAAATTTTGAAATCTAAAGAGACAGGTCAAAGCAATGGAGCAGTGTGGCGATCTGGGTAAAAATAAGCCCAGTGTGACAGGAAGGGACAGAGGGGCTGAAATACATCACCTCACCGCCCACTCCCGCCGACATTGCTCTTCTTGATCCACCCAGTGCAACTTTCGACGTGGTCTGGAGCGGGGGGGGAGGGGAGAGCCTTCGGGAACCGCGGGCTGACGTCAGCAGACGGCCGAGCGGTGTAACTGAGCTCCCGCCCACCGAGCTCCCAGATTCCTGCGGGCGGGAGTCGGCGGGAGTCGGCGGCAGAATGGGGGCGGACCGCTGGCTGGAGGCTGCTCTGTCCCCGACGGTGAGCCTGAAGATCCTGAAAAAAAGGTAAGTGAACATTTTAAAAACAAATTTCCACAGCAACTTACCTGGATGGGGTCCCCTGGAGGTCTTCTGATAGTTTTTTTATTTTTTACTGCTGTATTTTTTTTCAGCTCTTCGACCCTCCGTGGGCCCGACTCCATCCTCGGCGGCACTTGGGCGGCAAGCGCCTCTGCCGCCGAGAATGAGAGCTCCTGCCCGCTGCCGCCCAGATTGGCGGCGTACGTCGTCCATTTGCCGCCCGCCGACCTTCGAGGGACCTCCGCGGTGTATAATCCGCCCAAAGTACCTTCCGGTACCTCGGCGGCCATCGGCGGCGCTTTGGGCGGCACTTGGGTGGGCGGAGGCCTTGCTGAAAATTGACCCCAGAGAGTTTAACGGTTGCATGCAGCAGAGAATAAAGTCAAAGCAGAGAATAATGGTAAAAAATTTTAATTAAAGGCTCTTCGGGCTGGATTTTCGGCTTTGCTGATTTCGGGCAGTAATGGCAGCAGGGCGGTAAAGTTTGCGCCCGGGAACAGTTTGTGTCCCAGTCTGCAAAATTGGGCAGCTGGGCCCTGAGTGTGGGGCAGAGCGTTAAGCGAGGCGTTGCACTCCTCTCTCAGGGTGCTGGGCCGACTGAGCAACTGAAAATCTGTTACTAAACAGCTGACCTCGGAGCACCCTGAGAGAGGATTCTGTGGCAAAAAAAATCATACCTAAAAACAAACATTGCCAATACTTTAAACAGCCCACAATAAGCTCAAGCACAAAAATAAAACTAAACAAAACAATCAAACTGACCTCATTCCCCAATTCCATCACTCACCAGCGCCGGGACAGCTGTGACTGCCAGGTTTCCCACCACGGGGCGCTACGGGGTGAGCGCATAACAAATTTCACCATGCAATGGCACACCGACGCAACACTCCCGGCAGTGCTGCTCAGCGCCCCCCCAAAACTGGCGGTGGGGCACTGGGAGCGGACCGCTCGCCCGGGAACCATTCCCCAGCGCCATTACCGCCCCTCCGGGAAACGAACAGAGGCGGCAACATAGGGAAAATCCAGCCCACAATCTGAATGCATGAAGCATTCATAACAAGATAGATGAACTAGTGGCACAAATAGAAATAAATGCGTTTGATCTAATAGCCATTACAGAGACGTGGTTGCAAGGTGACCAACGTTTGGAACTACATGTTCCAGGGTACTTGATGTTTCGAAAAGACAGGCAGAATGGAAAAGGAGGGGGTAGCCCTGATAATAAAGGATTACGTAAGGACAGTAGAGAGAAAGAATCTCGGCTCGAACATCAGGAAGTCGAATCAGTATGGGTGGAGATAAGGAATTATAAGTGGCAGAAAACACTGGTGGGAGTAGTATATAGGCCCTCTAACAGTAGCTAGGCTGTTGGACAGAATATTAATCAAGAAGTAGTAGGAGCTTGTAACAAAGGTAATACAATAATCGTTGAGGACTTTAATCTTCTTATAGACTGGACAAATAAAATTGGAAAAGGTAGTCTGGAGGATGAGTTCATGGATTGCATTCAGGATAGTTTCCTAGAACAATATCTCATGGAACCAACCAGGGAACAGGCTATTTTAGATCTTGTATTGTGTAATGAGACAGGGTTAATTAGTAATCTCATAGTAAAGGATCCTCTGGGGCAGAGTGATCATAATATGATAGAATTTTACATTAAGTTTGAAAGTGAATTGCCTAAGTCCGAAACTAGAGTTTTAAACTTAAATCAAGCCAATTGCCTAGGTATGAGGGTGAGGTGGCTAGGCTAGATTGGAAAAATAGATTAAAGGTTATGGTAGTCGATAAGCAGTGGCTAACATTTAATGAAACATTTCAACAAAAATACATTCCATTGAGAAACAAACAGGCCACAGGAAAAATTATCCATCTGTGGCTCACTAATGAATTTAAGGATAGCATTAGATTGAAAGAAGAAGCTTATAATTTTGCAAAGAATAGTAGTAAACTTGAGGATTGGGAGAGTTTCAGATATCAGCAAAAGATGACCAAAAATAGATTAAAATGAAAATAGTAGAACATGAGAGAAAACTAGGAAGAAATATAAAAACAGATTGTAAGAGCTTCTACAGGTATGTAAAAAGGAAGAGAGTAGCAAAAGTAAACGTTGGTTCCTTAGAGCCTGAGACAGGAAAAATTATTGTCGGGAAAAAGGAAAAGGCAGAAACGTTAACCAAATATTTTTTATCTGTCTTCACAGTAGAAGATACAAAAAAGCATACCAAAAATGGTGGGGAACCAAGGTTGGTGAACTTAATGTAATTAATATAAGTAGAGAAAAGGTACCAGAGAAACTAATGGGACTAAAAGCCAACAAATCCCCTGGACCTGACGGCTTTCATCCTAGGGTTCTAACAGATGTGGCTGCAGAGATAGTGGATGCATTGGTTTTGATCTTCCAAAATTTCCTAGATTCTAGAACATTCCCAGCAGATTGGAAGGTAGCAAATTTAACACTGTTATTTAAGAAAGGAGGGAGAAAAAAAACAGAGAAATACAGGCCAGTTAGCCTGACATCAATTGTTGGGAAAATGCTGGAATCCATTGTTAAGGAAGTGGTATCAGGGCACTTCGAAAATCATAACATGATTAAGCAGAGTCAACATGGTTTTATGAAAAGAAAATCGTGTTTGACAAATTTGCTGGAGTTCTTTGAGAATGTAACTAGCAGGGTAGATAAAGGGGAACCAGTGGGTGTAGTGTATTTAGATTTCCAAAAGGCATTCGATAAGATGCCATATAAAAGGTTATTACATAAGATAAGGGCTCATGGGGTTGGGGGTAATATATTAGCATGATTAGAGGTTGGTTAACAGATAGAAGACAGAGAGTGGGGATAAACAAGTCTTTTTCAGGTTGGCAGGCTGTAATTAGTGGGGTGCCGCAAGGATCAGTGCTGGGCCCTCAGCTATTTACAATCTATATTAATGTCCTCGTTGAAGGGATCGAGTGTAATGTATCCAAGTTTGATGACGATACAAAGCTGGGTGGAACAGTAAGCTGTGAGGAGATCACAAGGAGTTTGCAAAAGGATATAGATAGAATTAGTGAGTGGGAAGTTAGGTGGCAGATGGAGTATAATGTAAGGAAATGTGAGGTTACTCACTTTGGTAGGAAGAATAGCAAAACAGGATATTTTTTAAATGGTGAGAAACTTTTAAATGTTGGTGTTCAGAGAGATTTGGGTGTCCTTGTGCAAGAAACACAGAAAGCGAGCATGCAGGTACAGCAAGCAATAAGGAAGGCAAATGGTATGTTGTCCTTTATTGCAAGGGGGTTGGAGTATAAGAGTAAGGAAGTCTTGATACAATTGTGCAGGGCCTTGGTGAGACCACACCTAGAGTACCGTGCACAGTTTTGGTTTCTTTATCTAAGGAAGGATATACTTGCCTTGGAGGCGGTGCAATGAAGGTTCACTAGATTGATTCCTGAGATGAGAGGGATGTCCTATGATGAGAGATTGCGTAGAATGGGCCGATACTCTCTGGAGTTTAGAAGAATGAGAGGGGATCTCATTGAAACATACAAGATTCTGAAGGAGATTGACATGGTAGATGCTGAGAGGTTGTTTCCCCTGACTGGAGAAGAAACATAGAAACAAAGAAAATAGATGCAGGGGTAGGCCATTCGGCCCTTCGAGCCTGCACCACCATTCAATGAGTTCATGGCTGAACATGTAACTTCAGTACCCCATTCCTGCTTTCTCGCCATACCCCTTGATCCCCCTAGTAGTAAGGACTACATCTAACTCCTTTTTGAATATATTTAGTGAATTGGCATCAACAACTTTCTGTGGTAGAGAATTCCACAGGTTCACCACTCTCTGGGTGAAGGAGTTTCTCCTCAGCTCGGTCCTAAATGGCTTACCCCTTATCTTTAAACTCTGACCCCTGGTTCTGGACTTCCCCAACATTGGGAACATTCTTCCTGCATCTAACCTGTCTAAACCCATCAGAATTGTAAACGTTTCTATGAGATCCCCTCTCATTCTTCTGAACTCTAGTGAATACAAGCCCAGTTGATCCAGTCTTTCTTGATATGTCAGTCCCACCATCCCGGGAATCAGTCTGGTGAACCTTCACTGCACTCCCTCAATAGCAAGAATGTCCTTCCTCAAGTTAGGAGACCAAAACTGTACACAATACTCCAGCTGTGGTCCTGTACAACTGTAGTAACACCTCCATGTCCCTGTACTCAAATCCCCTCGCTATGAAGGCCAACATGCCATTTGCTTTCTTAACCGCCTGCTGTACCTGCATGCCAACCTTCAATGACTGATGTACCATGACACCCAGGTCTCGTTGCACCTCCCCTTTTCCTAATCTGTCAACATTCAGATAATAGTCTGTCTCTCTGTTTTTACCACCAAAGTGGATAACCTCACATTTATCCACATTATACTTCATCTGCCATGCATTTGCCCACTCACCTAACCTATCCAAGTCACTCTGCAGCCTCATAGCATCCTCCTCGCAGCTCACACTGCCACCCAACTTAGTGTCATCCGCAAATTTGGAGATACTACATTTAATCCCCTCATCTAAATCATTAATGTACAATGTAAACAGCTGGGGCCCCAGCACAGAACCTTGCGGTACCCCACTAGTCACTGCCTGCCATTCTGAAAAGTACCCATTTACTCCTACTCTTTGCTTCCTGTCTGCCAACCAGTTCTCAATCCACGTCAGCACACTACCCCCAATCCCATGTGCTTTAACTTTGCACATTAATCTCTTGTGTGGGACCTTGTCGAAAGCCTTCTGAAAGTCCAAATACACCACATCAACTGATTCTCCCTTGTCCACTCGACTGGAAACATCCTCAAAATATTCCAGAAGATTTGTCAAGCATGATTTCCCTTTCACAAATCCATGCTGACTTGGACCTATCATGTCACCTCTTTCCAAATGCGCTGCTATGGCATCCTTATTAATTGATTCCATCATTTTACCCACTACCGATGTCAGGCTGACCGGTCTATAAAACACTGTTTTCTCTCTCCCTCCTTTTTTAAAAAGTGGGGTTACATTGGCTACCCTCCACTCCATAGGAACTGATCCAGAGTCAATGGAATGTTGGAAAATGACTGTCAATGCATCTGCTATTTCCAAGGCCACCTCCTCAATTCTCTGGGATGCAGTCCATTAGGCCCTGGGGATTTATCGGCCTTCAATCCCATCAATTTCCCCAACACAATTTCCCAACTAATAAGGATTTCCCTCAGTTCCTCCTTCTTACTAGACCCTCTGACCCCTTTTATATCCGGAAGGTTGTTTGTGTCCTCCTTAGTGAATACTGAACCAAAGTACTTGTTCAATTGGTCTGCCATTTCTTTGTCTAGAACCAGGGGGCACAGTCTCAGGATAATGGGTAGGCCATTTAAGACAGAGATGAGGCGGAATTTCTTTTCTCAGAGGGTTGTGAATCTTCGGAATTCTCTGCCCCAGAGGGCTGTGGATGCTGAGTCTTTGAATATATTCAAGGCTGAGATAGATTTGTGGACTCTGGAGGAATCAAAGGGTATGGAGATCGGGCGGGAATGTGGAGCTGAGGTTGAGATCAGCTATGATCTCATTGAATGGCGGAGCAGGCTCGAGGGGCTGTATGGCCGACTCCTGCTTCTATTTCTTATGTTCTTAAACATTGAGGGAATATTGCCTGGAACCTCACTTGCATGGAGCAAGTAGGAGCAAGGTGTAGCTTTCGTGTTCACCTGCTCCATGCTCTCGAAACTTGGTCAGCTGAGAGGGGTGGATTGTGCAGGCAACCCCTCCGCCTCTATCATTGCACCAACCAGATCCCTGAACAATGAAGCAGATTCAGGAAATATTCCTCCTCGGGGGTCCATTGATCCACCTGGTGCAATTCTGAGACGGGCCAGTAAATGAGCAAGCAGCACTGAAACAGGCAGGAGGCTGCTGAAATGAGGAATTGTGAATCCTATGCTGTTTGTGGTACCCCAAGTACAAATATCAGGTGGAAATGGGTGAAGCGTGCCTGCTATGTGTAGTTGCACCGATCATCGATTCCTGCTCCGTCGTTTTTTAAAATTTGGTCATGAGATGTGGGCGTCGCTGGCAAGGCCAGCATTTATTGCCCATCCCTAATTGCCCTTGAGAAGGTGGAGGTGAGCCACCTTCTTGAACCTCTGCAGGCCGTGTGGTGAAGGTGCTCCCACAGTGCTGTTCGCGAGGAAGTTCCAGGATTTTGACCCAGCGACGATGAAGGAACAGCGATATATTTCCAGGTCAGGTTGGTGTGTGACTTCAAGGAGAACGTGGAGGTGATGGTGTTCCCATGCGCCTGCTGCCCTTGTCCTTCGAGGTGGCAGAGGTCGCGGGTTTGGGAGGTGCTGTTGTAAAAGTCGTGGCGAGTTGCTGCAGTGCATCTTGTAGATGGTATGCACTGCAGCCACGGTGCGCCGGTAATGGAGGGAGTGAATGTTTAATGCGGACGGGGTGTTAATCAAATGAGCTGCATTGTCCTGGATTGTGCTCAGCATCTTGTGTGTTGTTACACCAAGCTTCGAGCGTACTAACTCTCGGTCCTGATAAATGTGCAGGAGACTTTCAAGTATTTTGGTGGGTCCTGGAGAAGCAGGAGTGATCTTCAAAAAATTCTGACCCAACGCCAGCCAGTTCGAGTCCCCATCCCCTGATCACCCCCACGCCCCCCCAGAATCAACCTGCCTGCTGGCTCAGTGTGGTTCCACCTGCTTCCCTGCCCTCCCATCACTGGCAAACGAAAGTGGTTTACCCATCAGGCACCCATCGCTCGCCAGCAGCATTTAAAGGAGGCTTGAACCCGAATATGTTTCGGACCCCCCTGATATTAGCTTTGGGCGGGCAGCCCAATATTACGTGCCCTGGCCCTGAGGTGACTTTTATCATTAGATTGAGACCGACCAAGATCGTTACTGACAGAAGGAAGAGAGTCTTATTCCATCAATGGAAGCTGGATCTAAAAAAAAAAGGACCTGCACCTTTAATGTTGCAAAACATTCCAAGATGCTTCACAGGCGGGAAAGTGGTCCACACAGAAATTAGGAGGAGAGTTAGGGGAGGTGACCAATGCCATGGCCAAGAAGGTAGTTTGGCAGACTTCTAAAAGTGGGGAGAGAAGGAGCAAACCAGAGGGACTCAGGAAGAGAATTTTAGAGTGTGGAGCCGCAAAGGCTGGAGACTCTACCACTGATAGCAGAGAGCATGAGGGGCGAGCGTAGTGAGATCTGGAAGAGCGAGTTGTGAAAGCTCCTCGAGGGGTGCATCGGTCAATGGGAGAAGGCCATGACAGGATTGGTAAATGGGAATGGGGAATGTGAAAGTGAGACAATTGGGGAACAAGAAATTGCTGGGGGCTGGTGAATAGAAGGTGATTGCTAAGAGAAATTTAGCGTAGGATAGGATACAAAGTTTGGATGAGTTAAAATTTGTGTAGGATGAGGGGGAAGGGGGATGTGAGAAAGAGTATTAGGTGTGAGGAAATGGTCAACTTCGATACTTTCAACCCTGTCGCTGGCCACGGCCTCAGCAATAGCCACTCCAGTGATGTCAACCACTGTCTCCTCCATTGGGGTAAGGATATGCAGGTGCGCCTGTCACCCACCAGTCCGGTTATGCTTGTCCTGCAAAAGAGAGCAATGTGTGTCACTGAATGTGCTACAATCTGTTTGGGTGATGTGCCGGTCATGGTTGAATAGCTGGAAGTGTGTGCAAGCTGTGAGATGTGGGTGTGAGGCTTGCAGCAGTGCTAAGTGTGGGAGGGTGAGCGAAGCTATGAATGTGAGATATGAGCCGTGATTGGTAGAGATTGTTGGTAGGTGAGTGATGGGGGGTGTGGTGCATTGAGCAGTGTGTGAGGCTGGTGGTGCAGATGGTGGGATATGACATTTGGAGATGAATTCACTGATCTTGACCACTCGTGTGAGGTCACTGAACCTCCTAAGGCACTATCTGTTATCTGTTCCCACTGCCTTTGCAAAGATTGGTAGGTGTTAACCTCCTGGCAACCTGCGGATAGAGGACCTCTCCCTTCCTCTTCACCTCCTCCACCAAGGCCTCCAGAACATACTCTCTCCTGGTTGCACTACAATTTAAATTTCGTCCTGCTCAATGTCGCTTCCACAAACAGCTCCAGCACCTGCTCCAGCCAGAATGCACCTCCACTTTAAGAGGTGCAGGCTGGCTTTAAGTGGAGCGAGCCACGCACAAAGCTGGGCCCCTGCTGAGGCGTGCAGCCACGCAAAAATGCAAATTAGCATGCAGCATGAAGTTGGTGTGTTGGCTGCATCGGAAGCAAACGGGTTAATCTCGCATGGTGATCACGCCGTTTTTGGGGGCTATAAAATTTAGCCCCCATATATCACAGCACGCAAGAGCGGATAAGGCCCAACCATAGTGAAGATCAATGAGCTCCAGTGTAGGCATGTATGTAATAGGATCAAGCAGGTCAGAAATCCTATTCCACCTTCAGTCCTTGTTTATGTACAATGGAGAAAGCAGCACAGCTGCACCGTCCAAAATCGCTTCTGCAATCTGTAGATAATTCGGGTTTGCTTTGACTGAGTTGGGATAGAGTTATAAATGTGTCAGTATGTGCTGGGACTGACAGTGCTGGAGAATGGAATATTTTTTCACCTGTCACCAAGTGATGGCATAAGGTCAGTTTTAAGACACGGCTCTATATAATTGAGAACTGCAGCCCCGATAATGTTCCAAAAAGGTTTGAAGACCGAGATTAATAACTAACATCATTACAAATACCAATACTGCAATCGGTCTTGCTGCAGTATTGCCACTTGCTATCAGTACTTCCTAATTTTTCTGCTCAACAAATTGGACATTTCTTTATTGATTTTATAAAAGCTGTTGCCATATTACAGTAAACAAGTTAAATCCTCTCACTGGGATTTTAACTTCAAATCATGTGAAGCAAAAGAAACTGAATATAAAATATTCCCTGTCCTTATGGGACTCCCAGGAGACATTCCATTTCAAGATCTTTCTGCCTGAATGGATGAAGGAAACCATTTCAGGATGTGTCAGGGTAGAATCTGGGGTTAGGAAAACAACATACATCCCATTTGTAAAGATATTGCATTCCTTTCAGGCCAAGCCTGCTCTGACGCAAAAACCAGCTCACCCTTTGAATTCAGCAGTGTATAATTCCTTTCAAATTACACATACTTTGTGTATCACAAAAAATTGTAGATCATTGAATATCTCCAGGGCTAAATATTGTAAGGCAGAATGGAGGTCCGTAGAATCAAAGGAATATTCCCATTCACAGAGCTTCCTGAATTCATATTTGTAATCTTATACATTTTCGTTAACAATTTCGACCTGTAACCACCAGCATACCTTACCACCAGGGGTGCACTTGCAAGAGACAGGTATATAAGGGCAGTTCTGAGGCAAGTGCAGCATTCCAGAGCTGTGAAATAAAGGTGCAGGTCCAGAGTGACCTTGACTTCACTACATGCCTCGTGTGAATCTGTACTGAGGGGACAGGACTTTACAGTGGCAATGGGTTACGGGATTACAGAATCCACAGAATGGCGAACAACGGATCAGATGAAAAGTACAATGCGGGAGTCAATTGGGAGGACTTTATAGAAAGGCTCCAGCAAAGCTTTGTAACCAAAGACTGGTTAGGCAATGATAAGGCAGACAAGAGAAGAGCCCATCTCTTGACCAGCTGTGGCTCAAAAATATACGCTTTAATGAAGGATCTGTTGGCACCCGAGAAACCAGCAAGCAAACCGTTTGAAGAATTGAGCACACTGGTAAGAGACCACCTGAAGCCAGCGAGCAGCCTACACATGGCCAGACACGGGTTCTACAACTACAGACGCTGTGTGGGCCAGAGCACACCCGACTTCGTGGCGGAACTTCGGAGGTTGGCTAGTTTATGTGAGTTCTCCGATGAACTGAGGAGAGAAATGCTGAGAGACTTTTTCATTGAAGGAATAGGCCACACAGGCATATTCCGAAAGCTCATAGAGACCAAGAACCTGACCTTAGAGGCAACAGCACTGGTTGCACTGACATTCTTGGTAGGGGAAGAAGAAACGAGGTTGAATAACAATGCAGGTACGACAACGAACGAAATATTGGAACAAGAAGTTCACAGCACTAAACAAGCTGCTACCCCCACACACAGACAAAACCGGGAGATCAGGTTCTCGACAGCAGGCAGAAGCCATCAAGGGCCACAGGAACAGCCGTTCACACCTCATCAACCCACAATGCGAGCATTCAACTACAAACTGAGAGAAGTTCAAGAGAGATCAGCCAGACGCAGCTCATTCTTTGGAAACTCTTTGAACAATGGAACAGTTCTGTGCTGGAGCTGTGGGGGTGGGCACTTGGCAAGGGAATGTCGATTTCAGCAGGCTATTTGCAGAAATTGTGAATATACAGGGCATTTGGCCCGCATGTGCAATAAAACGGCAGCTCGGCTGGTATACGAATCGGATGGGTCGGAAAGCAGACCAGAAGATGGTGGGGACAGTACCCGGGACACCGGTGTACAGCGGGTCAACACGATCAATGGCCACTGCTCCTACAACAGGACGCCTCCTATAATGATGAGGGTCCTACTCAACGGGATATCTGTCAACATGGAGCTGGATACGGGAGCAAGTCAATCTCTCATGGGCGCTCAACAATTTGAACAACTGTGGCCGCATAAAAGAGACAGACCAAAACTCACAAGGGTCGACATCACACTATGGACCTATTCCAAAGAAATCATACCAGTCCTCGGCAGCGCCATGCTCTCTGTCACACACAAAGGGACAGTGAACCGACTTCCCCTGTGGATTGTCCCCGGAGACCCCCCAGCACTGCTGGGGAGAAGCTGGCTGGCAAAACTAAACTGGAAATGGGATGATGTCCATGCCATGGCATTAGAGGAACGGACCTCCTGCTCAACAGTTAAAAAGCGATTTGAACATCTCTTTCAGCCAGGTGTGGGCACTTTCAAAGGGGCCAAAGTCAAAATCTACATCACACAGGATGCTAGACCGGTCCATCACAAGGCCAGAGCTGTACCCTATGTGATGAGGGAAAAGATTGAACACGAACTAGACAGGCTTCTGCGGGAAGGCATTATATCACCTGTGGAATTTAGCGACTGGGCAAGTCTCATTGTCCCAGTCATGAAGCCTGATGGATCCGTATGAATCTGTAGGGACTACAAATCTACCATAAACAGAGTCTCCCTAAAGGACCAGTACCCGCTGCCCAGAGCAGAGGACTTATTTGCCACATTGGCTGGAGGTAAACTTTTCTCAAAATCAGACCTCACATCTGCGTATATGACGCAAGAATTGACCAAGGAATCCAAACTACTCACCACCATCAACACACATCGAGGCCTTTTCATGTACAATCGATGCCCATTCGGCATCAGGTCGGCAGCTGCCATATTCCAGCGCAACATGGAGAGTCTGCTCAAGTCCATCCCGGGGACGGTTGTATTTCAAGACGACATACTTATCACGGGCAGGGACACTGACTCCCAAATCCGTAATTTGGAGGAAGTACTAAAGCGGTTGGATCGGGTAGGCCTACGAGTCAAGAAATCCAAGTGCCTGTTTTTCACACTCGAGGTTGAATTTTTGGGCAGAAGGATTGCCGCTGATGGAATCCGCCCAACAGAGTCCAAAACAGAAACAATTCGCCTGGCACCCAGGCCCCGGAATGTCTCAGAACTGCGTGCCTTTCTCGGGCTACTCAATTACTTTGGGAACTTTATGCAGAACTTAAGCACGCTGCTGGAGCCTCTCCACGTGCTACTCAGAAAGGGATGCGATTGGTTTTGGGGGGACACCCAGGAACGCGCCTTCAATAAGGCAGGCAACCTTCTGTGGTTCCAACAGTGTTTTGACTTTCTTTGACCCAGGTAAAAAGCTAGTTCTCACATGCGATGCGTCAGCGTATGGGGTCGGGTGCGTTTTGCAACATGTCAATAGTGCGGGCAAATTACAACCCATAGCTTATGCCTCCAGGTCACTTTCGCGGGCGGAGCGCGGGTACGGAATGGGAGAGAAGGAGGCGCTCGCGTGCGTGTATGGTGTCAAAAAGATGCACCAATACCTTTTCGGGACCAAGTTCGCGTTAGAAACCGACCACAAGCCCCTCACGTCCCTCCTATCCGAGAGCAAGGCAATAAACGCCAAGGCCTCGGCGCGAATTCAACGGTGGGCACTCATGCTGGCGTCCTACGACTATACCATAAGGCACAGACCAGGCACAGACAGCTGTGCCGACGCGCTCAGCAGGCTACCCCTGGCGTCCACGGAAGGGTCTGACGAACAGGACTGTGAGATAGTCATGGCAATCAATGCCTTTGAGTCCACAGGTTCGCCCATGACAGCTCGCCAAATCAGAGCCTGGACGGCCAGCGACCCCACATTATCCTTAGTAAAAAGATGTGTCCTAGCCGGTGACTGGGCAGAGGCTCGCGATGCCTACCCCGAGGAATTAAAACCCTTTCACAGGCGCATGCATGAGCTATCACTACAAGCAGACTGCCTGATGTGGGGCAGCCGAGTAGTCATGCCTCTGAGAGGCAGAGAGGCATTTGTCCGGGCGCTCCACCGCGAGCACCCGGGGATCGTTCTCATGAAGGCCATTTGGTGGCCTGGTATTGACACGGACCTGGAGCTCTGTGTCCGAAGGTGCACCATTTGTGCCCAACTCAGCAATGCCCCCAGGGAGGCTCCACTGAGCCCCTGGCCCTGGCCTACCAAACCGTGGTCGGGTGCACGTAGACTATGCGGGCCCATTCATGGGCAAAATGTTCCTCGTAGTTGTAGATGCATTTTCAAAGTGGATTGAATGCACCATTTTAAACTCGAGCACAAGCTCCACCACTGTGGAGAGCCTCGCAACCATGTTTGCAACGCACAGAATCCCTGACATATTGGTCAATGACAATGGTCCGTGCTTCACCAGCGCAGAATTCCAAGACTTTATAATTGACCATGGCTTAAATCACATCAAGACGGCACCGTTCAAGCCGGCCTCCAATGGCCAGGCGGAGAGAGTAGTGCAAATCATTTAACAAGGCATGCTTAAAATCCAAGGTCCCATGCTGCAGGGTCGTCTGTCGCGACTGCTGCTGGCATACAGATCTCGTCCGCACTCATTGACTGGGATCCTCCCCGCACAACTGTTGATGAAAAGGACTTTAAAAACAAGGCTCTCATTAATCCTCCCAGACATGCACGAAATCGTTGAGGCAAAGCGCCGTAAGCTGACTGAGTACCATAACAGAAATTCGAGGGGGAGATGGAATGAGATAGGGGACAAAGTGTTTGTACTAAACTATGGCAGGGGTCCCAAATGGCTTGCAGGGACAGTAGGGCAAGGAAGGAAACAAGCTACTGGTAGTACAAATGGACAATGGCAAAACCTGCCGGAGGCATGTAGACCAAGTCAAAAGCAGATTTACCAACAACACTGCGGAACCAGAGGCAGACTACAATGTGGAATTCGCACCACACCTGGTGGACAGACAGAGGGAACAACCTGAAGAAAGGGCAATCCCAACAGACAGCTCAGGTGAGTCAACAACAATCACACCAATCGAAACAGACAGCCCAGGCGAGATACCAGCAACCACACCCAAAGAAAAACAGACACCAAGGCAAACAACTGAACCACAACTCAGACGCTCCACGCGAGAGCGTAGACCATCTGAGAGACTGAACCTATAAAGACAATAAGACCTTGGGGGAGGGTAATGTCATGTATCTTACATTATTATATATAACTGTATCCTAACATGCTATACATGACTGTAATAAGATATGACCTGTAACCACCAGCACACCTTACCACCAGGGGTGCACTTGCAAGAGACAGGCATATAAGGGCAGGTCTCAGGCAAATGCAGCATTCCAGAGCTGTGAAATAAAGGTGCAGGTCCAGAGTGACCTTGACTTCACTACATGCCTCGTGTGAATCTGTACTGAGGGGACAGGACTTTACAGATTTCTTCCTCAAAAGTTTAACAATCTTTGTACCAAAGAAAGATCCTCCTTTACTATAACTCTTTAAGAAAAGCTAATATTCCACTGTTCCGCCGGGCAGGCATGAGGCAGAAATGGCATGAAATCCCATTGTTGTACTTAATAAGAAGTTTAATGACTGCACACGAGTGGTCAAGATCAGTGAATTCATCTCCAAGTGCCATAATGCAAGACTAGCCTCACACATTGCTCATTCCTGTTCCCACAACATTCCCACTCGCCACCATTTCCCTGGGGTCCTCAGTCGGGGCATCTGCCCGTTTCTGGCGGGAGCTGCATGCCAATAGCCTAATCAGGGCTCTATGACATACGCAGGATCTCAGTGCCATTAGCAGCTACCCCTCATCATCATAGGCTGTCCCTCGGAATCGAGGAAGAATTGTTTCCACTCAGAATGAGTCCTTAGGTGGCTGAACAGTCCAATACGAGAACCACAGTCCCTGTCACAGCTGGGACAGACAGGCGTTGAGGGAAGGGGTGGGTGGGATGGGTTTGCCACACGCTCTTTCTGCTGCCTGCGCTTGATTTCTGCATGCTCTAAGCGATGAGACTCGAGGTGCTCAGCGCCCTCCTGGATGCACTTCCTCTACTTAGGGCGGTCTTTGGCCAGGGATTCCCAGGTGTCGGTGGGGATGTTACACTTATCAGGGAAGCTTTGAAGGTGTCCTTGTAGCGTTTCCTCGGTCTACCTTTGGCTCGTTTGCAGTGTAGGAGTTCTGAGTAGAGCACTTGCTTTGGGAGTCTCGTTTCTGGCATGCCCAGCAGAGCTGATCAAGTGTGGTCAGTGCTTCAATGCTGGGGAGGTTGGCCTGGTCAAGGACGCTAATGTTGGTGTGTCTGTTCTCCCAGGGGATTTGTCGGGTCTTGCGGAGGCGTCGTTGGATTGCTTGCGGAAGCAGCTACCAGTGGGGTGAGCTCACTCTGCCCATTGGTGCCGGGTGTTGGGTGGACTCGGTTCTTAAAGGGACCACTGCCGGCCACCCAGAAAAAGGCAAGTCTTGGCGTTTATCTTTCAGGATTTGTGAGTGGCCAGAAGATTTGATCGTGCTCTTGGTCTGCTGTCAGCCTTTCCCCACCCTCCCCCGAGGAGAACATTCTGGATCGGCTCCGCAGTGCAGTCGCCGGAATTTTGGGCTCTTGTGAGAACCTGAACCACACTCGCTGCTCACCTTGATTGTGAACATGAAGCCTGACCCTCAAAATGGTTCCGGCCTTTGGCCAATCAGCCTGAAGCCTTCACCCACTGCCCACCCAAAGTCCGTCCCGACTTAATGGCCCAGAAATTCTTCTTGAGGTCTCCCGCGGGCAAACCGCTGAAAAAAGGAAAAAAAAATGCGCACTTACCTGAAGCTGCTGCACCCGTTTGAGATCCCAGTCCTGAGGCCTTCTCTTCCTGCGCGTCGCAGCGTCTACTCTTCAGGACATCCGCAGGAGTCACGAATCTCCTATTACTATGAATGAGAAAAACCCCAAAACGCACAAACACTACATAAAACATTTAAAAAACACCTCACATAAATACACTAATAGAAATTAAAGTTGTTATAAATGTTTTTTAAAGAAAAAAAAAATTGCCGATTTTTAAAAAAAAGTTAGTGTTAGGGTTTAAAATACCATTACCTGAGTGGGCAGGGTTTTAACATGAATGTGTTTTTTTTAATTTTATTTTAATCAGGCGCAAGAGTTTTGAGGACATTTGCTGGGCAAGATATGGGTAAATCCCGCAATCTTGCCCATGCAACTGTCCTCGCTCCCAGATGCGGAGGATCTGCCGAGCTCCAGCTTGACAGGTCTGAAAAACCGGTTTTCAGCGCATACGCATTGTGTGCTGAAAACCAGCTTTTCCGATGCCTTCCCGGGTCCGTAGAAACTTCGTACGGGCCCGGGACATCGGAATTTCTGGGCCAATATCTCGCTCTGTGCTCCTCTGTGAAGCGCTTTAGGTCATTTTACTGCATTGACACACTATACCAATGGCAGTTGTTGTTGCTGGGCATGTTTTGACGAACTGATACACGCCTGCATGTTCTTGCTCTGTCAGGCTCTGTGTGGTGTTCTGCGTTGCTGCCCTTTGAATCGCTGTAATCAATAATAGAAAACGAAGGTTGGCTGCCAAAGTGGATGATTTCATTATGCCTGTCCAATTATTTCTGAGTTCACATAGTGACAGGATCATACCACACAAATTGACAAAGCACCGTACATTCACAAATTAACTTTATAAAGGGCTGACAGACTTTACTTTATGTTGGTACTATAATGGCTGATCTTGGTAGTTTTCCAAGTTACATTAATAAGCAAGATAAAACAGATAAATTGACTTAGTAATTTAGAAATAAAACCATATCAGATAAAAGGTTGAGCTGGAAATTGAATCTCAGGCTAACTTGTATTGTAATTTGTGCGGGCTGAGGCTCAATGGGCAGCACACTCTCGGTGAGAGGGGCTAGGGATGAGCGGGTGCTGTTGGGTGCTCGATTACTGCAGGGAGTTAGAGTGAGTTTGTAAAATGTATTTAGTGGGTTTTTGTGTGCCGGACCCCTCAGACGTTCCCAGGATGAATTTAATCAGGGGAAAAAATGTTGAAGGAAGGGAGAATAAATGGTCCAAAGATTTGGGCGGGACCCCAGGAGGTTTGGAAAAGAAAACACGGTAGTGGTTCACTGCCAGAGATGCGAGCTTGGGATATATCCGGGCGGCTCATGAGGACTGCGGTGAAGGAAGCTTGTTACCTGCCGACCAAAGCCGAATGTTGGGTACGAGGTGACGGTCAGTGGCCGAGAGGTGGTGGAAAGACTTTTACTGAACTGAAAGGTTGGTGATAAGCTTTTGGATTTATCTCTGCTGTATTCTGAAAAGGTGGTGTCTTTCTTAAACCTGCCAGTTTATATTGAGGGCTATGTGCTAATAAAAAAGTTGGAGTCATTGGACATTAAAATTAGCTCGGTAATATCCAGGAATACGGGTAGCAGATGGAACCCATTATATAAAAGTGCGGTTCCCAGAGGGGGTGAAGTCATTACCCTACAGCATGAAATTCAAGACAATAGAAGGAGTGCAGTACTTCCGGGTACTGCAATGATAACCAGGTGACGGTTTGCTATTACTGTCTTGGACACGACCATCTTGTAAGAAGCTGTCCAGACCTGTACTGTTATAACTGTGACGAGTCTCGATACGTTGCTTGGAGCTGCAAGGCAGAGAGCTGTGGGGTCTGTCACAAAGGCCCCACCAGCAGTCAGCGTGAGGCAGAAGGAAGCCCTTGAGTGACGATGAGATGGGAGAAGGAGCGGGAGGTGTGAGTGGACTGGCCAGAAGAGAGGAGCTGACAAAGGAAGGAGGTGATACCGCAGATAGTTTCGCCCTCTCAGTCCTGTGGAGTCGTAGGCCGGAACATTGCAGACTCTGTGGTCTCAATCCAAGATGCAATAGATCTCATGGAAGAGAGTGGGAGGGAAGCTTATGTGCTAAAGATAGATCGAGAGAAAGCTTTTGATAGAGTCGCTCATGAGTTCTTATTGATGGTTTTGGAAACAATAGTTGTTGCCATTTTGCAGCAGCAGTGGCCATTTTAGGCAAGTATTTGTGATAGCTTTTCTAATCTATTCAGTTCCTTTCTCCATTCCCTCCCATCCATTTCTGACATCTACCTATTTGGCAAATATCAGCTCATTTTGGGTGAAGTGGTTGTGAACCAATGCTGGATTCTTATTTCCCTTCTGAGTAAATGTTGTCCCCTGTCATTTTTCATTGAAGAAGAGGTGTTTAAGTTGCCACCCTTCAGCTCCCAGTGCGTGTGTGTGTGTGTGTGGCCTGTGTCTCCAGACCATCTCCATCACATGATCTTAAATGTTGGGGATGGAGGTATCCCGGTGAAAGGCCGGCCACCTGTAGACAGATTTCCTCTGTGTAGTTCCCTGCAAGGTTACACAATGATGGAGGACGTGGGGAAAGATTTACTCAGGGTGTTCTGTGGACTGAGTCATGAACCTGTTCACAAAGGACAACATGCGAGAATTCTGCATACATTTCCTGACAAGAAATTTGAAAGGATGGAAAGAGATGACTGAGAGACAAAGGTGGAGTGCAGATAGCTAAGTTAAGTCATCTTAAAATTACAGAAAAAAAATACAGGATGAGAAAAAAGGGCCTTTGAGTCCTCTCCCCTCCACAAGCTGTACAACCTCCCAAATGATGAACCGTGTCCCACCCAATGTGCCCTCTAATTTTTTGCGGACCCTCACATCCTGTTTAAGAGTCTGCGCAGGCCATTCTAAATTCAGCATATGCACGTTTTTTCTATTTAAAAGCCGGCTGACCAGCTGCGTGGGACCTGCAGAGTGCGGCTGCTCAGCTTAAAGGGAGCATTAGTCCCACTTCTTCCATCACTGAGGGAATGTCCATGTAAATATTCACTAAACTCCAAAGGTAATCAATCCAAACTCCAGAATGATTCTTCGGCTCCAGTTTTCAATTCCCTCGATCTGGGGACAAAGCTTGTGAATTACGCTTTAATTCCGGTGAGCAATTTGTCTGTGGGCCATGGTCCGATCATTGTCAGCCCTCACTAATTAGCAGGAAAAAGGTGAGCGAAATTGAGAAAAAAAACTGGATCCCCCCCCTGATAAGGTTTCATAGCTGCAGAATCACATCGAAAAAGGAATATTTGGCTCCTGGTTAGACCTGGAATTACCAACCTTAATGACAAGGAAGCTTTCTTGCTCAAGATGCCAGATCGGTGGGTGGAGTTAGTGCGGAGGGGCAGTGTGACTCAACAGATTAGGAAAAGGGGAGGTGCAGCGAGACCTGGGTGTCATGGTACATCAGTCATTGAAGGTTGGCATGCAGGTACAGCAGGCGGTTAAGAAAGCAAATGGCATGTTGGCCTTCATAGCGAGGGGATTTGAGTACAGGGACACGGAGGTGTTACTACAGTTGTACAGGGCCTTGGAGTATTGTGTACAGTTTTGGTCTCCTAACTTGAGGAAGGACATTCTTGCTATTGAGGGAGTGCAGCGAAGGTTCACCAGACTGATTCCCGGGATGGCGGGACTGACATATCAAGAAAGACTGGATCAACTGGGCTTGTATTCACTGGAGTTCAGAAGAATGAGAGGGGATCTCATAGAAACGTTTAAAATTCTGACGGGGTTAGACAGGTTAGATGCAGGAAGAATGTTCCCAATGTTGGGGATTTCCAGAACCAGGGGTCAGAGTCTAAGGATAAGGGGTATGCCATTTAGGACCGAGATGAGGAGAAACTTCTTCACCCAGAGAGTGGTGAACCTGTGGAATTCTCTACCACAGAAAGTTGTTGAGGCCAATTCACTAAATATATTCAAAAAGGGGTTGGATGTAGTCCTTACTACTAGGGGGATCAAGGGGTATGGCGAGAAAACAGGAATGGGGTACTGAAGTTGCGTGTTCAGCCATGAACTCATTGAATGGCGGTGCAGGCTCGAAGGGCCGAATGGCCTACTCCTGCACCAATTTTCTATGTTTCGATGTTTCTATTAATACAGGCAGGCACTGATAAACTTGCAGAATGGGTGTGCAATTGGCAATGAACTACAATACAGATAAGTGTGAGTGGTACATTTGGGTATGACAAGTAAGGAGGCCACATATTCCTTGGTAAATAAGTGTGTAAATGGGGTAGAGAAGCAGAGGGATCTGTGGGTACAGGCACACAAATCGCTGCCAGTTAACAAGGCCATAAAAAAACAAACAAGGCATTGGGCTCATTTCTAGAGGGATAGAATTGAAAAGCAGCGAAGTCATGTTAAACTTGTATATCATCACCATCATCATAGGCAGTCCCTCGGAATCGAGGAAGACTTGCTCCCACTCTAAAAGTGAGTTCTTAGGTGACTGAACAGTCCAATACGGGAATTACAGTCTCTGTCACAGGTGGGATAGACAGTCTTTGAGGGTGAGGGAGGGTGGGACTGGTTTGCCGCACGCTCCTTCCACTGCCTGCACTTGCTTTCTGCATGCTCTCAGCGATGGGACTCGAGGTGCTCAGCGCCGTCCCGGATGCTCTTCCTCCACTTAGGGCGCTCTTTGGCCAGGGATTCCCAGGTGTCGGTGGGGATGTTGCACTTTATCAAGGAGGCTTTGAGGGCGTCCTTAACGTTTCCTCTGCCCACCTGGGGCTCGCTAGCCGTGTAGGAGTTCCGAGTGGAGCGCTTGCTTTGGGATTCTTCTTCCAGGCATGAGAACAATGTGGCCCGCCCAATGGAGCTGGTCGAGTGTGGGGATCTTGGCCTGGCCGAGGACGCTAATGTTGGTGCAACTGTCCTCCCAGGGGATTGGCAGGATCTTGCGGAGACATCTTTGGTGGTATTTCTCCAGAGACTTGAGGTGTCTACTGCACATGGTCCACGTCTCTGAGCCATAGAGGAGGGCGGGTATCACTCCAGCCCTGTAGACCATAAGCTTGGTGCCAGATTTGAGGGCCTGACTTTGAACACTCTCTTCCTCAGACGTCCGAAGGCTGCGCTGGCGCACTGGAGGCAGTGTTGAACCTTGTCGTCGATGTCTGCCCTTGTTGATAATAGGCTCCCGAGGTATGGAAAGTCATCCACGTTGTCCAGGGCAATGCCATGGATGGAATCCCCACTGAGGCACTAAAGTATGATGGAGAGGCACTATTAGCCTCTTCAACCAGGCCAACATCACCAGCAAAGGGGACAAGATCGACTGCAGCGCCGTAACGATAATGTTCATTGTACCCCGTAGTGGTCAAAATCCGCACTGTGACTCTGGGAAGAGCTTCTCAGCCACAGGGAGTAGATGGTTGAGGAGGATTCTAACAGTCGGACTTGTCCCCTTTTTAAAAAATGGTCACGATTACTGCATCTCTGAGATCTCCCGGCATGCTCTCCTCCTTCCAAATGAGAGAGATGATGTCATGCATTCGTGCCAATAGTGCCTCTCCGCCATACTTTAGTGCCTCAGCGGGGATTCCATCTGCTCTCGTTGCCTTGTTGTTCTTGAGCTGGCAGATGGCCTTTTCTACCTCGTGCAGGGCTGGGGTTTTGCTGAGATGGTGGCGGGTAGCATGCTGCGGGATGGAGTGGAGGACACTTGAGTCAAAGGCAGAGTCTCGGTTAAGGAGATCTTCGAAGTGTTCCTTCCAGCGGGTCCTGACTGCCTCGGTGTCCTTGATGAGTGTCTCCTCATTCTTAGCCAGTAGAGGGGAAAGGCCTTGGGTGCTTGGGCCATCGGTGGCCTTGGCTATGGTGGTGGGTGGAGAAAGCACAGGAGATTCAGCAGATCCTCCATATCTCGGGAGTGAGCAAGGGCAGGATTGCGGGATTTACCCATATCTTGCCCAGCAAATGTCCTCAAAACTCTTGCGCCTGATAAAAGCAGATGCATAGCCTACTTTTACAGGTGTAAAAGTTTTAAAACATACAAAAATATAATAAAATTAAAACCACATTTTATTGTTAAAAACCCTGCGCACTACAGTAAGTTTATTTTAAATCATAATTTAAAAAACCTTTTTAAAAATTGGCATTTTTTTCTCTCTAAGTCATTTATTAACTTTAATTACAATTAATTTTAATTTTGGGAGGTGCGTTTTTTATTTTTTATTATGGTGTTTAGTGTGGGTTTTTTTCTCATTAATAGCACTGAGAACTGGTAGATACGGGAGTTCCCATTGCGATTAATGGGAAAGCTGTGGAATACTGTACCTGATTGGCTGAGCAGTCACACATGACTGCATCTTCTGCGTGGGAACCTGGAGGACGGGAGCGCGCTCTACAGCGCAGGAAGAGAAGGCCCCCCACCGGAATTCCACGCTCCTCCCGGACCACCAGATAAATTCGTAAAAATTATCCGTTCGTACGAAAGAAGCCACCGACAGGAATTTCAGGGCCAATATCAATAATGGTGACCATGAAACTACCAGATTGTTGTAAAACTCATCTGGTTCACTGCTATCCCTCAGGGAAGGAAATCTGGCCTCATGCGACTCCAGATAGCAATGTGATTGACTCTTAACTGCCCTCAGTTGTAACAAGCCACTATGAGAAATAATAATGAGAATAAAACTGGACGGACCTTCCGGCATCGATCTCGGCACTGGCTTCAGACACGACAAAGGCATACCCAGTGCAGGCGACCATGCAAAAACCTCCTCACTGACATCTGGGGGCTTGTAACAAAATTGGAACAGATGTCCCACAGAATAGTCAAGCAACAACATAATCATACTCACAGAAATATACCTTTCAGCCAATGTCCCAGATTCCTCCATCACCATCCCTGGGTATGTCCTGTTCCACCAGTAAGACAGACCCACCAGGGGTGACGGCACAGTGGTATACAATCGAGAGGGAGTGGCCCTGGGAGTCCTCAACATTGAAGCCTCATGGTATTAGGTCAAACATGAATATGGAAACCTCCTGCTGATTACCACCTAGCGTCCTCCCTCAGCTGATGAATCAGTACTCCTCCATGTTGAACACCACTTGGAAGAAGCACTGAGAGTAGCAAGGGCACAGATTGTACTCTGGGTAGGGGACTTCAATGTCCATCACCAAGAGAGGCTCGGTAACACTACTACTAACCGAGCTCGCCGAATTCTCAATCACGCTTGACAAATCTTCTGGAATTTTTTGAGGATGTTTCCAGTCGAGTGGACAAGGGAGAACTAGTTGATGTGGTGTATTTGGACTTTCAGAAGGCTTTCGACAAGGTCCCACACAAGAGATTAATGTGCAAAGTTAAAGCACATGGGATTGGGGGTAGTGTGCTGACATGGATTGAGAACTGGTTGGCAGACAGGAAACAAAGAGTAGGAGTAAATGGGTACTTTTCAGAATGGTAGGCAGTGACTAGTGGGGTACCGCAAGGTTCTGTGCTGGGGCCCCAGCTGTTCACATTGTACATTAATGATTTAGACGAGGGGATTAAATGTAATATCTCCAAATTTGAGGATGACACTAAGTTGGGTGGCAGTGTGAGCTGCGAGGAGGATGCTATGAGGCTGCAGAGTGACTTGGTTAGGTTAGGTTAGGTGAGTGGACAAATGTATGGCAAATGAAGTATAATGTGGATAAATGTGAGGTTATCCACTTTGGTGGTAAAAACAGAGAGACAGACTATTATCTGAATGGTGACAGATTAGGAAAAGGGAAGGTGCAACGAGACCTGGGTGTCATGGTACATCAGTCATTGAAGGTTGGCATGGAGGTATAGCAGGCGGTTAAGAAAGCAAATGGCATGTTGGCCTTCATAGCGAGGGGATTTGAGTACAGAGGCAGGGAGGTGTTGCTACAGTTGTACAGGGCCTTGGTGAGGCCACACCTGGAGTATTGTGTACAGTTTTGGTCTCCTAACTTGAGGAAGGACATTCTTGCTATTGAAGGTTCACCAGACTGATTCCCGGGATGGCGGGACTGACATATCAAGAAAGACTGGATCAACTGGGCTTGTATTCACTAGAGTTCAGAAGAATGAGAGGGGATCTCATAGAAACGTTTAAAATTCTGACAGGGTTAGACAGGTTAGATGCAGGAAGAATGTTCCCAATGTTGGGGAAGTCCAGAACCAGGGGTCACAGTCTAAGGATAAGGGTAAGCCATTTAGGACCAAGATGGAGAAACTTCTTCACCCAGAGAGTGGTGAACCTGTGGAATTCTCTACCACAGAAAGTTGTTGAGGCCAATTCACTAAATATATTCAAAAAGGAGTTAGATGTAGTCCTTACTACTCGGGGGATCAAGGGGTTATGGCGAGAAAGCAGGAATGGGGTACTGAAGTTGCATGTTCAGCCATGAACTCATTGAATGGTGGTGCAAGCTCGAAGGGCCAAATGGCCTACTCCTGCACCTATTTTCGATATTTCTATGTTTCTATGACATAGCTGCTAGACTGGGCCTGCAGCAGGTCGTGAGAGAACCAACAAGAGGAAAAAACCTACTTGACTTCATCCTCACTAATCCACCTGTCGCAGATTCATCTGCCTATGACAGTATTGGTAGCAGCAATCACCACACAGTCGTTGTAGAGATAAAGGCCCGTCTTCATACTGAGGTCACTCTCCATTGTGTTTTGTGGTCCTACCATCTTGATCAGCTCCGCTGGGCAGGCCACATATTTCGCATGCCAGAAACGAGACTCCCAAAGCAAGCGCTCTACTCGGAACTCCTTCACGACAAACGAGCCAAAGGTGAGCAGCGGAAATGTTACAAGGTCACCCTCAAAGCCTCCCTGATTAGGTGCAACATCCCCACTGACACCTGGGAGTCCCTGGCCAAAGACTGCCCTAAGTGGAGGAAGTGCATCCAGGAGGGCGCTGAGATCCTCAAGTCTCGTCGCCAAGACCATGCAGAAATCAAGCTCAGGCAGCGGAAAGAGCGTGTGGCAAACCTGTCCCATCCACTCTTTCCCTCAATGACTATCTGTCTCACCTGTGACAGAGACTGTGGTTCTCGTATTGGACTGTACAGCCACCTAAGAACTCATGTTAAGAGTGGAAGCAAGTCTTCCTCGATTCCGAGGGACTGCCTATGATGACTACCACCGTGCTAAATGAGATAGATTCAGAACAGATACAGCAGCTCAAAACTGGGCATCCATTCGGCACTGTGGGCCATCAGCAACAGCAGAATTGTATTTGACCACAATCTGTAACCTCATGGTCTGGCATATCCCTCACTCTACCATTACCATCATGCCAGGGGACCAACACCAGTTCAATGAAGAGTTAGAAGAGCATGCCAGAAGCAGCACCAGGCGTACCTGAAAATGAGGTGCCAATCTGGGGAAGCTGCAACACAGGACTACATACATGCTAAACAGTAGAAACAGCATATTGTAGACAGGGCTAAGCAATCCCACAATCAATGGATCAGATCAAAGCTCTGCAGTCCTGCCACATCCATTCGTGAATGGTGGTGGACCATTAAACAACTAAGAGGAGGAGGAGGTTCCATGAACAACCCCATTCCTCAATGATGGTGAAGGCCAGCACACGAGAGCAAAAGACAAGGCTGAAGTGTTTGCAATCATCTTCAGCCAGAAGTGCCGACTGGATGGTCCATATCGGCCTCCACCTGAGGTCCCCACCATCATAGAAGTCAGTCTTCAGCCAATTCGGTTTACTCCACATGATATCAAGAAACGGCTGAGTGCACTAGATACAGCAAAGGCTATGGGCCCCGGCAACATCCCGGCTGTCGTGCTGAAGACTTGTGCTCCAGAACTAGCCGCGCCTCTAGCCAAACTGTTCCAGTACAGCTACAACACTGGCAATGTGGAAAACTGCCCAGGTGTGTTTTGTCCACAAAAAGTAGGACAAATCCAATCCGGCCAATTACTGCCCCATCAGTCTACTCTCAATCATCAGCAAAGTGATGGAAGGTGTTGTCGACAGTGCTATCAAGTGCCATTTTCTAATCAACAACCTGCTCATCAATGCTCAGTTTGGGTTCTGCCAGGACCTCTCAGCTCCATTATAGCCTTGGTCCAAACATGGACAAACAAGCTGAATTCTAGAGGTGAGGTGAGAGTGACTGCCCTCGACATCAAGGCAGCATTTGACTGAGTGTGGCATCAAGCAGCCTTAATAAAACTGACGTCAATGGGAATCAGGGAGAAAACTTGGGCTGGAGTTGTCATGTATCTCACATTACTGTATATAACTGTATCTTATCATGCTATACATGACTGTAACTGGATATGACCTGTAACAATAAGCATATCTTACCACCAGGGGTGCACTTGCAGGAGACACTCCATACCTGTCCCACTGAGGTATATAAAGGAAGGTCTCAGGCAAGTGCAGCACTGGAGAGCTGGAATTAAAGGTGCAGGTCCTGAGTGACCTTGACTTCAACATGTGTCTCGTGTAAGTCAGTACATTAGAGTCAGGACTTAACAGTGGCGATGAGTTACGGGATCACAGAATCCACAGCATGGCTACCAACAGCTCAGATGAGAAATACAATGCTGGAGACAATTGGGATAACTTTATAGAAAGGCTCCAGCAAAGCTTTGTGACCAAAGACTGGTTAGGCGACGATACGGCAGACAAGAAAAGAGCCCATCTCTTGACCAGCTGTGGCTCGAAAACATACGCTTTAATGAAAGACCTGCTGGCACCCGAGAAACCAGCAAGCAAGTCATTTGAGGAGTTGAGCACACTGGTGAGAGACCACCTGAAGCCAGCGAGCAGCCTACACATACCCAGACACAGGTTCTACAACTACAGACGCTATGTGGGCCAAAGCATACCCGACTTCGTGGCGGAACTTCGGAGGCTGGCTAATTCATGTGAGTTCCCTGATGAACTAAGGAGAGAAGTACTGAGAGACTTTTTTGTTGAAGGAATAGGCCACGCAGGCATATTTCGAAAGCTTATAGCGACTAAGAACTTGACTCTAGAGGTAGCAGCACTGGTCGCATAGATATTCTTGGCAGGCGAAGAAGAAACGAGGCTGATCTATACTTTGGGTACGACAACCAACAAGGCATCGGAACAAGGGGTTCACATTGTGAAACAAACCGCTACCCCCACACACAGACAAAGGCATGAGAGCAGGCCTTCAACAGCAGACAGTAGCGCCAGAAGCCATCAAAATCAAGGGCCACATGAACGGCCGATCACATCTCATCAACCCACAATGCGAGCAATCAACAACAGATTGAGAGAAGCTCAAGGGAGATCAGCCAGACGCAGCTCATCCTTCGGAAACAATGGAAACGGTCTGTGTTGGAGATGTGAGGGTAGGCACTCAACCAGGGTGTGTCGATTTCAGCATGCCATTTGCAGAAACTGCAACTACACAGGGCATCTGGCTCGCATGTGCAGAAAAACAGCAGCTCGACTGGTATACGAATTGGAAGGGTCGGAAAGCGGACCAGAAGACGGTTGGAACAATGCACGGGACGCCGAGGTACAGCGGGTTAACACTATCAATGTCCACTGTTCTTACACCAAGATGCCTCCAATTATGATGAGGGTTCTACTCAACGGGATACCCGTCAACATGGAACTGGACACGGGGGCCAATCAATCCCTCATGAACGTTCGACAATTTGAACAGTTGTGGCCGCACAAATGCAACAGACCAAAACTCACAAAGATCGACACCAAACTAAGGACCTATACTAAAGAAATCGTCCCAGTCCTTGGCAGAGCCATGCTCTCAGTCACACACAAAGGGATGGTGCACCGACTTTCCCTGTGGATTGTCCCCGGGGATCTCCCAGCCCTGTTGGGGAGAAGCTGGCTAGCAGAACTTAATTGGAAATGGGATGATGTTCACACCATGTCGTCAGAGGAACGGACCTCCTGCTCAACAGTTCTAAGCTGTTTTGAACATCTCTTTCAGCCAGGTGTGGGCACCTTCAAAGGGGCTAAAGTTAGAATCTACATCACACAGAATGCCAGACCGGTCCATCACAAGGCTAGAGCTGTGCCTTATGTGATGAGGGAAAAGATTGAAAACGAACTAGACCGGCTTCTGCGGGAAGGCTTAATTTCTCCCGTAGAATTCAGTGACTGGGCAAGCTCCAACATCCCCGTCATGAAGCCTGATGGATCCGTGCGAATCTGTGGGGATTACAAGTCTACCATAAACATGTCCCTACTATCCGAGTGCAAGGCAATCAACGCCAATGCCTTGGCGCGCATTCAGCGGTGGGCACTCATGCTGGCGGCTTACGACTACACGATAAGGCACAGACCAGGCACAGACAACTATGCTGACGTGCTGAGCAGGCTCCCCCTGGCGACCACAGAAGGGTCCGATGAACAGGACTGTGAGATGGTCATGACAATCAATGCCTTTGAATCCACAGGTTCGCCCATGACGGCTCGCCAAATCAGAGCCTGGACAACCAGCGACCCCACGTTATCTCTAGTTAAAAGATGCGTTTTAACCGGTGCCTGGGCAGAGGCTCGTGATGCCTGCCCCGAGGAGGTCAAACCCTTCCATAGTCGCATGCATGAACTCTCACTACAGGCAGACTGCCTGATGTGGGGCAGCCGAGTAGTTATGCCCTTACGAGGAAGGGAAGCGTTTGTCCGGGAGCTCCATCGCGAGCACCCGGTGATCATCCTTATGAAGGCCATAGCCAGATCTCATGTCTGGTGGCCTGGCATTGATGTGGACTTGGAGCTCTGCGTCCGTCGGTGCACCATTTGTGCCCAACTCAGTAATGCCCTCAGGGAGGCCCCACTAAGCCCCTGGCCCTGGCCCACCAAACCGTGGTCGCGGGTGCATGTAGACTATGCGGGCCCATTCATGGGCAAAATGTTCCTCGTCGTCATTGATGCAATTTTCAAAATGGATCGAGTGCACCATTTTAAACTCGAGCACCACCTCCACCACTGTGGAGAGCCTTAGAACCATGTTTGCAACGCACGGCATTCCTGACATATTGGTCAGTGATAATGGTCTGTGCTTCACCAGCGCAGAATTTTACGATTTTATAGTTGACTACAGTATAAATCACATTAAGACGGCAACTTTCATGCCGGCCTCCAATGGCCAGGCGGAGCGAGCAGTGCTGATCATTAAACAAGCCATGCTCAGAATCCAAGGTTCCACGCTGCAGAGCCGCCTGTCACGACTGCTGCTGGCATACAGATCTCGTCCGCATTTGTTGACTGGGGTTCTCCTGCGCAACTATTGATGAAACGAACCTTAAAGACCAGGCTCTCGTTAATCCTCCCAGACATGCATGAAATTGTTGAGGCTAAGCATCAAAAGTTAACTGAGTACCATGACCAAAATTCGAGGGGGAGGTGGAATGAAATAGGGGACAAAGTATTTGTGCTAACCTATGGCCGGGGTCCCAAATGGCTTGCAGGGACAGTAACAGACAAAGAGGGAAACAGACTACTGGTTGTATAAATGGACAATGGCCAAACCTGCCGGAGGTATGTAGATCAAGTAAAAAGAAGATTCACTGATAACACTGAAGAACCAGAGGCAGACTCCAATGTGGAACTCACACCACACCTGGTGGACAGACAGGTGGAACAACCTGAGGAAAGGGCAGGCTCAACAGACAGCCCAGGCGAGATATCAGCAACCACACCGAACGAAACAGACAGCTCAGACGAGATACCAGCAATCACACCGAACGAAAAACAGGCACCAAGGCAAACAACTGAACCACAACTAAGACGCTCCATGCGAGAGCGCAGACCACCTGAGAGACTGAATCTATAAAGGCAATAAGACGTTGTGGGAGGGTGATGTCATGTATCTCACATTACTGTATATAACTATATCTTACCATGCTATACATGACTGTAACTGGATATGACCTGGAACAATAAGCATACCTTACCACCAGGGGTTCACTTGCAGGAGACACTCCATACCTGTCCCACTGAGGTATATAAAGGGAGGTCTCAGGCAAGTGCAGCATTGGCGAGCTGGAATTAAAGGTGCAGGTCCTGAGTGACCTTGACTTCAGTATGTGTGTTGTGTAAGTCAGTACATTAGAGTCAGGACTTAACAGGAGTCATACCTAGCACTAAGGAAGATGATTGTGGTTGTTGGAGGCCAATCATCTCAGCCCCAGGACATCGCTGCAGGAGTTCCTCAGGACAGTGTCTGCAGCCCAACCATCTTCAGCTGCTTCATTAATGACTTTCCCTCCATCATAAGGTCAGAAGTGGAGATGTTCACTGATAATTGCACAGTGTTCAGTTCCATTCACAACTCCTCAGATAATGAAGCAGTCCATGCCCACATGCAGCAAGACCTGGACGACATTCAGGCTTGGGCTGATAAGTGGCGTAACATTCGAGCCACACAAGTGCCAGGCAATGACCATCTCCAACAAGTGAGAGTCCAACCACCGCCCCTCAGCATTCAATGGCATTTCCATCACCGAGTCCCCCACCATCAACATCATGGTGGTCACCATTGACCAGAAACTTAACTGGACCAGCCACATAAATACTGTGGCTACAAGAGCAGGTCAGAGGCTGGGTATTCTGTGTCGAGTGTCTCACCTCCTGGCTCCCCAAAGCCTTTTGACCACCTACAAGGCACATGTCAGGAGTGTGATGGAATATTCTCCATTTTCCTGGATGAGTGCAAGTGTGGTCAGTGCTTCAATGCTGGGGATGTTGGCCTGGTCGAGGACGTTAATGTTGGTGCGTCCCTCCTCCCAGGGGATTTGTAGGCTCTTGCGGAGACATCATTAGTGGTATTTCTCCTGGGCAAGTCACATTGTTCGCATGCCAGACATGAGACTCCCAAAGCAAGCGCTCTACTCGGAACTCCTTCACGGCAAACGAGCCAAAGGTGGGCAGAGGAAACGTTACTAGGACACCCTCAAAGTCTCCCTGATAAAGTGCAACATCCCCACTGACACCTGGGAGTCCCTGGCCAAAGTCCGCCTTAAGTGAAGGAAGTGCATCCGGGAGGGCACTGAGCATCTCGACTCTCATCGCCGAGAGCATGCAGAAATCAAGCACAGGCAGCGTAAAGAGCATGCGGCAAACCTGCCCCACCCTCCCTTTCCCTCAATGACTATCTGTCCCATGTGTGACAGGGACTGTGGCTCTCATATTGGACTGTTCAACTACCTAAGGATTCATTTTTAGAGTGGCAGCAAGTCTTCCTCAATTCCGAGGGACTGCCTAAGATGATGATGATGGGATGAGTGCAGCTCCAACAACACTCAAGAAGCTCAACATAATCCAGAACAAAGCAGCCCGCTTGATTGGCACATCATCCATTGCCTTAAACATTCACTCCCTCCACCACCAGCACACCATGGCTGCAGGGTGTACCATCTCCAAGATGCACTGCAGCAACTCGCCAAGGCTTCTTCGGCAGCATCTCCCAAATCTGCGACCTCTACCACCTAGAAGGACAAAGGCAGCAGGTCCATGGGAACACCATCACCTCCACATTCCCATCCAAGCCACACACCATCCTGACTTGGAAATATATCGGCCGTTCCTTCATCGGCGCTGGGTCAGAATCCTGGAACTCCCTCCCTAACAGCACTGTGGCAGCACCTTCACCACACGGACTGCAGCGGTTCAAAAAGGCGGCTCACCACCACCTTGCCAAGGGCAATTAGGGATGGGCAATAAATGCTGACCCTGCCAGTGATATTGACATCCCAGGAACAAATAAAAATTAAAAATCTATTCACCAGATCAATGTGGCGTTGATAATACAGAGATAGAGTGCTAGATTCTTCTCTGAATTGCTGTCCATTTTGGAGTGGATTTGGGGTGTAAAATGCAGTAAAATGGCTTGTCAAAGGAGCAAATTCATCATTAAAAAAACTGCATCAGAAAATTTTTCCTCGAAAAATCGCCAGTTCTCTCTAAGGTCCCCGGGAACTCTCCCCACCACTTCTAAATAGTGTCCAGTAGGTATATCTGACCTTTCCAACCTACTCCCTCAACTTCCATCCCCAAACCCAATCCAAATAATTAGTGCTACGGTATCAGTGACAGTGAGAGCTGTTGCCAGATATCTTTGAGGCAGATACCACATCGAGGAGGCCATTTTGTGTGCTCCTACTGAAGGGTGGTGTTACTCTGCATACCTATTGAGCTAGTGAGCTATTCAAGTGTTGACATTGGCGGGAGCCTTATTGATGAATGAGACTCGATGCCACTCTCCAGAGAGACCACAGCATCTGTACCCAATCCTTGTAGCCCACTGGTGGTGAACATAAGAACATAAGAACATAAGAATTAGGAACAGGAGTTGGCCATCTAACCCCTCGAGCCTGCTCCGCCATTCAACAAGATCATGGCTGATCTGGCCATGGACTCAGCTCCACTTACCCACCCGCTCCCCATAACCCTTAATTCCCTTATTGCTTAAAAATCTATCTATCTGTGACTTGAATACATTCAATGAGCTAGCCTCAACTGCTTCCTTGGGCAGAGAATTCCACAGATTCACAACCCTCTGGGAGAAGAAATTCCTTCTCAACTCGGTTTTAAATTGCAAGAAACATAGAAACATAGACATAGAAAATAGGTGTAGGAGTAGGCCATTCAGCCCTTCTAGCCTGCACCGCCATTCAATGAGTTCATGGCTGAACATGCAACTTCAGTACCCCATTCCTGCTTTCTCACCATACCCCTTGATTCCCCTAGTAGTAAGGGCTTCATCTAACTCCTTTTTGAATATATTTAGTGAATTGGCCTCAACAACTTTCTGTTGGGCTCCGAGTATTGCAAGCCTTGTGAAAGTGTCCAGTTCAAAGCATCTGTGTCACATTGTTAGCTACCACTCTAGAAGCCATCGATATCCTTAGAAACTGTTCTTGGCCTCTTGATACCTGAGCAATTTCGTGGGCTATTACAATGTTTTCAGGCCATGTGATACTTCCTACAATTTGGTGCAAATGCAAGTAGTGGATTCACCCCGCTCTCTATCATCTCAATCACATGCATGAAAGCTGTCCCCACTGACTGCGCACAAGATCCCTGCTCCCCAAACATTACTTATTAAAGACTGGATCCGTTATGGTTAGAATAACTCCATAAGACTGAGTACTGTGAGCTTAAACTGATGTGACCTTAGTCTCTTTAATAAAACTTTAGAGTGTCAAAGCAGCATGGCAGACAACCTTTTATACTCGCTTGCGTGAGGTGTGCAGGTGACCCTTGGGCCTCCAACAGGTGCGCCCTCTGGTGGCAAGTCTTACACAGTTCTAATGTTTACATAGATAACAGGACCCATCAGATCCGGGTCCCTAAACTCCTCAGCCGATACATACTCAATCTTATTACTCTTTCTACTGGCAACCGCCTCCATCCCAGCTTATGTTTATTCCACTCTTCTTACTTCAACAACCCAAACTGATTCTTCCCTTGCCTGGTCTTTTTCCTTTTGGATTCCATTTCAACAACTGTCCAGCAGCACAGGCTCCAGCAAATCTTGCACCAACATGGAGAATTCTTTGCATCGGACTCACAATCTGTACATCATCATCATCATCATCATCATAGGTAGTCCCTCAGAATCGAGGAAGACTTGCTTCCACTCTAAAAATGAGTCCTTAGGTGGCTGAACAGTCCAATACGGGAACCACAGTCCCTGTCACAGGTGGGACAGATAGTGGTTGAGGGAAGGGGAGGGTGGGACTGGTTTGCCACATGCTCTTTCCGCTGCCTGCGCTTGATTTCTGCATGCTCTTGGCGACGAGACTCGAGGTGCTCAGCGCCCTCCCGGATGCACTTCCTTCACTTAGCGCGGTCTTTGGCCAGGGACTCCCAGGTGTCGGTGGGGATGTTGCACTTTATCAGGTCCATGTAATGTTTTCTCTGCCTACTTTTGACTTGTTTGCCGTGAAGGAGTTCCGAGTAGAGCGCTTGCTTTGGGAGTCTCATGTCTGGCATGCGAACAATGTGGCCTGCCCAGCGGAGCTGATCAAGTGTGGTCAGTGCTGCAATGCTGGGGATGTTGGCCTGGTCACGATCTGCACGTTCAGCAAATGGAAGCCCTCCCTATTCAGAAATTCCAGCCGATTTAATGTCGGATGTTGTAATTCCTTCCGGCACTTTGGGAACTCTCTCCGTTGCATCAAAATGGGGTCAAATGGATCAAACTGCTTTATCATGCTGCCTGACATATATTTCAAATTAAATGATTTCCCCTGATTCCCTAAAAATTGTGTCATTAACGTGACAAACATATGGGGGCATTTACTTCAAAGTTAGCAGATGACACAAAGCTTGAAAATGTAGTAAACAATGAGGACAATAGAAGACGACTTCAGGAGGACATAGTCAGACTGGTGAAATGGGCAGATGCATATATTGGATGGAATTTAATGCAGATAAGTGGAAGGTGAAATATTTTGCAAAAACAACATGAGGAGGGGCAATATAAATTAAATGGAGTTTAATTTTAAAGGGGGTGCAGGAACCGAGAAACCTGGGGGTGTACGTAGACAAATCTTTGAAGGTGGCAGGGCCAGATGAGAAGGCTGTTAAAGAAGCAGACGACATACTTGGCTTTATAAATAGAGGAGCACAAAAGCAAGGAATTTATTGTAAACCTTTATAAATCACTGGGTGGGCCTCGGCTTGAATATTGTGTTCAATTCATGTCACCACGTTTTAGGTGGCCTGTCAAAGTCTCAGAGAGGGTGCAGAAGGATTTCTCTCTCTCGTAGGCCCTCGTATCGAGGATGACTTGCTTCCATGCCAAAAAAAGGATAAGTTCACAGGTGTTTCAATGAAGGACCTAATATTCCAGGTCCCGAACTACATGTCCAAGGGTGGAAGATGCCTGTGCGTGGATTTTTTTAACATGTGGTGGCCATTGCACACCAGCCACCACACGGGCTTGACAGAGCTAGGTCTTGGTCCAGTGGCAAGGCTTAACCAAGACCACTGGAGACCAGCTCTGCTGCACGGGTCTAGTGCGCACACATATCGCAGTGTGGGCTGGCCCGTGCTGCCCCTGGGCCCTCGGCTCTTCTGGGTCCCGAACTCTCGCCTCTCCTGGGCCCCGATCACATCGCTCTGCAATCTATCGCCGCTTCTTCACCCTGACCTCACCGCTCCTGCTTTACCTGCCCACGCTCCAATCAGCGACCTGAATTTTGGTGATGTCCAATCCAGTCGCCCTCTTCACAGCCGTCACGCTCCCGGATCGGCTCGCGCTGTACCTTGATGCCGTCACGCTGCCCGAGGTCGCCGCCCACCGCTCCTTTTATGGCCCCAACCTGACACTGATGGTCTCTCGCAGGTCGGGGCCACCACGGGTTTACCGTACTGGTATCTGGGTTACAGGACTTCAGTTACGCGGAGAGAAGCAGGTATTGTTCTCCTCGGATGTTAATTGGAGATTAATAGAGCAATTAAAAATGATGAGGTGTTTTGATTGAGCGAAACTATTTCCGCTGGCAAGTGGGCCGGTAACTAAGGGTCACGGAAATAGGAAATGGCAAGAATGCCAGGCGGGAAATGAGAATTGTTTTGTTTTTTACACAGTGCGTTGTTGTGATCTGGAACGCGCTGCCTGAAAGGGTGGTGGAAGCAGATAAAATAATAACTTTCAAAAGGGAATTTGATATATACAAGAAAGGGAGAAATGTGCAGGGCTTTGGGGAAAGAGCTAAAAGAGGATTAAATGGACAGCTCTTTCAAAGAGCCAGTACAGGCACAATGGGTCAAATGGCTTCCTTCTGTACTATATGATTCTATGTCTGCATGACACTCTGGTGACTTTATGCAGGCCCCCAGTAGCTCCTTGAAATGAGCTGCGAAGGTAACTGTTACTGCCACAACAGCCCAGTTGATCTCGGTTGGGTGGCAGAAGGGCAGGTGCTACAATTGGCTTTCCTGCTCCGGAGGGTGAAATTGTCAGCAGTCAATTGTTGCTCGTTAGCAGTGGCCCTGCTGGGAGTGCTTGTCTGTGACGCCGTTGTCAAATGCCGGCAGGATCAGATTTGCCTTTAATAACCCGAATGGATGACGAGCTTGCCAACTGTCCGTGCCGCGGCTCGCAATGAATACTGGCCCCTTGAACAAGGTGTTGGAAAGTAATCACTGCTGAAGGGCTCATCGCCCAGCAACGAGTCAACACCTTCCACAAAGGAAAGGAGGGGAGAAAATTTGCAGAGAAATTGGTGATAAACAAAAAATTGAGGGAATAAAGTACAAATACTGTTTGTCAGTGTCTGCACACCTGACTGAACATCAACCCACGGCACTTCTGATTCTGAAGAATTTCACTTGGGTGGTTAAGTTGGAAGGAGACTAAAACATGTTAGACACTGCAAAAAATAACACAAATTTGCATGTAACATTTGTATGTGACATTATCAGTACAACCCTGACTGTGATATGCTGGACAGCGAGTGGTGATTTACTGAAGCATCGTTCTCAGCCTAATCCTCAACGCATTAATCCTCAACCCAGGTCAGTCACATTTGGGACTACTGATGTGGAAGTGTTTTTTTTTGCAGGGTTGATGTGTGTCTCGGAGCTATTCCAGGGACACATCAAAGAGAAGCCACCATTATAATTGATCTGTGGCCTGAATTTGAACCCAAGGTGCGAGAGCTCTGCTTTTCCATGAACTGACAATAAAGCAGTTAATGATTTGCACGCATCAAATGCAAGCTATATCAATTCAAGTTTAGTGAAACATGCTTCAGGAACTATAAAACATGATTACTACAAGTAAATATCATTGTCACACACCAAAGCTAATTGTAATATTCAATTCATGTTCAATGATCTGAGCTCATTTTTTCATTTAAGAATATCTTGGAGGTTAAATTGGCCATCCCTGAAAACAGACGTGGGGACCGCGATACGCGATTAACCCACCCCGTTCATTGCATTGCAGGCAGCACGGTAAATACATGCAGCCTGTTGATTGCTGCACGCAGCGTGCGCTCCCCACACTGTTCATTGGCTACACGCGTCAGCAGGGGACCCTGTATCGCGAGTGGCAAGCCCTACTTAAAGGCAGCCTGCACCTCTTAAAGGAGAGCTGCATTGTGGCTGCAAGAAGTGGTGGGAGTCATTTGAAAACCGCATCTGTGCTGTGATACTTTGAGCAATGGCGGAACATGCGAGAGGGCGAGCACCAAGGTTTTCAGACACTGCACTAGAGGTCTTGGTGGAAGAGGTGCAAAGAAGGAGAGATGTCCTGTATCCTTGGGGGGGCAGAGACCCTCCAGACAGATTTTCAGGAGGCAGTGGGAAGAAGTAGTGGGCGGAGGCCAAGCCAGGAGTATCACTCCAAGAACATGGATTCAATGCAGGAAGAAGTTTAATGATGTGACACAGGTTATCAAGGTGAGTGAGATCATCTTCAAATACCACATCCTACCAACTGCACCACGAGCCTCATTCACTGCTCAATTCACTGCACCCCTGTCACCCACCTATCAACAATCTCTATCTGTATAATCAGTACTATGCTTTACTTCACCCTCACACACTTAGCACTGTTGCAAGCCTCACACCCACAATTCACAGCTCGCACAGACTGGCAGCTATTCAACCATGACCGCTCCATCACCAAAGCATATTGCACGACACTCACTGACACACTTCCCACTTTCGTGCAGGAGAAGGTGATACAGAACTGCAGACAGCAGGAAAGTACTGGAGGAGGACCAGCGTGCCTTCATGTTTTACCCCGCCATGGGGGAGATCATGCTGGCCATCATGGGATGGGGCATTGCTGAGGCCATGGTCACTGCGGGGGGCTGGAGGGATCGATGATGAGGGTCTCTGCATATCTAATCCTCCTCTCATCCCACTTCTCCCTCAATCTATTCTGATTTAGAAGCTGCAGATGGAGTAAGCATGCAACTCTTACTTTCTCCTCCCCCCCTCAACACAATCCAACCCGTGCCCCTCGTCCATTTCAGGTACCAAGGACTAGAGCAATCCCCGTCAGTGAGGAATGGGGGAGAAGACCGTGTAGATAAAAAGACACCGTCTCTCGCTCTTACACTCGCAGCCACCAGCTCAGGCACAGACACTGCGCGTATTTTAGAGGCTGGGATAGAGGAGGGATCTGCATGTCGTGAGACACTGGGCTCAAGAGCCAGGGTGTGAGGAAAGGATGCTTGCTGGAAGGCGAAGTCACACAATAGTTCGGCTGTAGAGAACTCAGTTGAGTACTTCGATGGGCCAGGCTACAGGCTGATGGGTGTATATAACCAAATATTTGGTGCACTGGAAAGCCTGCTAGAAAGCCTGTGCTCCATATCAAGGGGCAAGTAGAGGTCCAGCACTAACTTGGCACAGGGCTTTGGGCAGAGCTTGGGGCCTGTCCTTTCCAACATGGAACGGGTGTTCACCTCCATCAGCACACCTGTGGAACCCACCACGATGCAACGTCTGATGGCCAATGTCACAGCTTCCATTGCAGCAAAAATAGCTTCCATCGAAGATCAGGTGCTGCAGTAGAAGCTCAGACTGCTGCTATCGTGGCTCTGGATACCACTGTTCAAAGGGGCTTTCAGAGCATCTCCAGCAGATTACTCAGACTGCTGAGGCGCTGCCCCGGGAGAGTGGCAGTGGTTCCATGGAGCACAAGCCTGCTGCTCTTCCTCCTTCTGTCTTTCTGCTCCCCACTTACCACTTCACCAGTGCCCTTGCTGTTGCCTGTCAGCAATCCGCATATACCGAGATGAAGCCGAGCCTTCTGGGCCCAGAGCTGTTTGAGGTCACCTTCCAAGGCCATCTGTAGTCTCCTCAATTGAAGGTCAACAGCTTCCACCAACCATGCTGCCATCATTGGGGAACACCTCGTAGGGGCACTCGGCACATGGAAAAGCACATGGAAGACAGGCACTAAGGGAATGCACAAGGGTGATTAGTTTATTTTTGTATGAATTATGTCATAATTGAATTTATAAATTTGGATTGCAATGTGCATTTTCAGGTGGCTTTTATTATTATGTTGTCAGAACGATGCCGTTTGTGATGGTCAGTGATAGAGGAAAGGTAAGGAGCATGGGACTGTCGGTGAATGGGAAGGTGTGGATGAGGTTACTGCTATTGCTCATGAATTATTTCATCACATAGAGCCCGAGCAGAAAGGTACTGTCTACGTTGTGGCCTCCCTTCCTCTTCCTGTTGCTCTACTTTCTGTTGTACTTTCTCCTGCACTTCCTCTTCCTCGTGCTCCTGCTCCTCAGCTTCTCGTCTGGTAGGTGGTGGCAAGGGCTGTTCCCTCATTAAACCAGGTTGTGCAGCATGCCGCATATTACCACAAATCTTGATGTTGCTTAGCTGCGTACTGCAGGGCCCCTCCGGAGCGGTCCAGGCAGCGGAAGCTGTGCTTAAGGACGCCGATAGTGTGCTCTATAATGTTCCTTGTGGCAACACGGCTCTCACTGTAGGCCTGCTGTGCACGTGTGCATGGGTTCGGGACCGGAGTCATGAGCCATGTCCTGAGTGGATAACCCTTGTCGCCCTGCAGCCAACCTGTGACTTGCCGCGGGTCAAGTGCAGTGCACACAGGACGGCCGCAGAATGAAGGAATCGTGATTACTGCCAGGATAGCGGGCGTTCACTTGCTTGATGCATCGACTGTGGTCACACCCCAGCTGCACATTGAGGGCGTGCAATCCCTTTCGGTCAATGAAAATGTCCGAGTTGCCAAGAGACTCGTGCAAGGCAATGTGTGGGCAGTCAATGGCTCCCTGCACCGTGGGGAAGCCTGCAATCCGAGCAAACCCTCGTGCTCACTCCGCTAGCTTGGCTCTGCAAGTGGAAACGTGATGAACCTCCCTCCCTGCATCCAGCGGCCCTCGGTGACCTCCCTCCCTGCGTCCAGCGACCCTCGGTGACCTCCCTCCCTGCGTCCAGCGACCCTCGGTGACCTCCCTCCCTGCGTCCAGCGACCCTCGGTGACCTCCCTCCCTGCGTCCAGCGACCCTCGGTGACCTCCCTCCCTGCGTCCAGCGACCCTCGGTGACCTCCCTCCCTGCGTCCAGCGACCCTCGGTGACCTCCCTCCCTGCGTCCAGCGACCCTCGGTGACCTCCCTCCCTGCGTCCAGCGACCCTCGGTGACCTCCCACAGCGACCCTCGGTGACCCCCCTTACACATCAGTGCACGGCAAACTGCGAGATGCTCATGTCGCCAGCAGCAGGCTGGAAGGAGCCAGACGCATAAAAGTTAAGAGCCACAGTCACCTTGACAGCCACAGGCAATGTGGTCCTTGTCTGGCATTGAGTTTGCAGTTGTGGCTGCAGCAATTGGCAGATATCAGTGAAGGTGTTCTTACTTAAGGGCAAACACACTGTTCATTGCTGAAGTTGAGGTTAGAGAATTACACACTAGAGACCATTGGTGAATACATCCTTCTGCTGAGAGCCCTTTTCTTTAGCCCCCGTCCCTCTCCCAATGATGCTCAGTTCCCAGAGGAAGGCCTACCAGGCCACACATGTCTGGAAGCAACTTGTTTCAGCACCAGCTTTTAAATCAAGTAAAATGTACTTTAGCACCAGCCAGCCCACTCCCTGTAGACTATTGAAACATTAGCTAAGTATCGGAAAGCTCCAAAAACATGTACAATTACACCAGCAACCGGAAGAACTAATCCAACAACTAACCTGTAAGTAGTTCATGATCCCTTTGTGGGGGTCATTCAAGCCATTTAACATCCTGTCAGAAGTGTGCGCACGCATCACGGAGCCCAACTTTGAGCGCTAGGAGGCCTCGTAGTGCCTAAAAAACGGTCGATACGCTGCCCAATTTCACCCCTGTGCATTTTATCTTTATTTGATACACTTGCCATGTGCATCTCTTAATTTCCATCTGCAGAACACTGCGTGGAATTCTTTGATGGGATAGTTTGGACTGGTTTATAAACATTTTCAATCATTTATTGCGCTTTATATATAAATAGTGGTTTTTTTTCTCTCTTCAGTAGGTTACAACAATCTGTATTAAAATAGCATCTTTAACGGAGAAAAATGTCGCAAGATGTTTCATGAAGAAGAAAATAATTGGAGAGCTGACCAAAGAGATGGGTTTTAGGAGGGTCTTTGAAGAGGAGAAGAAGTTGGAGAGGTTGAGCGGTTCAGAGATCTGTTTAGTGCCTTTGCCAGCAGTCCCTACCCCTTATTTCCTGATGTGTGATTCTCCGATATTCTTTCTAACAGGGCCTGTCATTTACAGCCTTTATCAGGAACCTTGTTTCCTTGGTGAGGACATTCTTCCCTACTGTTAAAGGTTTCAAATTCCCAGAGCTTGGCTCTGGTTGAACGTTACAGGAGAGGGGTTCCAACTTTTGTGAGCTAACTCAAGAATCTTTATTGCCTTTTCCTCACGACGGGTTAGCACAACATGTCTGCAGGTCATCGGTTATAGAATCATAGAATGATACAGCACAGAAAGAGGTCATTCAGCCCCTGTGCCAGCTCTTTGAAAGAGCGATCCAGTTAGTCCAACTCCCCTTCTCTTTCCCCATTGTCCTGAAATGTTTTCATTTTCATTTTCAATTACTTATCCAATTGACTTTTGAAAGTTGTGAGTGAATCTGTGTCCACCACCCTTTCAGTCAGTGTATTCCAGCTCACAAATACTCGCTGTGTAATTTAATTTTTATCGCGCCTCTGGTTCTTTTGTCATTCACCTTAAGTCTGTGGGCTCAAGTTTCGGACTCCCACTAGAACGGCGCACATCGGAGAGGCCCGCCGAATTTGTAGAACAGAAATTGCGCCGAATACTTACCTCGCGATTCTCCGATATCTGTCGGCGCAGCAGGAGCTGCTGGGGGCGGAGCTATAGCCCTGCGCCAAAAACAGTGCCGGCAGCTGCCAGCGTCCACAGCAGCTCCCGGCCTTCCCGGCGCGTCCTGTCTCCGGGGCGACAACCCTATCCCTGGCCGAAGGGACGTCGCCCCTATCCTGGGCCGAGTGGCCTGACGCATCTTAACTCGTCTGCGGGGCCGCCCGGCCTCTCGCTTGGGGTGGGTCCTGCCCGAAGAGTCTTCGGCGTCGGCAGCCCGGCATCTGCTGCGTGCGGGCCCCGCCCGAAGTCCTCGGTGGGGCGCGTTCATCATCTTCTCTCCCCCCCCCACCCATTCATCTTCCTCTCCCCCCGCCGACCCCCGCCACCGCATTCATCTTCCTCTTTCTCCCCCTGCCCCCCCCGTTCATCTTCCTTCCCCCTGGTCATCTCTCTTCTCCCTCCCCCACTCTTCTCCCACCCCTCCCCCACTCTTCTCCCCACCCTCCCCCACTCTTCTCCCCACCCTCCCCCACTCTTCTCCCACCCCTCCCCCACTCTTCTCCCCACCCTCCCCCACTCTTCTCCCCACCCTCCCCCACTCTTCTCCCCACCCTCCCCCACTCTTCTCCCCACCCTCCCCCACTCTTCTCCCCACCCCTCCCCCACTCTTCTCCCCACCCTCCCCCACTCTTCTCCCCACCCTCCCCCACTCTTCTCCCCACCCTCCCCCACTCTTCTCCCCACCCTCCCCCACTCTTCTCCCCACCCTCCCCCACTCTTCTCCCCACCCTCCCCCACTCTTCTCCCCACCCTCCCCCACTCTTCTCCCCACCCTCCCCCACTCTTCTCCCCACCCTCCCCCACTCTTCTCCCCACCCTCCCCCACTCTTCTCCCCACCCTCCCCCACTCTTCTCCCCACCCTCCCCCACTCTTCTCCCCACCCTCCCCCACTCTTCTCCCCACCCTCCCCCACTCTTCTCCCCACCCTCCCCCACTCTTCTCCCCACCCTCCCCCCCACTCTTCTCCCCACCCTCCCCCACTCTTCTCCCC